>NC_084794.1:236701218-237324718 GCF_963169125.1 Humulus lupulus
GGACTAGGGCAGTCAGCCCGGCATGTCTCCAAAGGAGTGTATAAGGCGTACTTCGGAGGAACGCGGTAGTGCTTCACAATTTCCCTCAGTTTATTTTCTGACACATGTGACACCAGGGTGGATGCCATTAAAGGAGCATCGTCCGGTTCATTGGTGGATACCTGTCGTCGTGCCCTCGGCATATCTGCAAAACCAAAAGAAAAAGGAGAGGAAGAGACAGAACACTTGACCCTCCATTTTCTCTTCCTAGCAAGAGTCTTCCACCGGGGCACCGGCTGCGGAAGCGCTATGCTAGGGAAGATCGAAAATAAGGGCTGAAGAGAAGCAGAAGCGGCCCCATGACAGTCATCAGGCGAGGATGGGCTAGAGGGCTCAAGCGGAAGATGTACCTCCATAAACTCCAACTCCCCCTGTAAATCTAAATTGGTCACCCTAAGGCTCGCTACGTGGTCATTAAGGTCAGGGGGGAAAGGTGCTCTGTCTCCTCTCAACACCCAGTTAATTTCACTCTCCACCACCCAAATTTTATGCCTAAGTTCAGCCATGTGCTCAAGATGACGAATACGGGCCTACCTTAAGGAGTCATAGTCTTGGTAAGGGTTTTCCTTAGGGGACTCTGAGTCTGAAGACAAGTCAACAAACTCAACCCCCGGAGGTATGCCGAACGGACCGTTACTGGCCATGAGATCTCGTCCCGAAAGCAAAAAGGGGTTCACGTATAAATGAGAGGATTGCTACAAAACACAAAGGAACGGGCTCAAAATTTCTAGGCACAAACACTCTAAATGATCTGTCACGGGGTGTGAATAAAGGGTCATGCCTTAAAACTAACTCACGATAGGCTCAGGCCAACGTACCCCATCCCAAGTGGTGCTAATATTGACACAATGAAAACAAGGGAAAAAGAGAATATACCTCAAGTAGTAAAAATGAGACGTTGTCGTGGTCAAAAGGAGGTTGAGGCCCAAAAGTACCGTCACTGTCAAAAAGAGCTAAATGGTCGAAAGTACGTGTCTGCAAAAATAAACAGAAAAGATGTGTTAGCCTCCAAATACATTAAGGGGTATAGACATACCAAAAATTATCCCAAATATATATATAAAAAAGGAGGAAACTATAATAAAAAGTGAGGTTGTGGGGGATTGAACCCCTTACCTCTTGAAAGGAGCGAAGGTCTAAATACCACTAAGCTAAGGAGATAGAGTGTAAGTAATAGGCTTGGCATGGGGGCCTATTTATAAGAATTAAAGAGAAGAGTCTACCAAAGCACCTAAAGGTCCTCTCCTAGACTGGGGGGCAAGTGTGGATGCTCAAAATTTCATGTCTGAAAAAGACCAAAAATACATGCTTAGGCCCATGAACGTCTAAATGCACGATCGATCCGTGATGACCCTCGGGCCATCGTCGTCTCACAATTGCCTACTTTAGGCGTCCCCAGCGAGGCCACATCTCACGCAAGAGCATCTCGAGAGGCCCTTGCCTCGCGCCTCCTCTCGGTGCGTCCCACCTTGCCTGGCCTAGACGAGAGCCTGAAAAGGTCATGTCCGGGCGTGCATCACCACCATTGGCTCCGCGCACCAGCGTGCACGACCTTATATGCCCACCAAAAGCCTCGCACCCCTGTCCCTCGGAAGGCACGCTTACAGGACCTCAGCTTATCACGCCCCTGGCCCTCGGTAGATGGCCTCCCAAGCCCCCAGCGCCTCGCGCCCCTGACCCTGGGCTGATGGCCTCGCGAGCCCCTAGCACCTCGCCAGGCGGTGTCTTGCCCACGTCTCGGCCATGCGCACTAGGCCCAACACCAGGGGGCCTCGTGAGACGGTGTCTCGCCCATGCCTCGGTCGAGCGCACAGGGTCCGGCACCAGGCGGCCTCGTGAGATGGTGTCTCGCCCTACCCTCGGCTGATGCCCTGATAGGCGTGGCCGAGGAAATCAAGGCCCTGATGGGCGATGCCCTAAGGGGCAAAGCCACATAAATATGCATTGTGGGAGGCAAGGCTCTGACGTGGAGGCCACCTTGGGATGGTCGTCAACGACGACCGCAGAGTCAGCATCGCCACCAGTAGCGGTGATCACAAATCTAGCATCACTGCCACCAATGGCGACCGCAGGGACAACGTCGACACCATTGAAGACTCAAGTCCACGAACTTTATGAAATGAGTCCCAAAGACAGGAGGAGTTGGATCCTTGCTCAGGGGACGAAGAGAGACTAGTTGGACCAGTTGAAGAGCTCGAAGAAGTAAAAATGAAGAATGGCGACCCCACTCGGAAGGTGAAGGTTGGGAAGAACCTCAGTAACGATGTGAATGACGCATTAATCGAATTCTTTTGAAAAAACCAAGATGTATTCGCTTGGTCCCACAGTGACATGGTAGGCATTAATTTGTCGGTCATCAGCCACGTTTTGAACATAGACTCGAAGGTACCTCTAGTCTGCCAGAAGCGACGGTCCCTAGATGTTGAGAGGTATGAAGCCTGAAAGCATAAGTTAAGAAGTTGGAAAAGAATGGCTTCATCCTATATGCCTTCTATCCCCTATGGGTCGCTAACTTGGTGATGGTGCGCAAACCAAACAGTACTTGGAGAATGTGTAGCCACCTCAGCAAAGAGCGACCTCAGCAAAGAGCTTCCCGCTTCCTCCGATTGACTAACTCGTCGACACCACATCTGGATAGGAACTGCTATCATTCATGGATGCCTACTCTGGATACAATCAGATATTGATACATCCCTTGAATAAAGTGCACACGCCATTAATGACATACATGGGCATGTATTGCTACAGGGTCATGCCTTTCAACTTAAAGGACATCGAAGTCACCTACCAACGACTAGTGAATAAGATGTTCAAGGTACAAATCAGAAGGAACATGGAGGCTACGTAGAAGATATGCTAGTAAAATCCAAGAAGTTTGGGGGGCACATAGCTGACCTGGAAGAGGCTTTTTCCATTCTGCACCGATACAACATGAAACTAAACCTGCAGAAGTGTTCATTCGAGGTCGCCTCTGGAAAGTTCTTAGGGTATATAGTCAATTCTAGAGGAATTGAAGCAAACCCCGACAAGTTCAAAGTGATCATAGACATGAAGTCTCCTAAGCGAACCAAAGACATACAGAGCTTGACCGGGAGGGCCGCTGTAGTCAGCCACTTCATTTAAAGTCAACCAATAAATGCATCCATTCTTCAACCTCCTCAGGGGAATTAAGAAATCTGAATAGACAGAAGAATGTGAGCAGGCCTTCCAGGAGACAAAACAACATTTGGCACTACTGCCAGTCCTATCGAAACCCGTTAGTGGCAAGGACTTGTATCTGTATCTAGTCGTCTCTGACCATGCATTGGGCAAAGCATTAGTTCGAGGAGGGTAATGTACAACATCCTGTCTATTATGTCAGCAAGCGACTAATAGACGTTGAGACCCGATACCATCAAAAGGAGACGCTCGCCTACTATCTGGTGTTAATGCCCTAAAAACTACGACCGTAATTCCAAGCTCATCAGATCAAGGTGTTGACAGACCAACCCATCTGACAAGTCTTACAGCGACCTGATGCCTCAATTCACCCGTTGAAATGGGCCATCGAGTTAGGATTGCTTGAGATCGCCTATCAGTCGAGAACGATGATAAAGGGACAGGCCCTCATCGACTTCATAGTCGAATGCAATCGACGACAAGAGGCGTTGGACGACAACCAACGACCAAGGGAAGACTATTGGAAAGTTTACGTGGAGGATGATTTCAACGAACACAATGTTGAAGGAGGCCTAATCTTAGTAACCACGGAAGGCTACCATATCCATTGCGTATTGAGGTTTGGTTTTGCTGTGACAAACAATGAAGCTAAGTATGAGGCACTATTAGCGGTATTTCACATGGCGAAGGAATTAAAAGTTAAGTGCCTAATGATCAAAAGTGACTCACAGTTGGTGGTCAACCAAATCCTTTGTAAGTACCAGGGTCGTAGACAACGCATGACCGCATAACTCAACATAGCCAAAGACATGCTTGCCCAGTTTGATAGCTACACGATCGAACAAGTCCCTAGAGAAAAAAATTCCAACGCCGATGCATTAGAAAAGTTAGCGAGTGTGAGAGATATGAACATCCTCATTTTTCGTTCCAATTAAGTTCTTATCAGTGCCCAGCATCAGCCCCGCCATGAACGACATTTTTGGCGACTACGCAGTCGGCAACTACACCTTTGGTAGCCTCACCATCGGCGACCGTGCCCTTGGCGACACCAATAGGAACTACCATTGCACCTCAGTGCTAATTGACGAGGAAGAAACATGGATGACCCCCATCGTCAAATATATAAGTGATGGTTTCCTCCTATCAGATTGCAACTTGGTAAGGAAGATGCTTTACCAAGCACCCCGCTACGTCATACAGGATGGCCACCTATATTGAAGAGGACATTCGATGCCATTATTGAGATGCGACATTTAGGAAGAGGTCTGAATCTTGTAGCAAGAAGTCGACGAAGGATTCTGTGGAGATCATGTTGGGGGGCAGAGCCTCTCTAAAAGGATAGTTCGACAAGGTTACTTTTGGCCTACCTTGAACGAGGACTCTATAGAGTACGTGAGAAAGTGTGACAAGTGAAAAAGGTTGGCTAAAATCCCAAGAGCCCCTCCAAATGAACTGAAGCAGATGCTGAGCCCATGGCCTTTTGCAGTGTGGGGGATTGACCTGATAGGCCAAATTTCTATAGGCCGGGGTGTATTCAAGTATGTAGTTCAACTTAGATGTTCCCTAAGTTTGAAGATTCAAGTTACTCAAAACAAAAGGTTGTATCTCTCTAAACCCTAACTTTGTATTTGTGTCATTCTATTGTGTTTATGTTGTTAGTATTAATGATTAAATGTTTCTAAGTTCATATTATAATCATTTAATCAATTAATCTTTTATCATCAAGATTATGGTTATTTGATTATCAAGATTATCAATATACTTTGAATAAGGTTCTTGACTAGAATTTAGGGTTTGTAATATTGAACTATTCTTATTACGCATTATTGATTAAGAAAGTGTAAAGCCATAAATTCCCAACAAGCTAAGAAAATGGTTGCACAGTTTGATCGTGTAGATATGTGGAAATGCAGAGATATGGAGACCCTCAATGCTGTTCGAATCAAGTTCTTAGTAGTGCCCAGCATCAACCTCGCCATTGGCGACCATATCACTAGCGACTGCACCCTTGGCAATGCTACCGGTGGCGATCACAACACCTCAATGCTAATTGAGGAAGAAGAAACATGGATAACGCACATCGTCAAATATCTAAGTGATTGTGTCCTCTCATTAGATCGTCACTTGGCAAGGAAAATGCTCTACCAAGCACCCGCAATGTCATACAAGATGGTCGCCAATATCGAAGAGGACATTCGATGCTACTACTAAGATGTGTTACCAAGGAGGAGGCCCAAACCTTGTTGCAAGAGGTCCACGAAGGATTTTGTGGTGATTTGGAGGAAGAGCCTCTCTAAGAAAGTACTTCAGCAAGGTTACTTTTGGTCTATCGTGAACGAGGACTCTATGGAGTACGTGAGAATGTGCGACAAGTTCCAAAGGTTCGCCAAAATCTCGAGAGGCCCTACGAATGAACTGAAGCAGATGCAGAGCCCATGGCCTTTCGCTTATTGGAGGATTGAATTGATAGGCCAACTTCCTATAGGCCAGAGCAGAGTAAAGTATGCAGTGATCATCGTTGACTATTTCACTTGTGAAGCAGAGCCGTTGGTTACCATCACTTCCAAAAAAGTACTGGAATTTTTTGTGAAGAATATCATTTGCTGCTACGAGTTTTCGTATAAGATTTTGTTCGACAATGGAACTCAATTTGACAAAGAACACTTCACAAAATTTTGTGTTCACCATGGAATTGTGAAGAGCGTTTCAGCAGTAGCACACCCCATGCAAATGGAGAAGTAGATGCCATCAACAAGACCCTCAAAGATATTTTGACAAAGCTTCTAGAGGAAGCGAAATGAGCTTGGCCTGATGAACTTCCGAAGGTACGATGGTCCTACATGACCACAACCCGAAATTTTACTGGGCACCAGCTGAATATCAAAGCGGAGGATATTTCGAAGATGGACTTTCGCACGAGGTATGGGCATTATGAGTTTCTGGTCATGTCATTTGGGTTAACCAATGCCTCAACGACATTTATGGATTTGATGAACAAAGTGTTCAAGGATTATTTGGTTTAGTTTCTGATTGTCTTCATCAACGATATCCTGGTTTACTCTTAGACAGAGTCAGAGCATGAGTAGCACCTTTGGTTAGTATTACAAAGATTGGGAGAGCACCAGGTGTATGCTAACATCAAGAAATGTGAGCTTTGGTTACCTTAGGTGACCTTTCTTTGTCAGATTATTAGTAAAAATGAGATTAAGGTGGATCTAGTCAAGATTAAGGCAGTTAGAGACTGGCCGAGGCTAAGGAATGCCTCAAAGATCAGGAGTTTCCTTGGGTTGGCAGGGTATTATCAGCGCTTTGTGGAATGATTCTCAAAGATTGCTACACCACTGACAGAATTGACATGCAAGAACTTGAAGTTTGCCTGGTCAGACAGATGTGAGAACACTTTCCAGAATTTTAGGCGACGACTGATTACTGCTCTAGTGCTGAGCCTTCCTTCGGATGGGGGTAAGTTTGTGGTGTACTGTTATGTGTCTAGACTAGGATTAGGATGTGTGCTGATGTAGAATGGGAAGGTGATTGCCTACGCATCACGACAATTGAAGGAATATGAACAGTGATACCCCACTCATGATTTGGAGTTAGCTGTGGTGTTATTTGCATTGAAGGTGTGGCAAAACTATTTGTATGGAGAAAAGTGTGAGATATACACCAATCATAAAAGTTTGAAGTATTTCTTCACTCAGAAGGACTTAAATATGAGACAGATATGTTGGTTGGAGTTGGTGAAAGATTATGACTATGAGATTCTTAACCATCCAGGGAAATCCAATGTGGTGGCAGATACTTTGAGTCAGAGAGGTCCAAGATAGGTGTTCAGTTCAAAAGCAGATATCGATAGAATTGGCAGAAGATATGACTAGAGCGGGGATAGAGTTGGTGGTTAGCCAGTTGGCCAATATTACCTTGCATTCCACTCTCTTGGAGAGAATAAAAGAGGGTCAGATGAATGATTCCGAGTTGATAAAGCTTAGAGATGATGTCTTAGCTGATGTAGCTAAGGACTATATTGTTACAGAGACGGGTTTGTTAGGATACAAGGATTGGATCTGTGTTCCGATGGATGTGGGTATCAGATAAGAGATTCTTGATGTATCGCATACCACACCATACTCATTACATCCAGGCACCATGAAGATGTATCCCGACCTAAATTCGTTGTATTGGTGGCCTGGATGAAGAATAATGTGATTGACTATGTGGCAAAGTGTCTAACCTGTCAGCTGGTGAAGGCTCAACACCAGCGTTCAGCGAGGTTGTTACAGCTTTTAGGTATTCCTGAGTGAAAGTGGGAGGATGTCACTATGTATTTTGTAGGGGGCTTGCCTAGAACAATGGGGCAACATGACTTGATATGGGTGATTGTAGACAAATATACCAAGTTAGCTATTTTTCTTCCTGTGAGAAAAAACTTTACCGTGGGCTAGTATGCAGAACTGTATGTGAGGGAGATTATACGTCTCCATGGGGTTCCAAAATCCACACTGTCAGATTGGGATCCCATTTTTACCTCCAAGTTTTGGGGAAGCCTATAGAAGGCTACGGGGACTCAACTAAAGTTTAGTATAACTTACCATCCTTACACAGACGGGCAGTTTGAGAGGACGATTCAAATATGGGAGGACATGCTTAGGGCATGTGTATTAGATTTTGAGGGGACCTGGAGTAAGTATCTTTCATTGATTGAGTTTTCATACAATAACAGCTATCAATCGACGATTAGAGTATTTCCATATGAGATGTTGTATGGTAGGAAATGTAGGTCACCCATTCATTGGGATGAAATGGGAGAGAGAAAGTATTTGGGTCCTGAGATGGCTCAGAGAACTAGTGAGGTTATTGAGAAGATCAGAGCTCGAATGCTCACCTCACAGAGTAGACAAAAAAGCTACCTGAACCTAAGCGTAGGAACATGGAGTTACTGGTAGGGGACCACATTTTTCTTCAAATTTCAAAACTACAAGGAGTAAAACGGTTTAGGAGGAAGGGCAAGTTGAGTTCTAGATTTGTGGGACCTTTTCAGATCCTTGAAAGGATCGGGCAAGTAGCCTATAAATTGGCTTTGCCCCTGTCATTATCAGAAGTCCATGACGTGTTTCACGTCTTAATGCTTTGAAAGTATGTGTCAGACACGATCCATGTGCTGGGTTAAAAGGATCTGGAGATACAGACAGATTTATCCTATGTGGAGCGGCCAGTTCAGAACCTGGATAGAAAAGATAAGGTTTTTAGGAACAAGATGATTCCTCTAGTTAAATTTCTATTGATAAATAATAAGGTCGAGGAAGCAACCTGGGAGGTAGAGTCAGATATGCGGGATCAACATCCTGAGATGTTCAGGTAAATTTCAAGGACAAAATTCCCATAAGAAGGGGATAGTTGTAACGTCCCAAATTTCCTAATAAGGCTTAGTGCCTTGACTAGCATGTCGGGAGGGCATAATTGAATTTATATGTGAATTTAATTGAATATATATGTGTGATTATGTGGAATATATGAGTTATATTATGATATGATTGCTCGTGCATGCTTATAAGTATTGAATGTGATTGTGGGACCATTTTTGTTAAAAATGGCATTTTCGTAATTTGACCAGCTGAGGGTATAATTGGAATTTTGTATGCTATCTGATTGAGACAACATTATTATGTGTACATATTTGTGATACACGGCTCGAGTCGACCCCTTTAGATTGATTTGGCAAAAAATTCACAACGCGGATTTATACCCAACTCGGGGTGAGCCAAGGGGTAGTAACACCCTACTACCTTAGATCTGTTATTGTGTGATTTATAGATGAGCCATTAGCTCGCTAACCAAGGTTTTAGGTTGAAAAGTGAGATTAAATTGAAATAAAGACTCAATTAACAACATTTTTTTTTGCTCAAGAAAGAAAGAAGCTTCATTGAACCAACCAACAAATACAAACACTAGCTTAAAAAGAGCTCAGAACAGCTAGAACAAGATCAAACAAAATACAAATGACTCATGGAATCAAGCATAGTCTTCTCAAGAGTCCCTAGCTTCTTTCTAGCAATACCCAACAATCTAGCCTTTAAACTAGCCTTAATCATAAAAACAGCTTTGTTACTAGAAATAGCTGAGTAATTAAAAATACATGAGTTGCGATTCAGCCAAATGAAATAGACAGAAGCAGCAAGAGTCGCTGCCAAAATTCGCTGAAACATACCTTTAGGCCTCCCAGCCATCCAAACAATCCAATCATGGTACTTGGAGGGCCATATAGCTATACCCAGCCAATCTTCGATCTTATGAATAAGTTGTTGAGAGTAAATACAGTCAAAAAATAGATGTTCATGTGATTCCAACTCTATCTCACAAATTGGGCATAAGGGAGATTCAATATGCACCTGGCGAAGAAGAAGTTTGTCTCGAGTCAGTAAGTGGCCAAGGACAGACTGCCAGAGAATATATCTGTGCTTTGTGAGGGACAAGCTGCACCAAACCACTTTGGCAAAACTCACTTTACTCTGCTGTAGCATCAGAAAATACAACCTACTCAACTTAAGATTCCAACCTGTTGCCTCAGCCTCTAGAATCTCTCTGGACAAAAAAGATTTCAGATGAACCAACTTCCTCCAATACCAACTTACATCAGCCATTAAGTTGTACTCCCAAAAATTCACACCTTTGACGTAGATATTATCAACCCATTTTACCAAAAGTAGATCTTGTTTGGACGAAATCGCCCAAACATATTTAGCCAATAATACTTTATTCCACTTCGGGCCTTCCTTAAACCCAATACCTCCCAAGCTTTTTGGCAAACAAACATGGTCCCAAGCTGTAAAATGAAGTTTACTTCTATTACCTGTCGAACCCCAGAGAAAATTCTGACACAGCCTATCAATCTCAAGAGTGATACTTTGGGGAAGAAGGAAAATACTCATCCAATAGGACCTAATACTAAGCAACACAGAGTGAATGAGTTGAGCTCGACCCGCAAATGAGAGATGACGACTAGCCCAAGAATGCAACCGAAGATTAATCTTTTTGAGAATGATCCCACAATAACCTGCCTTCCATTTGGTAGGACGGAGAGGGATACCGAGATATTTTAAAGGAAAAGATCCCTCTTCAATGTTAAGACAGTCCAT
The DNA here is from genome assembly GCF_963169125.1 of Humulus lupulus. Lineage (NCBI taxonomy): Eukaryota > Viridiplantae > Streptophyta > Magnoliopsida > Rosales > Cannabaceae > Humulus > Humulus lupulus. The sequence goes on from NC_084794.1 coordinate 236,711,550, forward strand.
AATTTTCTTCTTATCTTCAGCTTTCAGACCACCAAAATAAACATGAGATTTGGCCAAATTCACAGATAAACCCGAAGCATCACTAAACTGAGAAAACCCGTCCTGAAGAATTTGAACTGAGCGAACATTCCCCTTACAGAACATCACAAGATTATCAGCAAATAGAGAATAACCAAATTCAGATTTTTACACATGGGATGAAATCTAAAATCCTTTTGACGCGAGGCTTGAATGAGGAGTCTAGTAATATTTTCCATAACAATAAAAACACAATAAGGGAGATATAGGATCCCCTTGTCTAAGCCCTTTCCGCCCAATAAACTTCCCTTGAACCCTCCCATTCATCATAATCGAGTAGGTAGTACCCCTCAGACAAACCATAATCCAGTGAATAAATCCACTAGGAAAACATAATGCTTTCAAAAGGTCATCTAAGAACAGCCAGTCAATTTTATCATAAGCTATACTCAAATCTATCTTCATCGGGAGATATTCCTACGATTGTAACCTTTAATAAGATCCTGAAATATAAAGATATTATGAGCTAAAGAACGATTCTGAACAAAAGCACCCTGATTTTGGTTAATTAAAACCAGTAACACCCTAGCCAATCTCACACAAATCATTTTCAAAATACACTTATAAAGCGTATTATAGCAAGCAATCGGTTTGAAATCCACTGCCTCAGAGGGATTATCTACCTTAGGAATCAGAGATAAAATAATGTTATTTATGTCAGAAGGTAGCTTACCTTTATCAAAGAATCCCAAAATAGCATCTGTAATCTCAATCCCAAGGTCCTTCCAGAAAAACTTATAGAATCGTGCACCAACTCCATCAGGACCTGGACTTTTAATAGAGTTGATATGAAACAATGTTGATTTCACATATTTCTTAATGAAAGGCATTAACAAACCCAATTGTTGATCCAGATTTAAAACAACAACATGGACTAAGCAATCTTGCTGAATAGCAGTTGAGGCCGAGCAAGGACTACCCATGAGGCTTCTAAAATGATGAATAAAGTGATCAAAAACATCCTCAAATTTATCATGAAGCTGGTCGTGATCATCTAAGAAAGAAGTAATCCTATTAGCAACTCTTCTCTGTTTCAGACACGCATGGAAGTAGGCAGAATTTTCGTCACCAAATCGAAGCCAAGTAATCTTGCTCCTCTGCCTCATAAAGCTTTCATAAATCCTGGAGTGAAAAGACTGACTTAATCCAGCAGTCCGAGCAGTATCTTGAAGGGCCACTGAGTGAGGATTTTGTTGAAGGGAAATCTGAGCCTGCTGAAACTGCTCCTTAGCAACTGAGTAATTGATTGTCACATCTCCAATCGCCACTTTATTGAACTTACGCAACACAGATTTAAGTCTAGCCAATTTCCTCATTATTCAGGATAAACCTTGAGCTTGTATAGGTTTATACCAAATATTTAACACAGTGCTTCTGAAGTCTTTATGCTCTGTCCACATGTTATAAAACCTGAAAGGTTTCACCCCCAAAATAACAGCAACAATAGCTTTAATAATACAAAAGCAGTGATCAGAAAGTAAATCCCAGTTAGTTAAGACTTAGGAGTGAGGGAAGATGTCCACCCAAGCTTCATTCTTAAACACTCTGTCTAACTTACAAAAAATTATGGCCCCGGCCTCCTGCTTATTAGACCAAGTATAGTGAGAACCAATAGATTGCAACTCATCCGCCATACCAAGAGCTCGCCACTGTTGAGCATCAGCCATTTCTATATCTATAACAATACGCCATCCAATTCGATCATCATAATCAAACATCGCATTGAAATGTCCAGCCATAAGCCATGGCTTAACAGGGAACACCAAAGAAGCTAAATCCTTCCATAAAACTTGTCTTTCCTCAACCGCATTTTTTTCCATAAACAAAGGTCATGCAAATTGCCTGAGTTGTCCCCCTAAAATTCACTTGACAATGAAAAAATTGCAAACTAACCTGTAGAACAGTAATGGAAGCAAAACAAGGTTGCCAAACTAGTAAAATTCTACCCTCACTAATTGGGCAACTATAGTAATCCCATCCAATAAAAACATTCGTCATAAACTCCTCCACTTTATTACCTCGAAGCTTAGTTTCAAGAAATGCTCCTAGACCGACCTTATTGCAACGACAAAAAGATAAAAGGGACCATTGTTTATTCTTATTGTTCAAGCCCCTAACATTCCAGTTAAGTATAGTGCTACCCTCCTTTGAGAAAATTGGTAGAAATCAACCCCAAATTTGTAACCTCCACTACTCGATCTTGTAACACTTTGTACGAATTCAACATTTTTGACTGATCTGTGGTAACAGCTGGTTTCTTACCCCCAAAAAGTTTAGGTGTTGTCCATTTTGTACCCTGCTCCATCTGAGTATTACAGCCCTCATGAGGAATATGTCCCTGCACCATCTCACTGACTGGACCACCAGCCTTAACCGTAGGCATAACATCAGTAGTGGTGAGCTCCTTTTTCCCTAAATCAGTTGTTGGAATTTGCACTTCTCCTAAGATTTCAGGCCCTTGCTCCACCTCATTTTTCCTCCAACACACCTCCCTTGTTTCTGTGACAGTCAGAATCCCGTGATCCGTAAGGGGAAAGACCGGGTAAGCTGTGCAATCCCACACTGCCTGGGGAAGGTCAAGTGTGATGATTCTAAGACTGTGTAGGTATGGGACTACACAGTTGAAGATGACTTAAATAGATTGATGGATAATACCTATATCAACAAGATAAATCTTCTTTTCGGTAGCCCATTACTTGAGAAATCCAAAGTTAAGCGTGCTTGACCTGGGGTAATCTAAGGATGGGTGACCTCCTAGGAAGTTTTCCTAGGAAGCATGTGAGTGAGGACAAAGCATGCTGAAAAGACTTGTGTTGGTTTGTAGGGCCAGTCGTCATTCCAGAAAGCAGCCATAGTGACGTGGGGCATCACAAATGGTATCAGAGCCTTGACCCAGCCAGAAGTGTGGCCGACGGGGACGTCGGGCTCGTAAGGGGGGGTGATTGTGACAGTCAGAATCCCGTGATCCGTAAGGGGAAAGACCGGGTAAGCTGTGCAATCCTACACCGCCTGGGGAAGGTCAAGTGTGATGATTCTAAGACTGTGTAGGAATGGGACTACACAATTGAAAATGGCTTATATAGATTGATGGGTACTACCTATATCAACAAGATGCATCTTCTTTTCGGTAGCCCATCACTTGAGAACTCCAAAGTTAAGCGTGCTTGACCTGGGGTAATCTAAGGATGGGTGACCTCCTGGGAAGTTTTCCTAGGAAGCATGTGAGTGAGGACAAAGCACACTGAAAAGACTCGTGTTGGTTTGTAGGGTCAGTCGTCATTCCAGAAAGAAGCCATAGTGACGTGGGGCGTCACAATTTCTCTTGCAAAAAGCAGCAGAATGGCCTAATGATTTGTAGCATGAGCATTGAGTGGGTTGTCATTCATACTCGATAATCTGATCCATCAATTGGCCTCTCTCATTGAGGAAGGTGATTGTTTTGGGCAAATTTTCAGAAATCTCCATATCTACTAACACCCTAGCAAACTTCACCATAGATCTATCTTTTGTGACTTTATCCACCAAAATAGGCTTACCAATAGTACTAACTAGAGCGCTCAGACATTTGACTCCCCAATATTGTAGCCCAAGATTAGGCAAATGAATCCAAACAAACACAGATTTTACGAGCCTTAGAGTATTCAAATCAGTCGACCATGGTCGCAAGATGACTGGTTTCCTGTCGAAATGCACAACCCCGGCCTCCAACACCATATATTTCGTGGCTTCATCCCTAAACTTAACAATAGTATAACCCGCATTAATACGAGCTATCCTCTCAATGCCCAGCTTACCCCATAACCTCTTGATGAATCCTTCAAACACTGTAAGCGAAGGGTTAGCGCCCAATACAACACACACCAATGCTGAACTCCAAAAAGAAGCCTCCACTTCAATTTCCTCCATATCCACCTGAGCAATCAACTTTCCTTCACGATGCAAAGGTTCTTCATAAACCAGCCGAGGGCCACCTTGATGCGCTATGATTTCTCTAAATTTGGAACAAGCATGCTTGGCTCTGGATTGAAAGTCCAGATTAGGGACCTCCTCCTCACGTAGACCAAAATTCAGACCGTCAACATCACTAGACGGAGCATTTTGGAAATCTTCCTCAAGGTCAGGAAACTCAGTCACTGAATCAGTGAAAATCTCTTCCAACACAGTCTGACTTACCTTATCGGTATCACGCAAACCCTCCTCACTAGCTGAAGCGTTCACTGTCGCCAGAGATCGTATGCCAGGCTTCTGAGTTTCCTTCTTGCGCCTCGCCATGGAGAGAGAGAAAGAAAATCGCACGCCAACGATCAAATCGAGCTCTCTATTAACAACATTGGTTATAAAAGATTTGGACATTCATTAAAATTATAAAAGTTATACATTTGGGATCTCATAATAATGTTTCTAAAATGTATTACAACTCAAAAATGTAGATACAGTCGGCGTAAGTGACAAAGCAAATCATTAAAACATATTTCCCTAATTCTAACCCTGGTCATGGTAGCTAGATAGGCCGAACATGTACACACCGCTCCACGCTCTCCAACTCATGGTTGGTCGACCTTTCTCTTGCCTTTACCTACACCATAGAGCACCCGTGAGCCGAAGCCCAGCAAGAAAACTCAACGAATAATATATCATAATTCAATCACATAATTAAACAGTTCAACAGACAACAAAATAAACATATAGTAGCCTGTGCCGACCCAGGTGCCTTACCAGGCATTGGGTTCGCGGTCTCCACCGAGCAGGTGGATACTGCACCCTAGAGGGTCTCACCCTAGCGCCCTGCACTCAATGTGCTTAATGCCGATCTCGACTCTTCGGTATTCTCGGCCTTCGTCGTTCATTCATAAGCATGCACAACATAGCATATCATTTACAAATATTCACACATATATTAAACACAAACAATAGGGCCATGCCCTGAAACACATATAATAGGGCCATGCCCTGCTCTACGGGCACAAATAGCCCGAGCTGACAAGTTAATGCGATCCCGAGCATGATCATTTAACAAGAGCTTTGACGTAAAAACCTAGTCACAATTCTATAATAAATAGACATCCATCAATCTCTAAATTTAAAACTTCAGATTAAAATACTAGCCTTTGGGACCTCGAATCCTACTAAATCGGGTAGTAGGATTCTTCCAGAGCCTTAACATTTGCGTTTCCGAGCCTAAAATCCTCAAATAGCCAAAAAATCCCATTTGAGCCGCGGCCTAGCCCTTAAGTGCCACGGTGCGCTCAAGTTAGAGAGCATAGCTCTCACATTTGGGGGACACAGGCCGCGACGTGCCTCAGCTTGCGTCGCGACACCTGGGCAAATATCTGAGGCTCACAAGCCTCGAAGTTCAAGGGGGTTGCAGCGCCTGATGAACAGGTCCGCAGTGCAAGCCCCAAAAACCAGAAATCTCACCATTTTTCTACATTTTTTCTCGAGTCTAAACTACCAAATCACACCCCAATCAGTGTCTAAACCTGGAATTAAGTCTAGAATCCTCATCCACACGACCTAAACATCACAACAACCCCAGAAATTACTCCATATCCTCACCAACATTCAAAACCAATTTAAAGTCCAACTCTCATGCAAGCTTTCAATTCACAACAGAATTAAACAGATAGAAATCATGTTTGAATCCTTACCTCACTGAGAAATCGACCTAGGCTAGCTCTCCAGCACTTCTAGCTTCACAACCTCAATTCTTTGCCCCAAATTCTAGGCTTCACCACCAAAACTCCCAAGATCTTCTAAGTCACCAAGAGAGGGAGAGACAGTCGAGAGAGAGGAGGTGTGGTAAAGATGAGGAGAGTTATGTTTTTCTTCTAAGTGCTTCCCCTTAATTCTAGTGTTTTGATTAGCTTAAACCTATCCCCAACTACCTAATGACCAAAATGCCCCCAAGTGTATCCTCAATCCTTTAGTGCCACCAAGGGCAATCCCGTCATTTTCCAACTCCCGCTAATTCCTCGAGTGTTCCTATATTTCCTCATTTAATTCTTGACATACTTAAATAGACATTAAATCACTAGCCATTATTCGATAATCCCAAACACGCACTATGTTCCCATAATACCCCTAGGCTCACCCCGAGCCGAGTACTCGACCCCGTTGTGACTATTTTGCTAGTCTACTCCCTAGAACTGTTTCGGATCGCACATCGCAAATATGTCACCACAACCTTGTGATATCAAGCACAACATACATATAATTCACATTTATGCCCTCAATGGGCCAAAATTACAAATATGCATCTATTAACCAAATTGGGTCCCCATGCATATTTAATTCACTTAAACGTGCATTTCTAATCACATAATCATTTAATTCGCATAATAACATAATTAAATCAATTATTTCCCTCATGGCACGCTAATCAATACACTAAGCCTTATTAGCAAATTTGGGACGTTACAACTATCCCCTCCTTACAGAATTTTTTCCCTCGAAATTTACCTGAATAGCTCAGGATACTGATCCCGCATATCAGTCTCAAGCTCCCACGTCGCCTCTTCCACTTTGATGTTCCTCCACAACTCTTTTGCTAAGGCGATGGTCTTATTCAACATAACTTTATCTTTTCGGTCTAGAATCTAAACCGACTTCTCCTCATAAGATAAACCTTGATCCAGCTCCAGGTTCTCATAAGTCAGCACGTGTGTAGGATCTAATACATACTTCCAGAGCATGGGCACATGAAATACATTGTGAACCCCTGATAAATCTGGAGGCATTGCCAACCTGTAGAATAACTCCCCAACCCGTTCCAGAATCTCAAATGGGCCAAAAAAACTAGGGCTCAACTTGCCCCCCACTCCAAATTGTTTCACCCCTCTCAAGGGAGAAACTTTGAGAAACACATGATCACTGACTTGAAATTCTACGCTCCTGCGTCTCAAGTCAGAGCAACTCTTCTGTCGACTCTGGGAGGCAAGCATTCAACCTCTAATCTTCTCAATCGCCTCATTGGTCCTCTGAACAACCTCTAGAGCTAAATACTTTCTCTCACCCATCTCATTCCAATGGATGGGTGATCTGCACTTCCTCCCATATAATATTTCATATGGAGCAACTCTGATAGTCGCGTGATAACTGTTTTTGTATGAAAACTCAACCAAAAGGAGATACTTATTCTAAGATCCCCCAAAATCCAGGACGCAGGCTCGCAACATATCCTCCCATATCTGTATCGTCCTCTCAGACTGTCCATCTGTCTGAGGATGATAGGCAGTACTAAACTACAACTGTGTACCCATAGCATTTTGTAGGTGAAGGTGGGTACACAGATGGAGGTGAAGGTGGGGTCCCTTTCAGATACTATCAACCTCGGAGCCCCATGAAGTTGTACAATTTCCTTCACATACAATTCAACACACTGCTCCACTGTATAAGTTGTCTTAATAGGCAAAAAGTAAGCTGATTTGGTGTACCTATCCACAATCACCCATACAGAATCATATTGTCCTATAGTCTTCGATAATCCAACCACGAAGTCCATGGTGATATCCTCCCATTTCCACTTCGAAATCCCTAAAGACTGCAACAACTCTGTTGGCCTCTAATGTTTAGCCTTCACCTACTAACAGGTCAAACACTTGGCCACATAATCTACTACATCCTTTTTCATCCCCGACCACCAATACAAGGTTCTCAAGTCTTGGTACATCTTTGTTGTACCAGGATGTAAGGAGTAGGGTGTAGTATGAGACTCATCTAAAATTTCTCGCCTGATACCAGAATCCATCGGAATGCAAATCCGACCCTTATACCTCAGTAAACCCACCGTTGAAATAGAAAATTCCTTAGGCGCTCCGGCTAGGACATCCTCTGTATGCTTCCTCAACTTTGGATCCTCCTTCTGTGCTTCCTTGATCTTCTCAAGGAGCATAGACTGAAGTGTGATATTAGCTAGTTGACCAACTACCAATTTAATTCCTGCTCTGGTCATCTCTTCAGCTAACCTCTCTTATATCTGCCAACTAAATAGTTGTCCTGGGCCCTTCCAACTCAATGCATCAGTCACCACATTGGCTTTCTCAGGATGGTATAGAATGTCATAGTCATAGTCCTTTACCAATTCCAACCAACATCTCTGGCGCATATTCGAATCCTTCTGAGTAAATAAATACTTTAAGCTTTTATGGTAGGTGTATATGTCGCACTTCTCTTCACACAAAAAATGCCTCAAAACCTTTAGTGCAAATACCACAGTTGCCAATTCCAGATCGTGAGTGGGATACCTTTACTCATACTCATTCAGCTATCTCGATGTGTAGGCTATCACCTTCCCAACTTGCATCAATACACAGCCCAAACCCTGCCTCGAAGCATCATAATAAACTACAAATTTCTCATTGTCTAACGACATACTCAATACTGGAGCGGTAATCAGTCGTCGCTTCAACTCCTTTAAGTTGTTCTCACATCTATCTGTCTAGACAATTTTTTTGTTGAACTTAGCACATAACCTATGCTCACTCAACCGCTGTAGTACCAAGCGAAGATGCTGCTCGTGCTATGTCTCTGAGTGAGAGTATATCAGTATGTCATCGATGAATACGATCACAAACTTATCCAAATAATCCCTGAAGATCTTATTCATCAAATCCATAAAGGTTGTTGGGGCATTGGTTAATCCAAATGACATGAACATGAATTCATAATGTCCATACCTTGTGTGGAATGCGGTCTTTGGTATGTCCTCCTCTTTAATCATTAACTGGTGGTAACTGGACTGAAGGTCAATCTTAGATAACACCGTCTTCCCCTGTAGCTGGTTAAACAAGTCATCGATCCTGGGAAGTGGGTACTTATTCTAAATGGTCAACTTATTCAATGCACATCCTTAAGGATCCATCCTTCTTCTTGATGAACAACACTGGGGCATCCCATGGAGAAAAACTAGGTTTGATGAATCCTAAGTCTAGTTCTCTCAACTCTGCTGGAGCCCTTCTATAAGGTGTCCTAGTTACTGGCTTTGCCCCTGGTGCCAACTCTATGATGAACTCAATCTCTTGGTGTGGTGGCAACCCTAGCAAGTCTTCTGAGAATACATCAAGAAACTCGCATACTAATCTGCTCTCATCCGGTCCAGCCGAAACAATCCTAGAGGTATCCATGATGTTCGCTTGGAATCCTATGAAAATTTCTTGCATTAGGTCTCTAGCCTTTAGTGTCATGATCATAGGTACTCATGGTCCACTCACTGTCCCCACAAATACAAAGGGTACCTCCCCTTTTAGTTCAAAGGTCACCATTTTCCACTTGCAGTCTATTTTTGCCCAGTACTTTGATAACCAATCCATCCCTAGGATCATATCAAAGTCATCCATTGCTAGCTCAATCAGATCTACATACAACTCCCTACTTTCTATCTCTACTAGCAGTGCTCTAACCCATCTCCTAGCGACTACGAGTTCCCCAGTTGGCAACAAAGTTCTAAATCCCCTAGCATACAAATCATTAGGTCTACACAAGCGATCTATCACACTAGCAAATACAAATGAATGAGTAGCCTCTGAATCAATCAATGCAGTAAATGAAGAACCGACACTAGAAATCTAACCTGCAATGACCAAGGGACTAGCCTCAGCCTTAGTCTGGGTCAAGGTAAATACTCTGGCAGGAGTGAGGCTGTCGTTCGTCTTTGTTTTTTCTTTCCTGGCTTGTGGGCAGTCCTACCTCAGATGGTTAATACTCCCACAAGTAAAGCAGACTCTAACTCTGCACTCACCCTGATGTCGTTGCCTGCACCGAGGACACTTTGGGAAGCTCCTCCAATTGTCTCCCCACCCCGACGGCCACTAAAAGCACCCCGTGCCCTCCTATCTAAGCTAGGAGGAACAAAAGAATCTAGGGTCTTTCTCTTCTGCTCACTGGGGCCACTACCCCTGCTAGATCAAGTAAAAGGAGGCACCGTCCTCTGAGCATCACGCCTAGCGGCGCCCTGTTTCCATATCTATTCCTCGACCCCCTCAACTGTAAGGGCCTTCTCCACTACTTGTGCATAAGTGGTAGTCCTTGGATCCAATGTTATCTTGACATCATGGGCTATCATCACGTTCAATCCCCGCACAAACCGATCCCTCTGGCGCGAACTTTGCCAACCAGTCAAACTTTAGTGCTACTCTGTAACCATCATCTGGTTCTGAGTTAGGTTGATAAACACATCCACCTTCGCAGCTCGAACTGGAACACTGTAGTATTTCTCGTTGAAGATATCCCTAAATTCTTCCCAGGTCATAACTACCACATCCCTCCTCTGGGACACAACGTCCCACCAGATGCGGGCGTCTTCTCTTAACATGTAGTTGGCACAGGCCATTCTCTCATTCCCTTCCACCCTCGTAAAATCTAGGATGGAAGAAGTCATATTCATCAATTGCTCTGCCCGCAGTGGGTCTGGTCCGCCCTCAAAGTTGGGAGGATGCTGCTTCTTTAACCTCTCATATAACGGCTCCCACCTATTTTCCATCACAGGTTACACTGGCACTAGTGCCACAACAAGTGGAATCTGTAACCCAGTGCCCTGAGGAGAGGCATGTTCCCTCAACTCTCGAAGCTCATCTTCTATTTGTTGAAGTCTGGCTTCCATTTTGACAAACAATTGTTGCCAATTCTTTAGAGCAAGTGGAGGGTCTTGTCCCTGGTTGTCATCCTCGACCCTATTGTCACGGAGTCTGATCGATCTCCGAGGCATAACTGTAATATGCCTACAATCAATGACGTTGCACATCAGGCTTGATAACAACATCCAAAAATCCACCTCCCAGTTCCATCAATCAATCACAAACAACAGGTCAACCCATCGAACACAACACAAGCTTATAACAATCAAGGGGTCATGCCCTGGAATCATGCATATAAACACATTCATCATGCTCTATCTATACATTCAAGAAAACAGGGCAACTTAAACAAGCAGCTAAGCATATAATTCATTAAATACCAACCAACCTTGAGTCGAGCTTGTCACTGGCAGCGAGCGTACATGTTCGATCAATCTCCAGAATCCATAAAACTTATCATGGTTTGATACGAAGTTGTAACGCCCTACTACCTTAGAGCTGTTACCGTGTGATTTATAAATGTGCCATTAGCTCGCTAACCGAGGTTTTAGATTGAAAAGTGTGATTAAATTGAAATAAATACTCAAGTAACAACATTGGTTATAAAAGATTTGGACATTCATTAAAATTATAAAAGTTATACATTTGGGATCTCATAATAATGTTTCAAAAATGTATTACAACTCAAAAATGTAGACACAGTCGGCGTAAGTGACAAAGCAAATCATTAAAACATATTTCCCTAATTCTAACCCTGGTTGTGGTAGCTAGATAGGCCGAACATGTACATGCCGCTCCACGCTCTCCAACTCATGGTTGGTCGACCTTTCCCTTGCCTTTACCTGCACCATAGAGCACCCATGAGTCGAAGCTCAGCAAGAATAATCAATGCATAATATATCATAATTCAATCACACAATTAAACAGTTCAACAAACAGCAAAATAAACACATAGCGGTCTATGCCGACCTAGGTGCCTTACCAGACACTGGGTTCGTGGTCTCCACCGAGCGGGTGGATATTGCACCCTAGAGGGTCTCGCCCTAGCGGCCTGAACTCAGCGTGCTTAATGCCGATCCCAACCCTTCGTCGTTCCTTCATAAGCATGCACAACACAACACATCATTCTTAGATATTCACACATATATTAAACACAAAAAATAGGGCCATGCCTTGAAACTTAAATAATAGGGCCATGCTCTTTTGTACGAGCACAAACATTTTTCTTACCTGCGTCCCGAGCTGACAAGTTAATGCAATCCTAAGCATGTTCCCCTAACCCGAGCTTTGACGTAAAAACCTAGTCACAATGCTATAATAACATTTGAGTTCCTGAGCCTAAAATCCTCAAATAGCCAAAAATTCTCAACTGACTCGCAGCCCAGCCCTTAAGGGCCACAGCACGCTCAAATCAGAGAGCATAGCTCTCACATTTGAGGGACACAAGCCGCGGCGCACCTCAGCCTGCGTCGCGACGCCTGGGCAAAAATATGAGGCTCCCAAGCCTTGAATATTAAGTGGGCCGTGACACCTGATGAATAGGGTCGCGGCGCGAGCCTCAAAACCTAGAAATCCCACCATTTTTCTACATTTTTTCCCGAGCCTAAACCACCAAGTCACACCCCCAATCAGCATCTAAACTTGGAATTAAGTCTAGAATCCTCATCCACACGACCTAAACATCACAACAACCCCTGAAATCACTCCATATCCTTACCAACACTCAAAATGAATTTAAAGTCCAAATCTCATGCAAGCTTTCAATTCACAGCAGAATTAAACAGAAAGAAATCAAGTTTGAATCCTTACCTCAATGAGAATTCAACCTAGGCTAGCTCTCCAGCACTTCTAGCTTCACAACCTCAATTCTTTGCCCTAAATTATGGGCTTCACCACCAAAATTCCCAAAATCTTCTAAGTCGCCAAGAGAGGGAGAGAGAGACGAGAGAGAGAAGGTGTGGCAAAGATGAGGAGAGTTATGTTTTTCTTCTAAGTGCTTCCCCTTAATTATAGTGTCTTGATCGGCTTAAACCTATCCCCAACTACCTAATGACCAAAATGCCCCCAAGTCTATCCTCAATTCTTTAGTGCCACCAAGGGCAATCCCGTCATTTTCCACATCCAGCTAATTCCTTGAGTGTTCCTATAAATCCCCATTTAATCCCCGACATACTTAAACAAACATTAAATCACTACCCGTTATCCGATAATCCCAAACACGCACTACGTTCCCTTAATACCCTTAGGCTCACCCCAAGCCGGGTACTCGACCCCATTGTGACTATTTTGCTACTCCGCTCCCTAGGACCATCTCGGATCGCACATCACAAATATGTCACCACAACCTTGTGGTATCAAGCACAACATACATATAATTCACATTTATGCCCTCAATAGGCCAAAATTACAAATATGCCCCTATTAACCAAATTGGCCCCACATGCATATTGAATTCACCTAAACATGCATTTCTAATCACACAATCATTTAATTCACATATTAAAATAATTAAATCAATTATTGCTCTCCCGACACACTAATCAAGACACTAAGCCTTATTAGCATATTTGGGATGTTACAATTTTGGTAATTTGGCATATGTTGGGAATTATTGGAACATTATTAAGGGAAATATTAGTGTTTGGAAGGTTAGTAAATTAATTGGGAATTTAAGGTATTAATTGAGGTTTAGTGGAGTTTTGGGCAAAAAGACCAATTTTCCCTTGGGGATGCCTTGAAGAAAGATTTTGGGGTGAGGGTAGAATGGTCTTTTGACCTATTTGGCTGAGGTGTTAACTGGGTTAGGTAGCTCACGTTTGGGGCATTGTCACTTTGGTTTTGGGTTGTCATCTTAAGCATTTTATAAAAGAGCATTATTCAAGCTAGGCTAAGTTGAATTTTGAGGATTTCTAAGGGAAGTTTGGAATTTTGAGGGAGTTAGCAGCTGTAGCACAACTTCAACCAAGCAAAGATTTCAAAATTTGGAAAGTAAATCTCTTTTTCTTCAAGTTAAGTTCAAAGCTTTGATGTTCTTGGTTGAGTGGAGATTAGGGCCAAGTTGTATTGGTTTGAGGTTTCTAGGAGGTCTTAGTGTTAATTTTGTTGGAGGAAATGTGTTGGGAGGTTGTATCAAGCTTGGAATTCATTTTCAAATTCATAATTCAGACAGTATTTTCAGATTTGGGGTAAGTTTTTAAACTCATGCTCCAAAATGTTGAATCCTTGAATCTTGATGTGTTAGTGTGTTTTTGGGGTTCTTTGTTGTTGTTTGTCGATGCTATTAGAGGTCTTTTGTGGTTGTAATTGCACTGGAAACTCTGTTTAGGTCGAGTTTTGGGAGACTTGAAATTTCTGAAAATCGCAAGTTTTCTGGGTTTGCAGGGTAGTGTTGCGGCACTGTTCTTGAGCACCACAGCCCGCATGAACACACACGAGGCTGGGGGTAACTCGAACTACCTTAGCTTCGTGGTGCTTGGTGGGTTGCACTGCACAACGTATGCAGGGGATATGTGGGCGTGGGCTCTTTGCCTAGTTGAGGGTCCAGACTCTTTTGGGGGCGCACCGCAACTCAAAAGGGAAAATGATGTTTTGGGTTGTGTAAAGGTTCGGGAATGGTTCTACTACCCGGTTTAGTAATATTCTAGGTCCTGGAGGCTATGACTTGGTCTGGAAGCCTTTATTGGTTCATTTCTTGATAGCTATTTCTTGTTATTGTTGAAAATAGGTTATACCGTTCGACTCTGGAGGAAGGGATCAAACTTTGGGTCGCCATACGCTATCCGCTCGGGACTTGAGGTAAGAGAACTGCACCCGACTTGTGATTAGGGCTTCAACCCCCGGTTATTAAACATGACTACAATCATGCCTTTGAATATCTGTTTAAATGTGAATGACTGTGTTATCTATGAACTGTATACTTGATTGAATCTAATTGTAAAGCTCGACTTATAAATAGTGGTCGGCATAAGCATGTGGAATGCAGGCCATTTTGGCTGGGCCACTTTGGAAGTACGGTATGCACTCATATGACCCTATGGTCGTGTAATTGAGTTGAATGCATGTTTAAGTATGATTATTACTGCTAAACATGTTATTTGTGATCTTTTGATTTTTTTTGTATATTTTTATTTAAGTTTTCTTACTGAGCCTTGGCTCATGGGTGCTATATGGTGTAGGTAAGGTTAAAGGGAAGCTAGACCTGCCATGAGTTGGAGAGCTTCACTGGCAGTGTGTACATATGCAGCCTGCTAGACCACCACATCCGGGATCTATGTTAGGAACTAGGGTTGAACCTTATTTTTGCCGCTTAGGCCAGCCCCTCTTTTGTATTCTTTTGAGTAGTTATTGACTTTTAAACTTTTTTCGTGATCCCATGTACAGACTTAAACTTTTAATTGAAAATGAATACTATTTTAGCAAAATTTTCAGAACCTACTCCATTAGTTAACTATAATTACACGTTTAGGTCCAAATGACT
Organism: Humulus lupulus; assembly: GCF_963169125.1. Classification (NCBI taxonomy): domain Eukaryota; kingdom Viridiplantae; phylum Streptophyta; class Magnoliopsida; order Rosales; family Cannabaceae; genus Humulus; species Humulus lupulus. The sequence continues at coordinate 236,726,676 of NC_084794.1, forward strand.
AGGTTAGCGAGTTAAGCACTATTTTAAAACACACAGTGTAATGGTCCTTGTTTAGTAGGACGTTACAACTTGGTATCAGAGTTGTTCAGGTTTAAGGGTTCCTAAAGATTGGCTGGGCATGTACACTCGCTGCTAAAGATAAGCTCAACTCAAGGTTGGTAACTATTAATGTGGTTATGTGCTTAATTGGATATTTTTAAGTATATATGCCTTATTTGGGTGTTGGAATAGGAAGCATGAGTTATACTGATAGGGTCTGGTCCTTTACTACTATGTGTATATGAAAATGCATGCTTATTAGCATTGCTACTATATGTCAGTGTTGTTAAAATGCTTATTAACATTGTGGTGGCATGAACTTGATTAATTGTTTGTGTTGGACCGTGGGGTGACTTCTAAAACCTGTTATCATTGCTTGATAAGCCGAGTCGTTGATTGAGATATACTTGGAGAGTTATGCCTCCAAGGAGATCAGTTAAACTAGCCGGCACTGAGATCGAGGCTAGAGATAATAATCAGGGTTAGACAAATAGAAATGGATAATAGTGATATTTGTGCACATGCCCAAAATAATATATGTGACAAATTCATTCCTTCTGATTGATGTCATGACCAAAATAATCATTTTTCTAATGTTCTTATTGTGATATTATTTTTGTGGCAATGTTTCTGACTTTTTGTTAGTTTATTTGTGTTGGACGTGCTAGTGTTATTTTGCTTGATTGGAAGACATTTATATTTCTTTACTCTCTATGATTTGATAGCTACTATTTTTTATAATTTAATTTTGTGGTTTCTGATATATGTTGTTGATTTGAAATTTAGCTATATCATCCAGAAGCTTAAGTATATATGATGGAAACAAGATATAAGAGGCAGATCTATACAAATATGCTCTAGACTTGCAGCAAACATTTGATCTGGTCTATCATAAAGTTTTATGTCCTTTCAGGTATAAAAAAGCCACATACAACAAGGTTGTTGACTGTATCACAAAGGTCAATAAAAAAACTTTATGAATATATGATAATATTGTTCTTTGTTTTATGCTTATTTATGAATATAGAATCAGATTCATATTTGTTATGTTTTTTTTATTCTTGGTGGTGACATATTTGTAATTCCTTTTATTTATTAGGCTTGCTGATATTAGAATAAATTTATTTCTGTTTATATATATATTATGTCTCGATATTTTGAAAACTTGTCTCACATTGATTATTTATTGCTGAAATTATTTTATTGTGTTACAATGTCTTTTTTCTTGCTGAAAGTATTTTTTGTGCTATTTTTATAGGATTGATGAAGAAGTTTCTTACCCCTACTTCTACCAAATTAGGTGATGTTCACGACGAGCCTAACACTACCAAAAATACCCCAAACACAAACACTCTTGCTGCCACCATTATTAACTTTGTATTTGCAACAATAAGAAATGAGGTGTTTGAGAGAGAAGATGAATGATATTTGAAGGTATTTGGGTGATGACACTGTTAATCCCATGACTTCTACATTTGATAGTCTTACTTGGTGGAAGAATAATGCTATGAGGTATAAGGTTTTGTCATTGATTGCTAAAGATGTCCTTGTTGTTCCCGTTTCTACTGTGGCCTATGAGTCAGTTTTTAGTGCTAGTGGTTGGATTTTATACTCATTTAGAAGTTCTTTCAGTCCAAAAATGGTGGAGGCACTAGTTTGCACTTAGAATTGGTTGAAGACATCACATGAAGGCCTCCAAATTAGGGAACACTTGGATGAATTCAAGCATATGAATTTCTTGATGAAGGTAAATATATAGTTTTGTTCTTTCATTTTGGTTATTTATTTTCAGTTATACATTGATAAGTTTTGTTTTTTTTAATTATAGACCAACCAAAGAAAGGAAACACAACATCAAATGGGAAGAAGACAACCCAAACAATGGTTGTTGGTTGAAGTATTATGAGGTATACAAACTACCAAATTATATTTTAGTTGTCATTTAATTTCTTTATAGTTTATAGATTACTTATTCATTTGTTAAATATGTGTGCATAGCTGTAGATCATCATTTGGAGAGCATGGATCTAGTTTTATTAAGTTTTAATAAACTTCCTATGAAAATTTTATAATTTTATTTCTATTGTGGAGAACTTTAATATTCACTATTTGGTTTTTACTTCTTGGATGGCTGTAACTTATTATAATTATGCTTTACATCACATCAATAGTTGAGTACCTACTAATTTAATTTTTGACAAGTTTTATCAATATTATACATGATATGTTATTAACGATTTAGAATGTCAAATTTTTTAAAACTAAATAAAATTACTTTGAATCGTATTTTTGAAATCAAATGGAAGAACCCAACCCAACCATTTACATCCTTATTGGAAATAGGGCTGGGTTGTACGATAGAAAAAAGGTGAATGGCCCAGAGTTTTTTCAAACCGTAGCTATTAGGTTGGCCCATTCAAACACCCTCAACCCGGCAAACCCACCCTATGTACATCCCTAGTAACAAGGCCAGTGCCCAACTTTTGTAATCAAAGACCATCCACTAGGCGGTCGCTCTTAATATTATTATTATGATTTTTTGGCGTCGCCTTAAGGTGACCTCTATGTAATTGCCAGTAGGCCACAGTTAATGGGAATCAAAATAGACATCCTCGGAACAGTCTTGATTTATCTAAGTCCCCTATAAGGTCTAATATCAAATGACGAAACCCATTGAGTCAGGCCAACCCATCAAGAAAAAGTGACATTTATAAACGACCTAAGGGGTCGCGACCCGATCTTAGATCCGGTCCTGGGAACATGAGAGCCATTGCAGGCAATCGGGTGAACATAAACAACTTGCCATTTTTTCTAGCCACAACATGCGACTGTGCAAAATAAGTTGTTCGCTCAACATTCACGAGAGCCATCACAGGGGCAGAAGGGACCCCTCGCAGGTCCCCCAGTCAATCAGAGGGTTGGTCGCATCATAAGTGACCAGGCTCCTCTGCTCTCCTAGTCACTTGGGGGCATAAGGGATATCATGCACATGGAATAAAGTAGCGGACATGCAAAGTTCATGAGAAATATTGGAATTGGTTAAATGTAATTGTTAAGATGTTTACACGTTAAGGTGCAAAGTACTTAATGATTTTCACTTAAAGAGAAGTGAAAATATGAGATTTTGTAGAAGACATCTAAAAGTGACTTTTGTGGGTCTAAAGTGATACAATGAGGTATCCAAACATTCCCCAAAAGTTTGGTAGCATTTGCAGCAATTTTAGGACCATTGGAAGGGTCCATTTAATCATTTAGTTCTTTATATTCAAGATTAACATTGACATCATGAACATGTTTCTTTAATTATCAAGAATTTCCTTCATACTTTGAATTTGAATATTGATCAACATCTAGGTTTTGGAATATTACATTATTATCATTATTCATTTTTGATTTACAAAGAGTAAAGCCATATATTCTCAACAATAAAAATCTCTAATTCTAATTACTTTCATTTTGTGTTGTGTATTATCAACAATGAGGGAAATTGGTTCATCTTCTACAACCTTCATATCCTTGTTTCAAGATTTGGTTTGTGTTGGACACATAACAATGAAAGATCAAAGAAAGTTCTATTTGGAAATGCTCTACATGAATGTGGATATGGATTCAAAGTCTTCATCAACAAAGAATGAGACAACTCAATGGGATTACATGCTTAAGGAGATTGGTATCATCAAGTTCCTTATTTCTAAATGTGTAGATTTCCAGAATTTGAATGAAATGTATTTGCAGCCATATTTTTGTGAGTTTGAGATCATTGTTGATATTAAGAGTACAACGGTGAATGTTAATAAATAATTCAAGGGTTATTGTTGTACTTGTTTTGTTTGTAAAGTTATTGATCATCATGTGAGATATTGTAATTGTAAAATGAACCATAATAAGATTGGGTCAATACAATTGATGATGAGATATTTGTGACCTTAATTGAATTTAATGCATTCGATGAGGAACGTATGATACCCCTAAAGAGAATTGACATGGTTCATGCATGTACTAATGCAACCTTAAGAGAAGGTGAAAATGCCAATGCAATTGATGACGAGATCATTGCAAAAGAAAGTGAAGATACTAAGGTCAATGCATTTGATGTTGAGATCATTGCAAACTAAAGTAAAGATACCAATGCCAATGCATTTGATGTTTGCAACCTTGAGTGAAGTTAATGCAACCCAAAGAAAGGTGCAGGGATGGTGGTATGATACTCGTGCCACCATTCATGCAACCAATGATAAAACTCTTTTCAAAACATTTGAAAGTGCAAAGGTAGGACTTGAAGTCTAAATGAGAAATGAAAAGAGATCCAAGGTACTTGGAAGAGCCTGCATTGATGTGTTCTTTACTAATGGAAAGAAAGTGACCCTAATTAATGTTTTCTATGTTCCTGATATGACTAGAAACAGTATGAGTGGAAGTCTATTGAATAAATCTGGTATCAAAACGGAGTTTGAGTTTCGTAAACTCACTTTGAATAAATTGGACACTTTTGTGGGAAAGGGTTATACATGTGATGGAATGATCAAACTTTGTGCTCTTGATAGTGACAATAATGATATGGCATCTAAATCTTGCAATGTGATTAATTCTAATTCTATTACTTTGTGGCATAATAGACTTGCTCATATAGGTTATAGCACAATGAAAAGAGTTGTTAAATGTAGATTAATTAATTGTGATGTGAATGAGCATGATAAATGTGAATTATGTGTTAAATCTAAAATGGTAAAGAAACTTTATCCAAGTGTTGATAGATGCTCAAACTTTCTAGATTTAATACATAGTGATTTATGTGAATTGAATGGCATGTTGACAAGAGAAGGAAATATATACTTGATAACTTTTATATATGATTGCTCTAGGTTTACTTATGTGTATTTACTTAAGAGTAAGGATGAGGCATTTAATGCATTTAAAATCTATAAAGCTAAAGTAGAAAATCAATTGGAAAGGAAAATAAAGACTCTTAGAAGTGATAGAGGTGGTGAATACTTTTCAAATGATTTCAATGTGTTTTGTGAACAATATGACATTATACATGAATGCACTGCACCATACACTCCACAACAAAATGGAATAGCTTAAAGAAATAATAGGACTTATCTTGATTTGATTAACTCTATGCATTTACATGCTAAACTATGTTATAATTTGTGTGGTGAAGCTTTGCTTGCTGCGTGTCATATATTGAATCAAATTCCTAAGAAAAAGAACAATGTGTCTCCATATGAGTTATGGAGAGGAAAAAAGCCTAACCTAGTGACACATACAATCTTTCAAAGGTAGATGAGTAGCTAAAGGATTAAACAAAAGGAAGGAATTGATTACTTTGACACGTATGCACCAGTTGCTAGGACAACCACAAAAAGAGTTTTATTTACCTTATCATCAATATATAACCTTTATATTTATCAAATGGATGTCTAAACGGCATTTGAAAATGGAGATCTCGATGAGGAGATTTATATGGAACAACTGGAGGGTTTTGTGTAAAGAAAAATGAACATAAAGTGTGTAGGATTGTTAAATCATTATATTGTTTAAAACAAGCACCGAAAAAATGGCATGAGAAATTTGATAAAGTCATAATTTTTGAAGGGTTTAGACACAATAATGCAGAAAAGTGCTTATACTCCAAGACTTGTGATGACTATATCATCTTGGTGTGTCTATATGTTGATGATATATTATTTTTGAGTAATGATATGAAAGGCATAATGGAAATGAAGAGGTTCCTTTCTTCCACTTTCAAGATGAAAGGTCTTGGAGAGGTTGATACCATCTTGGGTATAAAATTGAGAAGAAATAGTGGGGGTTATGCCTTAAATCAAGAACACTACGTTGAGAAAGTGCTTGACAAGTTTAGTCATCTCAAAATCAAAGAGGCAAATACACCATTTGATTCAAGCATAAAACTTGAAAAGAATAATGGTAGAGCAGTGGCTCAACTTGAGTATGCAAGTGCATTGGGGAGTCTAATGTATGTCGTTCATTGTACAAGAGCGGATATTGCATATGCGGTTAGTAAACTAAGTAGGTTTACTAGCAATCCAAGTATTGAACATTGAAGTTGATGGTGTGATGGATGACCTAAGGTCAGTTGGTATAGATGGCACTACTGGAGGTTGAGACACATCTAAGGCAGGTGTAGCTTGTTCATTTGGTATCTTAGTACAAAGAGGAACATTTGTATTAAATGTTGTCAATATGGGAGAAGTTGTAAAACTTGCAGAGGAAAAGGGTTGAGTTTCAGTAGTAGTTACCTGGTTTTGCAAAGATAATGAAGAGGATAATGTTGGGTTTAATTCCCTTATAATACCATGTCGGACATGTAATGTGATTTTATATTGTCAATAAAAGAAGTATAAATTATTTAGTTTGACATTCATGTTGCTTACTTGTTTTATTACATGATCATTGGAATAATAAAAACATTTATAAAATCCCTAACATTTATAAAATCATGTGTTGAGACTTGCCCACACAAACACTAGGTTGGTTTAGAGAAAGACTTGGAAGATTGTGGTCTTGTTTCAAAGCGGTTTGGATTCCTTACAATACCTAGCATTCAACAAGGAAAAAAGGTTGGGGAATCAAAAGGGTGTAGTCATTGTTCTACTATGCATCTCGTAAGTACTCGAATTGTTTTATTGTTGTATTTACAAATCTCTGTATGAAAATCACTTCTATGCATGTATCTATTTTTTCTATTGTATGTTATTTTCTGCAATAGGGAGCATGCATATAGACTTATATCAATGAGATCCTACAGATAAGGCATGAAAAACTTCTTCATTAAACACCACATTTCTAGCTATATAGTTTCAGTCAGTAGTGTTTTCACACAGGTATCCTTTGTGCATAGGAGAATAGCCAACTAAGATGCATTGTTCTTTCCTAAAATAAAGCTTGTGAGCTTTATAAGGTCGTAAGTGCAGATAACAAGTGCAACCAAAAGTCTTAAGAAACTCATAGTCTGGTTGTTGGTGAAACAAACACTCATAAGGTGAACAATCATTAAGAACAAGAGTTGGGAGCATGTTTATGACATGCACAACATGTTGAAATGCTAACCACCAATAACAAGTATCAAGGTCCGACTGAGCAAGCAAAGTGCGTCCAATTTCTATGATATGCACATGCTTTTGTTATGCTCTTCCATTTTTTTCGTGATCATGAGGACAAGGATGCTAACACTTAACACCATTCTCAGCTAAAAAAATCGAAAAAGATTTGTACTCCCCTCCCCATTCAGATTGAACAACCTTAATGAGAAAATTGAATTGCTTTTCTACTAACTTTTTGAACTGTAAGAAGGTATCAAAGATGTAACGCCATGGATAGCCAAGACTGTTACACTGTGTGTTTTACATAGTGTTAGACTCTTTAAACGATTCTCTTGGCCATAAACATGTAACTAAAAGTGATTAAGTATTAGGGTTAAAAAAATTTGTCAAAACGAATAATCATTTCATTAAAATGTTTACGTTCATACATGGGATCCCAAAATAACGTTTAAAAAGTCTAATTACAATTCAAAAATTACAACCAGTTGACCTAAGCGGCAAAATAGGGACCCTAGTTCCTCTAAGAAACCCCGACTGTGGTGTTCGAGTAGCCGCATATATACACGTCACCACCAAAGCTCTCAAACTCATGGCTGGTTCAACTTTCCTTTCCCCTTACCTACAACACAGAGCACTCATGAGCCAAGGCTCAGCAAGAAAACGTAAACATGCTTATAAGGAGTTAATGACATATAACAGAATCATAATAAGCATGCCTAGCAGTAATAACCCCACTCATGCATGCATTCTATTCAGATAAGTGACTACAGTGTCACATTGGTGTCCGTTGCCCTAAATAAGTGACTAATAAGTCATACTGGGGCCCAGTGCCCTAGGATATGGGACTATGGAGTCACCCCGGGGCCCATGGCCCTATCCTCTGTTTATCCAGCCTTGGAGCTGACTCATCGTACCTGGCGTTTTAGTTTTCCAACGACCATTAGGTCGGACAAGTGTATGTCATACTCCTGATTAAGCCTAACGATATCGACCAGCGCTCAGCGTGCTATTGTCGCCCTTGACTTATAAGTCAATGCTTTCAACCAGCCCATCACGCTACTGCCGCCCTTGACTTATAAGTCAATGCTTTCGACCAGCGCTCAGCGCACTACTGTCGCCCTTGACTTATAAGTCAATGCTTTTCAATCAGATAATGCAAATAAGCATACACCATTTAATAATTATCCAGATACATAGCATTCATGCATGCTTAATGAAACAATCACATGCATAATCATAATAAAAAAAATTAGCAGGGGTCCGAGCCCTAATCATAACTATATTTAACAAATGGGCCAAGCCCTAATCACATATATCACGTATTGGGTGCAGTTTTCTTACCTTTGGTACAAACGCAAGCAAGCACGACTCCTGAGAATGATCCTCTCCTGTTACCTAGCGGTAACCTAGTCACAATCCACAAATAACATTCACATTACCATTTGATTCCATAATTGAACCTCGAGACTAATCCCGTGCTCTCGGAAACTCCAAGTCCCCCACACATTGTGGTGAAATCGTCCCTCGAGCCCATGGGCCTATGCCCTAAAACCTACAAAACTAAGGCCCCTGAAAATGGCCTAGCGCCACAGCACAACCTAACAGGCACCGTGACACCCAGCCAGGGCCACCTTGCCCTCGACTACCCCAGTGCCGCAGCTCGGAAGAATAGCGTCGCAGCACCCTTGCGCTAACCTAGAAAAGAGGGTTTTTCCACCATTTTCTCTGAACAAAAAACCCTTCAAACTCATCATAGCTCCAAACCAAAACCATAACTATACCCCACAAACATGCCCAACCATCATAAACAACTTATACACCCCAAAAACCAATCCAAATCCTTAACCGAAATCAAAACCCAACCATAAGTTTAAAACTTAACCAAAATTTAAACCACATCAGAATTTCATAAAAAACCAGAGAAAAACCTTACCTCATGGATAATCACAACCCTAAGCTACCTCCTATTCCAATCCTAGCTTCAATCTTCCAATTTCCAAGCTTTTTCTGCCTCAAAATAATCAAAACCCACCAAGAGCTTCAAGAGAAACAAGAGAGAGAGTGTGTGAGCTGCTATTTTTGGTGTTTTGTAAACTCTAGAGGTTTCCTTATCAACTGACTAAGTTACCTCATGGGCAAGGGAAATGACCAAAATGCCCCTAGCCCTCACCCAAGCCCTTCAATTCCCTCAAGGGCAAGTTAGTCATTTGCCACACTTCTCGCTAATCTCAATTAACACCTCATAATTTCATTACTTCCAATATCCTAAAATAATCACTAAATAATTCCCCATTACCCGATAATGTAAATTACTAAAATACCCCTAGGATTACCCCGAGTCGGATATTTTGTTCTCGTTATGACTAAACCGCACTTGCTCCCTAGGATCGTCTCGTGCTACATAACTCAAATATACCCACATAATAATGTGGTCTCAATCATATAAAACATAAATATATTCAAATATACCATCAAGGGCCAAAATTACGAAAATTGGAGTTCTTCGAACATCCTGAGGCTTTTAACGCTCCCCAGCAAATTGTGGATCAGTTGGGAGATGAGATTGGATTTCACCCTAAGTTGGGGCAGGACGTGGCCCCGTTCATTGCAGACTTACTGGTCCAAGTGGGGATGTCTATGTCCTTCGTCCGACTTAAGCGCTACACCACCTTGGCTAGCAATGATGCCCTCTTCACCTCCCAGGCCATCCGTCACCAGGCTACGATGGTAAACCACTTGTTCCTCTTGTTTCTTTATTACTGTTATCTTTTTCTGGTGCTCTAACCTTACTTTGCTCCAGGCCATACTACTGGATCATAGGAATGCGAACCTTGTGGCCAAGATGGCGATAAAGCTGGAGACATCTTAGATGGAGCCGGAGGGGGTCGTTAACCAACAAGAAGCTACCAAGGAGGCCTTCACCAAGGAGACTGCTCGGGTTCAAGCTCATCACGAGGAAGTTTTGTCCAGGATGGATGCTGACCACAAGAAGGTGGTGGATAACCTGGAGGTGGAACTGTCCCGTGCCCGTGGCTCGGAAGCTTTGACCAAGGCATCCTTAGAGGTGGCTGAGGCCCAACTTCGTCAAGAGCGGGAGAAGGTGGAATCTCTCGAGACCTAAGTCTAGGATTTGGAGATCCAGGCTCAGCTGGAGTTGAAGCAAAGCGCGGAGGCTCGCAAGGAGAATGAGCAGGCTGAAGAGTTGCTGGCGGCCACTTTTGACGAAGCCATTCACATGGCCTAGCTCCAGGACAAGAATATGAATCTCATCGTCTATCCAAATCTAGCTTCAAAAAGGGCCAAGTTCGAGGACAAGGAGAAAGAAGACGCAGAGCGTCTTGCTGAGGATCCACAGGGTGAAACCGCTTCGGATGTTCCAGTTCAGAGCGAAGCCCAGGCTTGAGCCTTTGTCATTTTATTTGGGATTTTCTCTTTTTTTAACATATTTTTTATGGGCGTGAATGAGCTTAAAACAATTATTTATCTTATTCTTCCATTATTATATTGGTTTCTATCCTTGCACATCTTTATTTCTCGCTTTATTCTCATATATTTCTTTAAAAAATCACTAAGTGTTTTACCACTATGCATGAGTTTTTTATATGTGGAATCCTGGTTCCTATGGCCAGGACCATTAGGGGAAAAATGTGGAAGTTGATTAACTTGTCCTAAAACCAAGGTTCAAGTTTCAATGAACTAGAATGTTTTGGACTTACCAAATATAATTTAACTGATTTATCCCGAATCTATGGTTCAGGTTACAATGCCCTGGACCGTTATGGACTTCTCATATATGACTTAGTTTTAACGGCCTGGAACACTAAATATTTCTTACGTAGAAATTAGTTAATTAACTTTTCCCAAAACTCGAGGTTTAGGTTCCAACAGCCTGGACCGTTAAGGAATTATCAATTATGATCTGATTAATTTGTCTTGAATCTAAGGTTCAGGTCTCAATGGCCTGGACCGTTTAAAAGACTAAATTTAATCATTTCAAACCTAAGATTCAAGTTCTGACAGTTCTGGACCGTTATGGGGAAATAATAAATAAGGATTAAATTATCTCGAACCATGTTAGGTCTAGACCAATTTTTTGGGAGTTGGGTTTTGAACCCCCAGTCTATACGAATCCGGAGTAGAACGAAGCTCTAAGCTTTGCATCCCCTTTTGTTTTTTTATCCTGGACTTTATAGATGGTCCTACCCCCAAGTGGCTAAAGAGTGTAGTCTTAGATCACTTGTTCGTGTAAATATTAAAGACAGACATGAACTGTAACACCCTACTTCCTTAGAGCCTTTACTAAGTGAGTTTAAAATATGCAATTAACTCGCTAATCGAGGTTTTAAGACAAAAGTGTAGTTAAACCATAAACAAAGTCACATAATTTGAAAATATATCCATTCATTTAAATTTATAAAGCGTTTAACATTTAGGATCCCAAAATACCATTTAGAAATATTTACAACAAAAAAATATAATTATAGTCGACTAAACGACAAAATCAAGTTTAGTACAAACATCTCCCAGAAATACCCCTGGCCATGGCAGCCAGGCAGGCCAAACATGTACGCGTCACTTCACACTCTCTGTACTCATGGTTGGTCGACTATCCCCTTGCCCTTACCTACACCATAGAACACCCATGAGCCGAAGCCCAACAAGGAAACTCACACAAGCAAATAACATATGCATATCTATCATTCAACATATAATCAAGCCGCCAACAAGCTAAACACATACGGCCATGCCGTCCTAGGTGCTTTACCAGGCCCTAGGTTCACGCTCTACACCGTGAGGATATCCCAGGTATCCTATAGGGTCTCACCCTGGCAACTCGCACTCCACGTGCTAAACGCTGCTCTCGGCCCCTTGCCGTTCTCGGCCTTTGCCGTCCCAGCCCCCGCCGTTCTCGGCCTTCGCCGTTCCCAGCTCTTGCCATTCATTCACCTATATGCACACACAACATAATTAAACAAATACTTAAACACATAGAAACATAATCAATAGGGCTATGCCTTGCAAAACAATCATATAGGGTCGTGCCTTGAAACACAAACAATAGGGCCTCGCCCTTCTCTACGGGTACAACAGTTTTCTTACCTGTGTCCCGAGCTTTCCAAGCACTGATGTCCCAAGCACATTCCCCTAGTTCGAGCCTCGTTGAAAACCTAGTCACAACATATCAACAACATCCATCCATCAAGTTCTAATCCATTAAATAGCTTTGGGTCATAATTCTAGTCTCCGGGACCTTGAATTCTATCAATCCGGGTTATAAAATCCATCCCGAGCCTTAACTTTTGGATTCTCAAGCCTAAAACCTCCTTGGAGTCCAAAAGCACACTAAGTGTCGCAGCCCCATGAACCCATGCCGCAACCCGCCTCAACCAGAAACCAATCCCCCAAAAACACCCCATGCACATCGCGACCCAAGCTAGGGTGCGCCGCGGCCCGCCCTTCGCCCTGGCCTCCAACTTGTTCTAGAGGGTCACGGCTCAGCAAGAACAATGTCGCAGCCCGACCTTTCGAACCCAGAAAAATCCTCCATTTTCACCATGAAAACCCAGCCAATTCACCCCATAATCAACCTAACAATCCAATTCAATCATCACAGAAGCTCTACTATAGTTTCAGCAACAAAACCTAACAAGAAACTAGCTTTAAACCTTATCATATCCTAACTCCAATCTCCCACTTCAAAGCTTCAAGAGAACTAAAAACCCAGCTAATAACCAGATAATTAAATGGCTCAAATCACAGTTCAAGGCTTACCTTAACCTCTGCTTGAATCCACAAATTGAAGCTGAGCTAATCCCCAAGTCTAGAGCCAAAATCCTTGCTTAATCTTCAACACTTCTCCTTGGTATGGCTTAGAGGAAGAGAGAGAGAGAGAGAGAGAGAAGAGGTTTTGGGTCAATTCCTTAATTTCTGAAGGCTTCCTCGGTTTTTTTTTTACTTAACTTAAGTCTCTAAGGTTATCTCAAAGGCTCGGGGTACCAAAAACGTCCCCGGGGGAAAAATGGTAAATTTCTCCGATATTCCCTCCTAAATACTCTAACTTCAAATATATCTCCAAATATTTATTTCCATAACCCGATAACCCCATAATACATCTAATGCCTGAAATACCCCTCAACTCGCCCCGAGTCGAGCATTCGACCCCGTTGTGACTTTCTAGCTAACCGCTCTCTAGGACTGTCTTGGATCATGCAACATAGATATATCACAAATATATCACAATAATTACATTTATGCCCTCAACGGGCTAAAATTACAAACATGCCCTAATACCCAAACGGGGCCCACATGCATATTTAATTCACTTGAATATGCATCTCTAATCACATACTCATCAATTCACACATTAAGGTAATAAATCACTTATTGCCCCCCAGGCACGCTAATCAAGGCCCTAAGCCTTATTAGCAAATTTGGGACGCTACATGAACCTTTTCTTTTCTTAAAACATTTCCTATGGTGTTTTGTTCACACCATTTACTTTAAATAAGAAATTCCCCTGGGGCATACATTACTTGAAAATTAAAATGTTAAAGAGAGAAGATATGGCTAAATCCTCACAACTACTGGTAGTACTGACCGAGGTGTTCAGTGTTCCAGGCCCTTGGGACCTCTGTTCCATCTAACACTATAGGCGATATGTTCCCGGACATACTTCAGTTTGGATCTCAGAAGGTCCTCCCCAGTTAGGTCCTAGAACCCCCACTCCCGGATTTTGACAAGCAGGGAAGACTCTTCTTAGGAGCAGATCACCAATCTCGAACCTTCAGCTCTTAACTTTAGAGTTAAAGTGCCTTGCAACCTTTCCCTGATACATCTTCAGCTGCACCTTTGATTCTTCCTGTATCTCTTCGATTAGATCCAGGGATTCCTGGAGCAAGATTTGATTTTCGACGGGATCGTATGTATCTCGTCTGTGGGACAGGACTGCAGTTTCTACTGGGATGACTGCTTTGCATCCGTAAATCATCTAGAAGGGAGTATGTCTGGTTGAAGTTCTTTACGTGGTCTAGTATGCTCATAAGATGTGGGCAACTCTTCTGGCCACTTGCTCTTGCAAGCTTGAAGTTTTTTGTTCAATGTCCCTTTTAAAATTTGTCCACAGCCTCTATTTTCCCGTTTGCTTGAGGCCTTGCGACTATGGAGAAGCTTTTGACAATTCCATGTCTTTCATAGAAGTTGGTGAAGTGGATGCTATCAAATTGCTTCCCGTTGTCGGACACAATTTTATGAGGGAGGTCGTATCGGCACACAATATTGTTGATGACAAAGTCTAGGGCCTTTTGGAGGTAATGGTGTTCATTGGTTCTACCTCGACCCACTTGGTGTAATAGTCAACGACTACAATGGCATATTTCAATCCGCCCTTCCCGGTCAAGAGAGATCCTACCAAATCAATTCCTCGAACTGCAAAAGGTCAGGGACTGGTCATCAAGGTTATCTCCGTGGGAGGAGCTCACGGGATCTTTGCATACGTTTGGCATTGCTTGCACTTGCAGACATAATCTACATAGTCCTTCTTCATTGTTGGCCAAAAATATCCTTGCCTTAGGATTCTCTTGGACAAGCTGAGTCTGGCTGAGTGATCTCCACAAAAGCCTTCGTGCACTACATGCATGATTATGCTCATCTCAATCCCGAATAGCATGAAATATACGGCATGGATAACCCCCTGCGATAGAGCTTGTCGTCCATCATGATGTATAGGTTCATTATATTAGTTAAACCTAAATATTGATTAGCAACAAATTAATTCTAAATTAATTGAATTTGTTTCAATGTGACACTTTAGAATTAATAAGAAATTATAGGACTTTGGTTTTAAAAATTTTAATCTGTTTAATTTTTTTGGGAAAACCATAGTCATTAATTTTGTAAAAATAAATAATAAAAATACTAATTTTAATTTTATAATGAGCTTATTTTAAGAATTTTATTCGATCTCCACCGTTGGTTTAACATAGTCAATAGCTTAATGGGGCCTTGAGGCACTTTGATTCGTCCCCCTACGGAAGGTGTTCATTAGTTATTTTGACAAGGTTAGATTTTGAAAGATAGATAATTATAGGTCAAATTCTACTAGACTCACCCCTACGGTGACTACTAGGACTAAATCTATGATTATTGAAACCGTAGGTCTAGCTCATAAAATAAGAGATTTTGTTTTCTTATTTTGATCGAATAGTAGGTTGTTAATAGTGGTGTCCATTATTAAATGAGTTTACAACTCTATTTAACTAGTGGTATTTTTGACTCTCGCCAACCGGGACAAGGATATCATAGATTAGTTAAAAACCTAAAGAAATAGAGATATGATTGTTTTTGGTATTTTTTTCTCATATCTTACATATTTTTGGTATATGTTGTGCTATTTCTTGAAATTTGTGTGAATAGAAGTTTTATTGAGCAAATGTGATTGATTTCTATTTTATTGATAATTTGTAGTTTTAAGCTAAGTAGTGTATGTGTCTACTCCCATCCTTTCTCAACTTTCGATGGAGAAACTCATTGGAGAAAACTTCCTTAATTGGAAGTAGAATATCAACATAGAGTTGATAGGTGACAACTCTGAATTCGTCATGATTGAGGAATCCCCAAAACGAGCATCGTCTCCGCATGCTCGTGATGGTACCGTAAATGCTTGGATAGCACCGTCTCTGCACGTTCGTGATGGCACCGTAAATTCTTGGATGGCACCGTGTCTGCACGTTTGTGCTCAACTCAACTATGGTCTGACGTAGCTCATGAACGAGCTTCAGACTATTGAGTCTATTATGGGTCGACCTAGTAAAGGAGGTGAAAATAAGACTACTGATGTTGTTGCTCATCTAGCTAAGGCTGAAGCTAACCAAGCTTCGTCTTCGAAAGCTGGAAACAAGAGGAAAGGTGGACAAAACAACAACCCCAAGCCTACAAAGGCTGCAAAGATGAGTGCATAACCACGTGCACAGACGCCTAAGGGGAAGAACATGAAAAACAAGAAAGGTAAAGATAAATGCTTTCACTGCAAAGAGAAGGGGCATTGGAAACGAGATTGCCCTAAGTTTTTAGCAGTGAAAAACAAAGGTAATTATTTAGTTCATTTATATTGGAAACATGTGTTCAAGAGAATGATAAATCTGTTTGGATTATTGATTCTGGAACTACTAACCATGTTTGTAACTCTTTACAACTTCTTGAATCGTGGGAGGAAGTGAACGAAGGCGGCTTAAAGCTTAGAGTTGGGAAAGGAGCGTTCGTTGCGGTCCAAGCTAGAGGAATAGCTCGTCTGAAGTTCGGAAATAAATACTTAATTTTAAAAGATGTATTTTTTATTCCGGATTTTAGTAGAAATTTAATTTCAGTTTCCATGTTGCAATTAGAACAATTTGTTATGACTTTCACAAGTTCTAATATATCTATTTCCTTCAATGGATCACAACTGTGTATTGCATGTTTGGAAAACGGGCTTTATATTTTGCGACCTAACAAACCCCTCCCTCTTAACAATGATTTATTCAAAGTAGCTAAACCTAGGACCAATAAACGTCAAAAGACCGATAACAAAAATATGACGTATTTATGGCACTTGAGACTAGGTCACATTGGCTATGATAGGAATCAAAGACTTAAAAAGGATGGACCTTTGGGGGAACTCACCTTAGGTGAATTACCTGTCTGTGGATCTTGTCTAGAAGGCAAACTGACCAAGCGTCCATTCTCTGCAAAGGGTGATAGGGCTAAAGAACCACTTGGTCTTGTGCATTCAGATGTTTGTGGACCTTTGAATGTACAAGCTAGGGGTGGTTTTGAGTATTTCATCACTTTCATTGACGATTACTCTAGATACTCATGTCTTTACCTAATGCATAGGAAATCAGAAACATTTTCAAAAGTTTCAGGAATTCCTAGCAATGGCTCAGAACCAATTAGGTAAAAGGTTAAAGATCTTGCGATCTGATAGGGGTGGAGAATATTTGGATATGCTGTTCCAAGATCATTTAACTGAACTTGGGATTTTATCACAACTTACTGCCCCAGGTACTCCGCAACAAAATGGTGTAGCGGAACGCCGAAACAGAACTTTATTGGAAATGGTTAGATGCATGCTTAGTTACTCAACTCTACCAACTTCATTCTGGGGACATGCAATTGAAACCGCAAATGACATTCTCAATGTCGTGCCATCAAAATCAATCCCCAAAACACCTTTAGAACGCTGGAATGGTCGTGAACCTAGTTTACGCCATTATAGAATCTGGGGGTGTCCCGCTCACGTCCTGAGGAAAAAGGAGGGAAAGCTAGAACCGCGAACTGAAGTTTGCTTGTTTGTTGGTTATCCTAAAGGTACTCAGGGTGGACTTTTCTATAGCCATTCAGAAAAGAAAGTGTTTACTTCTACAAATGCTACTTTTCTGGAAAATGACTATGTCCAGAACTTTAAACCTCGCAGCAAAGTAGTTTTAGAGGAGATGGTTAAAGAATTGACTCCAACCAATGTTTCATCATCATCAACGCAAGTTGATGATGAAATTCCCACTCTTCATGTACAACCGACGCAAGTCGATTTAAATGAAGAAAGTACCACTGTTCCTGAGCAAACAGTCACAAAGCCTCGTCGTAGTGGGAGGGTTTCGAAGAACCCAGTTCGCTATGGTTTGGATGGTGAAACCAATATGGTTGTTGGTGACACTAGTGATGATGATCCATTGTCTTTCAAACAGGCAATGGCAAGCCCTGAAAAGGAACTATGGCTCGAGGCCATGAAACAGGAAATGGAGTCCATGTACTCAAATTTCGTCTGGGATCTTGTGGAAGCACCTAGTGAATTTAGGGTCATTGGGTGCAAGTGGATCTACAAGAAGAAACGAGGTGTTGATGGAAATATCGAGACTTATAAAGCTCGATTAGTGGCAAAGGGTTATACCCATAGAGAAGGCGTGGGCTATGAGGAAACTTTTAGTCCGCTAGCCATGCTCAAATCCATTCGCATCCTTCTATCCATAGCAACCGCTCTCGACTATGAGATTTGGCAAATGGACGTCAAGACAGCTTTTCTTAATGGAAAGCTTGACGAAGTCATTTATATGGATCAGCCAGAAGGATTTAAAGTATTTGGACAAGAAGGAAAAGTTTGCAAGTTGAATAGGTCCATTTATGGACTTAAGCAAGCTTCTCGTTCCTGGAATCTTAGGTTTGATGAAATAATCAAAACATATGGCTTTGAACAAAATATTGATGAGCCCTGTGTTTACCAACTGAAGGCAAGTCAAATAGTGGTATTCCTGGTTCTTTATGTAGATGATATCTTACTCATTGGAAACAATGTTAAGAAATTATCAGATGTGAAGAATTGGCTGAGCACTCAATTCCAGATGAAGGATTTGGGTGAAGCAAGTTATGTTCTAGGTATCCAGATCATCAGGGATAGAAAGAACAAACTTTTAGCTCTATCTCAAGCAACTTACATTGATAAAGTGCTTGAATGTTTCTCAATGACAAATTCCAAGAAAGGGCGTCTACCGTCCCGCCATGGAATTCATCTTTCAAAGAAGCAGTCTCCCCAGACTCCTGAAGAGGAAGATGCAATGAGAGAAGTTCCGTACACATCTGGAGTTGGAAGTCTGATGTATGCCATGTTGTGTACTAGACCAGATATCTGCTATGCAGTGGGAGTAGTGAGCAGGTATCAGTCAAACCCAGGACCGGAACATTGGATAGCAGTTAAGCATATCCTAAAGTATTTGAGACGGACTAGGGATTATATGTTAGTCTACAATGGTGGTGTTCTGAACCCTGTAGGCTACACCGATTCAGATTTTCAGATTGATGTCGATGACAGAAAGTCTACTTCTGGAATGGTGTTTACTCTTGGGGGTGGAGCTGTGATTTGGGAAAGCGTATAGCAGTCTGCAATCTCAGATTCCACCATGGAGGCTGAGTACATAGCCGCGTCAGAAGCAGCTAAGGAAATAGTCTGGCTGAAGAAGTTCTATTCAGATCTTGGTGTTATTCCAGAAATGGATAAACCGCTTGTGTTGTTTTGTGACAATACATGAGCGATAGCCAACTCGAAAGAACCTCGAAGTCACAAGAGGAGTAAGCATATAGAAAGGAAGTATCACATTATTCGAGAATATGTGGCCAGGGGAGATGTGAAGGTTATGAAGATTGCAACTAAAGACAATCTTGCAGATCCGTTTACAAAGACACTATCAGAAGCTACATTTGATAAGCATATCAAGGAGATGGGATTAGTAGAATTAAGGCATTAGTTTCAATTAGTGCAAGTGGGAGTTTGTTGGGGTTTTATGCCCTAATTAAAACCCAAATTCTTTGTAATCTCATTTATTATCAATAAAAGAATAGAAATCATTTTTTGACTTGGTCAATTACTTTGCTCACATGTTTTATTTTCATGATTATTTGTTTAATATAAACTTCTATTAAATCCCGAGCATATAGCTAATCTTATTTATAGTGACGTAATCACAGTGGAATATAAATATGATTATATGTTCAAAATAAGTTGTCCTAAGATTAGTTAGTGCACCGGATTTACACTGACTTGCCAATCTACGATATGATCTACTTACACATTACAGTGTTATGTTATTTCCATAACATTAGCAAAGTAGATAAGATCGGATGTATTTGTTACATCGGACAGGACCGATATTGACATTTGATAAGATAAGTAAACATACCGCTATTATCTATTCTAGTCATATCATATAGTTAACCATAGGTCAATTCAATCTCAATTCTGAGTGGTTAGTATTCTAACTGATTGTATTATTTGAGTTCTTTGACTTGTTCGTTACCAGCTTACCCTACGGACTAGCCCATACTTACATCTTGGGAACTCGGTAGTATAATTGAGTGGGAGTGTTAATCATAGATATGAACATCTATAGCTTCTGATGGAGAAGTGAAACGATGGTTTCCTTTTAGTTTGGTTCAAGGTGTTAAATGATAGAGATCTCATTTTAGTAATTAAATTAGTTTACTGAAATATCATTTACAAGGAACTAAGTGTTTTAAGGATAAAATAAAATGAGGGGTAAAGCGGTATTTTAGTCCTATCTCATTGTAGACCGTCTATAGAGGATTGAGTGAAAATTATGGTTGTAACAATGGATAATTAATAGCATATCTATATTTGTTATAGAGCGTTCTATGAATTCAAGAGTGCAATTCCAAGTCTATAGTGGAGTCACGAGGAATTAATAAGTTAGTAAATTTATTTGTTAGATTTATGATAACTTATTGGAGCTTGATTTCATAGGCCCATGGTCCCCATTGTACCTTGGATAAAATCATCTCGATAGTCTCAATTAATTGATTTAATCATCAATTAGAATTATCAAAGTTGACCAGATCAATTTTGGATAGTTTCGCAGAGTTGTGTAATTTTGAGAAGAAAAGAGAAATTATGGCAGATTTATTAATTAAGATAAATTGGTATCTAAATTAATAAATAAATTTAAATCAAGGTTCAAATTATAAATAATTAATTTGATAAAGGATTTAAATAATTATTTAATTAATTAAATCAATAGAAAATAATACAGGCCTTGATTTTAAGTCCAATGGACTTATAATCAAATGGGAAATTTCACGGGCCTATAGCCCATGATAATTTCGACCTAGGGCTTCAAAATGGCTATTATTTTATTGATTTTTTAATTAAATTAAATGGCCTAATTGAGTCTATAAAAGGAGTGCTTAGAGAGAAGTCAAAAGAAGAAGTTTGATAAGTCACAAGTCAGATTTTCTGATAGTTTTATATTCTCTCTAAACACAAGTCCTTTTCTAAGCCACTTTGTTATTTTCTCTTCTTCTCTCTATATCTATCTCATGTTTTGAGAATTTCCCACACTAGTCTAGGTGGTTCTAAGGATACATTGGAAGATTGTGAAGAAAATAGAAGATCGGTTCAGTTTCTTGATAACACTCTGCGACAGAGAGGATACAAGAGTTAGAGAAACTGAAGGAAGGACTCTTAATTCCGCTGCGTATACTGTAAGTATTCTATTCTTTGTTTCTCTTGAATTCAATTTTAGAAACATGTTTTAGGCTATCTCGTATTAATTTGTTTAATATTAGATATACATGAAAATAAATAAAGATCATGTATAAGCTTTTTCCAACAGATCCTAGCCCTGCCCCCATTATCATTGGTGGCTCCGTCAACAAAGATCTTCCAAAAAGGCATTACAAGGTCGATTGGCTCTTCGTCCTCAACAATCCTGGTACATTCTACGATGAAGTCATCCAGGGCCTGTCCCTTGATGGAGATTCTTGGGACGTAGGTGATATTGAACTGGCTCAGCTCCATGGCCCACTTCAAAAGTGTTCCTGATGATTTCTATTTTTGTAATACTTGTCGTATGGGATGGTTCGTTAGTACCTTGATGGCATGAGCCTAAAAGTAAGGTCTTAACTTTCTTGAAGCGGTCAATAAGAAAAATGTTAGTTTCTCGATCAAAGGGTATCTAGACTCAGTGCCCAATGACCTTTTGCTTACGTAATAGATTGGGAGTTGGACCTCGACAAGATTGGTGCTTGAGCCAAATGCTCTTTCAATTTTTGGAAAGCCTCTTCACACTTGGTTGTCCATTCGAACCACTGGTTTCTGCGAAGAATGTTGAAAAATGAGATGCACTTGTCCATGGACTTTGACACAAAGTGGCTCAACGCCGCTATTATGTTCGTCAGACTCTGAACATCTTTGTGTTTCTGTGGTGATGGCATGTCGATCAAAGCTCTGATCTTATCCGGGTTGGATTCTATTCCTCTCGAGCTTACTATGAAGCCTAGAAACTTTGCAGATGCCACACCAGAAGTGCACTTCTTAGGATTTAGCTTCATCCCGTACTTCCAGATAATGTCAAATGCTTTCGCCAGGTCGTCGACATGTTGATCCGACGTCTTTGACTTGACCAACATGTCATCTATGTAGACTTCCATGTTCTTCCCGCGCAGGTTCTGGAACATTCTGTTGACAAGCCTTTGATATGTATCTCCGGCATTCTTTAGCCCAAAAGACTTGGAACGCGATACTCCTAAAGAAATATTATCAGTAATACTTTTGTAAGGCTTAATTAGAAAAGCCACCTTTGTTTATTAAATAATGAGAGATAGTCTTTTCGCTTTGTCGGATGTTTGTGGATGCAATGTTAAAAAAGCATGTTTCAAGTAACCACGAAAGGTCCTTTCCTGATTACTTGGGGGGCATATATCATGGATACAACCAGGTCCTAAACTTAGAAGTTGATTCAAATTGATTAATCGATGTTTTTCTTAAAAAGCACGAGATATCAATAAAGAATTAACGCGAACTAAGTTTTTAAAGTTAATGTCATGGATACGACTAGGTCCTAAAACTTAGAAGTTGATTCAAATTGATTCATCGAAGTTTTTCTTAAAAAGCACGAGATATCAATAAATAATTAACGTGAACTAAGTTTTTAAAGTTAATGTCCTGGATACGACCAAGTCCTAAAACTTAGAAGTTGATTCAAATTGATTAATCGATGTTTTTCTTAAAAAGCACGAGATATCAATAAAGAATTAACGCGAACTAAGTTTTTTATAAAGTTAATGTCCTGGATACGACCAGGTCCTAAAACTTAGAAGTTTATTCAAATTGATTAATTGATGTTTTTCTTAAAAATCACTAGATATCAATAAAGAATTAACGCGAATTAAGTTTTTAAAGTTAATGTCCTGGATACGACCAGGTCTTAAAACTTAGAAGTTGATTCAAATTGATTAATCGATGTTTTTCTTAAAAAGCACGAGATATCAATAAAGAATTAACGCGAACTAAGTTTTTTTAAAGTTAATGTCGTGGATACGACCAGGTCCTAAAACTTAGAAGTTGATTCAAATTGACTAATCGATGTTTTTCTTAAAAAGCACGAGATATCAATAAAGAATTAACGCGAACTAAGTTTTTAAAGTTAATGTCCTAGATAAGACCAGGTCCTAAAACTTAGAAGTTGGTTTAAATTGATTGACCGATGTTTTTCTTAAAAAGCACGAGATATCAATAAAGAATTAACGCGAACTAAGTTTTTAAAGATAATGTCCTGGATACGACCAGGTCCTAAAACTTAGAAGTTGATTCAAATTGATTAATCGATGTTTTTCTTAAAAAGCACGAGATATCAATAAAGAATTAACGCGAACTAAGTTTTTAAAGTTAATGTCCTAGATACGACCAGGTCCTAAAACTTAGAAGTTGGTTTAAATTGATTGACCGATGTTTTTCTTAAAAAGCACGAGATATCAATAAAGAATTAACGTGAACTAAGATTTTAAAGTTAATTTCCTGGATACGACCAGGTCCTAAAACTTAGAAGTTAGTTTAAATTTATTGACCGATATTTTTCTTAAAAAGCACGAGATATCAATAAAAACACTAACAGAAACTAAGTTCTTACCAAATGCGTAGAAAATGAATAACAATAAAGGTAAAAAATAGATTAAAGTGAAATCTGGGGAAACCAATTGTCTCGAGGAGAAAAAAACCTCGTGGTAGAAAATTACAAATAAAATAAAATAAAAAAAAGAAAAAGAAGGATCAAAAGTCCTAGGCCCCTTCACCCCGCTCCGACGAAGCCACCCCTTCGGCGTCCTGCTTGCCTGCAGCGGAAGTCTCCCCAGTCTCAGAGGGAAACTCCTGTTGAAGTCGAGCCTTAAACTTCTCGAGGAAGGGCTCCCACACCTCCGGTGCCAAGAAGGAAAAATTGCCATCCTGGTTGAAGGCCCAGCAATGATAAAGCATGGCCTCCATGGAGGAGCTGGAAGATGCCCTCTCTGCCACAAGGGCGGCCTTGGCCTCCTCAAGCCCGACCTTCACGGCATCCAAGGCGACCTGTGTAGCCTCAGCCTCCAGTAGCTTAGCCCGGTTTGCCTCCATATCAGCCTGCGTGACCTTCTCGCTTTCCCTAGCAGCCATCAGGGCAGCCTTGGCATCCTGCTCTTGTTGTTGAGCAGACGCGAGAGCGACCTGAGCAGTATGGAACTCGCCCCTGATCTCGTCAAACCTGGCCCTCGACCGAGCTATGCTTTAGTGTAGAGCCAAAGCCGCCTGCAAGGTCAAAACATAATAAGGCATGTGCTTTAGAAAAAGTGAAGAGAACCATTGATTAAGCAAACTTACCATGAGGGTCATCCCCAGTGAAGACTCCATAACGTTCTCGGGGCTCCTCGTCTCAATCTCCCTCAAGTCCCTTCGGGTGGCATTGTAGTAATGATCCACCGTATAGCTCACAGTTTTGTAAACCGTCCCTCGAAAAGCCTTGGGGATTTTCTCCAGGGCCTAAGTGTTGACCGGGATGCGCACAGTGGGAGTCGGAGCCGGCAAGGTCCCAATCGGTACCTCCAGTTCCTGGTTAGAGACCAGAGGTCGCGGGGGAGGTGGGGGCATCTTCTCTGCGGCGGGAGGAACCTGGCCCCTCCCCTTGGCGGGAGACTTGGAGGTGGTCTCGGGAGGGGGAGTTTTCTTGGTTAGCCGAGGCTTCTTTACCAATGGTCTAGACAACCCAGAGGGAGGATTTTCCCCCTGGAAAATTGATCGCAGGACGTTGTCCCGGGGCTATGAGATCTCCTCGCCTAAAACAAAGACAAGGAAGTGTTAGTATGCATGTAAAAATACTTGATCACAAAAAATCTAAGAATGTATTGAAAAGGTCCTACCCTCCGAGCTAGAGGAGGAATCTATTGCCACGACCTCTGGCCGTGGAGCTTCTACGGGGGAGTCTAAGATTATAACTTCATGAATGAGAGGGGGATCTGGGTCCGGATCCGACTCAGGACTGGACTCCTCTACATACTGCCTAAGCCTCGGAGCTACTACACCCTCCAGAAGGGAGGGCCACGACCTAAGGTTGGTCTCATACTCCTCATAAAAGGCTGACCTAAAAGCCAGGGTGTTGTCTACCACTATAGTGCCCCTAGGGCGGTCCATGTCATGGCGCAACACTAGTTGATCAACGCACTAGAGCAGAGTTATGTTACGGTCTGGGTCATTTTGATGACGATGTACGAGATGGCTGGGGTTAAACCTAGCAAGTCGTAGGTCTGTGGCATCCCTGTCTAAGTCCTTAAACAAGTATGGGTTACCTTGGCCGGAGGGGCCGGCTGCTGCCCCGGACTGGATCCGCTCCCTGTCGACCCCTGGGCGATCTCAAGAGCCCTCTTCCAACGCATAAGCGGCACCTCATCTTCCTCGTTCTGGTCGTCATCATCCGCAGCACCCCTCTTGGGGATGGGTGCCAGTTCGCAAGTTGCTGGAATGGCCCGCAACCTCCTCAAGGCCAGGGTCTGACCCGAAGAAATTAACTTACATGCCAGCATCGTCTCATCAGACACGAGCTGGCGGTAGTCTTTTTCGCTTGGAGGGAGCCCCGCCAAGGTTTCATATTGACCCCCGAGGGTCACCGATTTAGCTGTCCTCACAAAAATAGTTGCACGATGGTATTCAAGTCAATACGCATGGAAAGAAACAAATCAGTGACGATTTTGTGAGCTGAGGATAGAAAGAGCTTACGAGGATGATTGAAGTAGTGGTGTTCATAGTTGCAAAACTCCGTCGACATAAAGAACTGGTCCTTGAAGTCGTTGGGGTGGCTGGGCAGCTCGATGACTGCGACAGAGTTTGGAAAATGGTTCAAGTAATAGAACCCTTCGCCTCGCCCCCATTGATCTGGGTTGGCTTTGAGGCAGAAGAAATAGAGAATGTCCGCCGGTGTAGGGACCTCTCATTCCTGCTTCAGGAACAGATACCTCAGCCCCGCTAACAGGCGGTAGGAGTTAGGGGGGAGTTGAAAGGGGCCCAGCTTCATGTAGTTTAGAAAGTCCGCGAAGTACTGGTCCAGAAGCAGAAAGGCCCCGGCCTTGAGGTGTTCGTCACTCCAGGTCGCGAACTCCTCGTCCAGCGGTGTGCAGCTCCGCTCGCCCTCGAGGGGAGGTCGGGCAACAAGAGCGCCTGTCCCTATTTCGATGTTATGGGATAGCAGGATCTTGTTGACCTTCCCCTGAGTTATAACCTTTGAGACTATCCTCTCGGCCTCGAAGAAGGCATCAGGTCCCACCTCGACCTCTTTCTCCACGGTGGGACCAAAGTGGGGGATCGGGGATTCAACTACCACCTCCTTCCCCTTGCTGGCCTGCTGGGATGACGAGCCGGTGGCGCTCTTTTTGGGCATGTTCTTCCTGGGTCCCATCTGGTCGCCTAATGAACAAAGCTGAAGAAAGTTTAGAAAGGCGGCCTAAAAATAGGAAAGGGAATCTAGCGCAAGAAATGATTTTCTTACATGGACTGAGGTAATCTCAGCCCACGATGCGTGAGACCACGCGGTTCTATGAACACGCGCCTATGTTCCCAACGGGTCCCCAATTGCTCAGGATCTGTGTGTCAGGAGGGTCAGGATAATGCTTGCCTTGGAGGGAAAGTTTCAAAAAGCAAAACCGCCTGGGAAGCGTGACCCCTAAGCTACCCAGTTTTGCACCCCAGAAACCTATCGACTTCCCCTCTCCAAACAGGCATTCCGAAAAGTTACCCAGAAAAGTCACCCCAGAATTATCTTGTCCTATACATCACATTCCTAAAAATATTCTCATATTATCGATACCCCTAGGATTAAAACCTCGTGCAAAACACCAGCCAAAAAGAAAAAACAACCTACAGTGTGCGACTAAGAAAGAAATTTACCTAACAAGAGAAACAGAAACACCTAAACGTACAACAGGCAGAGGACTTACAGAGTTTTTGCTGTGTGAAAATTGCAAAAGACGTAGGAGTCGAAGTCCTGGTGGAGCCTTTAGAACTGGAGTCACGGAGAAACCCTTGTTTCTGGAGCGTAGAGACCTCTGGGACGATAACCGGAAGGAAAAAGACTTCTAAGGCTAAAGAAGAGAGAAGATGAGGAATTTTTTTTCAAATAAAGGGTGGCTCATGCGAAAGGTGGCCAACCTTATATATACATAAAAGGCAAAGGAGTGAGGACCGTTCGATCGCCTTAATGTGAGATACGAGGGTCACAACTCGAAAGACGAAATGACGGACGAAGATAGGCTAGGCCATTTAATGCGATTCTCGGAAGCCGGACCGTCGCCAACCACGATGCTCCACGTGTCCGATACCAGCGCAATGGGCGAGACATGAAGAGTCGAAAAAGAAACCTAAAAGCCCCCACTGTGGCCACAGATGACGTCATGTGTCATGAGCAGGGGCTTGGGGGGCAAATGTACGCCCTAAATATCCATGAGCTATTAGCGAGCTGGAAAAAGGCATAATTCAATCCGCCACGTGGAAACCGTCTACCCGGAGTTGCTGTTACGAGTCTCCACCTCTTTAGCCCAAGCTGATCAAGGAGTTAGCAAGTATACTCGAAGGCAATGGGTCAGCAGTATGGATATCACGAGCTGGTGCTATATCAAGCTCGAGGTGCGGCATAGATTTGGCATCCCCGACCATTTGTGAAGTCAACCACGCAATGTAAACGTGTGCATATCAGACATCACGTGTCTATTCCATTCTTGAATTCTCGGACATGCAGCATAACTGTGCGTGTTCAGGCACCCCACGACTGGTTTGGGCCATGCGGCCCATTATCCCCCTTACCTATTGATTAGACAACACCTCATTGTCAGGTTTTAGGAATTAATCATAAGTGTCACAGAGATGACATGATGGGTAAAAAGGTCACGGGATGACCCCCTTTACCAACACCCAAATATCCTCTCCCTATAAATATCGAGACCCTGGGCGTTGCAAGGGGTTAGGGGTTTTTTATTGTAAAAAAACACTCTGTAAGGAATACTCGAGAGATATCAATAATATTGACTGGTGGACTAGAGAGATTTTAACCTTCGAACCACCTAAAAGGAAAGGAGTGATAACCTTCCCACAATACTAATTTTTCCAGTTTGGAATATAAATATTTACATATTACGGTTCACCATTTAGCACTAATTCATCTGGTTTATTCGTATAATTATCTGTTGGCAAATAACCGCGTCAACAGAACTATTTTTATGCTATTTTATTATGATACTATTTACTTATCTGTCTATTGTTTTTTTTTTTTTTTTGCATTTCTTATTTATCATTGCATTCGTAAGATTGATTGTTGAAAACTTTAAATTCAGTATTTCACTTCCTTTTTATTTTTATCTTTTTAGTCTCTTGTGTTTAGTTTTTCCTTTTTTTTATCTTTTATGGGTCTAATGTTTGACCTCAAATACTCAGTGTATGATAATTCAATTTCAAAGAGTCGTCGTTCAAGTTTGGTATTAAGTATTAACCCAACAATATATCATTTAAAAAAGTTGGTATTTATTATTCTATATGTGGATTTAGATTCCTTATTTTGTGTATTTTTTCTTATGAACTAACTTAAACCAATTAAAATCAAATAAATTAGTGTCATATTATACCTAATCATATACTTAAACAATTGAGAGTAAAAACTTTTTCTATTTTTTTCATTTTTTAATTTTAGTTTTTCTAATAATAATAATAATTAGTATAATAAACATTTATTCGAATTATTTATGCTTTTTATTGAAACGTAAATAGTTTTACAAAAATATATCTTAACAACATATATAATTTAAATTTAAATTCTAATTTGATTTATATAAAAATTTAATTTAAATGATATTTAATTGGAATTCGATAACTGTTTAATAAAATTATAAATTATAAATATAATAATAAACGTGTTTTTTCTCACTTTTTATTCTATTGTCTAATTTATGTTTATTAATTAATTAAGGGGAAAACTCTATCTATTTTCTCATTTTTTATTCTAATAATAATTATAATAGATGTCAATTAAAATATTTCATATATAATAATAATAAATAATAATCTATCTATTTCTAATTTTAACATTTTGACAAAACACGGGGTCCAAAAGTTAGTTTTTAAAAATAAAGGGTCAAAACACAAGGTACCGATGATTCGACAGATAAGGATCGACGAAAATACATGTGGTTAAAATAATCTATCTATATATTCTTATTTTTAACATTTTGACAAAACACGATCCAAAAGTTCATTTTTAAAAATAAAAGTTCAAACGGGTAATCAGCTAAAATACAAGGTTTAAAATCGTGTGAATATTTGCACAAAAATAAATTATATATATACAATTTACTTTTTTTATAAAGAATTTTTAACATTTTGAATAAATACATGGTCCAAAGATTAATTTTTAAAAATAAAGGGTCAAAACAAGTAATCGACCAAAATGTTATATTCAAATAATTGATCTATCTATTACTAGTTTTAACATTTTGACAAAACACAAAGTCTAAAAGTTAATTTTTGATAAATAAAGGATCTAAATGGGTAATCAATAACTATTTCACAAAAATTAGATTTATTTATACATAATTTATAATTTTTACAAAATACCAAGCAAAGCGTATAATTAATAATGATAATAATAATAATAACAACAATAAATAAATAAAACCAAGTGTACAATAAATTATTTGAATTTTATTTTTAGTACTTTAATTATTTATAATTTATAAAAAAAATTAAAAACATATTTTTTAATAATTATAAATGACCGTATGAAGCGTGGTTATGTTTTCTAATTTTATTAAAAATTTAAAAAGGTAAACAGAAGAGAAAAGATCGGGGGGGGGGGGGGAGGAGAAGAGAGGAGAGAGAAACTGGAAGGTAGAGAGATTTTATTTTTTAATTTCTAATTATTTATGTTTTACATTAATAATTAAATTAGTACATAATCATAAAACTAATTAATCTGTTTAATTGTTTTATATATGCTGAACATATATACTAGCTAATTTGTTTATTTAACAGAGGCAGTGGCGCCTTCATAAACTATAAAACAAATAATAACGATTAATTAATTAAAACCTTTATATATTTAAGACAAAGTTTCGTAATTAATAATCATTAACAGCAGCTAAATGGCATATAGTTAGGCCACTAATAACTTTATAGGTTTGGGATCTCAATGTCTCATTGTTTTCTTCTCTAGCTATATGAAAATAATTAATATATTATTATTAGTATAGATAAAATCAAAATTCATGATTGCTAGCTAGCTATATTTGACTGTTAATGAATTAGTGCTAGTGTTCCAATTTTATAATATTTATTTTAGCAGTGCTTACATATAAAAAGTATTAGATAAGCCTGATAAGATTTGTAAATCTTTATCTAAAGTAGTATATGTATCTACATTTTTTATAGTACAATCCGTTGCTTGACTTTATAGCACGATAGCTTACTTTTATCAATATGGATTTAACAAAAACGATAAAGATCTAACTGTTAAGTTTTTTTTTTCATTAAAGATATATATCTTTATATTATAAAACTTATAATATTTTTTTTAAGATATATATTTGTAGGAAAATTCTTTACTAGGGGGTATGGATTTTGCCTTCATTGGTAGGGGTATTTTTATTTTTTGCGAAAAAATTATAAATCACATTTCTTTATATGACGATGTACACTGTAGATATAGTAAACATCTTACTAGTCTTAGAAAAATTACGAATAATCTATAGTATTAAAAAGACTTCAAAACAATTTATTATACGCGTATAAAATATGCTTCAAAACAACATGTTTTCGGTATATGAATAAATTACAATTCTAATTTTTTTCATATCACGGTGTATAATTGAGTAATTTAGAATTTCTCACAAATTTTTTAAAAATTTTAAATAATTTACAATGTCGAAAATAATAAATTTGTTTTTAGTATTATAAATTATTCAATTTTTTTTTAAAATTAGTAAAAAAATTTAAATAATTATAATATACAGATATAAAAAAAATTAAATTATAATTCTTTCAGTACCAACAGACATATTACTACTGATAATGACAATATGCATGCCCCCATTGGAATCGCCCCTTGTTTGAAAATTCTTTGCTAGGGCCATAGTTTTTGTATTATGACTCATAATTTCGAATAAATTGCTTTTCTTACAAGAATATACCATAAAACTGTAAGAATAAAATGTCGAAGATATTTTGTATAAGAAAATATTTATATAGTTGTTGAGTGATTCCATTATTATATAAAAAGCCAATAATTTAGATTGTTGGGATCGATGTGTGAAGAGATTCGTATCTACTAATGATTAAAATGGTAAAATACTGTTAAAATTTATTGTAAAGAAGGCATGTATTTGGACGTATTAACATTGCATTGCATGCATGCATGCCATGCCAATTATATTATTAATTACCTACAAAAAAATAAAAACAAGACCTAGCTTGGTTAAAATATCTTGTAAGTCAAGTTGATATTTTTTTATTTATATATATGTATATATATATATATATTTAAATGATATGATGGTTGGTCTTGTTCGTTTGGACCAATGCCAAATCCTAATTAGATTCTAATATAGTAATGTATATGCCTTTCTCCAGTACCCACTGAGAATATATACAAATATATATATATGTTAAAATCACGCTTTGGGATTCGTATTTTGATATATTAGATCAAAACGATCTATCATGTCGAGTAAGACATGCCAACTCTGAAAAGAAATTTTGAATTATTGACATAGCACTTCACACTTGCTCTTCATTTATAATCATTTATAATTGTATGATCATTATGTAAAAATTTAGGTAGATGCATAACTATTGTAATATACACTACTGATTGAACAGGATTATCACAAAAATAAAGATGTTCGTTAGAATATATCTCTAGCCATTGATTTTAAGTTTCGATCTAATTGTTTTAGATCTTAAAAAAAAAAAGGAAAGAGTATTAGTGAGGTTAAAGGTCTTCCAAACTCTTACTATCTCTTCAGATGAAGTATGAGAATGAGCGTTGAACTTGGGGACCAGAACCCTATATATTTATATCGGTGACATTCCATTAAGGTATCTACCACAATTGATGTCAGAATATATGACAATCAATATGATATAAAATATTGGATAACTCAATATTAAGTAACTACCTTAAATGCTGACCAATTGAGAATATCAGTCATTTAATCTCAATATTGACTTCAATAAGAATTAATTAGAATTATGATTTGTGGTAACTCTAATTAATTTAATAAAATATTCTAACATTCTCCCACTTGTTCTGCATTTAAACTAAAGTATCACTTAAGCCTAATGATTATCCTTTTTAGGTAACAAATACATGAATCATAGTGATAGGTCATCTTTTATAACAAGTATTATCTTCCATGTATTTATTACTTAATAATAAATTTTATGTGGCGATGCAACTTAATGAATAAACTCTATGCTTATTCAAGTCCAATGAAGATAAATTTTCTTAAATGAAATTAAGGTGCGCATGAATATGAGAAAATGTCTAAATAAGAGTTTCATCAATACTTTTTAATGAAAAACATAAGGGTAATAGAATCTCATATATTCACTTTATGACCCTTGAATTAATGTAGTGGCATGCCTTTAGTCAAGGGATCTGCGATCATTCAATTTAGTGCTTTCGTGCTTAATGACCATTTTAATTTAACACGCTCCTTCATGGCTAAATACTTAATGTCGATATGCTAGTTTCGACTACAATTATTGTTGTTTGAGAGGAACTGTTTCACCTCATGGAGAAAACCCATATCATTGGTTGCAAGAAGAATATCGCTGATATATAAAATAAAAAAACAAATCTTACTCTCACTAACCTTCTGGTATGTACATTTATCCATGACATTCTCTTCAAACCCAAAGGAAGAGATGACATCATGGAATTTTAAATAACATTGGCAGGACGCTTGTTTTAATCTATAGGTTGACTTCTTAAGCTTGTATACCAAGTGCTTATTATTACTAGAGGGGAATCATTTTGGTTGTTTCATATATACCTTCTCCTCTAGGTCACCATTCAGGAAAGTAGTTTTCACATCCTTTTGTCGTAGCTCTAAATCGAAATGAACAACTAATACTAAGATTACTCTAAGCGAATCTTTCTTGTGGAAATGTTTTTGACTATCCATGGTTTGTGGAAATGTTTCCAAATCTTTTCCAGCTCCAATATTGTAGTCAGATTCTAGCAAATTAACAATGTAGTCACTATGAATTGCGTTGGTTTTATTATTCTAGTGGATCTTCTTAAGGCTACACCAACAAGCTCTTGGGAAGCAGGTGATTCAACTAGTTGTTTATCAACTGTAAGTAATTCATTAACAACTTGATCCATTAGAACTTCATCACCGACTTGTGGATTTTTAGTAACTTGTTGTGGTTGTTCAACATCCTTTGAACTTAAGGGATGTTTTTGAACCATTATTAATCTTGATTCTGAGGTGGAAGGTTCTAAGTGATCTTTCTTGTAATGCCCCGAATTCTCCGATGTGGTTTAATGGCAGGATTAGTAGGCTGGGAGGGCCATACTTGTTTAATTATGCCATTAAATGAATATATGCATGTATATGTGAATTATATTATAATATGATGTTAAATGCATGCATGTGGGTCCACATTTTAATTACAGGGGTGTGATGATAATTTGGCCCGTTGAGGGTGTAATTGTATATTTGTATGCATGTCGGTGATATGTTGTTGAGACCACATTATAATGTGGGTTTGTTCGAGCTATTCGTCATGAGACGATCTTGGAATATTGATTAGCGGTCTAGTCATAACAGGTTTAAGTTCGGGGCTCAGGATGAGTCTCGGGGTGATTTTAATGATTAGAGTGTTACCGGGAATTAAAGGGTAATGGGATATAAATTATTGGTGTTTGAGATTATCGAGAATAGTGGGAATTGGAGAGCGTTAATTATGATTAACGAGATAGGTTAGAAAGGACAAATTTGCCCTTGGGAGCCTTTAGAAACCCTTAATTGGCCTAGGGGTATAATGGTCTTTTTACCCCTAGGATTAATATAAACTACCTTTGGCTGTGAAACAAAGGGAAAACAGAGCAAGTTCTTGAGCTTACTCGTACATTCCTTCTCCTCTATTTCCTTTGTGATTTTTGAGCACTTGTTGGGGATTCAAGCTTGAGAAGTAGACCTTGGGAGTTTGGGAGAGTGTTCTACCATTGAAGAGCATCACAACCTGAGTTTGAGGTAAGTTTCTAGCCATTAGTTCCCTGGTTTGCTCTGTTTTGGTTGTTAGTTTTAGCTTGTGATTTTTTTGTGGATAGTTGGAATTTTTGGAAGTTTTGGTTGGGGTTTACCTTGGGTTGTGTTAAGGGTGTGATATAGATCAAGTTTAGGGGTTGTATTGGATGTTTGAGTGGTGTTTGAGCTTGGTTTGAAAGTTGTGTTCCAAGGAAAATCGCAAGGGTGGAAAAACCAGAGAATAGGTTGAACTGTAGGTTGGGCCGCGACATGGCCAAGGAGGGTCGCGGCTCTTATGGGGTGCTGATGGAGGTCGCCTCTGTTTGAGGGGCGGGCCGCGGCATGGCTAGGCAGGGTCGCGGCCCTTAGTGGCATTTTGGCCAGAAATGAGTTTTTGGCTTGGGGATTCTAGCCTTAAGCCTCGGGATCGATCCTACTACCCTGTTTAGTAGGATTCGATGTCCCGGAGGCTAGGTTTTGGTTTGGGAACCCTTTGTTATTAATTTTATTGATGGAATCCCATAATTGGTTATGACCAGGTAACCGCTAAGGGACCAAAAGGTCGATCGTTCTCAGGAGTCGTTCTTATTATATTTCTTGCTCGAACCTGAGGTAAGAAAACTGCACCCTGTGTTTATTTGACATGCATGATTGTTATCGAGGCATGTTGATTGATAAATGTGGACATGGATTGCATATTAAATGCTAGTGAATGTTGTTTACTTGTATATGGTACTGACTAGTCAGGGACACTGACCTAAGAGTCAGAAACGGCATAAGCGTCCTGAACGCAGGGCCGGATGAAGATTAGATCTAATCGATATCAGCGTTGAATGGCTCTAAGGAATTAACGCTGGACCGACCCTAAGGTCGATGAACTTATAAGCGCTTGCCTAGTCTAAGACTAGTTACTAGAGCCAGGGCCTAAGGCCCAGGTGACCGCTTGTCACATGGCTAGGGAACGATGTTCCAAGGTTAAGACTCTATGGTCATGAGGAAGGTTATGGTGGTGACTAGTCACCATGTACCTATCCTATTTGAACTAATAAAAGGTTCACCTATCTATTAAGCCCCGGTGACCCTATCGTCAAGGCTAAAGGGAGCTAGACCCAACTTAGTGACTTTTGCAACTGTCACCTATTTGTTTGGACTGATAGTCCTGAATGATTATTATGATCACTGTTGATATTATATCATGCTTTATTGTGTTTTCTTGTTGGGCATTGGCTCATGGGCACTATGTGGTGCAGGTAAAGGGAAAGAAAAGCTCACCCAGCCTTGAGTGGAGAGCTTAGGTGGTGATGTGTACATATGCGGCCGCTTGACCACCACGGCCAAGGAGTTCTCAGAGGAACTAGGGGGTTTACCCTATTTTTGCCGCTTAGGTCGGCGGGATTGTAATTTTGAAACAGTAATGACCATTTTGAGTTGTAAATAACTTGTAAATGTTTTTGTGGGCCCATGAACAGCTTTATGTATTTAATAAAATATATCATTTCCTTTTTATTGATTTTCTACCTTAGCCTGTTAATAACACTTAGAACACGTTTTTAACCAAAGGACTCAGGTAGCGGGTCAAATTTCCAGTTCACCGTTCACCGTAACTGTTCTGGGGTAACCAAGCCGTTACATTTCTCAGAATTTGAGTCATTTGATTAATCCCTCCCACTAATTAAGTTATTTTCAAGATATTTTGCATTTCTTAATTCCACAATCCTAGTGTTATGAGATGAATAGTAGAATCTGTAAACTTTGGACCTTTTAGCATATCCAATGAAATACCTACTAATGGTCCTAGGGTCCAGTTTCTTTTCTTGTGGATTATATGCCCTAACTTCAGATGGGCATCCCCAAATGCGTACATGTTGGAAACCCTGTTTCCAACCTTTCATAATTCAACAAGCGTTGTTGAGACTGCCTTGGTGTGAACACAGTTTAATATGTACACAATCTTCTTTAGAGCTTTAGTCCATAAGGATTTAGGAAGTTTGGAGTTGCTGCTAAGCATCTTCCGCACCATGTCCAATAGTGTTTGGTTTCTTCTTTCTGCAACACCATTTTGCTCGGGTGTTTAAGCATGGTGTATTAGGCAACGATCCCTTTTTCTTCAGGAAACCTCGCAAACAGATTAAGTGCTTATCCATCCTCAGTGTATCTACCATAATATTCTTCACCTCTATTTGATCTCACTTTCTTAATTTTTCCTATTGCATTATTTCTCTACCTCAGCTTTAAATGTCTTAAAGGCATCCAATGCTTTGATTTTGTTATGAAGTAAGTAGAGATACATGTAACGTGAGTAATCATCTACAAGAGAGATGAAGTATTTTTGACAATATGAGTCCATATCTGGACTACATACATCTGTATGTAAGATTTCTAATATTTTGAAATTCCTATGGACACCATTTTTCTTAGACTTGTTGGTATGCTTTCCCTTAATGCAATCTACACAAGTTACAAAGTTAGTAAAATCCAAGGTATTAAGTTCCCCATCATTTACTAACATCTCAATCCTATCAGTGGAGATATGTCCCAATCTCCGGTATCACAATGTAGAGGAATCCTCATTCATAACACATCTCTTAATGCCAGTTTGGACATGCATAACATTATAAGTGGTGTTGTTTTACATATTAATTTAGTAAAGACCATCAAACATTGAACCATTCCCAACACATTCAGTTTGATATAATAGATTAAAATATTTGTATGAAAATGTAAATGAATATCCAAAAGGTACAAGTCTTGAAACTGAAATCGAGTTTCTAGAAAAACTTGGAACATAAAGGGTCTTTTCTAACTTTAAAACAAAACTACTACTTAAAACTAAATTGCATGTTCTTATAGCTTCCACATGTGAGCCCATCTTGTTTCCAGATAAAATGTTTTACTCACTTCCTACTAGCTTCATCTGGTTTTGTAAACCTAGAACGAAATCTTAAATGTGAATTTTTGATCTATAATTAATCCACTATGTGTTAATATTAACATCAGCCATATTAGATTCATAATATACATATGAAATTAAAGTTCTAGTGGTGATGATGGGTGTTTTATTGATCTTAATTGCACAATAAAAGGTTGTGCAACTTGGATGGAGGAGAATGCTTTCCTCCCGCACTTTGGAGTTATCACCCCAAAGTTCGAGAAGTTCTTTTGGGACATTAAAATAAATGGGTTGTTAGGCTGCATGAATATGATTACAAATTTATGAGTATAAAGTTTTTAAAGGTTTATATGAATTCATGTTTTACCAATGTACAAACATGCCAAAGATGAAAACTAATTAAACAAAAATTGTTGTGGGCTAAATTTTTAATTTAATAAGATTATATGCACATTATGATAGTTTAATAAAATAATTGAAAAACTTAAGGTTCGATATTTGTATCTAAATAAAATTTAAGATAAACTATTAAATTAATTATCATAACTCCAGTGGGTAGATTAAGAAAATTAAATTAATATAATATCCTAATTAATTATATAAACATAATAAAATTCTTGAGGGGTAAAATTATTATATCTATGTAATTAATTACAATTTATGTCCATTATGTGATCCTAATAAGCTTAATATATAATTTTATATAATTAAAGATGTTGTGGCTACTCTCTAATTATTTAAAATTATATGGTTCAATAGATATTATGTTTTTAGGCTCTACTTAAGAGCAATTATGCGGCAACATAATAGGAAATCACTAAGAGTGCTCCTAGTGTGGTCGTCCGAAGATCATTAAAAATTGTTCTAGATTGAGCATTATCTTAGTTTCATGCTTTCCCATGTTAACCAAAAAATTGTTAATGTATTATTCAAAACTTCATTATTCCATCTAAGTAATTATTCTAATTAATTAGAGAATATTTTATGAATCTTAAAGTGCTAACTTTTAACTAAATTGAATGTTAAAAATTTTAAATCTAATTTATTTAGCACTTAAATTATAATTAATGTCTAAATTATTTATGTGATCCTTATTGCCAAAATGTATAATTTTATTTAACTAAAGATGTTGTGGCTACTCTATTGTTGACTGTCTTTTTCGCTATCAACCTAAATATGAGAGATTAAATAAAGGAATAAATAAGAACACAACAATTTTACGTGGTTCAGGCTATAAAAAAGCCCTAGTTTACGAGTCTTTGGTATTAAGGAGATTGGAAGCTTATTAGGGCAAGCTCCAATGGAGTTTTCTCAGGCAGCTTTTATATTGCACAGAGTACAAGACTCTCTCTCTCACTCTCTAAAAATCCCACCCTTTACAATGAGACTCCTAGCCCTATTTATAGAGTTGTGCTCATTAATCCTAATTATTTGTAATTAATACACATTCTCCCTGTTATTGGGGTATTAATACCACTTTAATGCATTGGGTTTCATTAACTAGAGACCACGGCCCAGGCAATATATGCGGGGCCCAATCCAGAAAGTTACCTACTTTATGGGGAACATGCCCCTGGCACTGTCAGGGCGTACCACATGTATCTTCATGTTAGGCGGCGTAGTGGGAGTGCGAATTGTCGAGTCGTACACTTGAAAACACTATAGATGGATCACCAAAAAGGTTCTCAAACGATCCTCTGACACTGCTAACACGCACTGGTTGACATCTGGCTAGTTCTCTAGGTCCCAAGGACAAGGTCCTTGACCTGAAGGGAAATTGCTTGTAAAGAGCTCGAGGACTACTAATTAGTCCTCGAGGCACGACCTCAGATAGAGACATTCGTGCCCTGTCTTTATCCGATGGACGTGGCCTTCTTTCGAGATATCCACCCTCCGAGGACTGACCTCGAGGCGTGGCCTTCTTTCGAGATATCCACCCTCCAAGGACTGACCTCGAGGCGTGGCCTTACTTGAAGAGACACGCATCTCTGTCACGTGTCCTACCCACACAGGTTTTTGATTGCCACATGTCCCTTAGTGAAAACACAGACAAAATTTTCCCCCCAAGTCTCTATTTGTCCTCAGACAATGGAGACTTAAAACTGGGGAGAAATCGAATAGTCCTCGGATGGAAACTTTTGAACTTCCTCTGACATCACTACAAGATTTCCTGTCACATGCTGAGCCCCCATTGTTGGGCCCACAAATATGTGTAAATAATGAGGGGTCAGGTCCGCGGCCCAAAACGTCTTATCCGTACCCTAGGCGTCCTTTCAGCCCGTACTCGAGGTTTTCCTTTTCCAATGCTAATGATCGCGATCCATGCCTTTTGGATCCTGGCCCTTGGATCACTCTCGAGTACCTATGTCTTAGGCAATCTGATGGTTGGGGTGAACTTACTTCGCCCCTAAGCACTGGGCATATAAAAGGTCGACAACCAACTTTCCAACATTACCTTTGCTCATTTCAATTTTTTTGCGCCTTCTATTCTCCAACCTTTCTCAGCTTCCCAAACCATTCTCCTTCCCAACATCCCCCAGATTTGCATCCTCTTTGACTTCTCTGTCACTCTAGACGATTGGCGTGAATCTTCTTATTTCTGGGTAAACAACAAACAATTCTTCAGAGTTTGCACTCGATTTAACACCATCCGACGCTTCATCTCGAGTAAGTGCCTCTGAATTATGGCTTTATGTTTTTGTGTATGTTTAAGGGCTTAGGATGCATGCTTAGGAGTTGTTTTCGAGCTTTTTAGAGGTCATTTTGACCTTATTTGTTGTCAAAAATGGTCTAAATGTCCTATTTAGATGTTCTGAGGTGTCTTGAGGCATTTTTTGTCTTTCTGAACCTCCGACCAAAATCTGGAAATTTCCAGATTCCGGCGATGTTCATCATCTCTGATGGTGTTCATCTTTTCCGGTGGTGTCCTCTGGCGCTAGGTGTCTGGCTTCGAGGACACTCCAGTGTCATTAATTTTTTTTCTTCCCTTCTCCCCAAGCAGTGGTCTTAGGGGTTCTCGTTTTGGCCTAGTTTTCATCGCGTCAAGGTGCTAACTGCTTGGTGTTTGTTTCAGATGTTTGAGGAGCTTTATCAGCTCCATCAACAAGTTTTCTACGCATTTGACTCCGAGCTACTGGCGATGGTACGAGAGAATGAACAGCGCGCCAAAAAGAGAAAGCAAGTGGTCAATGAGAGTTGAGCACTCGTGGTGTGAGAGGATGCACCGTCAGCCACCAAACCTCTCCGAGTTGGCCTCACGGATGAGGAGGTCAATATGGGCCTCGTGCCTTCGGGCACTCCTTATATTGCCGAGGAGTTCAAAGCGACAACTATCCCCAACAAGCTCAAGCACCGAGGAGCGCTGAAGAAAATTACAACTCATTATGGGGTGGACACCCATAATATGTTGGTGCGCCTTGCTTGGGACGACAAGAGGGCTCATGAGAGCGTCCACAGCCTCGGGGCCAAGAGCGCTTCTCATCTTCAAGCTGGTGCAGCACTGCCCCTACACCAGTACTATGTCGACTTCTTGAAGTTTGTCGGCATAGCCCCCTTCCAGCTCATCCCGAATGAATATTGGGTGTTGGCGGGACTATACATTCTATACAAGATGTAGAACTAGCCCGTGCCATCCCCAGCGGAGATACTGCATCTCTACAGTTTCCACCAGGTCCTGAAGAAGGACGGTCGGGATGGTTATTATACTTTGATGAAGTATGCAAAGCCCCGTGCGGTAACGACAACCATGCCCGCGACTATAAAGACCAGTTCTTCTTCGCCAGTGGTTTTCCCATGAGGAGCAACCCCACCCTTCTCCTATATTTCGCTAGGGTTGGTAAGTTTCTTCTCCTCGCGCCTTTGATTTGTACCCTTTTTCAATGTTTATTAAGATTTTAACTCCTTTCAGGTCCTTACAACCGCACTTCCTTTGTTGACTCCTTCAATGCGAGGTTTAAGGCAATGAGTGAACATCCTGACGAGGATATGAACCTCATGTTTCTCGTCACTGTCGCTCACTTAAGGAAATATGGGATACAACCAGGGCAAAGGATCAACCCTGTTCTTCTCACTGGCTTTCGCGACTTGAAGGCATCACGCATGAAGGCGCTGAGGCACTCGAACTACGTGGCAGCCCAGGCCAAGATTGAATATACAAGATATCTTCGCGAAGAGCACGTGGAGACCGCCCTTGCCATCCAGGCGATCGAGGAGGCGAGAAAAGACCAGGAGCTCGAGGCAGGGATCGGGTCATCCGCCATGCCTCAATGTAAAACCCCCATCACTATTTATCGTGCTAATTGCTTAAGGAAGGGAGCTAGTCCCGACCATCTTCTTTCTCGCCTTCGCTTCATGAGTGTGGGCAAGTCTTGGGGAAACACTGGATCGATGAGGAGTACCAAGATTACCAGGACATCATTGACGTATTCCTGGACAATCCGAAGAGAATGAAGCATCCTCAAGGTCTCGTGCCTCTGGACGTCTCGATGTCCATGCATGCGACTTGCTTTTGTCAATATGAGACAAACCTAACACAAGAGATGGGTTGACTCATGCGTGAGTTTTCCCACTCTATCCTTCATCCCGAGGAGACCGTATGTGGATGGGCTCCTGAGGAGTTTTACTCTTTTGTGCCTTTATAAGAACTAGTTATTTTTCTTGAATTTTTTCTTCATTCCGATCATTGACCCTTCTCGTTTCCTTTGTGTAGACAACATGGGCCTAGCAGAAAAGATCTGGGCCAAGTGCCAAAGGGTGACATGGCCCTCAGAACCTGAAACATCGGTGACATCAGTCACTAGGCCGATGCCCCCAATGGCTGTCCTCCCAGCCGTGGTGGCCCCAACAGTTGTTCTTCCTGCTATGGTGGTTGCAGCAGCTCCTGCAGCTGCCCCCCCAGTCCTCACTCCAAGGACTGGGGTCCCCGACG
Source organism: Humulus lupulus (assembly GCF_963169125.1). Lineage (NCBI taxonomy): Eukaryota > Viridiplantae > Streptophyta > Magnoliopsida > Rosales > Cannabaceae > Humulus > Humulus lupulus. The sequence goes on from NC_084794.1 coordinate 236,768,674, forward strand.
AGGTCATTGACCTCCGTTTCTCCCCATCAAGATAGGGGAAAGAAAAGGAAGGGTAAGGAAATCTCTTCTAAGGTGGCCAGGAAGCCTTTCGCTAAGGCACCTCGGCTTATCATCTTCCTCGAACACTTTGACGGGCTGATCTCGAGCAACACCGGTAGGTGGTGGAGTTTTACAACTCCAGGCTGGAAAAGGGGACTAAGGACTTCAAACTCCTTGCTGAATTCTTCAAAGATGACCGTCCACAGGGTCAAGCCAAGCCTCCCAGTCGCGAGGAGTTGGAGCCCCTATTCGCGGGCAGGGTTGGAGAGAAGGTCACTCTACTTTCCGCGGAGTTACTCCAAGCGATGGTAGGGTCCCTATGCAAAATTCCCTACCACAACTTCACCCAATGTGGTAGCAACAATGAAGTGCCCCTAGTCACTGCCAACCGCCACTTCACTTTGAGGGTAAGTCTCTGATATAACCTTTTGATCAAGTTTCCAATTTATGTGCTTGTGTATATGTACTGATTAATTATTTTGATACAGAATGCATCCTTCAGTCAACGGTTAGGTTACATCATGTTGATGTGCTCCTTTGAGCTGCGAGAAGCCTGAGATGAATTGGCCCAACTTAAGGTGTCGTCAATTTCTCTGGAGGCTCATTCGAAGGTGTCGACTCTCGAGGATACTTCTTCAAAACTGCTTGAGGAAGCTGTGGCTTGGACTCGGGTCGTAGAAGGGGAATTGGATGCCTGTGTCGTGGAGCTGGCCACTAGGACCAGGGAGGTGGCCACGAGGACTGAGGAGCTGACTACTCGGACCGAAGAGCTGGCCAATGCCAAAAGATAATTTGTAGCTCGATCCGAGGAGTTGGCCAAAGAGTTGGCCCAGGCGAAGAAAGTTGGTGAAGCCTTCCGTCTCCGAGCAGTCGAGGTAAAGAAAGAGCTTGACACCATGGCGGATGACAGCATATATGTTGCGTGGTAGAGCAACAGGGATATGGACCTGTTGTTCACTGAAGAGCCCAACATGCAGGCCAATGCTCGAGGTGCGTTTGGAAGTGGAGGAGGCCAAAATCGCTATGGCAAGGGAAGTCGCTGCTGCGGGCCACGCTCCTAAGGCCGACTTCGTGGTCGAGTTGCTGGCTAAGGTCCCTCTGGGTCAAGGTCCCCCATAATCGGTAATTTTTTTCTTTTTACTTTGTAAGTAGGTCTGCGTGCCACAATTTTGTTGGGGAAAAACTAGTAATGCTCGAGCCCCCGAGCATTAATGTAAATATTTAATGTAATGGCAGTCTGCACTACTTTTAAACTCCTTCGATTCTTTTAGTTTGTTGTAACATTGCATTCATGAGAACAAGAACGCTATGTCCTGCTTTACTTGGTTTGGTTCTATAAATTCAACATAACCTAGTTGCCACAAGAATAAGCACTCAACGTAACATGACTACCATGAGAACAAGAACTCAAACCATTTTAAGTATTTGATTTGGTTCTGTAAATTCAACGTAACATAACTACCACGAGAACAAGAACTCAAACCGCTCTGTAGGTGCTTCCAACGTTTAGTGTTTCTTGTACGCTCGTAGTCCTAGAAGTAACTTTAATGCGAAATTTAGCATTAATTTAACACAGCTCAATGTCCTCGAGTTCCTACAACTCGGGATGGAGCTGGCCTATTGTGCTCGAACCTTTAGACATCTAGTGTTATCCCATGCTCGAAGTCCTTCGATTAACTTGTCGTCCTTCTATGTCCCTGTAGTCCAAATACTCAAGCTTTCAGGAGTTCTTGCACATAAAACCGCCTGCCCCCCCCGAGTATGCAATACCCGGAAGGCCTATTTGGGGCTTTAACTTTGCCCCTGAAGTAAATATCTCGGGGCTTCCGTTCACCTTTCAAGATCATCTCACAACTCCTCGAGCTCGATGTCCTCGAGAGGTGATGTTAATCCGTACTAGCGCTACTAGGGGTTACTTTTAGGGTCTATTCTTCCAAGTATTAAGCTCGGATCCTAACAACGTGTTGAGACTATGACTCGGTCAGAGCTCCTTAGGCGCAATGTCCACGAGTGGTGACCTTGAGTCCACTCGCTTTCTCCGAGGTTTTAGTGTTAGGATCTCGCAAAGTATTGACTTGAAAGTCTGGCGACTTCAGTCTGTGCCCGAGTACAAGTGACTCAGGCGTCCATTCACATCTCGAGGATTAGGATTTGGTTATTACTCCTCAGGCGTGCATTGTCGCGGGAGGTAACATGGATCTCTAAGTTTGCATTACTGGACTTTTTATGCTGGGTTTACTCCAAATTTAAGTGTTTTAGGGTTTTAACCTTAGGGGCACTACACTTGTCGACTAGTTTAGTTCCCCCACTTTCACTGCTGGTTTTTCTTAGCACTTAAGTCAGTGACTTGGTGCTCGTTGGAACACAGTGCCCCACAAGTGATCAGAGACTAGTCTGTGGTCACTTGTTCAGGCTAGTAAGCGGGTGCTCTAACAAGTATTCATGATAAAAGAAACTAAGACATGAAAGCAAAAAAAAATTGAAAATTTTCTACCGTGTTTTGTTCACACGATTTCCATTAATCGTGCCTGGAGGCTACAAAATAATTATGAAAATTTTCATTAATTACTATCATTGGTAATACCAACGAAAGTGCTTGGCATTCCAAATGTGGGGTATCAGTTCCCTATTGAGTCGAACCAGCTTGTATGTCCCTAGACACATGATGCTCTCGACTTGATACGGGCCTTTCCAATTAAGTCCTAGCACTCCCGCACCTAGGTCTCGGGTGGCTAAGAAAACCCTTCGCAACACCAAGTCCCCGACCCCAAATTTCTGATCTTTCACCTTAAAGTTGAAATATCTTGCCACCTTCTGCTGGTAGGACATTACTCGAAGCTGAGAAGCTTCGTGGAGATCTTCCACAAGGTCCAAAGACTCTCGAAATAAAGCATGATTAGTGGTCGGATCATATGTATTCCTTCGGTGTGTGGAGATTGCTACCTCAACTAGGAGCATAACTTCATATCCATAGGCCATGGAGAACAACGAGTGGCCGGTGGAAGTTCTAGCAGTGGTGCGAAAGCTCCACAATGCCCTAGGCAATTCCTCAGGCCAAGCTCATTTTGTCTATTCCAGTCTTTTCTTCAAAGTGGACTTAAGTGTCTTATTAACTGCTTCCACCTATTCATTTTCCTGTGGATGGGCCACAGAGGAGAAGTTCTTGATAACTCCATGTGGTTGACAGAAGTCCATGAATATTTCATTATCAAACTGCAACCGTCGGAGACTATCTTGCTCGGGAGCCCATATCGACAAACGATGTTTCTGATGACGAAGTCCAAGGCCTTTTTAGAGGTGATCATTGCAAGTGGCTCGACCTTGACCCACTTTGTGAAGTAGTAAATGACCACTATGGCATATTTAACTCTTCCCTTTCCTGTAGGCAAGGACCCGATAAGGTCGATACCCAAGACAGCGAAAGGCCATGGACTGGTCATCTGCATAAGCTCATTCGGAGGTGCTCTAGGGATGTTAGCGAAGCGCTGTCATTTGTCATAATTCTTGACATAATCCATCGCATCTCCATTCATGGTGGGCCAAAAGTACCCTTGCCTCAAGATCTTTTTGGAAAGACTTTGCCCCCCAGCGTGGTCCCGCAAAAGCCCTCGTGTACCTCTTGGAGTATTAGATTGGATTCTTTCTTGGACACACATCGGAGCAAAGGCAAAGAATAACCTCATTGATATAGCTTACTGTCCATGATTACGTACTGAGGCGCCTGATAGAGCATCTTTTGAGCTGCCATCTTATCTTGCGGCAGCTCCCCGGAGAGAATATATTTTACTATTGGCTCCATCCACCCATCTTGGGGTTGTATAGCTTCCACCTCATCAGGAGCTGAGATGCTCGGAGTAGACAAGTAGTCAATGGGGACCACATTGATCAACTCAGCGTCTTTGGTGGTAGCCAACTTAGCCAGGACGTCGGCATTGGAATTCTATTCTCGTGGAACCTGCTGAATAGTGAATCTTCTGAAGTTATGCAACATATCTTGAGCCTTTGCTAGATACGCTGCCATTTTTTTCCCCGGGCCTAGTACTCTCCGAGTACATGGTTTACCACGAGTTAAGAATCACTGAAAATCTCGAGGCCCTCGGCCTTGAGCTCAAGTGCCACTCGGAGCCCAGCAATTAAGGCTTCGTATTCCGCTTCATTGTTAGAGGCGTTGAAACCAAAATGGAGTGCGTTGTGTATCCTGTGCCCCTCGGGGGAAACCAAAATGAGTCCAGCTCCGGCACCATTTTCATTTGAAGACCCGTCCTCATACAACTTCAAGGCTGGTCCAACCACTAGGACAGCTTTAGGCTTCTCCTGATTCCTCGTGCACTCGGTGATGAAATTGGCCAGTGCGTGACCTTTATAGTAGTCCTCAAATGGTAGGTGATGTCGAACTGACTTAACTCCATTGGCCATTCAAGAGTCTTCCCGATGACTCTGGCTTTTGAAGGACTTGCCTAAGGGGATGGTTTGTGAGGACCTTAATTGGATGCGCCTGGAAGTAGGGTCTTAATTTTAGAGAAGCCACCATTAGGCAAAAATTTAACTTCTCCATCGGCGGGTACCTAGAATCTACGCTGAGGAGTTTTTTGGTGATGTAAAAGAGTGGGTGCTGAACACGGCCTTCCTCTCGTACTAAGGCAGCACTGATAGAATTCTCCGAAATAGCCATATAGAGTATGAGGGGTTCTCCATCTATGAGCTTGGACAAAATCGGAGGATTGGCCATGTGCACCTTGAGTTGTTGGAATGCATGTTCACATTAAAGAAGGGGATGCACTTGTCTGTTGCCTTGGAGACAAAACGACTCAAAGCAATGATCCTTCTAGTTAGGATCTGAACGTCTTTATGCTTCTGAGGAGATGGAATTTTGATTAGCGCCTTGATCTTTTCAGGGTTTGCCTCAATTCCGCGAGCACTGACGATGAAACCTAGGAACTTTCCGGAGGCAACTCCAAATGTGCACTTTTGGAGATTTAATTTCATTCCGAACTAGTGGAACACTGAGAAAACCTATGCCAAATCGCCCACATGGTTGGGAGTTGTCCTAGATTTGACCAGCATGTCGTCCACGTAAACTTTCATGTTTCGCCCCAGCTAGCTCTTGAACATCCGGTTTACCAGTCTCTGGTAGATGCACCAGAATTCTTCAATCTGAAAGACATCACAATGTAACAGTAGACACCTGTATCGGTCCAAAAACTAGTATGCTTCTGGTTCGCGACATACATGGATATCTGTTTATAGCCCTATTACGCGTCCATGAACGACAATAGATAGTATCCGGAGGTGGCATCGACCATCTGATCTATTTTTGAGAGTGGGAAGCAGTCTTTTGGACAAGCCTTGTTAAGGTCCGAGAAATCGATGTATGTCCTCCATGTGCCATTTGGCTTGGGCACGAGAATAGGATTGGATAGCCACCTGGGGTATTGGGCTTCTCAGATAAATCTATTGGTGAGAAGCTTGTCTGCCTCGGCCTTGAGAGCCTCTTTTCGAGTTTGATCAAACGTCCCTTGCTTTTGCTGGACGGGAGTAAAGTTGGGATTGACATTCAAGGTGTGGCAGATGATGTTTAGATCAGTGCCAGTCATGTTGGAATGCGACCAAGCAAACACGTCTTGGTTTTCTTAGAGGAAGTCCACTTGTGTTTCTCGGACTTCCATCTTCAAGCTTTCCCCAACTTTTATTTTTCTATCGGGGGTGGAGGTATGAAGAACCACCTCACCCACCTCCTCTTTTGGTTCAATAGCCTTCTCCTCTTGAACCCTCATGTCCAATTCATCAGGCTCGGTCTCCTGGACCGCATGTACTTCAAATGCCTCGGGCTGCTCAAGGATTGCTGCTTCCACCACCATCACGGGGGTCTTGAGAGACACATTGTAACATTGTCTCGCCTCTTTCTGATCTCCCTAGACAGTACAAACCCCCACCTCCGTGGGGACCTTCATGCACAGGTGGCGGATGGAAGTGATGGCTCCAAACTCTACCAAGTCAGGCCGTCCCAAGATGGCGTTATACATCGAGGAGTAGTCTACCACCACAAAGGTGGAGTATTTGAAGGTCGGCAAGGCACTTCTCCGAGAGTTTCAGGGAGCTTTATCTGCCCCATCGGGATGAGGGCTTCCCCCGAGAAATCGTAAAGCGTCGAGGCGCATGAGGACAAATATGCAGTGGTCAACCCATGACATTTAGCGTCCTCGGAGACGCGGTGCACCGACATCAATCTATCAAACTTAGAAAGGTGGTCGGTGGGCCCAACCACCATCATAAGGCGGGATGGCCGGCATCTTGAAGCCCTGCAGAAAAGGGGCTTCCACAATGTGAGGAGCGCATGGCTCCCCTTCTTCGTCCTTCGAGTCTGAGTCATGGCCTTGCCATCTGGACATTCTTAGCATGAGCTTTTCTAGACTTTCTAATTCCACGCGGAGCAGATTGCGGTCTCGGTTGACGCTCTACGCCGGGTTATCTCTTCTTCGGGCGTTGAGATTGTCCCATAGGTCTGATAGACCTTTCTTGGCGGGCTCATGCCCGTTAGTCTTATTTCACCTATGACCATTAAGGTTGTCCCATAGGTTAGCTTAACCTCGAAATGCATCGTTATCCTCAGGACGAGCCACCTCAGTTTCACCGTCAAACTCAATATTCTCATTATTTACCGAGATACTCATGCCACGTTCTCGGTTCATAGAGACGTTTCTCGAGTGGACCTCTGGACTGTTGTTCGTACGGGGTTATGGAGGTTCTGAGGGGACACCACCTCCAGGCCTCACGCAGTCCGTATTGTCGCGTCGGGGCAGAACGCCCTGAGCTCCACGGGCATTGATAGCCTGGCGGTGTCCTTGGGCTCCTGGGCCATTACCCTTACCAACTTGCTTGGGATATATGGTTGTCCTCGGGATCCCGACGAGCATTTTTTTGCTTTGGAGCAGGATTATCGCCAACTTTTCCTTTGCCACAATCCTGTTGCGGCATTGGGGTTCCAACTCTAGCTGGATGCTCGGTGGGCACTCCAACTGGCGGATCACGGGTCTTTTCATTCGGGTGCTCGGGGAGCACTCTGACTGCGATAGGTGGCACTCTAACAGGGTGAACAGGCGGCACGCCAGTTAGGTTCCCAGCTGGAACATTACATTGGGGTCCACTCATAGCCCTTGGGCTACAAGAGTGGCCTTCATGGCAAGTACCATCTCTTGTTGGGCGACAATGTTACCCTCTTGGGTAGGGGTGTTCATAAAACCGCCCACACCGCACCATGCCGCACCGCAATTTGTGGTTTAGAACCCTTCGCGGTGCGGTTGCAGTTTGTATTTTTGCCAAACCGCGCAGTGCAGTGCGGTTTGTGGTTTTAAATTTTATAAATGCGGTTCAAACCACACCGCACCGCATCATTATATATATTAACTTTTTTATATTATTTTTTTCAATTTGACTACATTTAAAGTTAATGCATAAATATTTATATAGTATAATATAATATACACAATATCTAGAAAAAAATATATAATGTTTCATAAGATACTAACACATATTCTACTTCAATCTAAAGATATTCCTCCTTAATTAAAATAATATTTACTTCTATATTATATTTTTTCTTTGTTATTAATTTGTTATATTTTTATTGTTTTGCTTAAAGTTTATTAGCTTGCTGTACATTTAATTATTTTGTTAAACACTCTATGGTTATAAGGTTTATTATGAATCTTTCTTAATTATAATATTTAATTGTTAAATTATTTGGCGATAGGTATAAACCGCCCACACCGCACTGCACCACACCGCATTTTTGTGGTGCGGTTTATGTGGTTTGAGGTCTATGCAGTGCGGGTTGCGGTTTGGAAAATTGTTCAAATCGCATATGCTGTGCGGTCCAAAAAATTAGAGAAAAATCGCACCACCCGCACCACGAACACCCCTACTCTTGGGCATCAATCTTTTGTTGCTGGGTGGCCACCTGTTCACGAAGCACCACCACTTCTAGTGTCTCCTTCGCATCCATGGGCTGAGGATACTCTTCCTCATAATGTTCCTGGTCGTCACCATCGTCTTTGTTGTTGTACTCAGCGTCTTCTTCATAATCCTCCACCATCTCAAGCATGTCATAGGGTGGCTGTCAACTAGTTTCCCCTCCTTCAACTCTCTGGTGGGAGGGACTACGTCGTCTGTGACATTTCTTCGAGTGGTTACCATGGTTGTAAATGTTCTTAATGTTTTCTTCACGCTCTCAATAAAAGCACCAGAATGTTGACTATCGTTTTTGCTATCAGCTTAAATATGAGAGATTAAAGAAATGAATAAATAAGAACACAACAATTTTATGTGGTTCAGGCTATAAAAATAGCCCTATTCCACGAGTCTTTGGTATTAAGGAGATTGGAAGCTTATTAGGGCAAGCTCCAATGGAATTTTCTTAGGAAGCGTTTATATTGCCCTGAGTAAAAGTTTCTCTCTCTCTCTCTCTCTAAAAATCTCACCCTTTACAATGTGACTCCCAGCCCTATTTATAGAGGCTGAGGTCATTAATGCTAATTATCTGTAATTAATACACATTCTCCCTGTTATTGGGGTATTAATACCACTTTAATGCATTGAGTTGCATTAACTAGAGACCACGGGTCAGGTGATATATACGGGGCTCACTGCAGAAAGTTACCTACTTAATGGGGAACATGCCCCTGGCACTGTCAGGGCATGTCACACGTATCTCCATGTCAGGCGGCGTAGTGGGAGTGCGAATTGTCGAGTCGTACACTTGACAACACTGTAGACGAATCACCAAAAAGGTTATCAGACGATCCTCTGACACTGCAAACACACACTGGTTGACATCTGGCTAGTTCTCTAGGTCTCGAGGACAAGGTCCTTGACCTGAAGGGCAATTGCTTGTAAAGAGCTCGATGACTACTAACTAGTCTTCGGGGCACAACCTCAGATAGAGACGCTCATTGCCTTCATTCGAGATATCCACCCTCTGAGGACTGACCTCGGGGCATGACCTCACTTGAAGAGACACTCATCTCCGCCACGTATCCTGCCCACACAGGTTTCTGATTGCCACGTGTCCCTTGGTGAAAATACGGACAACATCCATAATTAAATAAAATTATATGAATTACTTAGACACATTTCATTTATGCTTAACAAATTTCTCAAGTTTTATGAGTATATTTTTATATAGCAAAATCTAATTGTAATTAAATGTATAATATATTAATTTTTCTGCACTTAATTATACTGATAAAATGTAATAAATTACATAACATAAATAACATTATGTAAATAATATTTAAGCATAAAAGTACAAATATGGAATACATATCATGCATTCAATCCATAAAATCATACATATAATATCTCAAAATTAATTGTACTAATAATAAAAAAATTTATGAGTTAAAACACAAATAAACATACAAATTAGCACAATCCACTACATTTATATGTATGATAAATAATAAATGCAATAATTTCATAAATAATTAATTGGAAGAATTAATCTAAAAATTAATACTTAATAAGGCAATAAATTAATTTGGTAAATTAATAAATAATTATACTAAAGCTTATTGTAAAACATTAAATTTAATTACATACTCAAATTAGTACAATCATCATTATTGCATGTTCAATAAATAAAAATAAACAATGCAATCAATATAACAAATAATTTTTTTTCATATTTTAATTCATTTCCAAATAACATATAAATTACAAAAATTATACACTTAATTAAAATAAGCAAAATTAAAAAAAATTATTGCCTAAATTAATGTGGAAATAAAAAAAATATTAATTCCAAAAGTATTTTAAAAACTTTAATATTTTGGATTTTTCTAAATTTTTCTATTTTATTAATTTGTTCCTTAGGGAAACTCGATTTTAATGCACAAATTAATTGAAAAATCATGAACTTGAAAATTTACAACCTTAGGTTGCTAAAGAAACAACTAGAAATCAAACTTTGATTTTCTTTAAGTTTTGACCATGAATATATATATATATGCAAATTTTTAAAAAATTTGTATTCTTAAGTTTCACACTCATTTTTTTCTTACAAAATCATTAGAAACATGAACTAAAGAATTTCTAATGCTATTCTTTATGGAAAAATAAATTTGAATTAACAACAAAATTTTCACATACATAATGAAACCTATTATTTAGTTTTATTGGCCAAAACTATTAGAAATTTAATAAATGAGGCATTTCTAACAACTAAATCCAATAAAAACACAAATATACAAATCATATACACGAATGGATATGGGTACATATGAAGACAAATTATATATAAATCATATACATATATATATATGCATGCAACAATATTATGGCAGAGACAAACATGGTTCTTGATACAAAATAAAATTTATATAGATGCATAACAATCCTAATATGTTGAATAGACGGAATAGAACTGTCACAAAAATATAGATGATCGTTAGAGTATACCTCTGCCAATTGATTTTGATAACCTCAATCTAACAGCTTTAGATATGCAAAAAGAATATTAGTAAGGGTAAAGGTCTTCCAATCTCTCACTTAGATGGAGTATGAGAATAACCGTTGAGCTTGGGGACAATCAATATATGACAATCAATAAAATATATTAACGTTAGAATATATGATAATCATTAAGATTTGAAATATTAAGTACCTCAATATTGAGTAATTATCTTAAATATTGATTATATTGAAAATATCAAGCAATTAATCTTAATATTAACTTCAATAAGAATTAATTAGATAATGAGTTTTGACAACTCTAATTAATTTAATAAAATATTCTAAAAGGCTGGTCTTGTACATTTGGACCAATGCAAAACTCAAAACTCTAATTAGATTCTAATCTAGTAATGTATATGCCTTCCTCCGGTACCAATGAGAATATATACAAATATATATGTTAAAATCACGCTTTGGGATTCGTGTTTTGATATATTAGGTCAAAACGATCTACCATGTCGAGTGAGACATACCAACTCTGAAAAGAAAATTTAAATTATTGACATAACACTTCACTCTTACTCTTCTCATTTGTAATTGTATGATAATATGCATACATCTCATGTGTAACTTATACATATCATAATCCAACTATACATAATAATTGTAACCAAAAAGGAATATAGTATACTCATTATAGATCACCAAACTTAAACAAAATATGTATATGTTCCCTCAAAAAAAATAAAAAACTTAAATCAAATGAGGAAGAAGAACAATTTTATCTCTTATGCAAATATTTTGTTAATTATGTATTTTTTTTATTCAATAATGGACACGTGTTTTTTTTTCTTGAAGGGTAACTCATGGTTTGGCTTACTCATAATAGATAAATAAATAAATAAAAATAAAACCCTACTCATGAGTACCTGGCTCTTGCTTTGCATGAAAGAACACCATACACTTGGACATAATAGTATTAGTAGGGACTATATGATTGTTATTATTATTAATAGTACCAAACCAATAAGAATTAATTGGTGGGTCTATATATGTCAAACTGTTTCACAACAATTTTTTTTTTTTTTCACAAAATATACTTTATGGGACACATTTTTAAGACACGCACCTAAATGTAAGTCCTAAAAGATATCTCTAGAGTTTTCAGGACTCTTAGTTTTCAGGACTCTCATTAAGAGTTCTTAAAAATTACATTTTAGGACTCGTAATAAGAGTCCTAAAAACATGTATGAATCCTAAAAAATTTGAATAAAAAATTTAAAAGAAGTGACTGGTAAGGTACCAATTTGAGTATCCTAAAACAATATTAAGGACTCTCAAGGTGAGCCCTAAAAACTTTTAACTAAAATTTGATAAATACACTATAATATTTTCGAAATTGGGGATTTTTACTTAGGGATCCACATAGAAATTTTTCAACACACAAAGAAGATGAAATAATAGGGTCTCGGCTGTTGGGGTTTGAAACCAGGGGCGACGGCAGCAGGGCAAAAACGGCTTCGACGATCTCCACGGCAGGAGCGCGTACCACAAAGGATCCTGCTGCAGACGGTGAAGTTGACTGGTGTGTTGTCGTCGACGCGTTGGGTTCCTGTTGCAGGCGTACGAAGGCGGAGAAGAAGGCTGGCGTAGACGCACGACTCCTAGGTTCTCTCGGCTCCGACAACTGTAGCAGAGGGTCTCGGCGGCAGCACTGTAGCATATGGTCTCGGCAACAGGTTTTTTTTCCTTATTTTTTTTAATATTATGTTGAATTTCTGTTCATTCGTTTATGGAGACCTGAGATTGTTCAAGCTATTGTTCTGTTTTGGATTCGTTTTTTCGTCTTTCGATTGATAGTTTAAATGGTTTTTTTGCTCTCTCTCTCTCTCTATATTTTTTGGTATCTTTCTCGATTTTGATTGATGGTGATGAAAATTTTGGCAGTTTTATTTTCTTATTAATTTGTTCATTTGTCAAATTATGGCAGTTTTCAATGAGTTTTAGACTTTAAGTTGATGAATTTTGACTTTAAGTTATTCTGAATTGGGTTTCTTCTTTGTCAGTTCTCTATCTCTCCCCTTTATGGAATTGTTTGTTTGTTTGTTTGTTCATTTGGGACTGATCAAGCAGAGATAAGAACTTAGATGATGGAAAATATCTTTTGCATTGGGGTTATAAAAGTTGATAGTTTCATAGAGCCTGTTTGGCTTCATAACTTAAAAATAGTTTTCTGTTCTAAAAAATAAAAAATTGTTTTTAGAGAACAAGTAGTAGTGTTTGGCTTTGTTTTCTATGAACAACTTTTAAAAACTGAGTTACAAAAAATAGAAAATTCAGAAAACAACTTAAGTGTGTTTTCAAAATTCTCAGAAAACAAACAAAGAGCAAAGGAGAGAGCAACAATGGAGTTCTTCCCTACGAAGTGCTTTGGCTCCAATGGTTCTACACTAATCTCAGCCTCAACATCTCCATTCTCTTGAGCATTTCACTCAATCAAGGTTTATCCATATCTTTCTCTTATCTCTCTCTTTTTGTGCCCTAGAAAAAAGATTCAAATCTGAGAAAGAATCTTTGAATTTCTTCTACGAATGATTTTCCAGCTTCTATTGGTTGATTTATTTTCCATGAGCATTTCATTACTCTCAATTTCAATATAGCTTAGTTTAGCTTAATAGTCGATTATCTCATTTCTTTTTAGTCTTTTTTTTTGTATTTTTAGTATAAGTTTTGCCCTTGTTCTAATGATTTGGCAGCTTATGTACATTAATCTTTGATTAATTTTTCTTGGCTTGTTGTAAAGTTAAATGATTCACGTTATAGTTGAGAGAGTTTTGGCCTCTGCCCACCATATGTTTGTAATAATGCTCTAATAGGAAAACATGGTATAAGATGTTAGGTTCATTTTTTATTTATTTATTGTAATAGCAAAATCATTGTTGGTTATGCTTTGAACAATTTTCATGTGAGGGCCTTAGAATTGAGTAGAAGGGACAAGTGGAAGGAGTGGTCATTGATTGAATGATGATTGAAAGTATTTTGCTGGCATGTAAAGGGTTGAAAAGTATTTACTTGGTAAAAGAAACTCATGGTTACATTATGAGAAGAGGATTATATGATCAAGTGCTTCAAAATGCAATTGTCAGTGTCTATGGAGAGTGTGGTGCGCTACATAGAGTACCCAAACAGGCTTATAACTTTTGTTAATGTTTGTTTTGGTTAGTTTCATAGCTTTTTCATTTGCATTTGATTACTCTCTGATGTGATCCAAGGCTAAAAGCTTTCTCATTGGAAGTTTTTAGTTTGTCTACGCTCTATCTGGGTTTTGCATAACTTTGATCTAGATTTTAAAAAGATAATAAAAAGGGGAAAACGAAAAAGATTACAAAAAAAAGAAAAGGAAAACTTGAAGGAGGCAAAAGCCTTTTGCTTTTAGCAGTTTAATTTAACTCTTGTCCATTTCCTTTACTGGCTTTCATTGCTTACATATGTTTCCTTAATTTTTCTTTTGTTGTTGGTGGTATTTTTGTACACATATAAATAAAGTAAATTTATAGGTATATATTATTTTCATCATGTCTTTCAAGTGTTGTTCATCCTGGTTGTTAGATTGGATTGGATTTTAAAAACATTGAAAGTTGTAATTTTTTATTATTATTCAGCGAATGTTCGTTTATCTATACTTCATTGTTCCAATATGTGGAGGTTGGTGTTTTTAAACCTCGTTGTTTCTTTCGTTTGCACTGTGGTACATGCTTCATGTCATTTTTTTTAGAATATTGAACTTTTGTCAGCTTAAACTACTTTCTTCGATTTATTTTTGGGTATAAATTAATTATTTAAAGTCCTTTACGAAGAAGTTAAGTTACGTAGATGCCTTCTAGAGTATATGATATGACAGTGTACATGAGAACTTTAGCAGTTATTTTTATCATCCTTCCCTATGGCCTTCGTTTGAGTGTACTATTAAAGTTCATATGCAAATGCTGAAACTATTTGGAGATAATAAGAAAGATCATATGCAAATGCTGAAACTATTTGGAGATAATAAGAAAGAAAAATGTTATCAATTAAACAAGCACTTAGAAGAAGGCTTCTGCTCTGCCACATAAGTTATAATGCCTTCCCTCTTTCCCTCTTTTAATGTATCTACAGACTACTAAACTTCAAGAAGAAGATTATGTCCTCATCCCATCATAGGAGGAATATATAGCAGCCGGGTATTATAAAATGGGCGTTTCTAGCTCAAGAGTAGAAGAAGATAAAGCCCTGCAGCTATGTCGTGACACGAAGAAGTTTGTTAGGCAAGCACTTGATGGGAGGTGCGCACTAGCAGCAGCTCATGTTGCATATATTCAGTCACTAAGGAGCACCAGAGTGGCTCTTAAAAAATTTGTTGAGCCCAAAGCTCCAGTTGAATCTTCCTTGTATGCTTCCACTACTGCAACGCCCGGACCTCTTGCTCTGACTGAGAAGACACATTCTCAATTTTCATTTACTTGTGCAAATACATCAATATGCTAAATGTTGTTTGTGTTTGAGCTTTAGATGATTGGCAATTGAAACTTTTGGAACTTACAAAAAGTATGAGACCAACTTTGTCGGATTGGTGAGAAAAAGGGTGTTCAACTTTTCATTAAGTACTTTTTGCTAGCTAGTAATTGAAATGGGAATTAACAATACTCTTTTTTTTTTGTTAGGATCCAGTTGCTTTACATTTATATTTTGTTTAAGGAAGATTTTTGAGTGATAGTCTTTATAATGTGTTTATGATTTATAAATGCTTTAGTGATTCTTATAAAGCATTGGATTGGTAGCTAATTGCAAGAGGTATGTTGTATTTGATTTTTTTTTTAATTTTCAATCTTTTATAATTTTGAATAGAATTTGTATAACTTTAGTGGAGTTTGAATATCTTAGATATTCATCCGTAGTGAAGTAGGTTCTAAGAATTCTGTGTGCTGCGGTGATAACGGAAGGTTGAGAACTTGCATGTCTTAGTGAAGTAGGTTATGAGAATTTTGTGTGCTGCGGTGATATATGGATGAAAACCTGTGTGTTGTTTGATTTGTTTGACATGTTGGTGTTGAATGTGACAGATGGCTAAGCTAGTAAATTAGGGGATATGCTGTCCGATTTTCTATAGATGGTGACATGTTGGCTTTTCTCTTTTTCTTCTATTTTCAGTGCAAGATATGTATTTTACTATGTTTTAATTTTCATGTAATATGTTTTTTTTTTTAACCTATTTTTTTGTTAAATTTTCATGTATTATATTTCTGTTAATTGATGTTGTGCTTTGCTCAGTCAGATTATGTTGTGTGATTATATCATTATAGTAATTTATGCATGTTCTACAATTTTCTTGCATAACACATGTTTGATGAAAGTCCCAAGTTTTATCCTATAATCTCAATATAAGCTCCAACATCTAAAGGTTTGAGACACATTTAAGCATGCTTTATATAGTCTATCGAAACATACTTAAAAGTTACTTTAGTATAATTGTCTCCCTGCTTTTTTTTTAGGATTCTTTCTCTGAAATCTATCATGTTTTGTCGCTTGATATTAAAAAATAGCTTAGTGTGGCAAAATCTAGAATTTGTCTTTGGTAAGGACTTCCAACACTAGTTTTTATGAAATTGCAGTATTTTTTCTAGAGATGTGACACTCAAAGTTCATTGGGATTTAAATGTTGGTTTGAAATTATTTCCTCATGTGGAATGTCTATAGGTTAATTAGTATGTGTAACAAAATATTTCTCCAAACTCCAATACTAAATCTAGACATTATGCAGATTGACATCTATTTTTAACGTTTTGCACTTAAATTTCTTTTTATATTAGATATGTGTAATTTATCTTTTGGATGTACTTATTTTCTAAAAGTATATTTTTTTTTATAAATACAATATTCTAATATTAATTATTAGCTTGCAATTGATTGATTGTTTTTAAGCAAACTTTTGAAAAGTTTTATAAACATAATAATTAAAGAACTTTTTTATAATGTGCAGGTCTATATTGAGATGCATTTATTTGGTGCAATAATAGACAACATTGGTAGTTTAAGTTTTTAGAATCAAAAATATATTTCACTAACTTTGTATACATTTCTTGTGTTAATATTTGGTGATGATAGAATTTGACTGTAGAATAAACTATCATGTAATATGATTTTGAGTAATTAATAAAAAATTATTGTGTTGTATTTTCTTTTGAAAATTTTAGAAATCTAACATATATAATACATTTAGGACTTTCAATGAGATATATATATATTTTTTAAAAAAAAATTATTTTTAAGGGCATGCAAAGAGAGTCATAAAATCTTAATTTAAAGACACTCAACGAGATTTTTTAGGACTCGTATTGCGAGTCCTAAAAAATTACTTAAAGGCACTCAACCAGATTTTTTAGGACTCGCAACGCAAGTCCTAAAAACTTAATTAAAGGCACTCAACGAGAGTTTTTAGGACTCTCAATACGAGTCCTGAAACGAGTCATAAAAAACCTCAGTTTTTAAGGCTCTCAAATAGATGACTCGCAATACTAGTCCTAAAAAGTCTTTTTTGTAGTGGCGGTGTCTCATATCTATCTATAGAATATACTAAATATTCAAGTTAAATCATGATTAATTGGTCCAAAGACATTATATGGCTAGGGGATTTGTATATTATACATGTATATATATATATACTACTCTAGCTCCAATTGGTTTATGGTGTTGATTCAAAAAAATATATTGGATGCGTGTTAATTGGGCAAAATTTAGGTGCATACTATTACGTAAACAATAATAATTATTTAAAAATAATAAAACTATATATTTAATAATTTAAATAAAAATTAATTAAATTTAAACTTAATATTATATTAAACATATAATATATAATATTTAATATTTTTTTGTCACTTCCAAATTAAAAAACTAAACCGAACATAAACTTAATCAAATTAAATAAATTAATTAATTAAAATATGATATTTTTAAGATATTTTATAATAATTTAAATAATTAAATCATATTTATTTAAAAACAATAAAGATATACATATCATTTTTTTCATCTTATAAAATTGTAATAATTTATTTTTTATCAAGTGATTATAGTTCTTTTTCTTCATCAAATTCACTAAAAGATATTGTGAGATACATTAGAAACTAAAAATAGTTTATGCATGTATACTACTGCCTACATTATGACTTTTTCTATTATTATTTTATTTTTATTATTAATTTCTTTTTTTAATTATTATTGTATTTTATATATATATATGTTATGTAGTCATATGAATATATATATATATATCTATGTCAATGTTGTGCTTATATGTCATATATGTAGAGATTATTAATATAAATATATATATACTATAGAACTATAATTTATTCTATTATATATATATAAAAGAAAAAACAGTGAATCATTTTTTATTAAAATTATAGATAATATTTACAATTTTAACATGAAACAAACATTATTTCTATCTAGTATATATATATATATAAAAATATTTATTTATTGATTGTTTTGATGAGTTTATACATAAACTAGAAAGTCATTAGTTAGTACTACTCATCGGTTGCATGTGTGTAAAATCCATTTCCACGAGTAGAATAAGGGTACGCTCATCATTGATTATTTTTGTACCATTTTTTCCTTTATGAATGTGTATGTAACAAAATATATTGTGAATTTGTGAAAATTTTAACTTATAACGAGCTGTGGTGGAGGCCGTTTTGTCTTGTGGCTGCATAAACTAAAATGCTTAAATACACTAATTTTTACAAAAATACAATATAAACATTTGATGGTTGGGGGGGGGGGAGGGGTAAAGGCCCGACAAAAATGAAACGGTATATTTCAAAATACTTTTACAGTTTGTGGTACTTTTAGAAACTTTAGCAAAAGAAATTCTCCATAACAATGGCAGTAAATCGTCAGAAAAGTAACTTATCTTACGAGCACATTGGTACATGTCAATAACAATTTCCAGAACTCTTTTACTTTTTCATTTTTTTTAGGTTAAAGTCTTTGTGTTTTTTATAAGTGTAGCATTTAAGTACCTTATCTTTTTTTTTTTTATGGTAAAAGTATCTAGCGTTACATAATTGTTGCACATTTTCCCTAAACTGTTATCCCTCCGTTAAAATTGGAACTAAACATAAATGTTAGGGAGTATTGCCGCTAAAAATTAAAATATGAGGGACTTAAATGCTTCAATTTTGAAAGAATGAGGACTTTAGCTGCCAATTTCCATATAATTTTTTTTTTCAAGAAGATCAAATACTTTATAATTAACATTTTAAAAAAAATATTTCTTAGATTTTTTAAGGGGCTATTGACTACCCTAGACAAGTTGTGATTCTACCACTTTATATTTCCATATTAATTTTTTTAATTACAAAAATAAGACAAAATAATATTTTTTTACAATATATGAGTTTTCTTTTCTTTACATTATTTTGTTGTCCATGATTTCATTATTGGACAAGTGGCAGTCATTAGAGAAGTAATTAGGCTCATTGGGAGGATAGTGAAGTTTTATAAAGCTCGCCCAGAGCTCCTCGAAGTATAGTATCCTCCCAGCAAGCCAAATTCCATGTTTTAGGCGTGGATGTCTCCAAGTGAGACTACATTCCGAGGACCACCTTAGAGGACCTCCCGTCTTCTTGATCTAATAGTCCTCCAGGTCTGGGAGCTTTGTCCCCAGGCTTGGAGAGAGCATCAGGTGTCCATCACTGTAGCCTTGTCAGACAGCTTTTTGGGCGCCTCGAGTAGTGGCGTTGGGTTTGTACACTCAACAATTGGTATTTCCCACAATGCCGCCTGACACGGGAAAACGTGTAGCTGCACCCTGACAGTGTCAAAAGCATGTCTCCTGTAAGGTTGATGGGCGGCAACCTACAATTGGGCCCCTTGCGATATGAACGCGCCCACAGTCTTTATTAGAACATTTAGAGGGGCTAAATAATAATTAATTCCCCAAATAATTTGAGAATATTTGTAATTAATGATATTAATGACCTTCAGCCCCTATAAATAGGGCTAGGATACCATTGTAAAAGGGTTCACAACTTTTGTACCCAGAGCAATAAATAAGCTGCCTGAGAAAACCCTCATTGAAGCTTGTCATCTCAAGCTTTCAAGAACTCCTATACTAAAGACTCGTAGACTAGGGTTGTTTTATAACCTAAACCACGTAAAACTTTGGTGTTTGTCTTTATTTTTTTTTTTAAGTTCTATTATAAGGTTGATAGCGAAAAAGACAGTCAACATATTTAAATATTTTTATTAATTAAAATAATAGAAAAGAATAAATGATAAATTTGGAGAAAGAAAGAAAGAAAATTGAATAAATAATTTTTAAAAAAATATGTTAAAATGAGCTCTAATAATTCCTTATCTACATTTATAAATTTTTAGAGCTCCTTTAAACATTTTTTTTTTCAAAATTATTCAATTTTATTTTTTTTCTCCCTCCAAATTTAGTAGTTTTTATTTATTTATTTCTATTATTTTAAATAAAAAATATTTAAAGATATAATATTTAAATGATGTAAATAAAAAATAGAGAAACTGATATATTGTAAAAAAAAATTATTTTGTCTTAATTTTGTAATTAAAAAAATTAATATGAGATTATACAGTGGTAGAACTACAATTTGTCTCCTTAAAATATCTAAGAAATAATTTTTTTATATGTTAATTATAGATTATTTGATCTTCTTGAAAAAAATTATATGGAAATTAGCGGCTAAAGTCATCGTTCTTTCAAAATTGAAGCATTTAAGTTCGCGATCTTTTATTTTTTAGCGGCAATAATCTCTAATATTCATGTTTAGTCCTCATTCTAATGATAGGATAACGGTTTGGGAAAAATGTGCAACAATTATGTAACATTATAGACTTTTGCCAATAAAAAAAATAAGGAACTTAAATACAACACTTGTAAAAAAACAGAGACTTTAGCCGCTAATAATTTTTTTTTTTTACATTTTCCTAGATACTTCTTCTTTTATATGGAAAATATTCTTTGAGGAGAAAATCTTGTTCGTTGTGGACTCAAGTGATGAAATAAGTAATGAGACTATTGGAACTTATCTATATAAGTATGAATTGTTAAAAAAATAAAAAAGGTGCTTTAATGACTCCCTAGAGGAAGAGTCCCACATTGTTTTAGAATACTCATTTGTAAGGGTATATAGATAGTAGACTTGAGTATTGGGGTTGTGCCCCAAGGGGTACCCACTTTTGTGGAAGAGGGAAGAGTCACACAAAGGCTCACCTGACCACCACACACGCGTGCACACCGCCGTCCGACCGAGCTGAGCTGGCTGGTTGGTTGGTGTGGTGTGCACCTTATTATTTTTTTGAAAAATTTATTTATTAAGTATTATTTTATTTAATAAAAACGTGATTAATATTTGGTAAAACTGAAGACTTTTTCTCTTCAGCTTTTTTAGGATTCCAACTTCCTCTCCCACGTTTTAATAAAACATTTTTTTCCCGTTAATAAAGATCCACCTTTTCTTTAAAAATAGGGCGATTGCTTTTCAGAAAAAAAAAACACTCTCAATATATTTTTTGATCTGAAAAAATTGCACTGAGTTTATTCCGAGCAATAGCATTATTAAGGGTGTAGTAAACGACGGTTCTCTACGGTGCAGTGGAGGTCCGATACAGTATTGACTGGGCTGTTTTATCCTGGGGACGACGGGGCTGATAGTCTGCTTGCACATCTCTGGGCAGTGCTGCGAATGTCTTAAAGAGAGCGACCTAGTCCGTGACTCAACCCAGATTATTATTCAGTAATTTCGTTCCTTTTTATTTCTGCAGCAACTATATCAACAATTTAAGACGTTTAAGTTTCTGCCATGACTACCGATGATAACTCTGGTGTTGTTGACATAAATAAACCATTTCGTTTTGAGGGTAACCATTTTAAAAGATGGAAAAAGAAGATGTTATTTTTTCTCACAATAAAAAAGGTTAACACTGCTCTGACTACTGATAAGCCTATTGTCTCTGAAAAAGATGACAACGATGAAAAGGACAAACAAACTAAGGCATTAGAGGCTTGGATTGAAAATGATTTTTTATGCAAAAATTTCATTCTCAATGCTTTATCTGGTGACTTGTATGATTATTATAATTCTGACAAAAATGCAAAGGAAATCTAGGACGCACTGCAAAAGAAGTATGACATTGAGGAGGTTGGAACCAAGAAGTACGCTGTCAGTCGCTACCTCAAATTTCAGATGACCGATGACAAGTCAGTGGAAGCCCAATCTCATGAACTTCAGAAAATCGCTCATGAAATAATTTATGAAGGTATGTCTTTAGGTGAACAATTTCAAGTTGCTGTGATTATTGACAAACTTCACCCTGCGTGGAAAGATTTTAAAAAATTTCTCAGGCACAAAACAAAAGAATTTTCACTAGAAAGTCTGATCACTCACCTTCGTATTGAGGAGGAAGCTCGTAAATAAGACCAGAAAGAAGAAGTGCTTGTTGTATCCAGCAACAACAACACTAACAAAAAGTCCACTGCGGTTCTGACACCCAATGGGAAAAACTTCAAGAATCAGAATCAAGAGCAGAACTCAAACCGCAACAATCAATCTCGGAACAATAATCAGAATTGGAACCATCAAAGGAACCAAAACAGGCAACAACAACACCCCCCTAATGATAATAATAATAATGAACCTGCTCCATTTATGTGCTTTGTTTGCAACAGACCAGGTCATATGGCACGCAAGTGCAGGAATAGGCCAAGCTCTGCACTGCAGGCTAACCTGACAACTGAAGAGCCTTTCACGACTATGATATCTGAGATCAACCTTGTTGGTGGATCAGAAGGGTGGTGGGTAGACACCGGCGCTTCTCGCCATGTTTGCTATGATCGAAATATGTTTAAGACATATACTGCTACTGAGGATAAGAAAGTGTTGCTGGGAGATTCACACACTACGATTGTTGCTGGTATTGGAGATGTGGAATTAAATTTTACCTTTGGAAGGACTGTGATTCTTAAGGAAGTCATGCACACTCCAGAGATGAGAAAGGATCTGGTCTCGGGTTACCTTCTTGATAACTCTAGGATTTAGAGTTATTTTCTCATCTTTAAACTTAATTTTTGAACCAAACAAAAGAGTAATGTGTTTGTATTTCGTGTAATTGTGTATAATTTAGTGTCTGTGTAGCTAGGGACCTTGTGTTTGCATTGTCATATTTTTGAGTGATTTATGTAGTTTAGTGTATGTGTTAAACAGGAAAGGAAGCTGAAATAAGTGATCGGGGACTTTGGAATTAAAAAGGGGAACAAATCTGGAACTAGCATGTTGCTGTTCTAACAATGCTGTAGCAACCACAACGTAGCAATCGGCAGGGACCAGTGAAGAAACGTGACAAATTCCAGCTGGACTTAAATGAAGAGAAAAGAGGCGGCCAGGTGACAAGTGCACTGAGTACTGAGTCAGCTGAGTATGTGGGACAAAGTACATGTAGGCAAATGATCTGGATTGTCCAATGAGGGTAAAGGAAAGTACCCTAGAATTAAAGTTGGCAGTCGTATTTTTGGAGGAGGACCAATTTTTAGAAAGGGAGAGAACTTTTGGCTAAGTACAGAGAAGGTTTCAGGGAGAAGATTTAAGAAGAGTACGACCAACAGAGAAGGAAGAAGGCTGATGCCATAAGGAGGATTTGAGCTCACAACTCATTCTTCCTACACCATTTCTTTCTCTTTGTATTAATTTCATCTAATTTCTGCAAACTCCATGGATTACTTCTGTATTATTTTCATGTTTAAGTTTGCAACTATGAACTAATTTCCTAAGGATTTGGGTGATTATGAACCCTCAAGTATGAACTCAACATATAAATGCAATGGCTAAGTGATTATGTCTTTGTTCAATTGAATGTGTTTTACTGTTACTGAATGTTAATTATTGGCCATTTTTAGCATTTACTAAGCTAGATCTAACTTGGAAAAGGGAAGTCTAGCTGATTTTATTCAATTGATGCAAGAGATTCATCTATTTTTAGGTGATTTTGAGTAGTAGAATAGGAATGTTTTGCTACCTTGCATAACTTAAGAATTGATGCTTAAATGAATGTTTATAATCTGATTTCATGCAGGAATGTATAGAAGGGGAGTATAGACATTAGATTGCACGTTTTGGGAAAAACTTGCTGGGTTTTACGAAATTTGTTAACACTGTCATAATTGCTAACCCATTGCTGAGCCATTGCTGTAACAACTGGAACGAACCGAGGGGAATTAATCACCCGAATCCATTTTTTTTTATATCTGAAAACCACCCAGTATTTTGTCATTTTAATCTCTGATTTTTGGTTTAATTCCTTTGTTTGTCTACAAGTATTTTCAGAGTTAATTACCCACTCTTTCTTTTGTTTTGGTTACTATTTTATAAGTTGTTTTTGGTTGATTTTACAGTAATTTAGTTAAAAAGTCCCTGTGGATACGAACTTTGACGCTTTGTCACTGTATTACTTGTTGCCGATTGTGTATACTTGCGCATATTTTAATCATTAGAAAATTTACAACAAGTTTTTGGCGCCGTTGCCGGGGACTTTAAAATTAAATTCTGTTTTATCAACTATTTGACAATTTATTTTCATTGTTTTTAACCTTGTTGGTTCGGGTTGTGCAATCTCAGGTACCTACAGTGTATGAACCGGCAAGAGGACAGTGAACTTGCTCCTATTGACCCCGAGATCGAAAGGCACAAAAGGCTAACAACCGCTGCAACATGGCTGAAAATGTTGGAGAAGAAGAAGAGGGTGCGCAGAACATGACTAATCCTATTGTCTTGGCGGATGATAGAGCCAGGGCAATAAGAGAATATGCTGCCCCTATGTTCAACGAGCTCAATCCGGGCATTGTGAGGCCCGAAATTCAAGCACCTCAGTTTGAGCTCAAACCTGTCATGTTCCAAATGCTCCAAACAGTTGGTCAATTTAGTGGGTTGCCAACGGAAGATCCTCATCTCCATATTCGCTCATTTTTGGAGGTGAGCGATTCTTTCAAGCTACAAGGAGTGAGTGAAGAGGCTTTGAGGCTGAAGCTATTTCCGTTCTCTTTGAGGGACCGAGCTAGATCATGGCTCAACACCCTTCCTCTCGATTCCGTTACAAATTGGAATGACTTGGCTGAGAAATTTCTAAGAAAATACTTCCCTCCCACCAGAAATGCAAAATTTCGAAGTGAAATCATGTCATTCCAGCAGCTTGAAGATGAGTCCACTAGTGACGCGTGGGAAAGATTCAAAGAGCTTTTAAGAAAATGTCCACACCACGGTATCCCCATTGTATACAAATGGAGACATTCTACAATGGTCTCAATGCAGCCTCTCGAATGGTTTTGGACGCTTCAGCCAATGGAGCCATTCTTTCCAAGTCTTACAACGAAGCATTTGAGATTTTGGAAAGGATTGCAAGTAATAACTATCAATGGTCAAACACTAGAGCTCCTACAAGTAGAAAGGTGGCGGGAGTTCTTGAAGTAGATGCATTAACAGCTCTAACAGCTCAAATGGCCTCAATGACCAACATCTTGAAGAATATGAGTTTAGGAGGAAGTATTCAGCCAGCTGCTGCCATTCAAAGTGCAGAAGTATCATGTGTATATTGTGGGGACGGGCACACTTTTGAGAATTGCCCTTCAAATCCAGCCTCGGTTTGCTATGTGGGTAATCAGAATTTCAACCGCAACAACAACCCATATTCTAGCACTTACAATCCAGCGTGGAAAAATCATCCTAATCTGTCATGGGGGGTCAAGGAGCAAGTTCAAGCATAGCACCAGCACAAGGAAGACAAGCATATCCACCAGGTTTTTCACAGCAGCCAAGACCTTCACAACATGTTCAAAACTCCCAGTCGAACTCTTTGGAGAATCTAATGAGGGAGTATATGGCTAAGAACGATGCAGTAATACAAAGCCAAGCAGCTTCTCTTCGTAATCTTGAGATGCAGCTCGGCCAGCTAGCCAATGAAATGAAAACTAGGCCACAAGGATCTTTGCCTAGTGATACAGAAAACCCAAGGAGAGATGGGAAAGAACACTGTAAAGCTATTCAGCTGCGGAATGGTAAAAATCTGGGAAATTCTGAGGAAATACAGGGTAGTGGAGAGCCCACTTCAATCCAAAGCGAAGGAGAAACAAGTAACAAAACTGCCCAGGAAATTGCTGAAACTAGCCCAGTTGCTACAGCAAAGGGTCAGCAAACTGCTCCAGTAAATTCTGGTCCTAAACCGCCCCTTCCATTTCCGCAGTGATTTCGCAAACAACAACAGGATGGTCAGTTCAGAAAGTTTTTGGATGTACTGAAACAGCTGCATATTAATATCCCCTTGGTCGAAGCATTGGAGCAAATGCCAAATTATGTCAAGTTCTTAAAGGATATTTTGACGAAGAAAAGGAGTTTGGGGGAGTTTGAAACTGTAGCACTTACAGAAGGATGCAGCGCAATGTTGAAAAGTAAAATACCCCCTAAATTAAAAGATCCTGGCAGTTTTACAATTCCGTGCTCAATTGGGGGTAGAGATGTGGGAAGAGCATTATGCGACTTAGGCGCTAGTATCAACCTTATGCCTATGTCAATTTTCAAGAAGCTGGGTATTGGTGAGGCACGACCCACTACTGTTACTTTATAACTTGCGGACAGATCTATGGCTCATCCCGAGGGCAAGATTGAAGATGTGCTAGTTCAAGTGGATAAATTTATATTTCCGGCAGATTTCATCATTTTAGACTATGAAGCGGATAGAGAGGTACCTATAATCTTGGGTAGGCCTTTTCTTGCTACAGGGCGTGCTCTTATTGACGTGCAGAATGGTGAACTTACCATGAGGGTGAATGACCAACAAATCACCTTTAGTGTGTTTAAAGCTATGAAATTCCCGGATGAAGTGGAAGAATGCTCTAGAGTTGACGTTGTTGATACTTTGGTAGCTGAGAAGTTCAATAAAAGGGTGGAAAAAGCTGCTATGGGAACCCCGATTTTTGGAGATGAGGAGGAGTATAGCAGTGAAGATGAGGAGATGATTACATGGGTAGATTCTTGCCAACCAACCAAGAAATATAGTAAGGTGTTTGAAGCTCTAAATTTGCCAGAAAAGCACTTTCAGGCCCCTAAACCATCTGTTGAAGAACCACCTTAGTTGGAGTTAAAGCCGCTGCCAAGCCATTTAAAGTATGTATACTTGGGCGAAGATGACACTTTGCCTGTGATAATTTCAAGCTGTCTGGAGTCTGTTGCTGAGGAGTCATTGCTGAAATTGCTGAAGCAGCATAAAAGGGCGATTGGATGGACAATGGCTGATATTCAAGGGATTAGTCCAGCGCTATGTATGCACAAGATCTTGCTGGAATCTGATTGTACGCACTCTGTGGAGCAGCAAAGGAGGTTGAATCCAGTAATGAAGGATGTGGTTAGAAAAGAAGTCATTAAGTGGCTTGATTATGGGATAATCTATCCGATTTCCGATAGCACTTGGGTTAGTCCTGTCCAATGTGTTCCGAAGAAGGGGGGTGTTACAGTAGTTACAAATGACAGCAACGAACTGATTCCTACTCGCACAGTTACTGGGTGGCGGGTTTGTATGGATTATAGAAAACTGAACAAAGCCACTAGAAAGGACCATTTCCCTTTGCCCTTCATCGACCAAATGTTGGACCGCTTGGCGGGTAAGGAGTTCTTTTGTTTCCTTGACGGGTATTCTGGGTATAATCAGATTTCTATCGCGCCTGAAGACCAAGAGAAGACTACTTTCACCTGCCCATACGGCACATTCGCTTTTAGGAGGATGCCCTTTGGGTTGTGTAATGCACCAGCCACATTTCAGCGGTGCATGATGGCGATTTTTTCAGATATGGCTGAGAGTATTTTGGAGATATTCATGGACGATTTCTCTGTCTATGGGGATTCATTTGAAGGTTGTTTGGAGAATTTAGAAAAAGTCTTAAAGAGGTGTGAGGAAACCCATTTAGTGTTGAATTGGGAAAAATGCCATTTTATGGTGCAAGAGGGCATTGTATTGGGGCATAAAGTGTCAAAAAAGGGGATTGAAGTTGATAGAGCGAAACTGGAAGTTATAGAGAAACTACCAGCCCCTACTACAGTTAAAGGCATTCGAAGTTTCCTTGGTCATGCTGGTTTTTACAGGCGTTTTATTAAGGATTTTTCGAAGGTGTCAAAACCGTTATGCAGCTTGCTGGAGCAGAATAGACCTTTTGAGTTTACTGATGAATGTCAAGAGGCATTTTTGAGATTGAAGTCAGCCCTTGTTACAGCACCAGTGATCACAGCACCCGACTGGTCATTACCTTTTGAACTTATGTGTGACGCCAGTGACTTCGCGATTGGAGCTGTTCTTGGGCAGCGGAAGAACAAAATTTTTCATTCTATTTACTATGCAAGCAAAACATTGGTGGATGCCCAGATTAATTACACTACAACTGAAAAAGAGCTGCTGGCCGTGATTTTTGCCTTTGAAAAATTTCGATCCTATCTTGTGGGGACTAAGGTCATTGTGTACACAGACCACTCTGCGATCAAGTATTTGATAGCCAAAAAGGATTCTAAACCGAGGCTCATACGTTGGGTTTTGTTGCTGCAAGAGTTCGATTTGGAAATCTGAGACAGAAAAGGGACAAAAAATCAAGTGGCGGACCACTTATCAAGGCTAGAAACTAACACTCACAGCAGCAATTTAGAGGCAGAATTACAAATTCAAGACTCATTTCCTGATGAACAGCTGTTGGTTGTGGAGCAAGAACAGGTACCATGGTATGCGGATGTCGTAAACTTTTTAGTTGGGGGTGTACATCCACCTGATTTCACCAAACAGCAGCTTAAAAAGTTCTTACATGACATAAGATTTTATTTCTGGGATGAGTCGTACCTGTACAAACAGTGCCCAGATCATATAATGAGAAGATGTGTACCAGAAACTGAAGTTTCCAACATCTTGGAACACTGTCATTCAGCTCCATATGGTGGTCATTTTGGTGGACAACGCACTGCTGCCAAAGTGTTTCAATCAGGTTATTATTGGCCCTCTATATTTAAGGATGCCCACGATTTTGTTCAAAGATGTGATCGCTGCCAGCGAGTGGGAAATATCTCAGCAAGGAAAGAAATGCCACTTAATTACATTTTGGAGGTGGAATTGTTTGACGTGTGGGGCATCGACTTCATGGGGCCTTTCCCCCAATCTTTTGGGAACCTCTACATTTTAGTGGCTGTGGACTATGTATCAAAATGGGTGGAGGCAGTAGCTAGTCCAACGAATGATGCCAAAGTGGTAATGAAATTTCTGCATAAAAATGTTTTTACACGATTTGGGACACCAAGAGCACTGATCAGTGATGAGGGGACGCACTTTGTCAACAAAGTCTTGGCTGCCTTATTAGCTAAGTACAGTGTAAAGCATAAAATAGCCACGGCATATCACCCGCAGACCAACGGGCAGGCGGAGATTTCGAACAGAGAGATTAAGGGAATTCTTGAAAAAGTGGTGAATCCCAGCAGGAAGGATTGGTCCCAACGATTAGATGATGCACTCTGGGCTTACCGTACAGCTTTTAAAACTCCTTTAGGCATGTCTCCTTATCGCTTAGTTTATGGGAAGGCGTGTCATCTTCCTGTGGAATTAGAGCATAAGGCATTTTGGGCGTTGAAGAAGTTAAATTTGGATCTTGTAGTTGCTGGAGAAGCAAGAAAGCTGCAGCTGAATGAACTGGACGAGATGCGGTTGTTTGCTTATGAAAATGCAAAGCTGTACAAAGAAAAGATGAAGAAATGGCATGACAGCAGGATCAAGGAAAGAGTATTTGAGAAAAATCAGCAAGTGTTACTGTTTAACTCCAGGCTGAAGCTATTCCCTGGAAAGCTTAAGTCCCGTTGGTCTGGACCATTTACTGTGATGGAAGTGTATCCATTTGGAGCTGTCCTGGTGAAAGATGAAAAATCAGGAAGAGAATTCACAGTTAACGGACAGCGGCTGAAGCATTATTTGGGTGGGGAGGTTGACAGAGAAAAGACCTTTGTCAGTTTGAAAGATGCTTGAAGGAGAAAGGCTATGGGTTGCCATGCATTTCTTGTGGCACATTTGGGCAACCCATGAGTGAAAGAGACAGTTGTAAATAAATAATGGATGTAACTAAGTTTGGGGTGTATTACCCCTTGAAAAAAAAAAAAATAGAGCATACAGCAGCAGGTCAGCTAGGAGTTGATAACGCTGGGCATAAGCTGAAAATAGAAGTCTGGGCAGAGGCGTTATTTTTCTGGAATGGTGGATTGCTATATCATTGCTTCAGCATTTAGCAGGGTCGCAGGGAACGAATTGCTGCCCAGTTGCTATAGCAACCAGTCAGCAACACTGGGCATCAACTAAATGAGTCTGGGTCAAAAATAGAAGTATCAGGGTTTCATCGAGGCGGGTTGATCCGAAAAGTGAGCAGTTGGCACGTGCTGAAATAGAAAAAATACTTGGGCAATCATTGGGCACGTTTTAACTTTTTCAAACAAAGTAATGGTATTATTCTGTCTATTTGTGGACCCAACAAGCCTGTTGTTTTCAAAACCAAAGGAAAAGGTCCATCTATCTCTATTATTTTATTGGGCTTTCTGAGTAAGTCAACTGGGCCCCCATGTGTAGTCAACCCATCCACCTCACATTAGCCCACCCCATGCACCTGACATCGCATCACATTGAGGGTATACTTCATATATATATATATATAGATATTGTTACTTTTACTTTTCTTTTATATATCTATATATATTCGTATGCCACTTTTCTGATATATTAATTATATTAGTCTTTTACTTTTATCATATATATAAGTATCTTACTTTTATTCTATACATATATATATCTATATATATATTGAGTTTACCCTCGCCAGCCTCAACCTCAGTAATCCCTCAGTCCCCTCTTTGACCGCCGCCCCTGAAACCCCAACCTCAGAAATTGCCCAAGCCACCCAGCTCCGCCTCTCACCACTCCGAGCCGTCCCGTCCGTCCATCTCATCACACCGCCGAACCCATCGGACCCATCACATCAGCCACCAAGCCATCCCATCGCCTTCTCCATCTCACCTAGCCACGGCTCTGACCCTACGACCCATCTCGTCACCCTCACGACAACCCACGGTGACCCCAGGCTGAGCACCACTTCTCTCCAGCCCAAGAATCTCATCCACAACCCAGCCCCCAGCCGAAGCTCTTCTCCAAACCCAGCTCCGCCGCACAACCCAGTTCACCGACCAGACCGTGAACCGCCATCATCCCAGCAATATTCACGCCCTCTACCCGAGCCACTTGAGTACCCATTTCCCCACCCCACATCATTCAATAGAACTAACCTAACCTTCACCATCCACAAATGCCGCGAGTAAAATCAGTTGCTCACAAAGAGAAAGGCAAAAGGCGACAGTTTCATGAAGTGGCCAAGTTCTATTGCCCAGTTTCAGAGGCCAAATACAACAATCAAGTCGTTCATCGCGAGTTGTACATGGAACAGGGACTCGTGGCAGATTCAGAGGGCATCAACGAGTTACCTGAATGGTTGCAGGCAACAATCACTGAGAGGGGGTGGGATAAACTTGTTGTGACACCGGAACCAGCTCTCACTGAAGTTGTTCGCGAGTTCTAATCGAATTTTTTATCTCAGGAATGGCCCACCGTAGTCACAGTGCGTGAAGTGCAAGACCAATTTACTGCCGAGGCGATTAATAATCTGTTTGGGCTCGAGACAGGAAAATGTGTGTTTTCCAAGAACCGAGGAGATATTCGGGGGGATGAGTTGGTTGAAGTGATGGAAAATGTCGCTCCAGGTGATGTCTGGGATGTCGATGAACAGGACAACCTGTGGCTTAGACGAATGGATTTAGAGCACGAGCTGAAGTGTCTCTATTCATTTGTGCAGACCACTTTATGCCCAACTTCGCACGATTCCACTGTCAGCAAAGCCCGAGCTTTCATGTTATATTGCCTTCGGAAGGGGTTGCAAGTGGATGTTGGCACAGTCCTAGCGCGGGAAATTTTTGAGTGCGCGCAGCGGGGCAAAGGGAAGCTATTTTTACCAGCCACTATTACTGCCTTATGTCGAGATGCTGGTGTACTGGTATGGCCCGAAGAGGGGCTGTTGCATCCTAGAGCAGCAGTGAGTTTTGGCCCGGCCCGAGCGTCGAGGACTCATCGTGCCTCTGCCTTCTCCTCAGTGCATGACCCTGCTGCCCCTGTCGGCAATGCCCTCATGGAGCGGTTTACTCAGTACGAGATGATGCAGCACCAAATGCATCATCGGCAGGGCGAACTATGTGACAGAATGCAAGCATTTTGGCAGTACGAGCAGCAAAGAGACGGCAGCGTGGAACGTGCATTCAAAAAGCTAACTCCCAGGATGATTCCACAGTTCCCACAGCAACTCCTCGACCCATGGACGGACTACTCAGCCCCTGCGCCCAATCCGGAGGCTCCCGATGAGGACTCCGAGTAACAGGGGGTTTCCTTTCCCTACATCTATTTTATAGTTTCTGTACTATGTTTTGTCTATTTGTTCTGTCTGTTAGTTGTTAGTTATCTAGTGTCCAGTCACTGTTTTTTTTTTGAGGTTCTGTTTGTGTGTGTTGTCCAATGTGTCTTTGAGAGATTTGATGATTTAGTCTGGCTTAGTGTACTGCTCGATGATGATTTTTTTCCGCTCACTCCATTTGTGTTTGCTGCCTGGATTTTATATGTTGTTTATGCTTGATGATTTGCTAGGATATCATTGATGCTTCCTCTTAGTCTTTAATCAAGAGTGATGTACTTTTGTTATCCCACCTTGTTTTGAGTTTTTCAAATGACTGCTGTTTGTGAAATTTTAAGCATCTAGAATTGGTTAGTGCACCCCTTGAGGCAAAATCCTAGCTAATCTTATCCCTTAGAAATGATCTAGGCCATTTTTGGACGCTTGAGCCTTTCTAGCCTCCCTTATATAACAAGTTCCCTTAGCGACCCCATCTTTGAGCCTATAAGCCTATTTTTCTTGTTTATCCCGATCCTGCATGCTACATATCCCCTCCTAAACATGAACTTTCCACACACCTCCCAACCTAGTTGCTTTCACTTGTCAAGAATTATCACACTAAGTTTGGGGTGAGTGTAGCTTTGTGGTGAGCTAATCCGAAATTTCAATATCAACCACATTGGGGACAATGTTGGGATGTAAGTTTGGGGTGGGGGAATTAGCTCACAAGACAAACACATATATACAATCAAACCAATTCTCTTGCTATTCGTTATACAGTTTATTTTACTTGTCTTTAGTATTTCCTTGCATAAAAAAAAAAAAAAAAAAAAAAAAACAAACAAACAAACAAAAAAATAATAAAAAACAGAAAAAAAAATATTATATAAAAAAAAAATATAGTAGAAAAGTTCAGAAATAATAGCAAGAGAAGTACATTAGAGCAATATGTCTATGTGAGTATAAAAGAAATGTTGGGGAAGTGAGTTTGAGAGATATGAATCATGATAAGGAGGTTTGGTTCTTGACAAGTGAGGTGGTTAGGTTATGAGCTAGTTAAATGACATCCTTTACCGTACCCTAACCCAAGCCTTACATTACAAGCTTAATAAAGTCCTTTTGATCGAGGGGATAAGATTAGACTACATTAGTGGAGAGGAGTGCACTAATTCAACTTATGGGAGCAATAATTAATTTTGAGGATCAAGGGGAAGTTGTTAGAGGAATTCAAGGTGTAGGTGGGAAGCATTTGTACATACTATTGGCTAGGTGACTTTAGGGAGGTATTACTGATATCCTGGGTACTGAAATTGAGAAAAACAGCATATAAAGTCAAGGCATAAACACTGCATCATTTCATTCCATTCCACCTTTCTGAGAGCAACTTGTTCACTAAGCCATATTGAATTGAATTATTTAGATCTCTCTCTCATGTTTTGTGTGTGTGTTTTTTTTATTTATTTCTGTTTTATCATTACTCGAGGACGAGCAATAGGCTAAGTTTGGGGTGTTGATAACTCTAGGATTTAGAGTTATTTTCTCATCTTTAAACTTAATTTTTGAACCAAACAAAAGAGTAATGTGTTTGTATTTCGTGTAATTGTGTATAATTTAGTGTGTCTGTGTAGCTAGGGACCTTGTGTTTGCATTGTCATATTTTTGAGTGATTTATGTAGTTTAGTGTATGTGTTAAACAAGAAAGGAAGCTGAAATAAGTGATCGGGGACTTTGGAATTAAAAAGGGGAACAAATCTGGAACTAGCATGTTGCTGTTCTAACAATGCTGTAGCAACCACAACGTAGCAATCGGCAGGTGCCAGTGAAGAAACGTGACAAATTCCAGCTGGACTTAAATGAAGAGAAAAGAGGCGGCCAGGTGGCAAGTGCACTGAGTACTGAGTCAGCTGAGTATGTGGGACAAAGTACATGTAGGCAAATGATCTGGATTGTCCAATGAGGGTAAAGGAAAGTACCCTAGAATTAAAGGAGGCAGCCGTATTTTTGGAGGAGGACCAATTTTTAGAAAGGGAGAGAACTTTTGGCTAAGTACAGAGAAGGTTTCAGGGAGAAGATTTAAGAAGAGTACGACCAACAGAGAAGGAAGAAGGCTGATGCCATAAGGAGGATTTGAGCTCACAACTCATTCTTCCTACACCATTTCTTTCTCTTTGTATTAATTTCATCTAATTTCTGCAAACTCCACGGATTACTTCTGTATTATTTTCATGTTTAAGTTTGCAACTATGAACTAATTTCCTAAGGATTTGGGTGATTATGAACCCTCAAGTATGAACTCAACATATAAATGCAATGGCTAAGTGATTATGTCTTTGTTCAATTGAATGTGTTTTACTGTTATTGAATGTAATTATTGGCCATTTTTAGCATTTACTAAGCTAGATCTAACTTGGAAAAGGGAAGTCTAGCTGATTTCATTCAATTGATGCAAGAGATTCATCTATTTTTAGGTGATTTTGAGTAGTAGAATAGGAATGTTTTGCTACCTTGCATAACTTAAGAATTGATGCTTAAATGAATGTTTATAATCTGATTTCATGCAGGAATGTATAGAAGGGGAGTATAGACATTAGATTGCACGTTTTGGGAAAAACTTGCTGGGTTTTACGAAATTTGTTAACACTGTCATAATTGCTAACCTATTGCTGAGCCATTGCTGTAACAACTGGAACGAACCGAGGGGAATTAATCACCCGAATCCATTTTTTCTTATATCTGAAAACTACCCAGTATTTTGTCATTTTAATCTCTGATTTTTGGTTTAATTCCTTTGTTTGTCTACAAGTATTTTCAAAGTTAATTACCCACTCTTTCTTTTGTTTTGGTTACTATTTTATAAGTTGTTTTTGGTTGATTTTACAGTAATTTAGTTAAAAAGTCCCTATGGATACGAACTTTGACGCTTTGTCACTGTATTACTTGTTGCCGATTGTGTATACTTGCGCATATTTTAATCATTAGAAAATTTACAACACTTCTCAACAAGGCGAGGTTTACACAGACTATAGGGGCTGATTTTTTTATTTTAACTAAGAATGGGATATTTGTAGGGAAAGGGTATTTAACTGTGGGAATGTTTAAATTGAATGTTGATGTTAATAAAGTGAATGCTTCTGCTTATATGTTGTGTAATTTTAATACTTGGCATGCTAGAATCTGTCACGTTAACAAGCGCATAATCAAGAATATGAGTAGTTTAGGCTTAATTCCTAAATTATCTTTAAATGACTTTGAAAAATGTGACTATTGTAGCCAAGCTAAGATCACAAAAACACCGCATAAATCTGTGACTAGGGAAACTGAGCCTCTAGATTTAATTCATTCTGATATTTGTGAACTTGATGGAACGTTGACCAGAAATGGAAAACGTTATTTTATCACTTTTATTGATGACTGTTCTGATTTTACATATGTATACTTAATGAAAAATAAAAGTCATGCTCTTGATATGTTTAAATCTTTTGTGATTGAAATTGAAAATCAATTTAATAGAAAGATAAAGAGATTTCGTAGTGATAGAGGCACTGAATATGATTCTAGCATGTTTGTTGATTTTTATAACACACATGGAATTATACATGAAAGAACTGCACCATACTCACCTGAAATGAATGGCAAAGCTGAAAGGAAGAATATAACTTTTACTGAATCAATTGTTGCTATTTTGCTTAATTCTGGTGCTGCATCTTATTGGTGGGGAGAAATATTATTGACTGTATGCTATGTGCTTAATAGAGTTCCAAAATCTAAAAGTAAAATTTCTCCTTATGAAATCTTGAAAAATAAACAACCAAACATCTCTTATTTTAAAACTTGGGGTTGTTTGGCATATGTTAGAATTCCTGATCCTAAAAGGATAAAATTGGCTAGTAGAGCATATGAATGTGTGTTTATTGGCTATGTTGTTAATAGTAAAGCATATCGATTTTTTTATTTGAAAGACCATGTTATTTTGGAATCAAATGATGCTAATTTTTATGAACATAGATTTCCATTTAAATTGAGAAATAGTGGGGGTGCATCATCTAGTAACATGCCTGTGATTAGGGACATTGAGCATCATGAGGGGAATGAAACTGAACCTAGAAGAAGTAAAAGAGCTAGAGTTTCTAAAGACTTTGGTTCTAATTTTTGTGCATATACTTTAGAGGAGGATCCTTCAAACCTCCAAGAAGCTTTGACCTCATTAGATGCTGACCTGTGGCAATAAGCCATTAATGATGAAATGGACTTTCTTGAGTCTAACAAAACCTGGCATTTGGTTGATTTGCCTCCAGGATGTAAGACAATTGGATGTAAATGGATTCTGAAAAAGAAATTGAAACCTGATGGTACTGTTGATAAGTACAAGGCACGTCTTGTTGCCAACGGTTTTAGACAGAGAGAAAATGTAGATTTCTTTGACACATACTCACCTGTCACAAGAATAACATCTATTCGTGTGCTTATTGCTTTAGCTTCTTTACATGATCTTGTTGTGCACCAAATGGATGCTAAAACTGCTTTTTTAAATAGTGAATTAGAAGAAGAGATTTACATGGACCAACCTAAGGGATTTGTGATCCATGGTCAAGAGAATAAAGTGTGAAAATTAGATAAATCTTTGTATGGTTTGAAACAGGCACCTAAGCAATGGCATGAAAAGTTTGACAATCTAGTTATCTCACATGGTTTTAAAATGAAAGTGACAAATGCATTTATTATAAATCTGAGAATGACATTTGCACCATCATATGTTTATATGTGGATGACTTGCTTATTTTTGGTTCGAACTTGCATGTCATAAATGATGTGAAATCTGTGCTATGTGAAAACTTTGACATGAAAGATCTAGGAGAAGCGAATGTGATCCTTGGTATAGAGATCATTAGGTCTGGAAAGGGAATTTCTTTGGATCAATCTCATTACATTGAGAAGATTTTAAAGAAATACAATTACTTTAACTGTAAACCTGCGTGTACACCCTATGATCCTAGTGTAAAGCTATTTAAGAACACTGGTGATGGTGTAAGACAAACAGAGTATGCGAGCATCATTGGCAGTCTTAGGTATGCCACTGATTGTACTAGACCCGACATTGTCTATGTTGTGGGACTACTGTGCAGGTTTACTAGTAGACCTAGTGTTGAGCATTGGCATGATATAGAAAGGGTCATGAGGTACCTTAAGAGAACTATGAACCTTGGATTGCATTATCATAAGTTTCCCACTGTCCTTGAAGGATACATCGATGCTAACTGGAACACCTTGTCAGATGACTCCAAGGCAACCAACGGCTATATTTTTAGCATAGCTGGTGGAGCTGTTTCATGGAAGTCTAAAAGACAGACTATTCTGGCTCAATCTACAATGGAGTCAGAAATGATAGCACTAGCTACTGCTAGTGAAGAAGCAGGATGGTTGAGAGGCCTGCTAGCTGAGATCCCTTTATGGGAAAAACCGATACCAGCTGTGTTGATCCATTGTGATAGTACCGCGGCTATTGCAAAAATTTAGAATCGTTATTACAACGGTAAAAGACATCAGATACGACGTAAGCACAGTACTGTTAGAGAGTTCCTTTCTACTGGAGCTGTAAGAGTGGATCATATACGCACTAATGAAAATTTAGCTGATCCTTTGACGAAAGGATTAGCTAGAGAGAAAGTCCTTAAAACATCAAAAGGAATGAGACTATTGCCCTTAGAATGATGAATCACACGTGATGGTAACCCGACCTATAGACTGGAGACCCCAAGAAATAGGTTTAATGGGTAATAACAAGTTATGATGTTGTTATCCAAAAAACAAGCATGGATGACATGGCAAACATTTAGTACACGTGGCTAACATCTGACAGAATTCGTGCTCGACCATCGACCAGGACGACATCTACTGTCACGACGTCCAATCTCTTCATACGACCAGCCTAGTCGTACGAATGCTATACGCGGAAAAGATCCTAGGCAGTTAAGATAGTATCCGAAATTATCTCCCATGATTTCCTGAGTATCCGATTATTTAGGAAATAATATCTGATGTAAATCATCCTTGAGCCTATAAATATAGAAAGAGGGCTCAAGGGAAAAGGATCTCTTCTTCTTCATTTTTGGCTTTTCTGATCATTTGATATATTGTCTTGTTCTTCAGAGGTTGGTGAAACTCATTGAACCCTAGTTCTTTGATCACTCCTTTGAATTCTATATCAATAAAAATTCAAGTGAACGTAGGTTATTACCATATTCTAGGACCGAACCACTATAAACTCTTGTGTCCTTTATTATTTCGTCATCACATTCTTTCCAACGTGTTTGTCCACATCAAGCAAATTTGACTCCGTGTCAATTGGCTAAAATCAGGGTCAACATTCTGGTGCTTTCATTGAGAGCTTGATACATTATCATTGAAAGATCAATGGCGAAAACTACCAAGAAAACTGGACAGGCGGCCGGCGCTGCACCATCTAACCCGCCTCCTCCTCCTCCAAACGTGGCTAAGGATGAGCCACATTTGGAATTTGATGAGGAAGAAATTGACTCCGAGACGCTGAAGAATACCCTAGGGGTATTGCAAGAGGAACTGGCCAATCTGAGGGCCGGCCAGGAAAGTGCTGCCGAACTCATGGCGTGGCAGCAACAAGAAATTGAACGGCAGCACCTGGAGCTGAGTGAAAGACAGGCAGAGATGGACCGAAGCCAGAGGGAGGCCATGGCAGCCCTCGAGGCAGCCCTACAACTGGCTAGGAATCAGGCTGCTCCTGTCTTGCAGCCTGATCAACCTGCGAATGGGCCACCCCACAGGGGTCCCAATCCTAGCCCGCCTATCCAGCCCTCGAGCCCACAAAGGCCCGAGCATCCACCGGCACCTCAAGACGATGTCCCGCAGATGGACCCTGAGGCATAACCTCTATCACAAGCTGGTCGCGGCAATCCCCCGCAGCAGAGGCAGAATAGGGCCGGGCAGCCACCTTGCAGTCCTAGATGCCACAGGGGTGTCGAGCCAAACCCTCCGATCAGAGGACAACGTCCACCTGGTAACAGGAAGAACTCAGAGTTAGGCTCTGCGGTCCAAGGCCCCCCACGGCATGATAATGCACGGGGACCTACAGACCAACGCAGGCCACCCTCTAACGCTCAAGCGGTTCTAGCCCGGGGAGGCAATAGAGGGAACAATCGATCCCACCATAGCCAATCGAGATTCAGAGATGGCCATGGTTACAACAAGGCCGACTCAGGCAGAGGAAATGCTAGTCAGAGGAATGAAGAAAGAGATGGAGGCAGAAGCCAGCCACCTAGGGATGACCAACCCGACAGACGGGACGCTAGGGGGCAGCCCAGGCAAAATAACATCTACAACCGGCTCGGAGCTAGCGAGCAGCGGAGGAGAGACGAAGATTTGAGAGATGTACTCAACGATCGCCGCGAGCGGCACGACGAGTACGTCCCCCCAGCACCAGAGGCCACGGCAATTCCTGGCGCCGTAAAAGCCCAGATAGATGCCCTCAACAAGGCAGTGTAGCAGCTGGTCAGGGGAAGAACATCTTATATCGACCACGATAGGAGAAAAGGCACTCCTTTCGTCCAGAGGATAGCTACGGAAGAAACTCCTAGCAAGTTTAAGATGCCTACGCTTCCAAACTTTGACGGGTATGGTGACCTGGTATCTCACGTCAACAAGTTTGAGATACAAATGGACATTCAGAAAGTGTCTGAAGACGCTCGGTGCAGGATCTTCCCTGCAACACTTTCTGATGCCGCACAGGAGTGGTTTTTCAAATTCCCTCCTGCAAGTATAGTTTCCTGGGAAATGTTCGTAAAGGAGTTCTACGGACAGTTCTACGCGGGTCGTGTGCACCCGACTGAGGCAAACCAGCTGGTTGAAATACGCCAGCAAGATAGAGAACCACTGAAGGATTACGTCCAGCGCTTTATGCGAGCAGCTGCTGGAGCAAAAACAGTGGGAGACGAAGGCAAGATGATGGCCATAACCGCAGGGGTTAAACGCCGCACGCCTCTCTGGGACAGCCTCAGAAAACATGGGGTTAGAACTACCCAGGAATTCTTGGATCGAGCTGATCGATACATCAAGCTCGAAGATGCTATTTCCAATGAAGGGAAGCCCCCATGCAAGGATAAGGGGACTGTCGAGCCCGCCAAAGCCGCCAATGGGTCCAAGCCCAATGGCAACGACAAAGGCAACAGGAACGACAATGGCAAGAATGGGGGGAAACGGCCACACAATGAGCCTTCCACCTCTGACAATAAATGATCCAAGGGTAACCGTTATGAACCTCAGTTCACTAACTATACTGCCCTTATTGAGTCTCGGGGAGAGGTTTATCAGGCCACGAGTTCCAGCGTGCCTTATAAGAAACCTGCTCCCATTCGAAAAGATATTTCGAGAAGAGACACTACCAAATTCTGTTGTTATCATAACGACTACGGACATGATACCAATGAATGCAACCAGCTGAAGGATGAGATCGAGTTCCTTATTAGACAAGGACATTTGAGAAGATATATACAGGCCTTGGGAAATTCCCAACGAGAAGCTCCAGGTGGCAACGAGCAAGCGCCCACACGCCAACACTCGCCACCTTTGCAGCCTGACCCCATAACTGGCACATTGTTAACCATCTGTGGAGGCCCGCACCTCGCGGGAAACAGCGGAAAGGCCAGAGAAGGATATGCTCAGACTCTGCACCACGACCAAGACATCGAGATGATGACTGTGGATGACCGCGCACCGAAAAAGGCTCGGTCAGAAGAGGGTGAAATAACCTTCTCTGATGCAATGCTCAACATGTCTGGTTCCCACATTCCGATCCACTAGTCGTGGATATCCAAATGGCCAACATGATGGTGAAGAGAGTGCTAGTTGATACAGGAAGTTCGGTGAACATCCTGCATAAGTCTTCGCTGGAACGCATGAAGTTGTCCGTTAAGGACTTGGAGCCCTGCAACCAAACAATATACGACTTCTCTGGTGAGGGACTCGCCCCCGCAGGGTCAATCAAACTACCAGTGATAGCAGGTACAGCGCCTGCTACCAGGACATTACTCGCTACTTTCATAGTAGTCGATTGTCCTTCGGTGTACAATGCTGTCATTGGGAGGCCTATATTGGTTGATCTACGGGCCGTCACCTCCATATGGCACTTGGCCATGAAATTCCCGACAGACGCAGGGGTAAGACGCGTGTTGGGAAACCAGAGGGAGGCCAGGGAGTGCTACAACGCCTCAGTCACAAAGGCGAAGAAGGGAACATCAAAGATCACTCCCCCAAATAGGTTGCAGATGGAAATTGATACACAAGCCCAATCCGGTGATGAAGTCACCAAATAGGGTGTTGCCCAAAGTGAGGACAGAGATTTAGATCCTTGCTTTGGGGATTTTGAAGAAAATTTTGGACCCGTCGAGGACCTAGAAGAGGTCCAACTTGACGAGAAAGACCCGACCAAAGTCGTGAAGGTCGGGAAAAACTTAGAACCAACCACGAAGCATGCACTGGTGGAGTTTTTGCGGAAAAACCAGGAAGTCTTTGCCTGGTCGCACAAAGACATGGCTTGGATAGATCCTGCAGTGGTCAGCCATGTCTTGAACATAGACAGGAGTTTCCCACCCGTGCAACAGAAAAGAAGGCTGCTCGATAAGGATCGCTCGAGAGCCTTAAAAGAAGAAGTTGAAAGATTAAAGGAGAATGGGTTCATCAGGGTGGCGTTTTATCCATCGTGGGTCTCTAATCCAGTACTGGTTCCCAAGCCTAACGGAAAATTGCGAACCTGTGTGGATTTTACAGACCTCAATAAAGCCTGCCCGAAGGATTGCTTCCCACTCCCAAGGATCGACCAGTTGGTCGATGCTACTGCAGGACACGAGATCCTCTCCTTCATGGATGCATACTCAGGCTACAATGAGATTAGCATGCATCCCCCTGACAAGGATCACACCAGCTTTCAGACCGATACGGGATTATACTGTTATAAGGTATTGCCCTTCGGACTGAAAAATTCAGGTGCGACTTACCAGCGATTAGTTAACCACATGTTTAAAGAATTGATTGGCGAAAACATGGAGGTGTACGTGGATGACATGCTGGTAAAGTCGAAAAAAGCAGAAGGACATGTGAAGGATTTATGAGAGTGCTTCGATGTATTGAACAAATACCAAATGAAATTAAATCCTCTCAAATGTTCCTTCGGAGTCGGATCAGGGAAGTTCTTGGGGTTTATTGTCAATTCAAGAGGAATCGAGGCCAACCCCGACAAGATAAAAGCCCTGATCGACATGAAATCGCCAGAGAAGATTAAGGATGTACAAAGTTTAACTGGGAGAATTTCCGCCCTAAGTAGATTCATTTCCAAATCAATGGACAAATGTGCCCCTTTCTTCAATCTACTCAGGGGCAACAAGAAGTTTGAATGGACAGGAGACTGCGAGCAAGCTTTTCCGGCCTTAAAAGCCCATATGGAACAGCCTCCTATCTTATCAAAGCCTATCGAAGGAGAAACTTTGTTCATTTACCTGGCGATCACTGAAGTTGCTGCTAGTGCGGTACTAGTACGAGAGGAAGAAGGCGTACAAAAAGCGGTTTACTATGTAAGTGTAAATGTGGAAATTTCTCCTTGAGAGTTCTATTCACAGGTGAAGCTCTATACTACGAGACACCTTCACTAGGCGAGGGCCCTCGGCCACTTGCCCATCCGAACTTCACCCTCGCTATGCGAGGGTCCCCAACTGGTCGTCCGCGTGCACCCCTTTCCATCAGGCATCAAGCCTCGCCTACACTCGAAGGAAGAATGTCAGCCTCGCTATGTGAGGGTGGGGGCTTTGTTGTGGCATCCGTGCTCCTAGCCTTGCGATGCTGCACCTGGAAGGATGAGAGGCAGCCTCGCTATGCGAGGGACCCTCGCATAGCGAGGGTGCTACCTTGTTGCAACGCCCGAGCCATGCCCATACCTGAGGGAAAAGGGCTAGCCTCGCTACGCGAGGTACCCTCGCTATGCGAGGGTGTGGCCTCGCCACGGCGCTCTTGCTGCTAGCCTCGTGGCTATGCGATCCGCATAAGCCGGCTCTGACCCTTGGCACCTTGACTTCTCAGGACATGCATAGGTTGAAGCCTCCTTGACATAGGCACGGGATCACTTGGAGGAACCTTGTTGATATGCCAAACGAACATGGAGCATTGAACGGGAACTGATGAGGACAACCGAGTACGGAACACGTGCGCTGACACGGGGTGTATGGTTATGGAAAGAACAGAGGCACGACCCTATGATCTGCGTCTGAGGAGTAGTGGCGATACGGACCTGTACGAAGAGTAGTGGTGCCACTTGGATACCCCCGACCATACGCCAGAGCCGACAGTACTATGTCCTAGGCCACAACTCTGACACCATCAGGGTAGACACCACTACGCCCTGAGCCACTACATTATCAGAGTACCTATGTACGTCCCTGTGGTCTGGGAATTGTTTGTATCCAGGGCCAATTGAACCCCCCCCCCCCCTATAAATAGACTCCAACCCCTCAGGCTAAGGGGTTGGAAAACTGAATGTATGAAAAAGACTTAAGAAGTATATGTTTCTGATTTTCATTGTTGCCTGAGTTTTCTTATGTTGATGAGAGTTCTTTCTATCTAATTTAAAGCTTCCTGTAGTATTGCGATTGAAGTTTTCTAACCATCAATCGTTGACGAGTTCTTACCATCAACAGTTTGGCGCCGTCTGTGGGAACGTAAGCACCAAGCTACTATTCTGCCATTACTTCCGGCAAGGAGAAATGCCAAGACGTTCGAAGCGACTCAGGGAGCCTCGAGAGGTAGAGGTCCATCTTACCGGAGTCCAGTTGAAGGTCTCCATGAAGGATCCACCTCCACCCCGAGACGTAGAGCCCCCAAGGGACCCTGAGGTTCACGAGAATTACAGGGAGGCCTCGTCGCCGGCCATCCCACCCGGTGAAAATCCTCCAAGGACAACTAATGCACCACCCGAGAATGCCAACGAGTTCCCTCCTCCCAAACCACCACAAGTACCGAGCTCCGGCCAGCAAGACCCGGGCCCCTCGACGCGTAGACACGATAAGCAACCCCGGGTCCACTCCGTGAGCTCGAGTTCCAAATCTCGTTTCTATGAAGAAGAGATTTGTGAACTGCACCGTAAAAACCAAAGACTGGAGACTACCCTGGAGAACATGCAGGAGGTGCTGAATGGCCTGTTGCAAGGTAAGTCGAACATGACCCTACCCAAGAGGAAAGAGAAGGGTCGGGAAACCACTGTCCCAGTAGACGACGGGAGGACCAGGCACTCCACCAGCAACACCCCCAAGGAGAAGCCGCAGGAGCGTCCCGGACCGTCGAGGCCACCCCAGGAGCCAAGGCAAGGGAACAATGGTGGCTCTCGCAACGACATCGAGGTCACCTCAAAGAGGACGCCCGCGGATCTACGAGAGGAGCTCAACAAGAAGAGGGCGGATAAGAGGACTACCCCTCCTACTGTCCCCCGGGACGGCGAAGGAAAGGAAGGTGTCAACCCGTCCATGTTGAGAGACTCCCTGAAGAAGAGGAGGCAGGACCTCGATACAGAGATGAAGAGCCTGCAGAGTAAGATTGTCACCGCGTCTGGAGGGCAAAGCCTTGAGGAGGAGTTCGACTATGAATCACCCTTCACCAGGGAGATCCAAGCCATCCGACTCCCAGCCAACTTCAAAGAGCCTCATATGACCCCGTATGAAGGAAGCACCGACCCCAAATACCACCTATACGCATTCAATGACTTGATGAAGTTAAGAGGGATAATTAGCGGGGCTAGATGCCACTGTTTTGCAGTCACGCTGAAAGGACCCGCATACAAATGGTTTAAGAGAC
This sequence comes from Humulus lupulus, assembly GCF_963169125.1. Lineage (NCBI taxonomy): Eukaryota > Viridiplantae > Streptophyta > Magnoliopsida > Rosales > Cannabaceae > Humulus > Humulus lupulus. The sequence continues at coordinate 236,813,576 of NC_084794.1, forward strand.
TTCGGCCGGGATCCGTCAGGTCTTGGCAACAGTTTTCAGATGAGTTTCTCCAACAACATCATGCCGTGCGTGATTATACTATGCCGGGCACCAGCCTCGCCAATGTAAAACAGGGCGAAAATGAGAGTCTAAAAAGCTACATTCACAGATTCAACATGGAAGCAGCCAAAGTGGGGAGCTTGACCCGCAGAGAGTTAAAAATGGCTATCACTGCTGGGGTGCTTCCGGGAAGCAAATTGTGGGATAATATGCTCAAAAGGGAAGTCACAGACCTAGATGACTTCTACGAGAGAGCGCAGAAGTATATTCGTGTAGAGGATGGCCACGCGAACTTAAAGGCGGGAAAGTGTGAGTCCCCTGCAAAGCCCCCGACTAACGAAGGGTCGAAGGGTGCAAAGAAGAAGAGGGCGTACGAAGGGCCGAGGGATGATCAACATAGAAAGCCCAAGCGGGGAAGCGACCCTAGGCAAACGGCTTATACCTTCTATAAAGACCTGACGGACACAAGGGAGCATATCTACCTCACCAACGAGAGGCGGGTTCCCTTCAAGAAGCCCCCACCAATGAGGAAGTATCGGTCCAAGAGGGATCCAAATAGATACTGTCAATACCACAAGGATACTGGTCACACCACAACAGAGTGTATTCATTTGAAAGAAGAAATTGAGGAGCTCATCCGCAGGGGGCACCTAGGTCGATATGTTAGGAGAGAAAGGCCGAAGTCGGAGGATGAACCAGTGATATCTAAGATGCAAAGAGAAGCTCCAGAGATCCAGGAAGAAGTAAGAACTATTTTTGGAGGTCCGGGGCTTGGGGGAAACTCTCGGAAAGGATGAGATAGGTACGCTAGAGAAGCCAGGCGAAGTCCACCACCTTGTGTCATGAGTCTGGAACAGCGCCCCCCGAAAAGCTTTAAAGGAGAAAATGACTCGATCACTTTTACAGAGGAGGATGCATGAGGGGTGCACTTTCCCCATAATGATCCTCTGGTGTTGACAATCCAGTTGGCCAACCTGCGGGTGCATCGAGTCCTCGTAGACAATGGAAGTTCCGTAGATATCTTATATCGCCCCGCCTTGGAGAAGATGGGCTTGGGCATCAGGCACTTGAAGCCTTGTCAATCCACCTTATACGGGTTCGCGGGGGACTCGATGCAACCCTTAGGGGTGATCGAATTAGCACTCACCATGGGAGAACAACCCCGAAAGACCACGATCATGGCAAACTTCATCGTAGTAGACTGTGATTCGGCTTTCAATGCGGTATTGGGGAGGCCATCCCTAAGAGAATTGAAAGCAATCACTTCAATATATCACCTCACCGTCAAGTTCCCAACTCCTGGTGGGGTAGCAGGCATGAAGGGAGAACAAAGAGAGGCTAGAGAGTGTTATAACACCACCCTTCACACTTCTGCGAAGCTGCGAGAACCGATGACGATGGTGGTGCATGGGGGCACAGGCCCACAGGAACTAGATCCCAGAATCGTGAAGGACCCAACCGGGTAGCAGTAAGGCTCCCACGCCTGATGCAGGTAGTAGCTATGTTTAGTTTGTTGCAGGGTATGCTATTTTAGTAGACGAGAATCAAAGAGGTTACCCAGATAACCTCCCAAGTAGATGTAAGCTTTTTATCTATTTATATATCGTTGTAATCTGACTACTATGAATGAAATTGTTTTCCGCTTCGTATGTTACTTACTTCTTTGTGCAAGCATCAACTAAAGTCCCCGCCAAGATAAATCTCACCAGGTACTTGGGGGGTAGGACGACAAAAGTAAACAAAAAAAAAAAATCTCTTATATTCAAAAGGATTAGCTACCCTTATGAATATCAAGGGAGCAGTTAAAAAAGAATAACCTCCAACGAAAGGCCGACACCCCAAGAGGTGAGGCTGTAAGGAGGGAATCACCCGATAAGTCTAGATCGGCCATTAAGCCGGCTAGCCCAAAAAGGGTCTTACAAGGGACCCTTGGAAAAAAAATAGTACTATGTATAAGGACGAGAAGGACGCTTCTCGCAAAAAGTAATAAGCGCGCTCAAAGAACATAAAAGGACCCCAACAGCCCAACGGGTTAACGTGTCCTTACAAGTATAATCAAGGTGCACCAGAAAGATTATCTTCATCAAAGCAAAGAAAAACATATAGCCCCCAAACAACAGTGATAAGAGGGACTTGCCAAAGCCCCTTAAGTTTAAAAAAAGAAAAAAAAGAAAAGAAGTGGTGCGAGGGATTACACACCCAAAACATACATAGACTGAGTACAAGGAGACCTACAAATCTCCACCTCGACCCTGCCACTCAGAAATCCTCTCGACGGCACAGTCCCCAAAAGAAGATAAGTCAACGGCGGGGTTAGTCCTCCAAACAGCATGCAACGTCTTCTCGATTATTCGATCCTCAACGGTCATAAGCTCAGCTTCGAGCACAGCGATCCTCCCGTTCAGAGTTTGGATGGTAGCCTCCAGCTGAATGTTGGCATGCGAGGTTGATGCAGCCCGAGCCAAGGCGGTATCCCTCTGGCATACCGCCTCGGCCAATTGACTTGACAAGGCATCCTTTGCAGTCTGAGCCACCGAAAGGTTCCCCAGTGCCTCCTCAAGCTCGTGTTGCAACCGTTGGGTCGATGAAGAGTGGGAGGCGAGCAGTTGATGGTTCAAAATGGAAGCCTATGTGAGGACGAGAATATAAAGCAAAGCCTCAAGGGTTATACGACATGCCAGAAATAATATAAAAAGTATATATGTAAACGAATAAAACAAGTATCATGACAGTTACCTGCAGGGAGGCTTGCATGTAGGCGCTCTCTAGCTGAGCCTCAGGGACATCGTGTAGCGTCCCCCATTCACCTTTGGGAAAGTTTCCCAAATGATGGCTCATGGCTTCCCCATATTGGCTCGCCAGAGGATGATCTTCAGGAATCGAGACATGAGCTGGGCCGGGAGAGGCGTGAGTACCAGTCGAGGCCCGCTTAGGCAAGGAGGGGGACCGGGAAGGCCCCGACCCATCTGCAGTAGTGCGGGGGGAAGAAGAGTGTGGAGTCGCTTCCTGGGGTAAAGAGACGCCTGTGGAGGCCCACCTAGGAGGCCCCCTCAGGGGTGAAGGAACCCCATCAAAAGAAGGAATGACAAAATTCCTTCTAGGCACAGAGGGGCAAGGGGCAGGGGCATCGAAGGCAAACTCGCCGCCAGGCGTTAAAGGCGACATCCGAGAGGTAGCACCGCCAATGTGACCATCATCAGCTATACCCTTAGCCCTGCCAGCAACAGAGTACAAGCAGGAGTAGTTCTCAGACACCACAGTCTCCTCAACGTCCATATGGTCACCCGGGGAGTAGACATAGTCCCTATCGGCCGCTTCATCATAATTCCTTTCATCGTGACCATATACCCACGGACTCTCAAGTACGGGTGCCGCTGGGGGTAAATCAACAGAGTCGGGTGACGCGGGGCGTGGATCCTCAGATTCAGGAGAAATGGAGCATAAGGTTACTTTCTGGTCCGTGGTCAGCAGCCCGCACGAGTGGAGATTGCTCTCTGTGAAAAGGGCACTGGCTTGTTTGCATGCCTTCGGCATAGCCAGGATTTGTATTACCCGGTCATGAGCCGACCGCTTCAAGTTGGGACCGACGACCCCTAAGAGACCTGCCATCGAACGAAAGGAAATAACCACAGTTACAAGAACTATAAATAAAAAAAAAGGGAAGTCGAATAATAAGAGAAACTTCTAGTATAGGGGATAAAGGTGAGGATAGCCTTACGTGGGGTGTTGAAGCTAGAATATCGGGTCTGCCCACTATAAGTATAAAAGTAGTCCGACTTCCACGCCCCCTATTGGAAATAGATCCCTCCAAGAGGGAACTCCCTTTAAGGGCCGCGACTTTCTGGAGTTGGTAGAACCCGGGGCCGATGTATTCTCCCTCAGGGTGAAGAAATAATGAACCTCGCTTGTCGAAGGCCCCCTAGAGTACACCTGATGGTACAACACATACAAACAGCTGAGCATCACCCAAGAGTTGGGGGACAATTGTAGTGGCGCCAATTCAAAGTAGTCCAATACTTTGATGAAGAAAGAGTGGAGTGCTCCACCAGATCGGATTATGGCATCGCTAAATGCCACGAACCCCTTTTGCGGTGCAGACGCGCGTTCCTTGCGTTCTGGTATGACAAACTTGAGGTTCAAGGGTAACTTATGGGCTTTCAGCATGTTGCCCAATTTCTTCAGAGTAACGGTAGACCTTCCGGCTACATCAGAAGTGTCCAAGGTTCTCTTCGGCATCTCGTGTACCTGGACAAAGTAAGGCAATTTATGAGCGACAGACTTCCTTAGGGTCTTAGAAGTTTCCCCACATGTCCTATGTCTACCGGTTCTTTGCTTGACCCTAGGGCGCAAGACATGGGGTAGGAGAGGGAACACGGGTGGCACAATGGAAAGGAAATCCGGTTCAACCAACTCATGTCTACCGCCTTCAAAGGAGGAATCCATATAATCGTGAGACTCGTCACGACAAAAGGAAAAAGGCTCAGGGGGCAAGTTTTCCTCTAGGCAAGCAATTTCGGAAAAGCAATCCTGGAGGATTGTTTGTAGTTGGGAAATGTATGTCGCTTGACGGGAGAAGAGATCAGAACCCGCGTCCCCGGGATAGGATTCTAGCTCCCTCTCCAGACAGTACGCCTTATGTCTAAGGTAAGATAGTCTCCTGAGGTATAGCGCCCGCACACCCTCGCGGTTAGAGGGTTTACGTGCGTCACCCCCCGAGTCAGAGGAGGACAACTCAATAAATTCAACATTAGACGGACCTTCGGGATATCGCCTAGACGCCATGGACAAGCTAAGACTCGAGGGCGTGTACGCATAAGGGCGACTCAATATCTACAACACGAGTGTGAGGGTATAAGAAAAGGGCCTGTGTATGGATACCGGAGAGGCTATGCGAAGAAAATGTTAACGTGCACCCAACAATTCTACCCTCGCGTAATCAATGCAAAACAGAAGGGAGAAGAGATGAAGGAAACCTACCTGTGGGAATACGAAGCAGAGAGGGCACGAGGATAGACTTGCGAAAGAACAGGAGCAAGGCCGCAGGAACAAGGGAATGCTCAGCTTCACCACGAGGCTAAAGAAGAAAAGGAAACAAAAAAAAAAAAAATTAATTTATAAAAAAAAAAAAGGGAAGGAAGAAAATGAATAGCTAAAATAAAAGAAAAAGTACCTCACAAATGCTTTGAAGGAGAATGGAACCCTTGAACTCTTGAAAATAAGATGGAGGGCATGCCACTAGGCTAAGCAAGTCATGGTGTAGAGAAGTGGTTTCAAACCTTGGAGTATTTATAGGGAAAGTCAATGCTCCCTAACCATTGGATCTGTTTCCTTATAAACGGTGGAGATCAAGAGTATGGGTAATCTTGGGATCCGCGATGGAGGATGATTGGTCCTTATGCAATCTTAGGAACTTTCATGGATCCCCCAAATGTTAAGTGGCTATTGTGTTTCTTTGAACACTTAAAAGAAACACAACTCCAAGCCACACTTCGTGCTTCTTCGAGCGACGTTGGAAAAATTTCCAAGGCTAAGTCCCCCAAGGCTGGCCGTGCGTGTCAAGCAAGAGAACTGGAGAGAGTCTACAAACACACTTAAAAGTGTACTTATAGACTCGGGGGGGAAGTGTAAATGTGGAAATTTCTCCTTGAGAGTTCTATTCACGGGTGAAGCTCTATACTACGAGACACCTTCACTAGGCGAGGGCCCTCGGCCGCTTGCCCATCTAAACTTCACCCTCGCTATGCGAGGGTCCCCAACTAGTCGTCCGCGTGCGCCCCGTTCCATCAGGCATCAAGCCTCGCCTACACTCGGAGGAAGAATGTCAGCCTCGCTATGCGAGGGTGGGGGCTTTGTTGTGGCATCCGTGCTCCTAGCCTCGCGACGCTGCACCTGGAAGGATGAGAGGCAGCCTCGCTATGCGAGGGTGCTACCTTGTTGCGACGCCCGAGCCATGCCCATACCTGAGGGAAAAGGGCTAGCCTCGCTACGCGAGGTACCCTTGCTATGCGAGGGTGTGGCCTCGCCACGACGCTCTTGCTGCTAGCCTCGTGTCTATGCGATCCGCATAAGCCGGCTCTGACCCTTGGCACCTTGACTTCTCAGGACATGCATAGGTTGAAGCCTCCTTGACATAGGCACGGGATCACTTGGAGGAACCTTGTTGATATGCCAAACGAACATGGAGCATTGAACGGGAATTGATGAGGACAACCGAGTACGGAACACGTGCGCTGACACGGGGTGTACGGTTATGGAAAGAACAGAGGCACGACCCTATGATCTGCGTCTGAGGAGTAGTGGCGATACGGACCTGTACGAAGAGTAGTGGTGCCACTTGGACACCCCTGACCATACGCTAGAGCCGACAGTACTATGTCCTAGGCCACAACTCTGACACCATCAGGGTAGACACCACTACGCCCTGAGCCACTACATTATCAGAGTACCTATCTACGTCCCTGTGGTCTGGGACTTGTTTGTATCCAGGGCCAATAGAAACCCTCCCCTATAAATAGACTCCAACCCCTCAGGCTAAGGGGTTGGAAAACTGAATTTATGAAAAAGACTTAAGAAGTATATGTTTCTGATTTTCATTGTTGCCTGAGTTTTCTTCTGTTGATGAGAGTTCTTTCTATCTAATTTAAAGCTTCCTGTAGTATTGCGATTGAATTTTTCGAACCATCAATCGTTGATGAGTTCTTACCGTCAACAGTAAGCAAGAGGCTAATCGGAGCAGAACTGAGGTATCCTCCCATCGAGAGGTTAGCGTATTGTTTAATCTTGGCCCAAGGAAGCTATGTCCTTACTTCCAAGCCCATCCTATTACAGTTTTAACTGACCAGCCCCTTCGGCAAGTCCTCCAAAAACCAGAGGTGGCTGGGCATTTATTAAAATGGGCAGTCGAACTGGGGCAGTTCGATATTACATATTCACCGCGAGCAGCAGTAAAAGGACAAGTCTTGGCTGATCTTATTGCAGAGTTCACCGAACTCCCAGAAAACGAATAGTGCGAAAAGCCTAGTGCGCCTGAGCCTCAAGATGAAGCTCCTTCGTGAAGTTATTCACAGATGAGTCGTCAAACGAATCTCACGCGGGAGCAAGGGTGATCTTGATAATGCCAGAAAGGCATCGATTTCACTACACCATTAGGTTCGACTTCGCAGCATCAAATAATGAAGTCGAATACGAAGCACTTCTCGCTGGATTAAGAATGGCAAAAGACATGAGTATAAAGGTGCTGGATATTTACAGTGATTCACAGCTGGTAGTGAATCAAGTCCTAGGGGAATATCAAGCACGAGGACTAAAAATGGTGGCCTACTTGAACAAAACAAAAGATCTGTTGGCCCAGTTCGAGAAGTATACCCTCTAGCAAATACCTCGGGATTAGAATTTGAATGCAGATGCCTTAGCCAAACTCGCGAGCGCGAAAGATGCTGACACTTTGAATATTGTGCCAGTTGAAAGATTGAGCGAGCCAAGCATACGAGCAAGTGGAACCAGTATGGAAATCCGAATAGAAGATACATGGATGGCGCCTTACTTGGAGTATCTGACCAATGGTGCACTACCAGCAGATAGAAACAAGGTCAGAACTCTTCAAAGGCAGGCTGCTAGGTATATACTGGTCGATGGTGTTCTATACCGAAGAGGATATTCCATGCCACTGCTCAGATGTATTACACCAGAGAAAGCTAAGGAGCTAATGAAGGAAGCACATGAAGGCTTCTGCGGGGATCACGCTGGGGGGCAAAGTTTGGCGAAAAAGATTCTAAGGCAAGGCTATTTCTGGCCGACTATGAATGAAGATTCAATGAAGTTTGTGTGAAAGTGCGATAAGTGTCAGAGATTTTCCAAAATCCCACGCGCAGCTCCAAACGAGTTAAAACAGATGCAGAGTCCTTGGCCTTTTGCAGTATGGGGTATAGACTTAATTGGATCCCTGCCAACGGGAAAATGCGGATTGAAGTACGCAGTTGTAGCAGTCGACTACTTCACCAAATGGGCCGAAGCTGAACCACTCGCTACCATAACGACCAAGAAAGTTCTTGACTTTGTCATCAAGAACATTGTTTGCCGATATGGTTTTCCTCGAAAGATTGTCTCAGACAACGGCACCCAATTTGATAGTGACTTATTCACAGACTTCTGCGAAAGGCACGAGATTATTAAAAGCTTTTCTTCAGTCGCGCATCCACAAGCAAACGGGCAGGTGGAAGCAGTGAATAAAACGCTTAAAGACACCCTGAAGAAAAGGCTTGAAGACGCTAAAGGAGCATGGCCAGAACAGCTGCCTGAAGTCCTCTGGTCATATAGAACTTCTCATCGGACAGCGACAGGTCATACCCCGTTTTCCTTAGCATACGGATATGAAGCTATGTTACCTGTCAAGTTAGATCCCCCCTCACATCGACGTATTACATACGACCAGAGCCAGAATAGCCAACTAATGATGGAGTCCCTAGACTCAAATGAAGAAATACGAGAACAAGCCCAACTCCGAGTTGTTGCGTACTAGCAAAAGGTCGCCCGGTATTTTAACTCAAAAGTAAAAGAAAGGAAATTCAATGTCAGTGACCTAGTGCTACGACGAGTTTTCTTGAATACCCGTGACCCCACTGCTGGAGTGCTCGAACCAAACTGGGAAGGACCTTACCAGATTGAAGAAGTCCTTCATCCGGGCACCTACAAACTTGCACGCTTAAATGGAGATCTCGTTCCACGCTATTGGAATGGAGAACACCTGCGCAAGTATTATCAGTGAACAGTCCTTCTTAAAGGACTGGCTTGTATTAATTTTTACTTTTTACAAGTTTCGAAAAAGGGTTTGCCACGTTGTATGGCTAATCGCTTATAAGTGTAAGATCTTTTTAAGATCACTTGTAAAGACATGTTTAGTCCATTTTTAATACGAGATTATAAGGGACTGTGTGTAGCCAGTCATTCTTGCCAACCTTTGTAAATTTATTTTTACAAGTATTTGTTCATTACATGTGTTGTTTTGCTGTATTATAAGTGTTATGTTTACTATCGAGCAGTAATGTTAGCTCAGGTCGTGGTCAAGGCAAGTGACCAAGGACCTAAAGCTCCTCGATCACTTGGGGGGCATACAAGGTACATCGATAGCAAAGCATATCTAAGGGTATGTAAACACATGAACAAAATGAGTGAAAGCATGCTACGGTACTTAGAGTATTTTTCAAAATTTATGTTTTGTTAAATCAAACCAAAGTACTATGCTAAGTTCGGTCATGCAAACAGATATTATAATAGATAAAAACCTTATAATATCAATAAGGCAGTCTTTTACACCGCGAACAGTATTGCTCGGATGTAATTGTTCAATTAAAAGTAAAAAGATTTTACACCGCGAGCAGTATTGCTCGGATGTAATTGTTCAGTTATAAGTAAAAAAGCTGCCCTTGCAGCAATAAAAATAAATTGTCTTTACAAACAGACCCGTGGGCCATCAAAACAAAATAAAAGAAAAAATTTTACTGAGCATGAGGGTCTTGAGGATTAGGGGGAATGCCCTGGTCGGCAGGAGGACCAGCTTCAGCATCAGCAGCAGGAGCCTTAGCCTTAGCCTTCTCCTCTGCCTCAAACCGGGTGGCGCACTGCGCCATCAGAGTTCTCTTCAACTGCTCAGAAAGATAGTTGAGGTTGGCCTCTCAGTTGTGCTTCCAGAAGTCGTAGAAGCAGAGGTGGGTGGCCTCCTTATACTTCTTCAAGTTCATGGCCCCTTCCTCCTCAACCTCCTACACTCGCCCCTCGAATTCCTGCACTCGCTCCTTGAGCTTCTTCACCTCATCCCTACTGGCGGTCAGATCGAGTTTGAGCTGCTTGCACTCTTGGGTCACAAGTACAGAACTTTCCCTCCATTTCTGCCAGTTCTCGTTGGCTTTCTTCAAGGCCCCTTGGCTGTCCTGAAGCTCCTTGGTGAGAGTGGCTTGGTCCTCGCACAACTTCTCATTCAGCTTAGACAACTCCTTGTTCTCCTCGAGCAGCTTGTTGTTCTCATCCTTAAGAGCTTGCTTAGCCTGGGCAAGCCTGGAGTCGAAGTTCTGTCCCCGAGAAACCAACGCCCCAACACGGCGCCAGCTAGCAGTTAAAGACAGCAACCCCTGAAGACAAAGAATGAGATAAAGTAAGGAAAAGAAGTCAGACATAAATGATGAAGTAGCAGAAGATGACTTACGCTGACTATCTCATTCAACCCTCTGTTGATGATTTGGTCGACCTCCATTGAGGCAGTTTCATTGATGGTGGCCTGATTGCGTCTGTGCTTCGAGAGCTTATATATCCTCTCCCTGGCCGACCCGACCACGAGGCTGGACAGGGAGCCTTCGGGCAAGTTGTCCAATGCCTCCTTGTCAGCGGCCCTAGAGGAGGGTTGTGGATTCACAGGTGTGGGGGTCAACTGCTCGGTGGGGGGCGGAGGTGTCGTGTTCTCCTTGGAAGGTGAGGCGGCAGGAGCATCTTCTATTCGAGCCTTCTTTGAGGGGGTCTTGCTTCTTTCCCCTCGAGCCCTCTTGCTATCCTTCTTCGGGACAGAAGAGCCTGCAGCAGCCTGGTAATGAGCGAAGACGTCCTCGGAGTCCATACCTGCACTAAAGGAAACAACTTGAGCTGTAAGATTAAATGGTCATAGGGGGAACAGAGATAAAAGTAAAAGGATTACAAGTAAAGTACCCGGGCTACAACTACTGGTCGTAGCATTATTTACTGAACTACCTAGTTCTTGGAAGAAATCTGAGTTTAAAGAGGGAGCATTCCTAAAGTTGCCGTCCCCATCAAATAGATGAGAGGGAATTGGCAAATTATTTAAAAGCGAGATTATTGTACCGTTTACATCCGACGAATCGTCAGAAAGTTCAGTAGGCTCGAAAGCCTTTTGTTTCCCTTGCCCTTGGGAACTAAAGGTTTCTCCGCTTGAGGGGGGGACGGCAGGTTCCCTGATCGTAACCCCAGTTGGCCGCCTCCGAGGAGGCGGCGCCTGAGGTTGCTGCTCGGGTTCCTTCTCAGGTTCCGCGTCGGCTTGGACACCGCCTGCCGAGGTTTCATTCGTCGCAGATTGGGAGCCCCAAAGGCTGACCAGCCTAAGGTTGGCCTCGTTGACTAAGTTTTTTACACTCTTATCAGCATTCAGCATGCTAGCTAAGAGTGTTGCCCTTGACTCCATCCCTGGAGTACGGACTGGACGTACCCAGGGGCCTGGAACACAATGGATGTCAAGATATAATGACAGAAAAGCACTAAGTAAAGAAACTGCTCGCGTAAGAATTCTTTACCTTCTCGGGTGAAAGCCAGGTTATCCGCAGCAAGGTCAGAAGTGAGGAAGTATTCATGGTGATACTTCCCCACATTAGAGATATGTGTGGTGTCGGACAAAAAAGTACGTCCGGATTCCTGATGGCAGATGTGAAAAAACCCCGTACCATCTTGGTTGGGGTTGGACTTAAGGTCAAAAAGAAAATTGACCTCGTGGGGGGAAGGTACTGGCCAATTTTTGAGCTTATAAAGGATATAGAGTGCGGCCAGCATCCTATATCCGTTCGGGGTGATTTGAAAGGGGGCTACTCCGAAGTAATTAGCCACCCCCTGAAAAAATGAGTGAAAAGGCAGGGTGGCACCTGCCTCAATGTGGAACCTCGACTAGGCGTTGTAAGCCCCACCTGGCAAGTTAGCATGCTGGTCGATAGATGGTTTGACTAGGGTCACACCCGTCAGATTGTATCTGTTTAAATAGTTGGCAATCATCCGCAGTGTCACCGTACTTTGAGGGACAATGTGCCACGCAACGGCTGGCTGGTCAACATGGCGAGGGCGGGCACGCCTTTGGACATTGGTCTCTGGAGTGAATTCTCCTCGACCACTGGTCAAGAGGGCATCAGCAGAAGGCTGGCCTGAGGAGTTAGGGTCTTTCCTTTTTCGAGCCTTTGTTTTTGTTCGGGCCATTCTCTGACTGGGGATTGGAGGAGGGTTGAGCTAGGGCGAGCAAAGGGGATTTCTGGTATCAAAGTATATGGGTTCTCTTCGCCTTCAAGAAGTTGGGCCAAGAGGTCGTCTTCAATAGGTCTTTCTTCCCTCAAGGGTCTTGCATATGAACTACAAACAGACAATGGAGGAGATAAGATAGTCTACGAAGTAGTGTGGAAGATTGGGATAACGTTGCTCGCGTCTAAAAAACCAGCAGCATCCTACTCCTAAACTAAGATTCGGCACTAATGGTTTGAAAAATGGATCAAAAAGGAAGTAAACTGTTTTCTGAAAGAGAACTGTTTCGACTCCTAAAGAGCGGGAAAAAAAACCAGTTTTTTCACCTAGCTTAAAGATTGAATTTTTACGTCGATCTTACGCCCTAAGCTTATGATCCTTACTATCAAACTAAGTCCTAACCTATACAAATCATAAAGACGCCCTCTTACCAGGCAGTGGAAGGTTTATAAAAAAAAAAAAAAAATCCTTGTAAAACCCTATTCAAGAACACAGAAATTAGAAACGGCATGCATGGTGTAATGAAAAGTTTAAAAAGATAAGGTGATTACCTGGGCGAAGATGGAGATTCGGAAGAGAATGAAAAAGTTCGAGTCGGGAAGATCCTCGGCTAGGTAACTGACTGGTTTCGAAGCTTTGTACTCTGAAGGAAAGGTTCTTCAAGTTCTTGACAAAGACGGTAAGAAAAACTTTTTTGAGAAGAAAAAGAAGGTATTTATGGGGACCGAGGTATGGCCAAAAAGTAGCAATCATTATTTTTAATTCTCGAAACGTGGGGAAGTGTATAAGCCGTCAATTTGTTTCTTGAAAACTGAAAGAGCTTGATTAGACATAATTATGTCACGGTTTTCAAAAACGCACAGGGATCCTGACAGACATCGTGGGGATATGAACGGTTGTTTCCTTAAAGTTTCTTTATTGTTAGTCGCACTAAACAAACCTGGGGGGCAAATGTTATCCAAAAAACAAGCATGGATGACATGGCAAACATTTAGTACACGTGGCTAACATCTGGCAGAATTCGTGCTCGACCATCGACCAGGAAGACATCTACTGTCACGACGTCCAATCTCTTCATACGACTAGCCTGGTCGTACGAATGCTATACGCAGAAAAGATCCTAGGCAGTTAAGATAGTATCCGAAATTATCTCCCATGATTTCTTGAGTATCCGATTATTTAGGAAATAATATCTGTAACAAATTAATGTAAATCCTCCTTGAGCCTATAAATATAGAATGAGGGCTCAAGGGAAAAGGATCTCTTCTTCTTCATTTTTGGCTTTTCTGATCATTTGATATATTGTCTTGTTCTTCAGAGGTTTTGGTGAAACTCATTGAACCCTAGTTCTTTGATCACTCCTTTGAATTCTATATCAATAACAATTCAAGTGGACGTAGGTTATTACCAGATTCTGGGGCCGAACCACTATAAACTCTTGTGTCCTTTATTATTTCGTCATCACATTCTTTCCAACGTGTTTGTCCACATCAAGCAAATTTGACTCCGTGTCAGTTGGCTAAAATCAGGGTCAACAGATGAGATATGAGATCGATCATGCTATTACTTAAAGTTAACTTGAAGCATGAATTCCTGAAGCGACATAAGGATGAGTTAATAGAAACTCTTAATGAGATCTATACTCTATATGGAGTGGAGTACTGAGCTACAGGAGTACTCTTGATAGACTCACCTACGTGAATGTGGAAGTGGGGCCGCTTCCTATGAAATTTTGGGCAAATTTCTAGAGCGTTCACTATACTGGGATAGACGTGCATGGCCATTAAAGCACGGGCTTTTGGACTACACCCTAGAAAGATTGTGCGTGGTGCAATGTTAGAGATAGAGTGCAAGACTACGTGTCACTCTAGTATATTCTAAATTGCATTCACTATGCAAAGGTTCAAGTCGCAAGATACCTTTGTTTATGCTCAATCTTATTGTTCTTAGGATACTGCTTGATGAAAAATATTTTTTAAATAATTCAAGTGGGGGATTGTTGGAACTTATCTATATAAGTATGAATTGTTAAAAAAATAGAAAATGTGCTTTAATGACTCCCTAGAGGAAGAGTCCCACATTGTTTTAGAATACTCATTTGTAAGGGTATATAGATAGTGGACTTGAGCATTGGGGTTGTGCCCCAAGGGGTACCCACTTTTGTGGAAGAGGGAGGAGTCACACAAAGGCTCACCTGACCACCATACACACGTGCGCGCCACCGCCGTCCGTCAGACCGACCGAGCTGAGCTGGCTGGTTGGTTGGTGTGGTGTGCACCTTATTATTTTTTTGAAAATTTTATTTATTAAGTATTATTTTATTTAATAAAAACGTGATTAATATTTGGTAAAACTGAAGACTTTTTCTCTTCAGCTTTTTCAGGATTCCAACTTCCTCTCCCACGTTTTAATAAAACGTTTTTTTTTCCGTTAATAAAGATCCACCTTTTCTTTAAAATAGGGCGATTGCTTTTCAGAAAAAAAACACTCTCAATATATTTTTCGAACTGAAAAAATTGCACTGAGTTTATTCCGAGCAGTAGCATTATTAAGGGTGTAGTAAACGATGGTTCTCTACGGTGCAGTGGAGGTCCGATACAGTATTGAGTGGGTTGTTTTATCCTGGGGACGACGGGGCTGATAGTCTGCTTGTACATCTCTGGGCAGTGCTGCGAACGTCTTAAAGAGAGCGACCTAGTTCGTGACTCAACCCAGATTATTATTCGGTAATTTCGTTCCTTTTTATTTCTGCAGCAACTATATCAACAATTTGGTTATGAATACAAGTAAAGTAGGCAAACATTTGAATTAGATGTTATTTTGGTGCTTATTCTTTCATTTGGTAATTTTTTATTGAGAAATTTACATGTGAAACTGGTTTTTACATTTTATTCTCAATAATCACGTTATTTATTTTATTTATAATTTTAATATTGTCTTTCAACTTTAGTTGTATTGTTTTTCTTCTTCACAAAATTTATTCTGCTACTACAGTCAACAATAAAAGGATAAAAAAAAGAGTCTACTGTTGTCAAATCTCTCCCTTTTTCTTTTCTATCTCTTCTCCGTGACTTTGAAAAAAAATTCGACCTCACGGTCAATAGGGCCGGTTCGTGAGCATTGGGGGCCCAAAGAAAATTTTAGTATTTTTTTAAAATTTTAGAGCCTTTTGTATAGAAAAATTGTTGGTATTAAATTAGAAAAATATCAAAATACGTAGTGTAATATATAAGAGGGATTTTCCAAAAATCATAAATACCAGCCAGGATCATACATATATAGATGTATTAAATAACACATACAAGGAATAGAGATTATCTCTCGTAGCCTATCAAGTGTCCTTGAGTTATTTAGTAAAATAAAAAATCTTCCTATCTTGATGAAAGCTCACACCTTAGCCTTCCAAGTCGATCATCTAGCACACAAGGACGTGCATGGGCATATAAGATTCACAGGTTGATTTTAGGCTCTCTAGATGTACTCAACACATGAGATTTTGAGAGGCTATGAAAACTTCTAGAATTTCAAGTATAGAAAATTATATCGTTTATTTCCTTTTGAGAGAGTTTGATAACCTAGAAATAATTGACGTAGAAAATAATCGCTTATTTTCAGCTTTATAGAGATAATTAACTATTTTAATTAATCTTTATTTAATTAATATAAAACTCATCAGTTACAACCTATTTTAATTATTTAATTTAAATCATATTTAAAAATAATAATTAAATTAATTAATTAATTTGAAATTCAAAATTCAAATCCTAAGGATGGGATTGTGTGTGGCGCTACTCACTGTGAAATACAGTGAGTGGCATGTGCCATTATAGCTTATCCTTGATTTTTTTCATTTGTTTGTTTAATTAATTTTAAGACAAGTGTTGACGGTGAGAACTTGTCAACTAAGTTAAGTCAGAAAAATTGCAAAGTAGAGATTATCAAAAGAAAAGCTTTAGAAATCTAAGTATAAACTCCAAGAACAATTGCAGAAGAAAAATGATGAAATTAGTTTGTATTCACTATGGTGCACTGCTACAGTAATTTTTCCAACCCCCTTCCATGTGGAATTGGGGTTTATTTTATAGTGGGCTCTAATGGCCCTGGATACATGGTGGTCCTGGGGACCAAGTAGTACACAGGTACACTGTCAGGAGAGTGGTTACAGGGGTAGTGGTGCTGATACTAGTACATGGCCAGGGACCATGAGGATGTCTCCATTACTTGACCGTACAAATGTCAGAGGAGTGGTGCAGGTGGTAGTGGTGTCGACTCTGACATCTAGTTGGGAGTATGCAGGCCATGTCCTCTCTCCTAGTGTTCCCACTACTTGTCTAGCATGAGTGCTTGGATCAGGCATACGAGGTTTTAAAGGCCGTACCCCGTACAAGATTGTACTAGCATGATCCTTTTGAATCATGCTTGGGCCTTTACCTCTTGATAGATCTTTATAGGAGACACCCTCTTGAGGTGTAGGGTGCGAGACACCTGATGCACGCTGGGGTCATGGCGCAAAACGGGGCTCTTGGGTCCTTGGCACGAGGCGCCCAAAGCACCTCAAGGCCACCCACAAGACGTGGGTGACAGGTGTGTGGGATGGCCCCTCGCGAGGCCCTAGTGGCACGGCCCTAATGGCGTGAGGCGCCCCCTCGCGAGGCCATGGTGGCGCGGCCCTGATGGCGCGAGGTGCCCCCTCGCGAGGCCATGGTGGCGTGACCCTGATGGCGCGAGACGCCCCCTCGCGAGGCCCTGGTGGCGCGACCCTGATGGTACGAGACGCCCCCCCTCGCAAGGCCCTGGTGGCGTGGCCCTGATGGCGCGAGACTCCCCCTCGCGAGGCCATGGTGGTGTGGCCCTGCGCGTGGATCCATGTGGTGGCGCAGGGCGTGTCGCGAGCACTGCATGCGCTGATGCAGATGGTGTTGCGAGATGGGTCTTGTGATAGGCTTTTGCACGAGGCGTGGCCTCAAGGGATGCGTGGGTGTTAGGCACGCCGAGGGTATAATCACTTGCCTCCTTGCGAGAAGATGGTGGCTCAAGGACCTTGGGGCACAAACGTGTATTTAGGCGTTTAGGGGACCTCAGCGTGTTCTCTGGACCTTTTACAAGCATGAAACTTTGAGCATCCACAACAAGATATTTATCTTAAAATAAATATCAGTTAATTCAAAATTAACTTTATTTTAAAAGAAAATATCAGTTTTAAATAATTATCTTATAATAAGATAATAATTAAATTCTCCCAAATATTAATCCAAGCATGATTAATATTTATTTGAACATATATTTTTCCAAATAAAACTATATAGTTAATTAATTCACAATTAATCAATTGCCCATAATTATCACATAATTATTTTCTTGCCCTAGAAAAATAATTCATTTGCAATTAAGTCATTCTCTCTATAAATCTTTCTTGTGATATCATTACCCTTGACAAGAGTAGGACAGAGGCGACCTGGTGACTGTGGACCTATAATACGAAACTCCATTAAACCAGATTATTAATTAAACTCTTTAATTCAATAATCTTATTTATTAATTCCATGATTACTCCATTATAAATATGGAATTGCACTCTTAGTATTTATAGAATTATATTGACATAGTTTTCTCTTGTAGTCCATTGATATAATCAATAACTGTAGTTCTACCCTCCATTTATTAGTTCATTAATAGAGCTGGTCAAAATTATCGTTTTACCATTATAATTATCTTTTGTTCCTTAAGTACTATTAATTCACTAGCGAATAATTAATTTATAATCAAATTATAGATTTGGGCTCAATAACTATTCAGTTCCAAAATTAACCATTAAGGGAACCAATATTCGATCTGTTAGGAAAGCATGAATTCTATTATTGTAAAATCATATTCCCAGCCATTCATGATATTAAATCTCCAAAACAAAAGTCACTAGTCTCATTATACTAAGAGACATTAACAAATAAATCAAAATATCAAATAAACACAAACAAGAGTTCATGACAACTCTGAATTTGGACTGATCTACAAATGATCATCTATCATGATAAGAATTAAAGACAATTAGTTACGCGTGCAACAACATGTTTGAACCTAATTTTTGGTACTGTAAACTATTCAGAATTTTCTGAAAATTTGCATGATGCTCTTAACAATTATAATATATACAGTTATAAAAAAAATCTTGCTAAAAACTATTCACAGGTTTAG
The DNA here is from genome assembly GCF_963169125.1 of Humulus lupulus. Classification (NCBI taxonomy): domain Eukaryota; kingdom Viridiplantae; phylum Streptophyta; class Magnoliopsida; order Rosales; family Cannabaceae; genus Humulus; species Humulus lupulus. The sequence goes on from NC_084794.1 coordinate 236,831,804, forward strand.
AACACTGAGAGTCTCACCGATAAGACTTAAAGTGAAGCTTATATAAAGAAGAATTGTCATATATATATATATATATATATATATATATATAGATTAGAGTGAATTCTGACGGATGAACACCCTATTTCAAACACTTGAATATACAGGAGCATTGTCCCTTATGATTACAAATTTTCCAATCATTGTACCCAAATTTACCAGAAACTTCAATATGTGTCTCTAATGACATAAAACATTGAGAAGTTTACATTTGACAACCTTTTTTTTTATCATTTTAATTTTAAAAATGACTTGACTTATCTTAATTCTTAAAAGAAGTGTGCTAAATAGACTCTAAAAAGACTATCTAACTCTCTCTTTTGTACCCTCTTTATTAATTTGATGACATTAAACAATGTATATCTTCACAAAATAATAAGTCATGAAATTTTAAATTTATTACACTTAAACTACCATCAAATACTTTTTTTTAATTAAAAAAAGTTGAATATTGCCCAAAAAAAAATTCCTTTAAATAAAAACATCTGGCTACATAAATACATATGAGTAACTTATATTAAAATATAATGATAAATTTGTAGTTATAACAAAATTGTGTGTATTTTTCCCTAGTTATCTAATCTTACATAATAAAATGATTGCCTTTCAATAGCTTTTACCTTCGATACGAAACAAACTCAAAAATTCAAATAATAAAAAAATGTTGAAAATCATATAATTTTAATAAATTTTTCTGAAATGTGCAGCTGCATACATACTTACCCTTATTTTTAGTACTTACTCTTTTTATCGTTATATATATAAATATATATATATATATTTCTTTACTCTTATATACAAATTACGTGTGGTTAAAAAAGAAGAACAATTTGTGACTAAACTATTTTTTTAATACTGATAATGAAATAAGTGTTTTTATTATTATATTTTAATCTAAATTATTGATATGTAGCTGAATGCTTTTATTTAAATAAAATTTTTTTAGAGAGTTCATTTTTTTAATGTTGAAAAAAGTGTTTGATGGTGGTATAATTGTAATAAATTTAAAACTTCGTCACCTATTATTTTGTTAAGATATGTATGGTTTAAAAGATAACACATGTCATCAAATTAAAAATAGAGTGCAAAAAAGAGTGGGAGAGTCCATAATACTCATTTTCCAAAAATTCTATTGTTGCTACTATTTTTTGCAAACAATATAACATTGAGTTATGCTATACGTCTCGATGGCGAGCACAATCACGGGCCAACTGCCCCTTGCAATTGGATCTTTTGAAAAAAAAATTGACAAGTTGCAGTTTTTTAATCCATTGTACCAATGAAAAGCTGCCAAACTAGCTCGGGTGGGAATTCAATTGGGATGCAAAGTATTTTCCTACAACATTATATTATTTCTTTCTCTCTCTTTTCTCTACAACTTTAAAATAAATTTTCTTCCACACCGTTGGTCGTTTGGTCTCAAGAGTGGTACTATCATTACCTACTTTTCAATGTGGTCATTTTGATATGAGAGAAGCATATTTTTTCTCGCTGTCATCGAAAATCAAAAGGAACCATTTGGTTGCTTACGATACCAATAAGATACTAATTATTTACCCTTTGTTTACCCAAAAAAGATTCACTTGATGACGTGGCAAGATTAGTACGCACGGGGATACGCGTGACTATTTAGATGGTTACGTTCTGGTCGATCATCAACCAGAGGAGAATCCATATGGCAGAAGGCATATTTCGTAGGCGACCAGGACTGGTCGTAGTATATCAGATATTTTCTAAAGATATTTGATCTTGCATTTATAATTATAATTTCCATTATAATTCAGATACGTTTGTATTAAATGTAATCAAGGCCCATCGGCCCATAAGGAGATCCTTGAGCCTATAAATAGGACTCAAAGGGCTCATGAGAGAGATCTTTAGAGACTAAGAGAGAAAATTATTGTTCTTACGCAATTCTTTGTATCTATTATTGAGCTTGTGAAACTTGGTAAACCCTTGTTTACTGATTGCGGGTTTTCATTACATTAATAAGAACACTAAGTGGACGTAGGTCATTACCATCACTTGGGGCCGAACCACTATATATCCTTGTATCATTTATCTTCTTGACTTGAATTCATCTAATTTCTGTCGTTTTATTTAACTCCGTGTCGTTGACCAAATCGAGGGTCAACATTTTGGTGCTTTCATTGAGAGCTAAAATCAAGACCTCCAAGAAGATAAAATGGCGAAATCAACTAGGAAAAACAGGGCAAACCTCTGGGAATGTGCCAAACCAACCTCCTCCACAAGGTGTAGCTGAGGATGAACCACAGGTGGAATTGGAAGAGGAGGAGATGGATGCTGAAACTTTAAAGACGACTTTGATTGTGTTGCAAGAAGAATTAGCTAATTTGAGAGCTAATCAAGAGAATGTGGTTGAAACAATGGTGTTCCAGCAGAGGGAGATTGATCGGCAACGCCAAGAACTGAATAAGCGGCAAGCTGACATGGACTGTCGACAAAGAGATGCCACGGTGGCCTTGGAGGCAACCATTCAATTGGCACGAGGACAACCTGCACTTGCCTCCCAACCGGATCAACCACCTAGTACTCACCCACAACAAAATCCACATTCAGAGCATCCCGGCATCACCACAATCCGCCACAACCAATGCATCCTCAGAGGCCAGAGCAACCCCCTGTTGCTCAGTAGGAGAGGCCTTTCCAGGATCCTGAGCAACAACCACCCTCTCGCGTTGGTCGAGAAAACACCCAACAACAAAGGCAGGATAGGGCCGAACAACATCCTAGAAGCCCTAGACGCTAGACGGCTGAACAAAACCCTCCGAGCAGAGGAAAACATCCTTCAGAGAGTAGAAGGCAGGTGGAGTTAGGCTCTGCGGTCAGGGGTCCCCCACGACATAATAATGCCAGGGGACCTATCGACCAACGCAGACCTCCACCTATCTATCAAGATGTTCCAGTAGGGAGAGAGGGAAATAGTGCAAACAGCAAGTCGCACCGTCATAGGTCACAATTTAGAGATGGCCATGATTATAATAAGGCGGATTCTGGCAGGAAGAATGCTGGTCGATGGCAAGAGGAGAGGGGTGAAGGACAGAACCCCCCACCAATGGAGAATCGACCAATAAGCCAAAATGCTAGGGGCAACCTAAACAACCCAATGTCTTTGACCAACTGGGTGTGAGCAAGCAAATGCGTATGGATGAAGATCTGAGGGATGTTCTTAATGATCTAAGAGAAAGGCACGACGAGTATTTACCCCCAGCACCGGTCGCTCCAATAGTACCAAATGCTGTACAGGCCCAGCTAGATGCTTTAAATCAGGTCGTCCAACAACTGGTTGGGAACCAGACATCCCATATAGAATTTGATCGAAGAAATGGCACTCCATTTGTGCAAAGAATCGTTGTGGCAGAGACTCCAAGAAAATTTAAAATGCCGGTCTTGCCCAACTTCACTAGATTAGAAGATCATGTATCTCACGTTAACAAATTCGAGATATAGATGGACATCCAAAAGGTGTCAAATGATGCTCGGTCCAGAATTTTTCCGGCAACTTTATCCGAAACTGCTCAGGAGTAGTTTTTCAAATTCCCTCCGACCAGTATAGTTTCTTGGGAAATGTTCGTAAATGATTTTTATGGACAGTTCTATACTGGTCGAGTACATCCAACCGAGGCCAATTAGCTGGTCAAAATACGCCAAAAGGAAGGAGAGACCCTGAAGGGGTATATTCAACGATTCATGCGAGTAGCTGCTGGGGCCAAGACGGTTGGGGATGAGGGAAAGATGATGGCTCTTACTCCTGGGGTACGATGCCACTCATCCCTTTGGAACAGTTTGCGAAAGAATGGGGTCAAGAGCACTCAGGAATTTCTGGATCGAGCAGACAAGTATATCAAGCTTGAGGAGGCCATTGTCAATGAAGGAAAGTCTCCTACAGATGACCAGGGCCCGAAAGAAGATCCCACCAAAGTCTCCAATGGATCTGGGAAAACCAATGGCAACAGCAAAAATAATGGGAAGAATGGGGGGAAAAGGGCGAACCACGAGCCGACAACATCTGATAACAAGCGCCCGAAACATAATAGATACGAGTCGAGGTTCACCAATTACACGGCCCTAATCAATAGCAGAGCGGAGGTGTACCAGGCCAGTCACACTACTGTTCCCTTTAGGCAACCAGCCCCAATCAGGAAAGATATATCCAAGAGAGACACTACCAAGTTTTGTCGTTTTCATAACGACTATGGCCATGACACCAACGAGTGCAACTAGCTCAAGGATGAGATTGAGTTCCTTATAAGACAAGGACATATGAGGAGGTATGTGCGAGCAGCTGGAGGTTCTCAGCAAGGGGCTCAAGGAGGCAACGAGCAGGCACCTGTACGCCAACGCTCGCCTCCTTTATAAGCAGCTCCAGTTGCTAGTACATTGCTGACCATCTGCAGAGGACCACACATAGCAGGTGACAGTGGGAAGGCAAGAGAAAGATATGCCAGAACCTTATGTCACGATCAAGATATTGAAATGTTGAACGTCGAGGAGCGAACTCCCAAAAAAAGCTCGAATAGAGGAAGAATCAATAACTTTCTCCGAGCTAGACGCTTAGCATGTTCGATTTCCCCACTCAGATCCTCTAGTCGTGGATGTTCAGATCGCCAACATGATGGTCAAGCGAGTGTTGGTGGATACAGGAAGCTCAATCAACATTTTGTATAAATCTTCACTGGAAAGGATGAAGTTGTCAGTGCAAGATTTGGAACCATGCAACCAAACCATTTATGGTTTTTTTGGCGTAGGGCTCGTACCGACTGGCTCAATCAGGCTTCCAGTCACAGCAAGGGTTGCACCTGTGAATAAGACATTACTCGCTACTTTCATAGTAGTTGATTTTCCTTCCGCATATAACGTTGTGATTGGAAGGCCAATTCTCGCCGGTCGACCTCATTATGGCATTTGGCCATGAAGTTTCCAACCGACGCAGGAATTGGATGCGTGTTGGGAAACCAGCGAGAAGCACAGGAATGTTATAACTCCTCGATCACAAAAGTGAAAAGAGGCGGATCCGGAGAAAAAGCCGAGAAAAGGTTGCTAGTGACAAATGAAATACAAGCCCAATCAGGTGAACAGGTTACCAAATAGGGTGTTGGCCAAAGTGAGGATAGGGATTTAGATCCTCTAATTGGGGATTTTGAAGAGAACGTTGGACCCGTGGAAGACCTCGAGGAGGTCCAATTAGAAGAAGTAGATCCGACCAGGGTTGTGAAAGTCGGTAAAAACTTAGAGGCAACAACAAAAAACAAACTGGTGGAATTTTTGAAAGAGCACTAGGAGGTGTTTTCCTGATCGCATAAAGACATGGTTGGGATAGACCCAGCAGTGATCGGCCATGTCTTAAATATAGACAAAAACTTTCCACCTGTGCAACAAAAAAGAAGGTTGCTTGACAAAGATAGATCGAAGGTCCTAAAAGAAGAAGTCGAGAAGGTGAAGGAAAATGGATTCATCAGGGTACCGTTTTATCCATCTTGGATCTCTAATCCCGTACTGGTTCCCAAACTGAATGGCAAGTGGAGGACGTGCGTGGATTTCACAGACCTTAATAAAGCCTGCCCGAAGGATTGTTTCCCACTTCCAATAATTGACTAGCTGGTCGATGCTACATTAGGGCATGAAATTTTGTCGTTCATAGATGCATACTCTGGATACAATCAAATCAGTATGCATCCACCTGATGAGGATCACACTAGCTTTCGAGCAGACACGGGACTTTACTGTTACAAAGTAATGCCCTTTGGATTGAAAAATGCTGGTGTGACTTACCAGCGACTGGTCAACCATATGTTCAAAGAACTGATCGGCTTTAACATGGAAGTATATGTCAATGATATGCTGGTTAAGTTAAAGAAGGTTGAAGAACACATCGAGGACCTGCAAGAATGCTTCAACATCTTGAACAAATTTTAGATGAAGCTAAACCCTCTCAAGTGTTCCTTTGGTGTTGGATCAAGAAATTTTTTGGGATTCATAGTAAACTCACGAGGAATTGAAGCTAATCCCAAAAAAAATTAGGCATTGATCGAGATTCAGTCTCCTGCCAAGATTAAAGATGTTCAAAGCCTAACTGAAAGGTTTGTCGCCCTGAGTAGATTCATATCCAAGTCAACGGACAATTGTGTTCCCTTTTAATCTACTCAGAGGCAACAAGAAGTCTGAATGGACAGAAGAGTACGAGCAGGCCTTTCAGGCGCTAAAGTCCCACATGTCACAACCACCAATCTTGTCAAAACTAGTTGAAAAAGAAACTTTGTTCATCTACTTGGCAGTCACAGAGTATGCTGCTAGTGTTGTTTTAATCAGAGAAGAAGACAACATTGAGAAAGCAGTATATTATGTAAGTAAGAGGTTTGTGGGAGCAGAATTGCGATATCCACCCATTGAAAAGTTGGCCTATTGCTTGATTCTGGCCTCTAGAAAGCTGCAACCCTACTTTCAAGCTCACCTCATCGTGGTACTCACCGACTAGCCATTATGGCAAGTCTTGCAGAAACCAGAAGCCGCTGGACGGTTATTAAAATGGCAGTCGAACTAGGGCAGTTCGACATTTCCTATTCTCCACGAGCAGCTTTGAAAGGACAAGCTCTAACATATTTTGTCGCAAAATTCACCGGAATCCCAGTTAGCAAACTAATGGAAGAAACTGAAAGTCAAATTCAAACTCCTTCCTGGAAGTTGTTCGTAGACGGCTCTTCCAACGAGCACAATGCAGGAGCAGGTTTGATCTTAATCACACCCGAAGGACATCGGTTCCATTGTGCAATCAGATTCAACTTTATAGCGTCTAACAATGAAGTCGAGTACAAATCTCTGCTCGCATGATTAAGACTAGCTAAGGACATGGATATAAAGTCACTAGAAATATATAGCGATTCCCAGCTAGTAGTTAATCAAAGTATGGGAGAGTATCAAGCTAAAGGTCTTAGGATGGTTGCTTATTTGAACAAAGCAAAGGACTTATTAGCACAATTTTAACAGTATACTCTCCAACAAGTGCCTCGCGATCAGAATGCAAATGCTGATGCCTTGGCCAAGTTAACAAGTGCGAAAGATGCCGACGCCTTGAGCATAGTACCAGTTGAACATTTGTTGGCACCGAGCATTCAAATACAAGAATCCTCACTAGTGATTCAAGCTACATACACATGGATGACATCCATTATCGAATATCTCGAACAGGGATTGCTGCCAGCAAAAAGAAACAAAGCGAGGACGCTTCAAAGACAATCGGCGCGATTTATTCTGATCGACGAAATTTTGTATAGAAAAGGGTACTCAATGCCTTTGTTACGGTGTGTTTCTAAGGAGAGAGCCAAGGAACTGATGTAAGAGGTCCATGAAGGCTTCTGTGGAGATCACGCTGGGGGCAGAGTTTGTCAAAAAAGATTATAAGGCAAGGGTATTTATGGCCTACCATGAACGAGGACACTATGGATTTTGTTAGAAAATGTGACAAGTGCCAGAGATTCTCCAAGATACCACGAGCAGCCCCAAATGAGCTCAAACAGATGCAAAGCCCATGGCCATTCACAGTATGGGGTATTGATCTGATTAGGTCTTTACCTGCAAGAAAAGGGAATTTCAAATATGCAGTAGTTGTTGTTGACTACTTTACAAAGTGAGATGAAGCTGAGCCACTAGCAACAATAATGATCAAGAAAGTATAGGACTTTGTTATCAAGAACATTGTATGTCGATATGGGTTGCCAAGGAAAATTGTCTCAGATAATGACACACAATTTGACAGTGATCTTTTCACTGATTTATTCGAAAGGCATGGAATTATAAAAAGCTTTTCATCAGTAGCTCATCCAGAGGAAAATGGACAAGTTGAGGCCGTCAAGAAGACTCTGAAGGACACAATTAAGAAAAGATTCGAAGAAGCAAAAGGGGCGTGGCCAGAACAATAACCAGAAGTGCTCTAGTCATATAGAACATCCCACCGAACAACAACATGCCATATGCCATTTTCCTTGGCCTACGGGTATGAAGTCATGTTGCCTGTTGAGCTAAATCCACCATCACATAGAAGGCTCACATACGATCATAGCACTAATGATCAATTATTGATGGAGTCTTTGGACTTGGTCAACGAAAGGCGCGAGCAAGCTCAACTTTGAGTGGCAGCTTACCAACAAAAGGTCACTTGATATTTTAACTCTAAAGTATGTGAAAGAAAATTTAACATAGGGGATTTGGTACTTAGAAGAGTTTTCCTCAACACTCACGATCAGGCTACCAGAGTGCTCGGACCAAACTAGGAAGGTCCGTATCAGATTGAAGAAATCCTTCAACTAGGCACATATAAACGTGCTCGCTTAAATAGAGATCTCATTCCTCACCATTGGAATGGAGAACACCTGCGCAAGTATTATCAATGAACAATTCTTTTTAAATAATTGGCTTGTATTAATTTCAGTTTTTACAAGTTTATAAACAAGGGCTAGTCAATTATACGACTGGTCGCTTATAAGTATAAGATCAAACTTTGATCACTAGTAAAGACACGATTTTTGTCCACTTATTACAAGACATAAAATGACCTATGCGCAGCCAGTTATTCTTGCCAATTATTGTATTTATTACAAGTATTTGCTCATTACGTGTGTTGTTTTGCTATATTATTGTTTTAATTATAAGTACGCGAGCAGTAATGTTCGAACAGGACTTGGTCATGGCAAGTGACCGAGAACCTTAAGCTCCTCGATCACTTGGGGGAATATAAGATACTAAGCAAGCAAAGCATATCAACAGGCATATGTAAACACACGAGCAAAATAAGGGAAAGCATACTACGACACTTAGAGTATTTTTCAAAAAATTTGGTTTAATTTTGTAAAATCAAAACAAAGTGTTATGCTAAGTTTAGTCATACGAACAGATGTTGTAATAATACCAAATATTATAATATCATAACGAAATGTTTTTACACCGCGAGCAATTGATGCTCGGATGTAATTAATAATTAAAAGAAAAGCTGCCATAAGCAGCAAAATTGTCTCAACATTACTAATTTTTAAAAAAAAATTATATAATCATTATGCAGCTGGAGGAGGATTTGGATGGTATTTTTGGTCGACTGTAGTCCCCACATCCTCTTCAACACCTTCGATGCCAGTCACCAAGGAGATTTCAGGAGATTCTTGGGCGTTATTCTCCTCTTCTAGGCGGCAGCGCACTTCGCAAGTTCTAATTGCCTCATCTGCTCAAAAAGGTAGTCGAAGTTCGCCTCTGGGTTGTTCTTCCAGAACAGATAGAAGCAATCGAAGGTTTCTCCTCTGAACTTCTCCAGGTTCTAGGAGTTGGTTTCCTCAAGCATCTTGATTCACCCCTCCAGCTCAGTGGCCTCCTTCATGCTGGCCGCCAGGTCATCTTGAAGTTTGGTTGCTTCTTTGAAGTTATTCTCTGAAGCCTCCTTAGACCTTTCTTTGGCGGCAACAGCTTTGACCAACTCCTCTTGGAACTTCTTCAACTCCTCGCTCAGGCTGACAACTTTGTCTTTAGCCACCTTAGTCTTCTCCTCGCACGCCTTGGTCTCCTCGGCATGTTTGGCCTCTATTTCCTCAACACGACGCCAACCATCATGGTTAAGATACCTTGCAAACAGAGAACAAGTGATACCGTTAGAGACTTTCAGAGAAAATGTTGCTCGACTGAAAATAAAGGGAAAAAAAAAGCACACTTACACTAAGGACTTCAGAAAGCCCACGACTCATGACCTGGTTATGTTTCAGTGGGGGAAGATGGGAAAAAGCTTCCTGGCTATGATGGTGCCTGGACAGTCTTTGCAGCTTCTCATAGGTAGCATTAAAGGCGCTGTTCAGTGAATCAGTGACCAGGGATCTCCCTGCCTGCTCGGAGGAAGGGCCATTGTGAGGAGGAGGAGGAGGGGGCGTTGTAGTTCTAGAAGGAGTTAAAGTCGTAGGATCTTCTGTTCGAGCCTTTTTCTAGGAGGGATCACTACTGCTCTCCCCAGGATGCCTCCTGCTCTCTTTCTTTTTGCTCGTGGGAGCTTCAACATTTACGTACATATCAAAAGCGTCTTCAGAAGGCATGATTGCAAAACAAAAGGAAACGATCAAACAAATTATTTTGGAGAAAATGGAGCAGTGGAAAGGAAAATTCTAAGTAGTATACCTGAACTATTATTACTGGTTGATGTATTATTTATAGAACTACAACTACACTTACTCTCTGCCTCAAAGAAGTCCGAATTAAAATTACTGGTCGAAAATTTAAAGTTGCCATCCCTGTCAAATAAATGACAGGGGATAGGCAAGCTATCTAAGAGTGAGAAGTCTATACCGTTCTCGTCAGAGGACTCAAGTATAGGATCGGTATACTTCAGTAGTTTTTGCTTTCCCCTCCCATGGTGGGTATGGGCAGCAGCTGCCCGAGGGCTGCTGGGTGGTTCTCGGATGGTCACTCCTGTTGGTCATTGCCTTTGGGGTTGTGACACATCTTGTTGTTGCTTAGGGATTTCCTCTCCAGTGGCACTCCCCATGGTGGATTCCCTCACCTCTTGACGAGGTTTCAAAAGGTCGACCAGCCTTAGATTTCTCTCAGTTACCAGCTCCTTGACGCTCTTCTCTATGTTCGTCATGGTGGCTAAGGCTGTGGCCCTTATCTCCTTCTTTGGAATAGGGTCTGGTCGGTGCCATGGACCTAGGCGCAACACCAATTTGCTAAGGATAAATCGACAAAAATAAACGACCAGTGATTGGAAAATTTACCTCCTTGAGTGAAGGCTAGGTTGTCAGCGACCAGGTCTGTCATAAGGAAGTACTCCTAGAAATACTTTCCTACGGTGGATTTGTAGGTGGCATCACTACGGAATATGCGAGCAGATTGCTGGTGGCAGAAGTGGAAGAACCTCGTGTTATTTTGGTTGGGTTGGATTTGACATTGAATAGATAGTTAATCTCGTGTGGTGTAGGCACAGGCCATTTTTTGTGGTTATAAAGAATATAGAGTGCTGGTTGTACTCTATATCCATTGGGTGTTATTTGAAAATGGGCAACCTCAAAATAATTGGCCACCCTTTGGAAAAATTTGTGCAAGGGCAAGATTGCCCCTGCCTCGATGTGAAACCTTAACCAGGCGCTGAAGGCACCTCCAGGCACGTTTTCCCTTTGGTTGGGTGTGGGTTTGTGTAAAGTAACTCCAAGAAGCCCATACTTCTTGGAATACTTAGCCACCGTCCTGCTCGATGTGACACTAGGAGGGGCGACGTACCAGTCCGTTTATGCTCGAGGGCCATCACGAGGACGAGCTTTTGGCTGAATGTCTGGTGGAAAGAAATTTAGAGGTTGAGGGTCATTTGACGGACCCTCAGTATTGGTTGCTGTTTGGTTAGAAGAAGAATTGATGGTTTTCTTTTTCTTGCGAGCTGTGTATTTGACACGACCCATGTGTGGCTGGCGGTCTGAAGGACTGGTCGTGGGATTGTGATTTGAAAATGGAGGCTCAGGGAAAGGAAAGGAAGGTTGTTCTTGATCCTCGAATATCAACGCGAGAAGATCGCCGTCTATTGGCCTCTCACCTCCCCAAGGATCATGCATGAATATTTGAGAAGAGCAAAAGGGGAAGTGAGAATCTACGACCAATAGATAGAAGAAGATAAATATAAGGATAACGTTGCTCGTGTATAAAAGTTAAGCTTTTATACAACTAGCAGCATCCTAATATAAACACTACAAACATGCGAGCAATTTGAAAAAATAGATCAAAAAGTGAAGGTGAAAAGTTATTTCGAGAAAACTTTTTGACTTCGAAAACAAGCGGGAAAAACCCAGTTTTTCCGAAAATAGTAAAATCAAATTTCACTTCGATTTTGGGCCCTAAATCAGTACTCCTATGTCCCACATTAATTTTTAAACCTCACCTAGTGTTCTATACTACCTAAAAGTCATATTCTAGCGTGTTTATGCATATATTTGTACAAACCCAATTACCCGAAAGTTTTTTCTCAAGAACAATGGAGGCCCAAATCAGAAAACTCACGAAATTTATTCTAGATGGCATAAAAGAGAAGGTGGGTTCGAAACTTACTTGGATTACGTTTTGCAAACGAATCATGAGGATTGTTGCTCGAAGCAAAGTTGAAGGCGTCTCGGATAATAGAGGTTTTCTGGGTTTTTCATTGAGAATTTTTTATGAGTTCTTAAAGAGAGAAAAAGCTTCGGTAAAAAGTGAAAAGTGGGAAAGGTAGTATATTTATACTGATCGTGGTGCAGATGAAAAGGTAATGATGGGAGTGGGATTTCGATGTATGAGAGATCGCAATAACCGTCAAAATATTTTTGGGAAACTGTAAAAGTCATGATTGCTTACTTTTTCGAAAAATGGCTGACAGATGTGACAGGTCAGACGAATAGCTGGTCGAGTAAGTTTATTAAATGTTGGTTGCATTAAAATAAACTTGGGGGGGGCAAATATTTATCCAAAAAAGATTTACTTGATGATGTGGCAAGATTATTACGCACGAGGGATACGCGTGATTGTTTAGATGGTTACGCTCTGGTCGACCATCGACTAGAGGAGAATTCGTACGGCATAAGGCATATTTCGTAGGCGACCAGGATTGGTTGTAGTATATCAGATATTTTCTAAAGATATTTTATCTTGCATTTATGTAATAATTATAATTTCCATTATAATTCAAATACGTTTGTATTAAATGTAATCAAGGCCCATTGGCCCATAAGAAGATCCTTGAGCCTATAAATAGGACTCAAAGGGCTCATGAGAGGGATCTTTAGAGATTGAGAGAGAAAATCATTGTTCTTACGCAATTTTTTGTATCTATTATTGAGTTTGTGAAACTTGATAAACCCTTGTTTACTGATTGCAGGTTCTCATTACATTAATAAGAACACTAAGTAGACGTAGGTCATTACCATCACTTGGGGCCGAACCACTATAAATCCTTGTGTCATTTATCTTCTTGACTTGAATTCATCTAATTTCTGTCATTTTATTTGACTCTGTGTCGTTGACCAAATCGAGGGTCAACACCCTTCTACAAAAAAAAATTATTTTAGTTAATTAACTCAAAACTTATTTTTGGAATTTGGTTGATAGTTTCTATTATGTATGAAAAATAACTTACTACCTACTTTTTAAATTTATTTTAAGTAAAAGTTAAATCAAAGAGTCTAAAAAATGTACATTATTTGCTATGACTTTAAAATAACTTGTAAGTTTTTTTTTTTGCTTGGTTAATTAATATACCTTTATAATTCACATGTAAAAACATGTGAGTGACTAGCATGTGTATTATATATATATATTTAAAAAGTTACTGTGCAGTATACAAAATAGAACCATTTACTAAATATGACAGCTTGGTATACTATATGTTAACTAATTAGTTTGTAAAATAGACTTGAAGATTACTAAAATATATATTAAATAATAAATACCATAATATAACTTAAAAATAACTAATTGGTATCTTAAGATATCTACAAATAAGATTTGGAGATAACCAAACTGTATATGAAGTAATATGGTCTAAAATTAAGGTTTTTTTTATGAAAAACTAACCAATCGGCATCTTATTGATATTGTAAGTAACCAAAAATGTTTATTATTTTGCTATGATTTTAAAGTAATTGGTAAATTTTGTTTTTTCTTGGTTAACCATAATACCTCTATAATTCACATGTAGAAAACATGGTAACTAAAACGTGTATTATATAAATATTTAAAAAAAAAGTTATTATGTATTATACTAAATAGAACCATTTACTATATATGGTAACCTGTTATACTATACGATAACTTATTAGTTTCTGAAATAAGCTTGGAAGTTACCAAAATGTATCTTAAATAATAAGATACCATAATATAACCTAAAAATAACTAATTAGTATGTTAAGATGTCTACAAATAAGTTTTAGAAGTAACAAAAAAGTATCTCAAATATTATGATCCAAAAATAAAGTTATTTTATATAAAAAAAAATTACTAGTTAGTATCTTATTGGTATAATAAGCAACCAAAATAAAACTTTTTACAATAAGAAAAAACAAAAAAAAAAATTGGGAAGCGGGAACTCCTTAATTTTTTTTCTTTCAAAATCTGATATACTATGCTTACGTGGCATGGTATTTGTATAATTAAGTTTTTCTAAGGTATTTTTGGAATTAAGTTACATTATATGGATATATGTAAATTTCTTTTTTTTTTCTATTACATTAAGAACTTGCCACAAATGCCTATTTTTTCACATCACTCCATAAAATTGCCCACTTTTTTATTTTTCCTCACAAATACCTATTCTTTATAGTAAAATTCCCAAATTGTCCTTTTTGAATAGCTTAATTGTTTCAAACTCTCACACTTAGATTTTTTTTTTCAAATTTCTTAATTCCATATACTCTCATAGTCTCTTAATATCTCAAATAAATATAATTTATTTATTCACACTTTCAAATATAAATTATTATTGTTCTTTATTTTCCAAAAATTATAATGAAAAACGTGCTATATCAATTAATAGTAATAGTTTTAAATATAATGTTAAGAAAGTTTAGAATTTCTTAAAATAAATTATTGCAAAATAAACTCATTACTTACAATTTCATTTAAATAATTAAAAAATAAACTCATTAATTACATTTTTGTTAAATAAAAGTTTGTATTGTCTCTACAGGATATGACTTCATATATATTTTACTCTTACTTTACTAAATTGTAAGCTTGTTGTTTGCAATTTCATTAAAATAAATAGTAAAGAGTAAGAGAAATTTGGGTATTTATGCATAGTGCAGGTTCATATATCCAAAAAATATCATCATTTACCAACATTCCAAAATAATGTATTTGCTTAGTTTCCAAAAAAAACCCTTTTCATTTTTTTTAGCCTCCATCTCTCTTCTCTCTCTCTTATGTCACCCTTTGATTCTTTGGAGAGTCATGACAGCCACCACAAAACCATCATCACCACCAAATTTCTTTAAAAAAGAGTCCCCAACTTTGGCATCCTCCTCCTTTTTTTTCTTCTCTCTTTCTTCTTCTCTCTTAAAGTATCCATGAATACTAAAATAAAATGTCCCATGATAGTTTTTGAAGATATAAACTTAAACCCACTAAAAGTTAAATTAAGACACTAATTTATGCATTTCGAATAGATCTGTGCATGATTTTTTGGTTTTTTTTTTTTTTGTGTGCAAATTTTTAGATCTAAAACGTACAAATTTTGCAGAAAACTCGATATACCTTGATTCACCTCGATGCACCTCGATGGGTCCTTAAAAATCATGATTTTCATGAAAAAAACCATCTGCCTCGACACACCTTGATGCCACCTCGACATGCCTCGGCACACCTCGATGCAATTCATAGAAAGTGCATAACTTTTCACTCAAGTGTCCGTTTGAGGTGATTTTTTTTTTGAATTTGGGTATTTTTTTGTGATCTACACGTCTGAGATGTGGACATACATTTGGGAGGTTGAAAGATTGAAAACATACCCAACTTTGAATATATAAGAGTATTGTTTTGAACTTTGGGTTGTTTTCAAGCTTTCAACTTCCAAAATGTGTGTGCACACATATTAGATGTGTAGATCACAAAAAAATACCCAAATTCAAAAAACAAATCACCTCAAATAGACACCCGAGTGAAAAGTTATGCACTTTCTATTAATTGCATCGAGGTGTGTCGAGGCATGTCAAGGTGGCATTGAGGCAGATTGTTTTTTTTTTCATGATTTTTATGATATACCTCGATGTGCCTTGATGCCCAGCTCGATGGGCCCTTAAAAAACATGATTTTAAAAAATACCAAATTTTCCCAAGAGTAAACTCGTTGTTTACAATTTTGTTGCAAGTAAATAATTTTCTTTTATCCACAAGCATAGAATCTATGATAATGAAAACACTTGTTTGCAATTGTAGAAATAATCTGAATTATTAGTTAGTGTTTTACAACTCATTAGTTAGTGTTTTACAACTAAGGTGCAATTAATGTAAATTAGTTTATACCTAGAATATACCTTTTGTACTCTATCTATTTAAAGACTATTCCTTTAGAAATGAAAATAACAATCAAGAGTATAATTTATTACATGGTATCAGAGCTTTAGAAGCTAAAAAATTAGGAATTTTTTTTTCCATTTTTTTCCTAGCCCTTTCTTAAAAAAAAAAATAGGGTTTGGTACTCTTGAGGTTCAAATCTTAGAAAACTATTTTGGAGTGGTTTTCTATTCTCACCTCCGAACCAGGGAGTTTGCCCAGCCTCCGATTGGTGCAACCCCAAAATCCAATGCCCAATAGAGTCGCGTGTGAGCCCCACGCGCCGCCTCTAGCTGCTGCCCTCTCGGCCATGCGTCGATGCATGTTGGCGCGTGCAACCTCCAACGACCATTTTTTCGGTGTCCTCTTCCTTGGCTTTCTTCATCTGTGGTTCTCCTACGCACCTCAACATGTTCTTTCCCTTATTGTCCATTTTTGGTTTGTTCAATTTTTTTTTTTAATTCAGACCATTGAAAATCAACCATGGTCACTTCTCGAACTGATCCCAACACCACTTGGTACGCTATGATGGGTGCTCAACGTGACACCCTTTCACCACAGATCAGATTGCTCAACTCCATAGGTTGCCCAAGTCGACTTCCGCACTAGATTTGCACTCTCCGGGATTTTTCTCCACTCCAAACACTTTTGTTGCGTTTAATGCTCAAACTTTGCCATGGATCATCGACTTCGGCGCAACTGACCACATGACTGGTCAATCTCATCAGTTTATTACTTATAGTCCTTGTCCATGTAATAGTAAAATAAAAATTGTTGATGACTCTCTCTCAATTGTGGATGGTAAATGTTTCGTTTATCTATCTCCTCTCCTTACTTTTAAAGATGTTCTCCATGTGCCAAATCTATCTTGTAATCTCCTCCCCATTGATAAACTTACCTCTGATCAAGGTTATATTGCAAAATTCTCACCCTTACATTGTGATTCCCAAGAATTATCCTCAGGGAAGACGATTGGAAGTGTGAGAGAATGTAGCGGGCTGTACTACTTTGATGTTGACCTTTCATCTGTTCAAGGTAATAAGAGGTTGCATTCTGGTTGTACTGCTTCTAATATTGATATTATGAGATGGCATTACCGATTATGACATCCCAGTTTTCCCTATCTGAAACATTTGTTTCCTAGTGTGTTTAAAAACAAACACTTGAACATGTTCAAATGTGAATTGTGTCAATTTGTTAAACATACTCGAAGTGTTTTTCGTTCTCTCCCCTATAAGGCATCTCATCCTTTCACTCTCATTCACAGCGACATGTGGGGGCCATCCCGTGTTACAAATATCTCTAATACTCGCTGGTTTATCTCCTTTATAGATGATCATACTCGTTTAACTTGGGTATTTCTTTTAAAATACAAATCTAATGTCGTTGCCACCTTCAAAAAATTTCATTCAATGATTAAAAATTAAGTTCAAGCTAATCTCCAAGTTCTGCACACTAATAATGGTACATAATATTTTAATTCAATCTTAGGTGATTATCTTATCTCTAATGGCATTTTCCATCAAAGTTCATGTGTTCGTACTCCCCAACAAAATGGGATCGCTGAAAGGAAAAATTGACATCTGTTAGAAGTTGCTAGGGTTCTCATGTTTACTACTTATGTTCCTAAGATCCTTTGGGGAGAAGCTATTTTGACAGCAACTTATTTAATCAATAAAATGCCTTCCCGTGTCTTACAATATCAAACTCCAATTTCTTCTCTTCTTAAGATTTATCCTCAGACTCACTTACTCTCAGATATTCCACTAAAAATGCGTGTATAGCCTATGTTCATGTTTTAGGACCTAATCATACCAAACTTGATCCTCATTCTCAAAATTGTATTTTCCTTGGGTATTCTTCCACCAAAAAGGGCTATAAATGTTACAACCCTCTCACTCGTCGCCTTAGTGTCTCATCAGATTTCACATTCAATGAAGAGCAAGCTTTTTATCCTAACACTTCACTTCAGGGAAGGATTGTTAGGGATACTCACTGCTAAGATACCTGTTTACCAATGATAGGACCTGAATTCAATCCACCCTTTGAGTCTAATCCGCCAATTGAGTCTAATCCACCAGTTGAGTCTAATTCTATGCTAAATTCTGAACAAAACACTTCTGAAATTGAAAAAGACAGACAGAATAAATGCAGAAAAAGAGTTGTTGGTTTCTACTAGACGACAGGACAAACATCAAGTAATACCGCCAACTACGGATCTCGACTCCCATGAGTCTGAACCAGTGACAAATCCCAATGTAAGTGATTCTTTGAGTCCAATTTCATTTGATTCTAATCCTAGTTCGATTGTGATAGAATCAAATCTTCCCATTGCAAAAAAGAAGGGAGTGAGGAGTTGCACTTTACATCCTCTATCTAAGTATGTGTGTTGCAGCAAACTCACACCAAAATTCAGAGGCTTTGCTGCCAAACTTGAGGAGACAATTATTCCAAAGAATATTGATGAAGCCTTGTCCATTCCTGAGTGGAAGAAAGCGGTTGAAGAGGAAATAGGGGCGTTGAAAAAAAATGCTACCTGGAAAATAGCTGCTAAGCCAAAAGACAAGCATGTGGTTGTCGGAAAAACATTCAGAGCACGCAACAAAATGGGCGTGGTGGGCCCATTGGGTACAGCAATATAAAATTTTCATTATTCATAAAAACTGTTTATATGAATAAGAAAACATCCAGACAAAAATATTAACATATAATATTATTAATCATGCAACATATATATAAATATACAATATATTTATGTATAACATATAAGCACATAAGCATATGAATATTCAAGAGCATGAGCAATTACCTTTTGAAGCCTATCAAGCGTCCTTGAATCTTTTCATATATTTATCGATCTTCCTATCCAATGCTTTGAGTACTCAAACCATGATCTTCCGGAGTGTTCTTTATACCTCAAGATGTGTGTGGGTACATAGAGAACATGAGTTTGCAATTTTAGGAATCACAAGTATTTCTCAACACATGAGAACTTGGATTATGGTTTGAGAATGACTAGAATAATGAAGAAGAAAGAGTTTTTGTTTGACAAAAATTCTAAGAACTATTCTGAATTGTGTATTGTGTTGTTGTCTTGTTGTGTATCTTCTTATTTTTCTATATCATATATATAGAGATTATTCTATTACCTTATTATTCCTAATAATAATAATAATATCATAATGATGATAGGATTTGATTTAGGTAAATATCTAACTTACCAAATTTGAAAAAACTATTTTCAAATTATTAATTAATTAAATAAATAAAATAAAAACAACACTGATACAATACCAATGCAGTTGGTACACGCATGACACAATCCTTAGACTGTGTCATGCATGTACTGCTATATCCCTTTTCAGGGACATTGCATTTTCTTTTATTGATTTATTTAACTAAAATCAATCTCCCACAAAGTAAGATATTTACCTTTTTAAGGAAAATATGACAACTATATTTCAAAATTCAAATTGATGATCATCATTATCATCATCTTTTAAAATTCTATAAATCAAAAACTATTTTTGACTTACCAATTTTATTTTCTCCCACTCAAATAAAATAACTAATTTAAAAAAAAAATTATTTATTTATATGAATTTCGAAAATTATATATTTAAATTAATAAAAATATTTTTTAAAATTAATTATTAATTCCAAATTAATTATTCAACCTTAATTATCATATAATTGTATACTTGACCCGAAGAATAAAATTCTTCTTAAATTCCCAAATTATAGTTTTACCCTTGTATCAACTCTTACCTTGATATGGTGTTGATAGAGCCACCCTGGGGACCTATGGACCTATAATATCAAGCTCCAATAAATATTAGAATATTAATCAAAGCTCTTTGATTAGATAATCATATTTATTAATCTCATGATTACTCCACTATAAATATGAGATTGAACTCTTGATAATTATAGACATATATTTACTGAGTACTTTATTTAAGAATAAAATGTCCATTGATATAATCATTACATACAACGTTAATCCTCTATTAATGGTTCATAATTAAAAGGGAATAAAATTACCGTTTTACCATTTTCGCTATATCTTGTTCCTAGAGTACCATTGACTTTACTAGTGATGGTTGTGCCACAACAAGTTTGCGACGTGAGCGCTCATAACCTTTTCAGTTCCAAAAATCAACCCAATAGGGAACCATTATTCAATCTATAAGAGAATATAAATTCCATATATGTTAAACTACGTCCATAGCCATATATATATATATATCATTGAGTTCCCAAAACAATTGCTTTTAGCCTGATCATCCTGACAAACCTTAACACATGAATCAAAGGATCAGATGACATATATAGGAGTTCATAGCAACCTAAGGATTAAGATCATCGTGTATATGATCATCGTTTGATGTGTTTGATTTATACTATGAAACAATGTTTAAATAAGTATTAACAAATCACATCTAGTCTAGCTCTATATATCACTATATATAAAGCACATTCACTAAAGTGTCCTACTACACTAGTGACCCAGATCTAGGTCACTTATTTTCATAATACTAGCGAACCGTACTAGCAGTAATTAATCTAAAGATTCCATAAACCTATTTTACTGCGAATTGTTTTAAATCTATTATCTTAATCTCGATCCTCTCGTACCAATATGAGATTAAAGACCACATAGATAAACTTTGGAATTTTCTGATATTCACTTAATATTATCAATATAATATCAAACATAGTCTATATATATAATAATTCAATTCAATTATTTATTTCATTTAAAACATTTGTCAACTACAATTGCTTTAAGGGCACTATTCCTAACAGTGGTATGATGCAAGTGGGTATTCACGGTGTGTTATCCCCGTTTCCTCCCCTCATTCGCGACCCCACACATTGAGCCCATGGGCCACCCTAAAGGGACTTAAGGCCCAGACCGGGCCCAATAGATGAGGAAGGAGTGAGTCCCGACAGCCCAAATATCAGTAAAGCCCAAACGTTATCCCGGAATGAAAGTCGGGACCATGAAATTGGCATGTTTCATCTTCCCAGACCCCTCGTATGGTGTTGGCCAGGTTGTGATAAGGATATTGTTTCCTCCAAGTCTAAAAATGGACCGGGAGGATAGTAGATGAACCTGGATCCTGGTAAACGAACCAGGGTCTTGGTAAATGAAGATGGATGTTAGTAAACGAATCTGGACCAGGCAACCAGGTTGGGCGTGATAAGTTATCCCCGATATTGACATCGCCCCGAGAAATATAGAGTTTTATCCCCATAACTAACCTGCAGAAGAGGTTACATACGGAATGTACACCGTTATTTCAGAACCGTACTACCACTATTCTGACGGATCCTGTCCCCTGGATCTCCTTAGAAGCCCACACGAACTAGACTGAAGCTGCGTACTGTTGTCAGTCTTATAGCGTGGTTACGCTCAGGCCAGCCTAATGGGCCCTAATTAGTGCATTTTATTTATTAAGATCCTTTGTATTAAGCCTCCATCAGTGAGCAAATAGTGTTTATACCCTTATTGGGCCCGGATTACTCCGGCCCAAACCCAGAGCACTTAACTGCCTATAAATGTAAACAGTTGTGCACTGTGGAGAGGATTCGATTTTTCTCTTGTAAGCATACACTATCCTCAAATTCAGAGAAAACTCCATTACTAAAGCTCCTTAAGCTCTAATACAATTTACTCGTGGACTAAGGCTCTTTAACCCCCCAACCACGTAAAATCCCTTCTGTGATTATCTCTAATCCTTTCTTCTTAAGCTCTCTGATCTTTTATAATTCTAGTTTCTGAAAAACTCGGTAAACATTTTGGTGCTTTCATTGAGAGCCGAATAATGCTTTTTAAAAAAAAAAGGAAGATATCGAATATCTGCAACGATGGTGAACACGAGACATACTACGTTCGATCCTGCTCACCAAGAACAAGGCAATGGAGAGCCACTGCCCAATCAACCTCTCCCTCAAAATCAACCTGAGGATACACCTTATCAAATGCCCTAGCCTGACGAGTCCCATAACTATGAAGACGGGGCAGATTACGAGGAAGGTTATTATGGGAAGATGAGGAAAATGAAGGGGGATACCATGATCACGAAGCTGAGAATCCTGCGATCACTGAAGAATAAGTAGACCCCAATCAGGAGGACCCAGAGGTGGTTAAACTGAGACAACAAGTCCTGGATCAAGAGGCTAGGATAACTGAACAGAAAGAAGCCACTCGCCAGATGCAAGAATCCCTCCTGGCCCTGCAGGCTTTCATTGCTGCCCAAGGATTGGCGGTCAACCCTCTAGCTGTTCCTCCTTCAGGAACACGGCCGTCGACTTCACCAGTAAGGACCAGCGTGCCCGAGAATACGAGGCCTATCCCCCCTCCGAGACAAGATCCCGGAGTCAGCCCGTCTAACCCGGCTCAAGAAAAAGGGAAAGCCCAAGCGGCTGACCCTGTGGGAAAAGCAAACCCCCAGAGGAAAACTCATCCCGTCCCAAAAACCAGGGCCAACCCAGGATCGCTCCCTAGGAAAGAGAAGATGCGTCCCGTCCCAGGACGGGATCATCTAATCAATTCGCAAGGGATACGCCCGTAGGGTAATAAACCTCGGGTTGTCCCTAGATAGACTGGACAGGAGCAGCGCTTCCACCACAGCGCCTCCGTGAATAAAGATCACCGATGGCGCCAGCATGTTGATGAGCCGGAAGCCATTAGTTTAGGGGACGACATGTCCCGGATAGACCTGCGTGACTGTCTAAATGCCCGAAAGGAGTGGGCCCGCAAGGAGAAGATTTTCCCCTGAGGGGGAGATCTGAGGAATAACCTCAACGACAGCAGGAACGAAAGGGTCCCCCTGGACAACGGAATGGCCAGGCAGTTCATGGAACAGCTGGCCGCATTAAAGAAAGTCACGGATTGTCTGGTCCATAAACAAGAGGGAGGAGGTTCCGATTTTGAAGAAGAGGAAAAGGAACCACGCGCCAAACACATCCTGGATGTGGTGCTCCCTAAGGGGTTCAAAATGCTGAATCTGCCCGCTTATACCAGGAACACAGACCCCAGGGACCATTTGTACCGCTAAAATCGGTTAATGACTGTAGCCCATGTTTGTGACAACGACAAATGCCTCTATTTTTTGATCACTCTAGATGGACCCCCATAAGAGTGGTGGAAAAGGCTCAAGCCAAGATCTATCCAATCCTGGTCCGGACTACAGTCGGCACTCCACAAGAAGTTTGTGGCCGCAATGAGGATGGACATGCAGATCAGCACCCTCGCTAACATTAAACAACTCCCCACGGAGACTCTGAGGGCCTACATCCAGTGCTTCACAGAAGAGGCCTCAAAAACCAAAGTGGACGATGGCAGCGCCTAGTGGCCCTACAGTCTGGGATCCGAGTCGGGTCCCCTCTCTGGGATGACATGCAGTGTAGTAAGACGGCCACCCTCGAAGAATTCATAAGGAGGGCACAAGGCTTTATCAATTGGGAGGAGGCCCGAATCCATGCATTCAGATGGCAGCCAGCTCCTCAACCAAGTGCCTAAACTTTTCCTGGGTACGAGATGCAGTGCCTGGCCCCTCACTATTCAACACCCCCGGTGGCGCCAGGGTCGACGGGCATTCCCGGAATGACTTTCACAACCCCAACGGTCTACAGTCCTGCTTCCTTAGGATACGCGCCGGCCCAGTCCACCCCATTTTTTGGATATGGGATGACACCAGTCGGGTAGAGTGTTGCTCCCGGCGGCGCCCAGCCGTCCCAGATGGGGGGGACGGAAGCAAGGGTAAACCCCTCCCGAGGGAAGAGATCGGGGAAAGAACAGAACTGGTCCGAGCTCTCTAAGAAGGGCAAGAGGGGCTACAAGCCCCAATATTCATGGTACACCAACTTGGTGGATACCAGGGAAAACATACACCTGGCCAGGGAGAGGACGATTCATTACCGGAAACCCACCCCCATGTTCAAAGGGGGAAAGAACTCGAGGGACACCAGTAAGAGGTGTGTGTATCACAAAGACGTGGGTCACTTGACTGAGGAGTGTCGTTAGCTGAAAGACGAGATTGAGAACTTGATCAAGCTGGGACATCTCCACCAGTGGGTCAGGAGGCTCGTGGGCGTTTCAGGACTGCCAGTGGCTCCCGAACAACCCGCGATCTCGGGTGCATCTGGAGTATACCAACCTCCCCAAGAAGGATATGTGACAGGCTCGGGAGCACAAGCCCCTCAGGGGTCCCCAATTGTGCAAGCACTCAGACTCGGGATGCCTTTCCTCTCCGGAATCGCGCCTCCACGAATAGATGGTCACGTAGCCATCATCTCGGGCGGGCCGCACTTGGGGGGACCATCCCGAAATGATCAAAAGCGGTATCTCAGCGAGCTTGACCACGACCAAGAGGTATGCTCCTTGGTCCAGACCTCGGCTCAATGCCCGAAGTTGATGAATCTCCCCATCACCTTCACGGAAGAAGATGCCCGGAATGTCCACTTCCCGCATCATGACCCTCTGGTCATCGATGCCCAAATCGCCAACAAAATGGTGTCTCGAGTGTTGGTGGATGACGGAAGCTTCGTAAATATTTTGTTCAAGCCAGCCTTCGTTGAGATTGGCTTGACTGAGGCAGATCTGGCCTCGTGCCCAACTCAGATCTATGGGTTCAATGGAGATTCAATACTCCCAATGGGGAAGATCCAGTTGCCCATGACATTGGGGAACGAGATCCAAGGCTTGTTCAAATTATGTACGTTTGTAGTGGTGGACTGCTCCACTGCATACAATGTCATCTTTGGTCAGCTTGCACTGGTCGATTTCGGTGCCATCACTTCCATCCGCCACTTTTGTATGAAGTTCCCCTGCGATAACGGAGGGGTAGGAATGGTTCGAGGAGACTAGAAGAGCGCCCGGAAGTGTTACCACGTGTCCGCCCGACTAATTTATATGGTCCATGAAGAACCTCTTGAGGAGGAAAATGTTGATCCGGTCCCGCCTCCTCCCCTGACACGAAGGGTGGTTTGGGAGGAAGACGAACTGGATTCGTGGATAGGGGTGGACCGCACACTAGAGCCCATGGAAGAAATTGAAGAGGTCTGCATCAGCGACACCGACTCGACCAAGGTAATCCAAGTAGGGAAGAACCTGAATGCAGAGGTCCGGGCTGCCAACATCGCCCGAGTGAAAGAAAACCAGGAAGTCTTGGCCTAGTCACACTCGGATATGACCGGGATAGACCGTAACATCATCTGCCACGCCCTAAACATCGACGAGGGTGCGACTCCAATCCGGCAGAAATGGAGACCTCTGGGGGCGGAGAGGGCAGAGGCCCTCAAGTTAGAAGTTGAGAAGTTATCCTCGATCAACTTCATTCGGGAAGCCTTGTATCCCGTATGGCTAGCCAATCCGGTGCTGGTGCCCAAGCCAAACGGGACGTGGAGAACTTGCATCGACTTCACAGACCTCAACAAGGCCTGCCCCAAAGATTGTTTCCCTCTACCCCGGATCGACCAAATGGTAGATGAAATGTTCGGATACGAGATCTTAAGCTTCATGGACGCTTATTCAGGCTATAACCAAATCTCGATGCACGTAGCAGATCAAGAACACACTAGCTTCCAAACAGACAAGGGGGTGTACTGCTACATCATCATGCCCTTCAGACTCAAGAACGCCGGAGCCACGTATCAAAGGCTCGTCAACAGAATGTTCCAAGCCTAGCTGGGAAGGAATATGGTGGTCTATATAGACGACATGCTGGTCAAGTCCAAAACCTCCGGAGGACACGCCGATGATCTGGCAGAAGCGTTTGCCATCATTCGGAAGTATGGGATGAAGCTGAATCCCAAGAAGT
Organism: Humulus lupulus; assembly: GCF_963169125.1. NCBI lineage: Eukaryota > Viridiplantae > Streptophyta > Magnoliopsida > Rosales > Cannabaceae > Humulus > Humulus lupulus. Next base: position 236,857,722 of record NC_084794.1, read on the forward strand.
GCACCTTTGGTGTGGCATCCGGGAAGTTCCTGGGCTTCATAGTCAACTCCCGGGGGATAGAGGCCAACCCGGACAAGATCAAAGCATTGATCGATATGCTCTCGCCACGGAAGCACAAAGACGTTCAGAGCTTGACGGGACAAATAGCCGCCCTGAGCCGTTTTGTCTCGAAAGCCACGGACAAATGCATCTCATTCTTCAACATCCTTCAGGGAAGCCAAAGGTTCAAATGGTAGGCTGAATGCGAAGAGGCTTTCCAGAGGCTAAAAGAGCATTTGGCCCGAGCGCCAATCTTAGTAAAGCCAGTGGATGGAGAGCCGTTGTACCTCTATTTGGCCGTGTCTGAACATGCCATCAGTGCCACGCTCATACGGGAAGAATCAAAGGTCTAACTCTCAGTCTATTACGTAAGCAAACGGTTATTGGGTGCAGAGTCCAGATACCCACTAATCGAAAAATTGACATTTTGCTTACTAATTGCATCCCGGAAGCTTAGGCCTTACTTTCAGGCCCACGCCATAAGAGTACTGACCAACCATCCCTTACGGCAAGTGTTACAAAAACCCGAATCGTCGGGGAGACTCCTAAAATGGGCCATGGAACTGAGTCAATTCGACATTGCATATGTCCCCAAGATATCAATCAAGGGGTAGGCTCTGGCTGACTTTATCGTGGAGTGCATCGGGATCACTGAAGATGACGATCCCATCGACCCCACAACACCCTTATGGAAGGTCTTCGTAGATGAGGCTTCGAACGAAAATGGAGCCGGGGTTGGGATCATCTTAGTGTCACCACAAGGACACTAGTTGACAAGTGCCCTGCATTTCTAGTTCGATGCATCGAACAACGAGGCCGAGCACAAGGCCATGTTGGCTGGATTGTGTCTGGCCCGGGAGGTAGGGGCAGCAAGTCTGAAGGTCTATAGAAACTCCCAATTGGTTGTCAGACAAATCTAGGGGGAATACCAAACGAAGGGGGAAAATATGGCTGCTTATGTGACACAAGCTCGAGAGCTACTTCAGTCTTTTAAGAAGTATTCCATCCGCCAGATCCCCAGAGAAAAAATGTGTTTGCAGACACATTGGCAAAACTGGCCACAGATGTCGAGGCGGAGCTCTTTGGGCTCAATCTAATTAACCATCTTCCCGCACCAAGTATTCAAGCCCCCACGATCAATGCCATAGACTATTCCACGTCCTGGATGAGACCTATCATCCACTATCTAACAATCGAGGGGTTGCCCGCGGATAGGGCAGCGGCCAGAAAGCTTCAGTACCAAGCCCCCAGATACGTCATGATGGAAGGTAAACTCTATCGCAGAGGGTTGTCCATGCCATACCTCCGATGCATATCCGGGACTGAAATGTGTGCAATCATGCATGAGTTCCATGAAGGTTTCTGCGGAGATCACACAACTAGACTTAGCCTGTCCAAGAAAATCCTAAGACAAGGATATTTCTAGCCAACAATGAAGAAGGATTGTGTCGATTATGTCTGCAAGTGCGAACAATGCCAAATGTACGTGAAGATCCCGCGAGCCCTTCCAATGGAAATAACCCTGATGACTAGTCCATGGCCTTTCGCAGTGTGGGGTATCAACCTAGTAGGGTCACTCTCGACCGAGAAGGGTGGTATGAAGTACGCCATCGTGGCCATAGATTATTACACCAATTGGGTCGAGGGTGAACCCATGAACACCATCACCTCAAAAAAGGCCCTGGACTTCGTCATCAACAACATTGTGTGCCGATATGGCCTTCCTCACAAGATCGTGTCCGACAACGGGAAGAAATTTGACAGCATCCACTTCACTGACTTCTGTGAAAGACATGGCATCATCAAAAGCTTCTCTGCAGTCGCAAGGCCTAAAGAAAACGGGCAAACAGAGGCCATGAACAAGATTTTAAAGGGAACATTGAAGAAAAGCTTCAAGCCTACAAAAGCAAGTGGCCGGAAGAGTTGCCCTGCGTACTATGGGCATACCGGACAATAAATAGAATGTCTATCGGGCATACTCCCTACTCCATGGTGTACAGATGTGAAGCAGCCATCCCAGTGGAAACAACTATCCCGTCCCACCGACAGGACACGTACGATCTCGTCCAGAACCACGCCTTACTACAAGAATCTTTAGACCTCATTAAAGAGATTCGGGAAGAGTCCCAGGTTCAGTTGAAGATGTATCAAGGAAAGATTGCCCGATACTTTAACTCTAAAGTTAAGAGTCGAAGGTTTGAAATCGGCGATCTGGTCCTGAGAAGAGTCTTCTCTGCAACCCAAGATCCGAGAGTGGGGGTTCATGGGCCCAAATTGGGAAGGATCATATGAAATCCAACATGAAGTATGTCCAGGAACGTATTGCTTAAGGCGACTTGATGGAACAGAGGTTGCAAGAGCCTGGAACGCAGAACACCTCTGTAAGTACTATCAATAGTCAGGAGGACATGTTCCTGTTTTTAATTTTTCTTTTAAACAATGTACGCCCCAAGGCGGTTTCTTATTTAATGAAAATGATGTGTACAAAACATCATAAAGAAATATTGTAAATAAATGAAAGTTCGTGTCTGTTTTCACAAACAAGTGACCTAAGACTGCAGTCTTCGCTCACTTGGGGGGGGGGGGGGTATAACCATCCGTACAAACAAGTCCGAGAACAAAAAAAGGATGCAAAATGCAAAGTTTAGTCCTAGTCCGGACCATATAGACTGGGGGTAGCAGAAACCCAGCCCCAACAAAAGGACGCAAGGCTCAGGCCTAGTCTCAACCTGGACATACAAGGTTCGGGGGGTACAAACCCGATAGGACGAAAGGCTCAGGCCTAGTCCCTAACCTGGACATACATGGTCCAGGGGTTACAAACCTGATAGGATGAAAGGCTCAGGCCTAGTCCCTAACCCGGACATACATGGTTCGGGGGATACAAACTCGATAGGACGCAAGGCTCATGCATAGTCCCTAAACCGAACATACATGGCCCGGGGGGTACAAACCAAATAGGACTTAAGGCTTAGGCCTAGTCTTGGCCCAGGCATACATGGTCCAGAGGTATAATATCCAGTAGGACATGTGGGCCAGCCCTAATACTAACTCGGACATGCATGGTTCAGGGATATAAAAAACCTAAAAATTGGTTGACCAAGCGTGGTCCCAAATAACCAAATACCCATCCACGTCTTCTCTATAATGGCCTAGACCATTGGAACGTGAGTCCGAGGTATAAGTTATCAAAAATTAGTCTTATAAATGGCCTAGGTCGTGGGAACCTGACCCATAGGTCCAAAATAAGCTAATCAACTAATCTTAGATGACCCAGGCCATTGGAACTTGAACGCCAAAATCAAGACAAATAAATTTGGTGAAAATTATTAACTCCCTAGTGGCCCAGGCCGTTGGAACCTGAACAGCAGGGTTAAAGCGAGTTAATAAGTTAAAATCTAAAAAGAGATCTCTGATGGTCCAGGCCAGTGGAGCCCATATTATAAAGTCGGGATGACTCACTCCAGGCCATAAAGACCCGAACATGGGTCCCCAGACGAGATAAATGCTTTCTACAACTTTTCCCCAATGGTCCCGGCCGTTGGAACCAGGATTGAACATTCGACTTATTCATGCAAGGTGGTAAAACACTTAGTGAAATTCTAACGGATGGAATGGGAAAAACTTGTGCAAGAGATAAAATAGATACACATAAAAATTGTCTTGGACGCACCCACGTCCATAAAAGTGTTACAAAAAAGAAAGAAAAACAAGTAAAAGACCCGGGCCTAGGCTTCGCCGTGCCCTGATGCCTTCGGGTTGGCTCCATCTGCCTCCTCCTCGGTCAAGAGCTCCGCGTCAGCTTTCTCCTTAGCCTTGAACTCAGCTCTCTTTGCGGCGGGATCGGGATAAAGCAGGAGGTTCATGTTCTTGTCTTGGAGCCAGGTCATGTAGATAGCCTCGTCGAAGGTGGCCTCCAACAAGGCATCTGCCTGCTCTTTCCCTTGGCGGGCCTCCTCGTGCATTTTCACCTCTTGCTGAAGCAGATTGTCCAGGACCTGGACGCGAGATTCAAGAGTGGTGATCTTCTCCCGATCTTGGCGAGACTGGGCTTCAGTTGCCTCCAGGAGGATCTTAGATGATGTATCAGTGCCCCGAACAAGAAAAGTTCCGCCTCTAGGCTATCCACCAACTTTTTGTGATTGACTTCCTTCCGGGACAGAGTCTCTTCAAGTTGGAACTGAGCCCAGGCAGCCTCCTCATGGTCTTCTTTGGCTTAAGCAACCTCCTTGGCTAGGGCCTCTACCCGGGCAACCTCCTTGGTTAGGGCTTCCCGCTGGTTCATAGCCTCTTCCAATTCCAGTTGGCCCGTCTCTAGCCTCATCGCCATCTCTACCACCAAGTCATCATTCCAATGGGCCAGTAAGGCGTCTTGGAAAAAATCAAAGTTAGAAAACGTACGAGTTAAAAATATAAGAAGTAAAGGAAAACATGGACATGTAACTTACAACGGTGATCTGGTGACGGATGGCCTAGGAGATGAATAGGGCGTCCTGGTTGGCCACATTGGCGTACTATTTCAGTTGGAGGTTGGACATGGTAGTCCCAACCTGGTCCAACAGATCCGTAGTAAACGGGGTCGTGTGCTGCCCCAATTTAGGGCAAAATCTGGTCTCAGCAACGAGTTGGTCCACGATCGGTTGAGGGGCACTGAAAGCATCTGGGCGCTTGGCGAATTCCACCTTGCGTCGGGTCATCAAGGCCCTGTAGACCTCCTCCCACCTGTCCCGGCTATCTTCCCAGGTCCGAGATACCATCTTCGACCTCTCCTCCTAGAGGACTAGGTCCCCTTCCTCGAGGAAAGCCAGATTAATCGGAAGAATGGGAGCCTCCGAGAGTTCCCGGATGGCGAGTTGGCTTTCCTCGGAAGAGTTCTTGGCCAAGGAAGAGTCCTTGGTCTTAGCCCTCTTGGCCCGGTTCGCGGACTCATCAACCGCCGGGTCCGCAGCTCTTTTCTCTAACCCCTGACTCGCCAGAGGCTCCTGCTCCAAGTCAATGATTGGAAAATGAGCAGGCTGAGATGAGGCGGCTTCAACACGTACCATCGGAAGAGGGATCGTGACCAGAGCCTCCCTGACAGAATCCACCTCTGGCATCGAGCCCCCAAGAATCAAATCCAAAACCTTGTTCTTGGGCACACCTTTGGTGGCTTTCTTCGCCGACGCCCTAGCCTTGGCCGCCCGGGCCTCCATGGCCTGCTTTATCTTGGCCATGGGATTGGACATGGCAGAATCGTCTAAAAAGGAAACAAAAAGAAAGTCAGCCAAATGCACAAGTGAGGACAAGAAGTAATTAAAAGCTAGTCTAAGGTCCTCCGAGACGAACTTTTATCTAGAACTCAGGCCTGACTCAACTCTCCTAACGCGAATGAATGGATTCGGTCCCCCATGTCGTCTAGGTCCAAGAAGTTACCATATTGGAGGAACCCGGACGAGTACATGAGGGTCTCCGGGTCTAAAATAATGGGAGACGAAGGTCCCATTTCTCTGACAGCCCCGAACAAGTGGCCTCGATAAACTTGCCTATCCCTAACTAAGTCCCCAAAATGGGGAGCATGAGATAAAAACAAAGGCGAATTACCTTGCCCCGACGTACTGGCCTCGGGAGCCCCTGTGTTCAGCTGGGCCTCTTCAAAGAGGGCATCCAGCTCCTTAGAGGCGACCCTCTCTGTTTGTTGGGCCTACTCCCTTTTCTTCTTCGCCGAGTACGCTTGGGCCGTGGCCTTGGTATGGAAGAGAGCTAGCTCCTTCCTCTAGGCTGGGTCCTTCTCGCATTGCAGTCCCCGGAGGCTAGGGGCCACAATTTTCTGGTTGGCCACCAACATCCAAATTGTTCGTAGGTTCACGGTGGTTATGTAGTCTCCTACGTTCAGATCTTCCGCGCTTAAAGTGACGTAGTACTTCTTTCGGTCAAGGATTGACTGGGTGAGAGGGTTCTAGGCATATGGTCCTGTCATCCGGGACTGTAAGTCGAAAGTGGACAACAAAAAGAACGAACAGGGTTAAGAGAAAAGACTACTTACCCACTCGCTGGAAGTCCAGCACCAGTGTGGGGTTCTTATCCAAAAGGAACCCGGATGTCATAAACCAATAATTTCTGACATCCAGGGGGTGCTTCCAGGAGCTAGTAGGAGCAGGATAATTAACGTGAGGCTTCAGTCTGTAGAAGTCATCCCGGGTCTTATTCTTGGCATTAAGTTGCGACTCCAGCTTATAGAAATACAGAACCTCCGCTGGGGTCGGCTCCAGAATCTCCTTCGCCATGCAAAAGATACGCCATCCAGCAATAAGTCTGTAAGCTTGGGGCAGGAGCTGAAAGGGCGCGATCCCCACAAACTTCAGGAACTGTGCAAAATAGTTGTGGAGTGGGAGAGTGGCTCCCACATTGATGTGGCCCATGCTTCAGGCCCCGAATTTTCCCATGCTGGTGTGGGCCTTTTCCTCCTTCCTGGCTAGGTGGTTATAAAAGAGTCCAGGAGTCGACTCCACTCCCAAATGTCTCTCCAAAATGTCCAGCATTTAGTAGTTCCGGAATAAATTCTTCTCCCCATCCATCTCCCATGTGTTGCCACTGTGGGGTTTGTGTCCTTCCAGGATGAAGGGGGCCGACTGGACGTATTCTTCTAGGTGGAGAGTAACACCGAGACTCATGACTGGTGATCTGGGAACAAATGAAAAAGAAGCAAATAACCAAGCAATTAGCACCAAAACCCAAAAAGGTTGGTTAAGGTACGGGGGCTCTCCTACGAACTGCTTGGAGGAGTCCCCTTTGGATCAGATGTAGGATCATTGAAGATATCCAGAACCTTGATCGGGAACATATAAGAGGAAGAATTTTTTCTAAGTTTTCCCTAGTCGACCTATTACCGTTTGTTCGGGGACAACCCAAACTTGAGAGGATCCAGGATGACCCAGACAGTTTGTTCTACTAACCTAATACGCCTAGAACCACCCTAAACGGTGGCCCCAGCTCTAACAGCACTATAGCCACAAATGTGATACCACAAAACGATAAGCACAGGAAAACATAAATAAAAGCTTTGGGAAACTTACTGTAAAGTTCTGATCGTGGAAGGTGTAGTGTTTCCAGCGACAGAGACGGTAAAATCACGGTCTTGAATAGGCAAAGACGACACATAAGTTCGTCTACTGGTCGAGCCGAGGTCACACTTTCAGGTGAGGGCACATAAATGAGACTCGTCGGAAAGAGACGACGACGAAAACAGAGAAGTCGGCGGAGAATCTCGTCAGCGAGCTCGGACATAAAAAGGTCTCTTTATTGTTGTGATTGTTTAGAGTGCATAAAACTTGCAAATGAAAATCTGGGAGGTATTTATAAGAATCAAAAGCATGTTTTTTATCCAACGGTTTAGGACGTTTTCCCACATCCAATGGTCCCGGATTACGCAGGGGCTTTAATTAGCTCACTCGAGTATCAGATTGCGGGCTCCCCAAGTCGCAATCCACACCATCACGATCTAACGGTCTAAAGGAAAGGTTTTTTAAAATTTATCCCATCCAACAGTCCCCAGTAATGCAGAAATATTAAAGGATCCATCCATACAAATGGGACGCTTCAAAATCTATGCTAACGTTTGGTTGTCGACACGATAACCAAGAGAATGTCTCCAAACCTGTCAGACGCGAGTACCATTAGCGCACCAATTATAGGGAAACACGTTCATATGGCATGATGAAGTTGAAAGGTCGAGGGTCACCCAAACAACCTTGAAGTAAATGATCCTGGGCTCAGGTAAACGAACCAGGGTCCTGGTAAATGGAACGGGATGTTAGTAAATGGACCGGGCCTCTGAGATTTGATCAGGAATGCTGACATAGGCTTTATATACAAGCTTCCAGCAATCAATCCCCCTCGAAAACAGACTCGTCTCCTGGGGAACGAACCGGGATATCGAGAATTGATCCGGGAAAGGAAGCAAGCCTTCACTGCGCAAGCACAGATAAAGGCTTGGGGGTAAATGTTATCCCCGTTTCCTCCCCTCATTCGCGGCTCCGCACATTGAGCCCATGGGCCACCCTGAAGGGACTTAAGGCCGAGATCGGGCCTAATAGACGAGGAAGGAGTGAGTCCCGACGGCCCAACTATTAGTAAAGCCCAAACGTTATCCCGGAACGAAAGTTGGGACCATGAAGTTGGCATGTTTCATCTTCCCGGACCCCTTGTATGGTGTTGTCCGGGGTGCGATAAGGATATTGTTTCCTCCAAGTCTAAAAATGGACCGAGACGATAGTAGATGAACCTGGATCTTGGTAAACAAACCAAGGTCTTGGTAAATGAAGAGGGATGTTAGTAAACGAACCCAGACCAGGCAACTAGGTTAGGTGTGATAAGTTTTCTCCGATATTGACATCGCCCCAAGAAATACAGAGTTTTGTCCCTATAACTAACCTGCAGAAGAGGTTACATACGGAATGTACGCCGTTATTTCACAACCGTACGGCCACTATTCTGACGGATCCTGTCCCCCGGATCTCCTTAGAAGCCCACACTAACCAGACTGAAGCTGCGTACTATTGTCAGTCTTATAGCGTGGTTACGCTCAGGGCGACCCTTATTGGGCCCGGATTAGTGCTCTGGTTACGATCAATCTAATTAGTGCATTTTATTTATTAAGATCCTTTGTATTAAGCCTCCATCAATGAGAAAATAATGTTTATACCCTTATTGGGCCCGGATTAGTCTGACCCAAACCTAGAGCACTCAACTGCCTATAAATATGAACAGTTGGGCATTGTGGAGAGGATCCGATTTTTCTCTTGTAAGCATACACTCTGCTCAAATTAAGAGAAAACTCCATTACTAAAGCTTCTTAAGCTCTAATACAATTGACTCGTGGACTAAGGCTCTTTAACGCCCCAACCATGTAAAATCCCTTGTGTGATTATCTCTAATCCTTTCTTCTTAAGCTCTCTTATCTTTTATAATTCTAGTTTCCGAAAAACTTGGTAAACACAGTGAAATACAAAGCTGATGGTACTATAGAAAGATACAAAGCGAGACTGGTTGCAGTGGGGTTCATTCAAACTTACGGGGTGGACTACACAGAGACATTTTCACCAGTGGAAAAACTAAACACAATAAGAATTCTCTTATCAATAACTGTTAATCTTGATTGGCCATTGCAGCAACTTGATATTAAGAACGCTTTTCTAAATGGAAATTTAGAAGAAGAGGTCTATATGAAGATTCCTCTTGGCCTCGAAGGAGAATATGGAAAAAAATAGCATGTCACTTAAAGAAATCTCTCTATGGCTTGAAGCAGTCACCACAGGCATGGTTTGAGAGGTTCAATCAAGTGATCAAGAAGCATGGGTACAAACAAGGTCACTCAGATCATACTCTATTCTTCAAACATTCACAAGATGGTAAGATTGTAATTCTTATTATCTATGTTGATGATAGCATTCTAACTGGAAATGACCTTATTGGAATGGAGGAGCTTAGGAGACTATTAGCCCAAGATATTGAGGTAAAAGATCTTGGTAAGATGAGATACTTTCTGGGTATGGAGTTTGCAAGAAACAAGTAGGGGATTTTAGTCTCTCAACGTAAGTATGCTATTGATCTACTCAAAGAGACTGGTATGCTCGAATGTAAACCAACAGCAACACCAGTGGAACCCAATGGAAAGTACGAGAAGAAAGAAAAGGAGAAATATGTAGACAAAGGGATGTATCAACAAATAGTGGAAAAATTGGTCTATTTGTCTCACACCAGACCTGACATTGCCTTTGCAGTTAGCTTGGTCAGTCAGTATATGCACAACCCTTTAGAAGAACACTTGGAGGCAGTTTATAGGATATTACAGTATCTAAAGAAGACACTTGGAAAAAACCTATTGTTCAGAAAAAAAAAATGGAGAAAGAGGCATAGAAGCTTTCAATGATGCAAACTGGGCAGGTTCAATTGAGGACAAAAGATCAACATTTGGATATTGTACTAAGGTATGAGGAAAACTTGTTACTTGGAGAAGCAAGAAACAATCTATTGTCGCAAGAAGCAGTGCTGAAGCTGAGCTTAGAACTCTTGCTCAAGGAGTATGTGAATTGATCTGGATCAAACGAGTTATTGAAGAATTACAACTTCAAAGAGCGAATCCTTTGAAACTATACAACGACAATAAATCAACTATTAATATAGCACACAATTCAGTTAATCATGATAGAGCCAAACATGTGGAGGTGGACCGTCATTTTATAAAAGAAAAAATTGAAAAAAAAGAACTCTATGTCATTTATGTGCCAAGCAAACGATAAGTTGCTGATTTGCTAACAAAAGGGGTACCAAAACAAAGTTTTGATGAGCAAGTGTGCAAGCTGGGCATGTAGGACTTGTATGCAACAGCTTGAGGGAGAGTGTAGAAATAATCTGAATTATTAGTTAGTGTTTTACAGCTCATTAGTTAGTGTTTTACAACTAAGGTGTAATTAATGTAAATTAGTTTATACCTAGAATATACTGTTTGTACTCAGCCTATTTAAATGTTATTCCTTGAGTATATTTTTCTACAGAAATTTCAAACTTAAACATAAATATATTTTTGAATTTATATTCCAATGAATGCGATTAATTATTAATATAAAAACTCAAATGATAAACAAAAACATAAACGTAAACTACTTGTTTACAATTTCAAACCAAGTTAAATATAAGTTGTAAACAACTTGTTTACTATTTCAAATTAAAATATAAAGTAAATAATGTTTTTACACTATTGAATTTTTAAGGAAATCGTAAACTACTGTTCTTGATTTTTGTTTAGATTTTTTTTTTTACAATATAAGATTAAATAGGTTGTCATTTTTGTGTGTGCATTTTTTACCTTAAAATAAATATAAATTTGAAATCTTAATTCAATAAAAAATTAATATATTTTTTTATATGTTAAGACTATATTAGTAAAATATTATAAGAAAAGGGTATAGATCCATTTTTTGAAATAGAAGGTAATTATGTGTATTAAGTATGAAGAAAGAGTATGAGGAAATTACATTTTATATGGACTTTTTAATAGAGTGTGCAAAAATATGATTTTTTTAAAAAAAAGGTTAATCTATGCCTTTTTTTTTTTTAAGAATTTTCACTTTTATGAGTTTATTTTCCCATATTTTTGTATAAAAGTTGGTTTATGCCATAGTTTTACTCTTATTCAAATTTTATTGATTTGGAAGGGTGCGTTTGTAATTTGAATATATATATATATTTTTTTAGCTTATTTGCTTTTTTATATTAAATTTTTCTTTGGTTGTTTTGCATTTTTTTTTTTTGTAATATGAATTGTGTTTATTATAAACATTATTTTTTTTAGATTGTACATTTCTTTTTCCAAATTTTGGGTAAGGTAACCAGTTACTTGATTGTTCTTTGACAATTATGTAAAAATAAAATCATAGAGCTAGGTTAAATAATATGTACCAGGAGGGGTAACCAGTTACCATAGGAGGGGTGACAGGTTACTCATATTAAATATGAAAAAATCCATCAAATTTGATGGAAAAAGAGGAAAAGCACTTCATTAAAAAAATAAAGAAGAAGTAGCTATGAATTTAGTAATATAGGTAACTAGTTACCATAAAGAACCCAGAAATATACACACACATTAGAACATGAAGGTAATCAGTGACTATGAAGAACCCAAAAATATACACACACATCAGAACGTTAAGGTATCCAGTTACCCCCAGATATATACACACAAAGAACGAGAAGGTAACTAATTACCCAAAAAAATATACACACAAAGAATGGGAAGGTAACCAGTTACCGCAGACCTGAAGATAGAAAAAAAAATGGATCCACCCCCTTTCTCTCTCTTCCATCTTCTTCTCTTCCCTCATCAAGAGCCCTAGCCACCGCCTACCTCTCATTGCTGACTCTCCACTTCGAATACCTCCTTGCATCACCTCGAAAATAGAAAAAAAAATTAAGATTTGAAAAAAAAAATTCAGATATGAAAATGAGCCGACAATCGAGGCTGGGACTCTCTTGGGTGCGACGAGGCTAGGGTGGAGCTTTCGGGTTCTTGGTTCTCGGCTTGGAGTGTTGCATTTGGGGTCGGGTTGCAAACGGGTGGCGTTGGATCTCGGGATCAACGACAGAGATAGAGATAAGGAGGGTGGTTCGCGTCTAGGTGTGGGTTGCTGTGGGGATGGGCTTAGAGTTACGCCGCGGAGGAGGTGCGAATTCGCACTTGGGTTCAGATGGTGGGGCTCGGGCGGAGCTGGGGTCTCGGACGGTTGGGCTCTCGAATGGAGGGTCGTCGGAGCTGTCGGGGATTGTGCTGGGCGGAGCTGAAGGGGATGGTGCGGCTGAGTTTTGGAGAGAGAATGGATTTGAGTGGATGGGTTTGAAGAGAGAAAAGGGTTTGTGTTGTCGGGGTTTGAGAGAAAGAAAAGTGGAAGCTAATTTTATAATAGTACCCCTGTGTTGGGTGATGTGTTTGATTTAAATTTAGCTTGTATATTTTAGTTAGCTACTAATTATGTTTCCTATATTTTAATTTTTTCTTTTATAAATTTTTTCATAAAAATTAAGAAAAATATAATTCCCATATTTTTGCACATTGATGGCATAAAAACCATATTTTTGTAAAATTCCCAAAGAGTATTTATGTGGTCCTAATTTTGAGAACCAAACAGACGGGGCTTTTTCTGGGCCATTACTTTGAGCCCACACTTAACCTAAAGCCCAGCGCAGCCTTTTACTGCCCGTCTACTCATTTTATAAATTAAAAATTATTTATTTATAATTACACATCTTTTATATATATCTTAAATCTTGAGCTATATATATATATTTTAAAAATTTTATATTATGCACCATATTATAAATATTTTTTTTGAGAAAATTCATAATGAAATAAATTGGCGTAAGGAGAATAAAAGCATCAAAGTATAATATAATCTCAAGATTAGGTAATTTTTCTAATGATATTATATTATTATGTTGTTCTGTCCACAAATATATTTTTATAAGATCATAGACTTAAAACTTAGAATTTTTGTTAGGTGATGTATTTACTAAAAGTCAAATGTTATAAATAAAATTAAAATATTTAATATTTTATTCAAAAATAAATAAGTAATAGTTTTTTTTTTATAAAGAATGAGTTACTTTGGACTTGTTCTTGTTCGGTAACATACAAATAAATAGTTTTATGATTATTTGAATAAAAATGTAAGAATAAAACGTAAAAATATGTTTCATAAGCTTATTTCTATTTTTTATTTTTTTAAATTTTAATTAATTTTTGCATAATTTTTAAAACAATTTTTTCTTACTTTTATTTTTTTAAAACGTTTTTCTTCTCCTTCCTCATTAGCTTTTTCTATCAAAAGTATTTTTATTTTTTAAAAACAAAAATAATTACCAAACATATTTTTATTTTATAAAAATAAAAAACCATAAAACAAAATAATATTTTTATTAATGTATTTAAAAATTTTACCAAAAACAACCCGATATATATATATAAATAATTTAAGATAAATAAATATCTCGTTTCTATGGTTTGAAAAAGGAGTGGGAAAATAAATTGAAAAGTAGCCACTAGTGAGAAAAGAAAGTGAAAGTGATAATGAAGGCTAAAACATTATAATTCTTAATTTATTTCTTATTAATTAAAGTTAAAATCTTTATTTTTTTAAGGACAAAAGACCAAACTCTTTATTTCTTTTATATTTATGTTACTCAGAAAATTAAAGGAACACACATTCTCTCTTAGTGATGCACATTTTTCCTATAGGGACGAGCCGTGCGGGGACACGCCCCTAATGAGGCGGAGAATTCCTATCTAAATAGGAAACAGAGCAGAGACATGGATAATTTTTAATCTCCGAATGTTAAATGAGGCGGCGGGGATAGCATTACTTATCTCGACGGGGCCCTGTTTAAATTTTTATATATTTTTGTAATATTTTATATGTATTTTATATATTTCTTTATATGTTATTGTAGTATGTTATTAACTTTTTTAATATTTTAAATTTTATTTAGGATAATATTTAATATTTTAAATAATAAATATTTTACAATATTTTAATTTATATATAATTTACGATTTTTATTTTAAAATTTTAATTCAATTTATTTTAAATAAATAAGTTTCTTGGGATTCTCTAGTCCGCCCCAGCCCGACTGGGAATAAATGAGAATGAGAAGATAATGAAAATTAAAAATATAAATGTAGACGGGACGGGTAGCACTCCCATCGTCGATATTCTCCGTAAGAAGATTTAAATAATTTATTTTTTAACGCGTGCGATTAAATTTTGAAAAATAAAAAACATTTAATACGAACTTTCTAGTTGGAACTTTCCCTCTGATTTTCCCGGGAAAAAACCTTGACTTTCTCAAGTCGTCTCTCTCCCCTTTTATCATTATTCTCTTAGCGTAATGGTCTAAAATTCAATCAACACTAAGACTTTAGAAACTTAACATGAAAGTTATACTACTCCAGACTATCTCCACAGCTTTTTTCGAGTCTTCCTCGATTTGAATCTGATTTTCGTGAGGTCAGTAGACGTTGTTTACTCTATCTCTTCTTTCAATTCTGTTTGAGAAAAGAAAAAGTAGAAATTTGTGATTTTGAACCGTAGGTTTCTCTTTTTCATGCTCACTTTGATATGGGTAAGCATATATTTTTTTCCTCCATTGTTTCTCTGTTCTGGAAATTTGAAATATTATTTTCCTCTTAAATATATTGTTATTTCATTATTGTTGATAAATTGTGATAAGTTCTTCAAGACCCATTTGGAAATTTATTATCTATTCAAAATTTTCTATTTCTTTATGCATACAAAACTCAACTGTGGAAGTTGTTAACGGATTCTTGTTTAGGATGTAGTACTTTCTGCAAATGAGAAAACCCACAAATATTCTTGTAAGTATATACTTTAAGAAAGTATAAATTCATACTCTATTCCACTTCTTTAGACCTTAAGCTAGATAAGGTTAGTACTTTAAGTTTTCCTTTTTTTTGTAAGAGGAGGATTATACGAAGCATAGCAAAGGGGTGTTAAGAGTTCTGGTACCATGTGTGTGCCCGTGAAATTCTATCTTTAATTTATATTCTTGTTTAGCTATTAAATATTCTAAAACTTTTTGCTGGTGGGTGTAATTTATAGGAACAGAAGATATTGTCACTTGCTGGATGCCTGGTGCTCAGGAGAATGAGTGAAATAGTAGAAGAATATGGAGTGTTGATGGAGAAATTGAGGGTGTAATAATCATATGCTTCTCATAGAGGATTTAACCAAAGGCTAATTGTATATGGCAATGGAGTTTATACCCATAGGGACAATCTTGGCTGTGCTAACAAACCAGGTCGCTAAAACAGCTAATGCTGCTAAGGACGTTGTTTTTGAGAAAGAGAGTTTTAGGGTTTTGTCAAAGCACTTGTCTGACATTGAACCTGTCTTAAAGGAATTGCAACTTCAAGAGCTGAACGAGTCTCAGGCTGCAAGACAAGCTCTAGAGGCTCTTGAAGCAGATGTTAAAAAGGCCAATAATCTGGTCGAGAAGTATACCCAGAAAGCCCGAATCTACTTGCTTCTCAAGTGCAGACACATTGTTAAAGAGGTACAAGATGTCACCAGAGATATTGGAAGATCTTTAGCTTCTTTATCCCTTGCAAATGCAGAAGTCCTTTCAAGAATATCAGATCAGGTCCATAGGCTACAGAATGAGATGCAAAGAGTGGAATTTGAGACATCGCATTCTCAACTTCAAATAGTTGACAAGCTTGACCAGGGTCTTAGGGATAACAAACTTGACCAAGCTTTTGCAAATGACATGCTAGAAGAAATAGCTATGGCAGTTGGGGTGCCCATTGAGCCATCAGTGATAAGCAATGAGCTTGCAAATTTCAAAAGAGAGAAGGAGGAGGCTGACTTCAGGAAAGAAAGGGCTGAAGTTTTCTTCTTTGGTCAGGTCATTGAGCTTCTCTCTCGAGCTGACGCAGCCAGGGACTATGAAGAGGTCAAGAAGCAATACGAACAACGAGTTCAGGCCATTGCGAGATTTGATTCGAGGGAAGAATACATTTTACCACTTAAATCTTTTCTTTGTCGCATAAATGGAACTGTGATGACTGACCCTGTCAGCCTTTGTACTGGTACTACATGTGAGAGAGCTGCCATTGCAGATTGGTTTGAAAGTGGAAAGAAAACAGACCCTGATACTCATGAAGTTCTTGAAGATACTTCTTTGCGGTCAAACCTTCCTTTGAGACAATCAATAGACGAGTGGAGAGAGTTAAATTACTGCCTCAGGATCAGGTCTTCCAAGGAGAAGTTGCTATCAGACGTTGATAAGTCCATGGATGAAGCCCTAGATCAAATGCAAGATCTTATGAGAGAGAGTTCAATTAACAAAGATTGGATTTCCATAGAAGGATTTAATGACATTATAGTCAAAGTCCTTAGAAACTCACGCAACAATGATCTGAAAAGAAAGATTTTGATCACCTTAAAATATTTTGTTGAAGGGCACGCTAGAAACAAAGTAAGCATCCATGTCATTCTATATTAGTCTAGAAAAAGAAAAAGAATAAGAAATAGAAAGAAAGAGAATATGTACTAGAAAAGTTTATTTTCTTTTCTATCCTTTTCTTTTTCATTGCGTTCTAATCCAATCATTTGAACTTTGTTCTACCGCAGGAAGCACTCATTGAATCCCATGGTTGGAGTCTCGTTATTCGCTGCTTAGGGCTTGATGCAATCATCTCAAAGGCTGCTATTGAATTGCTTTATGAACTGTTACAAGACAGGTCTGGTTGGAATGTGTCTGTTTGCAGAAAACTCTCTCAAAAAAACAATGCTATTCTTTTTCTTGTCATTCTTTTAAAGGGTTCTGTGCAAGAGACAGCTGAGATTGCAGAAAATATATTGTTGAAGCTTCTTGAAATTGATCAAGAGAATATTCATCGTGCAGCCAAGGCTAATTGGTATAAACCACTGATTGATAGCATAGTTACGGGTAAGAGGATTTGATCCCATTCAAAGATTTCACATACATTTTTCCTTTTCTTTTCTACAAAAACAAATTACAACAATCATTTCATCTAAGCTTAACCGGTACATTCAAAATATATTTTACTATACTCGGTCCTTTTCCTTTAACGGTGTTTCAAAGGCATAAATCCATGTTTTCCAATCTAGCAATTACTAATTGATAGTAGTAATTGTTACTAGTGTCACAAGTTAGAATGCAGTATATGAATGCCAACTAAAAACTCGAATGATTTTGCCTATAGTTCTTATTACTAGCTATCATTTTGTCAAATATAAATGTATAATATTGGTTGATATAATTTCTTTCAGGGCCAGAGTCTTCAAGGATATTAAGGGTGAGAACTATTGTTAACATGGAATTGGTTGATTCAAATTTGAAGCATCTTGGAGAGGAAGGGGTTATTCCCCCTTTGATTGAGATGGCATCTGGAAATATTGAATCAAAAGAATTGTCCTTATCTGCTTTGGTAAAGCTAGCAGGTTGTCGTGCTAATAAAAAGTTCATTGCTGAAGCTGGTGGAGTTGAATTTGTGGTAAATCTTATGTCCACCCCCCATGTACATACAATCATTGTTGTCAAATGTTGTGAGGTCCTTGAGAAACTCTCTTCTGATGATGACTCCATTAAATACTTTGTTGATAAGAAAGGGACTGAACTTGAGTTAGAGTCAATTGTCGCCAATTTGTTAGCACTGCTCCAAAATCCCAACTCTGCCAGCAATGTCCGGAGGCCAGCCCTGCGAGCACTTCTTGGAATTTGCAAGTTCAACGCAGGACTGGTAAAAAAAGCCGTTCTAACTAGCCAGGGTGTATCTCTAGTCCTTCCTCTTCTTGATGACTCCGACTCAGAGATTCGGGAGGTTGCCATTAAATTATTATTCCTTTTCTCACAACACGAGCCAGAGGGAGTTGTGGAATACCTTCTCAGACCAAGAAGGCTGGAGGCTCTGGTGGGATTTCTTGAGAACGGAGATAAGGATGATTTAAAGATTGCTGCTGCTGGATTATTGGCCAACCTACCAAAATCAGAAAAATCACTGACCATGAAGCTGATAGAGTCAAATGGACATACTGCACTTATAGACATTTTGAATACTGGTACAATGGAAGCCAAAGAAAATGCACTCAGTGCCCTCTTTAGGTTCACAGATCCTGAAAATCTTGAGTCACAGCGTATTCTAGTGGAAGCAGGAGCTTACCCTTTGCTTGTAAATCTTCTCAAGGCAAATTCAGTGCCAGCAAAAGCAAGAGCTGCAGCTCTGATAGGCAATCTTTCCACCAGTACCCCAAAGCTCACCGTTGAATCCAAATCCTCCTTTTGTTGGTGTTTCAAGCCATCTGGTATTCCTTTATGCCCAGCTCACGGTGGTATCTGTAGCGTAACTTCAAATTTTTGTCTTTTGGAGGCAAATGCTTTGCCTGACTTGGTAAAACTTTTGAATGGAGAGGTTGAGGAAACTGCTTTTGAGGCAATTCAAACACTTTCCACTTTGGTTGCTGAATCTTCTCCTTATAAAGGAGCCAGTGTCTTGCATGAAGCTAGAGCCATACAACCAATCTTGGATATTCTAGATTGGGGAACAAAAGATCTCAAGGAAGAGGCTCTAGGACTCTTAAATAAGGTTTTTGAGTCCAAGGAAATGGTGGACAATTACGGTACCAAAGCCAGGTTTCTTCTTGTTAGTCTGACTGGTGGGAGCGTTCAAGCAGATGGCCGACTCACAAGGAAAGCCGCCAAAGTCTTGTCGCTCCTTGAGCGTTTTTCAAAATCCTCAACATCTCTTGTTCCAGTACTGCATAGCTAAGATTTTTGGTCCAATATTAAGGTACAAGAGTTAGTAATGTACTTGTAAATTGGTATGTTGTAATTTGCAAAAGAAAACATGATTATATTCTTTGGTTACTCTTACACCTTATAGTTGTACAAAATTTTCAAGTTTGGGATGAACAAATTATGTATTCACTAGTTTCAGAAGAGAAAATATCTGTATAAATTGAACCTTTGTATTTGGAAAACAATTAATTTTGACTAGGGCCAGATATATGGTATGGCATATCTATGGATTATGTAACATTAATATCAAAATAAAATCATAATTATAGAGTATTAATGCAATGCATAGTAATGAAATTAACTTATGAAACTAGCATAAACGAACGTTAGGCATGGAACACATGGCAGTTGATATCTAAGCTATAGATAAATCAAGTGTTTGGAAATTTGATTATTTTTATTTCGCAACAATTTATTATAATTTAAAAGGAGCATTCTATACAATTTATAACAATAATATAAAACCTTATGATCATGGAGTTAGAGCAACTCCAACCTATAGCACAAAATTTGTGTTAAACCAATACAAAACTTGTGTAATTTTAGCACTATATTATTTTCCCACTCCAATCACAATACTAAAATCAACACAAAAAATTATAGGATAAATCTCTGGTAGTCCCCAAAAAAAGGGACTATTGGTGTACCCCAAGCATTACGATTCCACCCTTGATTTTCATCAGGCCCACTTAAGACCACCCTATTACACTAGGGATTAGTTTATGATAGGAAAACTCCCTAATCTAACTCCAACAGAATCTCTGCCGATATCCATTTTCTTCTTCTTTTTTTTAAGGAAAACTTTAGCGTTTAATAATAGGTGAAGCCATTGTTAGAACACATCAGCAGCCACCTCTGCAGAAGGATTCCAGTTAGAATGTTGAGGTGACAGATGACATTCACACACTGAGATATTCTAGAACAATCAGCCAAAAATGATTGTGATAAGAATCTATATTGATTTCACTATATACCGTTAGGGAATTTGTTAGAATAGTACATACGTGTAAGCTGGTTATTTGACCATTTCTTCCTCTATAATCTTACTGTGAATATAAATACAACACACACCTCAACATATTTCTTGAGTTGAGAAAATCTTTTTTTTTTTTGTTTTTTAGTGAATTCTTTCTTGGTATTAGAGACCCTCCGGCTGCCGCCATGTCGCCTTCTAGGTCTAGCTTCTCACCTACGATCACCTCCAGTGCTGCTGGTTCCACGCCATCTTTCTCAGCTCCCCTGGCTCCACTGACTACTTCCTCTCTGTTTGGAAGCACCTTGAGCCAGCCATTTGTCCTAAAATTGGA
Source organism: Humulus lupulus (assembly GCF_963169125.1). Lineage (NCBI taxonomy): Eukaryota > Viridiplantae > Streptophyta > Magnoliopsida > Rosales > Cannabaceae > Humulus > Humulus lupulus. The sequence continues at coordinate 236,877,935 of NC_084794.1, forward strand.
CCGCAACAATTACACCCTCTGGAAAACCATGGTGTCGACGATTATACATGGGCATCATTTGTTTGGTTTCCTTGATGGTTCCAAACCTTGCCCCAAGGAGTTTCTACTAGCTAGTGTCGCGTCCAGTGATACATCTCCGAGCTCAGACCTCCTTCCCAATCCGGAGTATGAGAACTGGATCGTCCATGACCAACTTCTCATGGGTTGGCTTTTATGGCTCCATGACAGAGCAAATAGCCTCTGGCGTTATGGGCTATTCTTCTTCTGCGGGTCTGTGGCGCTCTTTAGAGACTCTCTATGGCGCCTATCCAAAGTCCAAAATGGATGATACTCGTACCCAGCTGCAGACAACCCGTAAAGGGTCTCTAATCATGTCGGCCTACCTTCGCCAGATGCGCACCTGGGCTGATATCCTCGCCATTGCAAGTAGCCCTTACCCTGAATCCCATTTAGTTACTAATGTTCTTAATGGTCTTGGTCCAGAATATCTCTCCATTGTGGTTCTGTTGGAATCTCGGTCCTCTCTTTCGTGCCTCGACCTTCAGGACACACTTCTTAGCTTTGTATCTAGACTTGACCGCCTGAATGCCCTGAACTCCTCCTCCAAGCTTCTCAACGATCTTTAGCCTCCTACTGCTCATTTCGCCACCAAGACCTCTTCCCCTTCTCAATCGAAATGCCTTGGTCCTTCCTCTTCAGGGGCCGTTCTTCTTAGCTATGGGGTGGTGGTTCCGGTGGTCGGTCTCGTGGTCGAGGGGGGCGCACCTCTGGGTCAGGGTCTCAACCTACTTTCCAGGTTTGTGGTAAGTATGGTCATAGTGTTGCAGTATGCTACAATTGTTTTGATGAGTCATTTATGGGCACGGTTCCTCGCCCATCTCAGTCTACTACCCACGACAATCCATCAGCCTTCACTGCATCCCCTGAGGCACTTGATCATAATGCTTGGTTCGCGGACAGTGGTGCAAGCAACCATCTCAAGGTGGATGCAGGCCATCTCACTCAACAAACTCCCTATGGTGGTAAGATAAGTTGACTGTTGGTGATGGTAATCAACTCATAATCTCACATGTTGGTTCGGGTTTTTTGTCTACTGCACATTTGCTCCATGTACCACAAATTACTAAGAACCTTGTGAGTGTCTCTAAGCTAATTGCCGATAATAATGTGCGAATGGAATTCTTTGCTGATGGTTGTGTTGTGAAGGACAAGGACTCAAAGAAGGTGCTGCTCACAGGGACACTTAAAGATGGTATGTATCACCTCAATACTCACTCACTCAAATCAGCAACTCAGCCTTCCTCAACTCCTCCTGCATCATCTCAGCTTACTTGTCTGTCCTGTCTTGTTAGTGAGTCTTCCAACAATGTAACCCAACCTATGGTTGGAGAGTCTTTAGGTTCCACAACAATAGTTTGGCATAGGCGTCTAGGCCATCCTTCTAATCGAGTCCTTCAGCAAGTTCTTGTTGCCTCTAATGTACTCAGTTCAGTAAATGGAATTTTTTTATTCTGCGATGCATGTCAGCTTGGTAAATCTCATGCTCTACCATTCCCACACTCCTCTAGTAAAGCTAAACAGTATTAGAAGTCATTCACACATACATATGGGGTCCTGCCCCTATTATGTCCAACACTAATTACCAATTTTATATACATTTTATTGATGATTTCAGTCGATTCACTTGGCTCTATCCACTGAAAGCTTTCAGTTTTCTCTATCCACTGAAAGCTAAATCTGATGCTCTAGCAACTTTTACTCACTTCAAAGCTCTAGTTGAAAATCAGTTTGATAGAAAAATCAAAACACTCAGGTCTGATTGGGGGGTGAGTATCAGTCTTTTGGTTCAATACTTGATGAAAGTGGGATCACTCTCCAACACTCATGTCCCCATGCCTCAAACCAAAATGGGAGAGCCGAGCGTAAACATCGCCACATCGTCGAGATGGGTCTAACACTTCTTGCTCAAGCTGCCATGCCCTTCAAATACTGGGTGGATGCCTTCCAAACCGCGGTATATCTCATAAATAGATTTCCTACCAATGTATTACATAACATCTCACCATTTGAAGTATTGTACCATAAAAAACCAGATTATCAGGTTTTTAAAACTTTTGGAGTAGCTTGTTTTCCATGTCTCAGGTCTTATCAAGCCCATAAGTTTAGCTTTCGCTCCCTAAAATGTGTTCATCTTGGGTTTAGTGAGCATTTCAAAGGTTCCAAGTGCCTTAGCTCCACTGGTAGGGTCTATATATCTTGGCATGTCACTTTTAATGAGTGTGAGTTTCCATTTCAACATGGTTTTCTCAACCATATATACCTGAACAAAAAACTACCTCCACTCCGAGTTCTTGGTTTCCCTTTCCGTTCTGTCTACCCTCTGCTCCAGGAACTCCACAACAGCCCCCAAATTCGGCTGCTGCTCCAACATCTCTAGTGGCCCCTGGTGTAGCATCTGCTCCCATGTCCTCTTCTCCATCAACACCTATGGTAAGCATTTCAGCTCCCTCTCCTTTGCTTTGTACTGGTGTCTCTCTTCAGCATGGCAACCATGACTCTTCAGCTCATAACATCACTCTTTCCATGACCTCTCGTGACTTTACAGCTCCTGCCCCTCTTCCACCTTCCCATCCTATGATCACTCGGGCTAAAGACGGTATTTACAAGCCCAAGGTTTACATGGGTGAATCCCAATGGCACTCCCTACATCATGAGCCTAGTCTGTTTTTGAGGCTCTTGCCATTGAGGGGTGGAAAAGTGCTATGGAAGATGAGATTCAAGCACTCCATGCTAACAAAACTTGGTCTCTTGTACCCGCTTCTGATCAGTACAACTTGGTGGGAAATAAGTGGGTTTTCAAGATAAAGACTAACTCAAATGGTTCCTTCCAATGCTTTAAAGCACGCTTAGTTGCGAAGGGATTCCATCAAAGACTAGGCATAGATTTTGGTGAGACATTCAGTCCCGTTGTCAAAGCTTCCTCAGTGAGGAATGTGCTTACTATAGCTGTTTCTAGACAATGGCCTATACGACAGTTGGATATTAATAATGCCTTTCTAAATGGCATTCTAGAACAAGATGTGTTTATGACTCAACCTGAGGGGTTTGTTGATCAAAGCAAGCCTACTCATGTGTGTAAACTTCATAAGTCCTTGTATGGACTAAAACAAGCCTCGAGGGCCTGGTTTGATCGACTGAAAAATTCTCTACTGCAATGGCACTTTCAGAACTCAAAGGCTGACAACTCTTTGTTCTTCGACAATAAAGACAAGGTGATAATTCTAATACTCATCTATGTGAATGATATCATTATTATAGGGAACAATAAAGGTAACCTGGCTCGGTTTATTGCTGAAATGAACAAAAAATTCACTCTAAAGGATCTAGGATCACTGAACTTCTTCTTGGGAATAGAAGTTTCTAGAAATGACACAAGTATCTATCTTACTCAATCCAAATATATTGAGGAGCTACTACACAAATTTAAAATGGAGAACCTCAAGCCATGTCCTACACCCATGGTAGTAGGTAAACCACTTTCTCTAGCTGATGGGGAGAAGCTACATACTCCTATAGTGTACAGGAGTTTATTGGGAGCACTACAATATCTTTGCCACACACGACCAGGCATATCTTTTGCGGTAAATAAGCTAAGTCAATTTCTACAAGAACCAACAACAGTGCATTGGAGTGGAGCCAAGAGAATACTAAGATACTTAAAGGGAACTATTCACTATGGACTTCACATTGGCTGCAGTGACAATCTAAGCTTGACAGGGTACTCGGATGCCTATTGGGCCTGCTGCCTAGATGATAGAAAATTTGTTGCAGGGTATTGTGTGTACCTAGGAGACACACTTGTGTCTTGGTTGTCTAAAAAACAAGCTGTAGTGGCTAGATCGAGCACAAAGTCTGAATACAGAGCTCTTGCTCATGTTGCAGCCGAAATCACTTGGATAGAATCACTACTGAAGGAGCTAAAGTTCCCTCTTGCCAGCAGGTCCATCACTTGGTGTGACACATTAGTGCATTAGCTCTAGCTTCCAATCCTGTATACCATGCAAGAACAAAGCACATTGAGCTTGATTTGCATTTTGTGAGGGACAAAGTGCTGAAAAAAGAATTGGAAGTGAGATATGTACCCTCTACAGATCAGATAGCTGATTGTCTAACAAAGGGGCTGACACATGAATGGTTTAGAACACTGATATGCAAACTCTGGATTCAACCATCACCCTTTTGTTTGAGGGGTGGTGTTAGAACACATCAGCAACCACCTTTGCAGAAGGATTCCAGTTAGAATGCTGAGGTGACAGATGACATGCACACACTAAGATATTCTAGAACAATCAGCCAGAAATGATTGTGATAAGAATCTATATTGATTTCAGTGTATACCGTTAGGGAATTTGTTAGAATACATACGTGTAAGCTGGTTATTTGACCATTTCTTCCTCTGTAATCTCACTGTGAATATAAATACAACACATACCTCAACATCATTTCTTGAGCTGAGAAAATCTTTTTTCTGTTTTTTAGTGAATTCTTTCTGCCATGAGAGATCATTTTCAGGAAAGAAAGAAAAAAGAACTGTGCAGAGCAGGAGAAATTTTACCTGTTACTGGAGATAGGTTGAACTGAGCAGAAGCCAAATCTAAATGCAGAGCAACTTAGAAGCCAAATATCCAAACCCTGTACTCTACTACGCTGGGGATTAGTTTATGATAGGAAAACCCCCTAATCTAACTCAAATAGAATCTATGTAGATATCCCTTTTCTATATAGTTCCCTTGTTCTATTTGGGTAGAGTTGGTGATTTCTAGTTCCATTTGATTAGCCATGGATCACTGGAGTTGGATATTTCTTGTTTGTGTCGATATCCCTTTTCTATTTCGTTCTTAATTATAGTCGTACCCTAAATCTATTTAGGCAGAGTTGGAGATTTATAGTTCTATTTAGGTAGCTGTTGATCACTGGAGTTGGAGATCTCTTGTTGTATTTGGCTAGCTGTGGTGTTATGATTGGTTAAACATAAGATGGTTCAAAATACTTAATTATTTTATATAATGGTAATGTGAAATTTGATTTTTTGTTGTAGGCATTCACAAATTGTCTTTTTGGGTCTAAAGTGATACAATAAGGCATCTAAGCATGCATAAAAAGTTTGGGAACATTTAGAGGTGTTTAAGGTCAATTTTGGATAAGTTGGATAGAACTTAATGCAATGCATCACCCCTTTGGAGGCGATGCATCACTTGCACGCGACAAGAAACGCTACAATATAGCAAGCAATGCATCACCACACAACAAGCGACTCGTTGGTTACTGCATCCATACAAACTGCATTTTTTCCTCCAAAATATGTTTTAAAAAGGTGTAATCCTATTGACTAGACCCAAAGTTGGTGGATAACCTATATAAGGGGTTTTTTTTTTTTTTTTAAAAAAAGAAAAGAAAAGAAAAGAGTTTTTGGGACTTGATCACTCCTTTAAACTCTCCCTCTAAACTATCTCTTTCTCTAGCTCTCCAACACTCTCAATTTTCTCAACGAAATTCATCAAGATTGTTTGATTTGAGAATATCATAGACTTGTTGTATCCCACTCGTTATTCCTTCATAGTAGAAACTGTAAACAACTTTCTAGCGATTTGGAATAAAGGTTTCACAAAAAGATCTACATCTTGTGCAAGTCTTTTATGATTTTGTGTTAATTTCTTTCATTGTTTTGTGTTATTGTTCCAATTATTTGTTGAATTCCATTGTTAACTTATACTATTACTCCCAACAATCAAAACCTGTATTTTCCCTACTCTTGTGATCTCTATCATCTTCAACAATGGAAGAAGGTTCTACATCCATGGTGACTCTCAAACTCATGCATCAATACTTGGTTAAATTGGATCGCTTTGATGGAGCTAATTTTGTGCATTGGCAAGACAAGATCCAGTTTTTTTCTCACCATCCTCAAAGTATCCTATATCTTGGATTCAGAATGGAAACAACTTCTAGGAAGGATGACACCACTGAAGTTATCGCCAAGAGGAAGAAAAGGGAGGAGGATGAACTCATATGTCGGGGGTCATATTCTCAACGCTTTTTCTAATAGGTTATACGATCTCTACACTAACATTAGTGGCACCAAAGAGATATGGGAAGTCCTTGAGAATAAGTACAAAATAAAGGAGGTAGGTACCAAAAAGTTCATAATTACTAAATATATGAAGTTTAAATTTTTTTGATGATAAGCCATTGCTTCTTCAAATTCATGAGTTGCAAACTATTATCAATAAATTGAGCTATAGAAAGAAAATTCTCCACAAGAATGAGGAAATCTCATTGGAAGAGATTCTCAAACATTTGAGAATAGAAGAGGAATCCCACTCTAAGGATAAGCGTGAGAATGAAGCCAATGGAGGGATCTCAAAGGAAAATGTGGTAGGCACTCCCAAACCCTCTCAAACTTCTCATCACAAAGGGAAAGGAAACAAGACGCACAACAACAAAGGTGACAACTCTCTAGCCCCAAGGAAGAACAATGGGTGATTCAAGGTCAACAAATGACCTTGTTTTGTATGTGGAAAAGGTGTTAGGAATTTAATGCTCACAAAAACATATATCAACAATGGCTAAGTAATTAATTCAATAATACAAACCCTAGAGATTAATTAAGAACCATATTCATAGTATATCAATAATACAAACCCTAGAGATTAATTAAGAACCATATTCATAGTATAAAAATAAATCTTGATAATTAAAGAACTATATTCAAAGTTTGAAGGTAAATCTTGATAATAAAAGATTAATTGAGAAAATTAAAGATAAAAAAGGGAATGATCATAACATTATTTTATCACATGGAATCATCAATATTACGATGAATAAACACAAAACCAGAGATGAAAACACAATCAATTAATCAAGACACAAAGTTAGGGTTAGAAAGATAAAACCCTTATAAGTATAACCCTAAAGCTTACTTATAAAGGATCTTCATTGCCCAAAACCTTTGTTCCAATTCTTCCCAAAGATGTTTGAAGCTTCGACAATAGTGGAATGACAAGTGGGGTTTAACAAGCCTTGAAACTCATGGAAGTCAATGCTTGATGAGTTTCTTGGAGAAAATGAATGTTCAGAGAGAGCTAAAGAGAGAGAGAGAGAGAGAGAGAGAGTTGAGGAAATGTGTTCTTAGCTTTTCAATTCTAATAATCCTTATCTATAGTATATGCATCGTCATCAGTATTAACCATGTTAGGATTGGTTAAAATACAAAGTCCAAGTGGTCTTACACAAGCTAGGGGTAAAACACTAAATGATTTCACAAGTGAAGATGTGAAAATTGACTTTTTGTTACAGGGGTCCAAAGTAATACAATGAGGTATTTAAGAATGCCCAAAAAGTTTGGGAGCATTTGGAGGTGTTTAAGTTCATTTTTAAGAAGTTTGATCTGCCTAGGAGGGGTTGCGTCGCCACTTTGAAGGCGTTGAATCGCCTAAAACCTTAGGGTTTTGGTGATGCACAGTAGGCAGGCGGTGCGTTGCCTGATGTGTCCATACATACACGTATTTTAAGCTCCAAATGATGTGTTTAAAAGTTCTAATCCTATTGGTTGGAATTAATGACGGTGCCTACACTATAAAAGGGCTCTCTTAGAGCTTTGATAGACTTGATCACTCAAATCTTTCTCTCTCTAGCTCTCAAGATCATAAGTTTTCTCCAAGAAATTTATAAAGAAAGTGCTTGTCTTTGTGAATTTCAAGGCTTGTTCAATCTCAATTCCCTTTCCTACTAGAGAAAGCCTCAAACATCCATCAAGGGCTAGGAAATAGAGAATCTGGACAATGATACATCTCATGTATAAGAATTGATTTTGATTTTCATCAAAGAAGAAGAAGATTCAAGTGGTGTTCTAATTAGGGTTTGAAGCTTGTAAGAAGATCCAAGAGTTTTGTTCTACAACTAGGGTTTGCATTTCTCTATCTCAATCTTTTATTGTACTCTCTCAAGGATAACTATGTGTAGATTCTTATTATTGTGGTGGTGTAATCTCACTCTCTCCCAAAAAACCAATGGGGTTAGAACATTTAATTTGAGTTTTGGAGCCAAAACCACGTAACTATACAAATTTGTACGAACAAGCTAGGTGATGTATCACCTCATAGGCAGCCAGTCGCTTAGTGACTGGTGATACATCACTTGTCATTGATTCTCAATGGCTTTAAGCCCAGGCGATGTGTCGCCTCACAAATGGCGATGCGTCGCCTCTAAGCCTATTCCACCTGTTCAAAATGTGTCTTAAGTACCTCCAAATGCTCCCAAAATTTTTGGGAGCCCTTAGATGCCTAAATGTATCACTTTAAACCCAAAAAGATAATTTTTAAATGCCTACAAAAAAAAGTCAAATTTCACATCACCTTGTGTTAAACAATTAACCATTATATTTAATCAATCTCAACATTCCCCCACCTAATTAAATATAATCATATATTTTCTAACATAGGAGTATTAGTGCATAAAGTAAAGTATCTTTTGATTTGAACTTTACCTTAGTGAAAGTATTACAAAGCCTTATGAAAATACTTTGTAGTCTTAAAGATTGAACCAAGTAATCCTAGTGATGAAACCGGTAATAGCTTACACACCTCTACTTGACCCCTCATTTTTCCACTTTGTGTGCTTAACACTATTTATGGCCTTGTGCATCTTTCGGGGAGAAACTCCAACTCCCATGAGAGGCGGCGCCATCTCTAGGTTCACATACGTAAAGTTCTTATAACATCTTTGCTACCTTTAGAGATGATTGCTGCTTTTAATTGAACTTTATTAAAAGGCTCAGGCCTAACCCTTATGTCCGGTAGCTATCAACACCAACCATCTTAGACGGGACTCACAAATTTGTTAGTGTTAAAAACTATCCACTTATCAATGATTTGTTCCTACCCATTGAATCCTACACTTGATGTAAATGAGCTTTAAGTTGGGTTTCCATAATTGGTGAATTTATTAGTCAAGGAGTATCAGTCACATCCCTCTAGATGTAGAACTTATTATGTCTATTGCAAGAGTTTTGGTAAATGGATCTACTAAGTTTTTACTAGTTTCACATAACAGGTCAAAATGCTTTCATCGTAAATTAATTATCTCACTACTCAGGTCTAAGACTTATATGTCTAGAATTTCCATTATATGTGACATTATAGGCTCTAGCTAAAGTGGCTTCACTATCACAATGTATCGAGCTCAATGATACATATTTATTGGAAATTAGGATATCATCATGAAATCCCTAAGCCACTCGGCCTCTTTTCAGTTGTTGCTAGAGCTATAAACTGAGCCTCAATGGTTTATTGTGAAATATGTATTTTTTTCTTTGAACCCTAAGAAACAACTCCTCCTTCGAGCATAAACACCCAACTGGTAGTAGAGATATTGTCTCCCACACTCGATATCCAACTTGCGTTAAAGTATCCTTCAAGTATCTTAGGAAACTTTGAATATTGGAGACTAAGCTTCTTGGTCCTTTTAGTGTACCCTAGAACTCTTTCAATAGTATTCTAATGTTTGATACTTGAATTGCTAGTGAACCTACTTAGTTTACTAACTGTATATGCAATATCTTCTCTCATACAATGAGTGACGTACATTAGACTCCCTAATGCACTTGCATACTCAAGTTGAGTAACTGCTCTACCATTATTCTTTTTAAGCTTTTGGCTTGAATCAAAAGGTGTATTTGCCTCATTCATTTTGTGATGGCCTTCTGATGGATTAGGCCCAATTTATCTTTCTCTAGGGAGACGATCCTCTCTTGAGCTTCAGTCAGCTCTGCCCCAGCAGTGTCCCATTCCTTCTCGGCAGCCTCCCTGCGTGAATGCTCCTCACCATGACTACGCTCGACCTCAGCAAGGGATTGGTTCAATTTCTTCACCTCTTCAAGAGGGAGGACTCCTTCACCTTTTGACTTGGTCAGCTCTGCCTTAGATTTGTTTAAGAGTTCCATGTAGTGTAGGAGCTCTTGATGAAAGCATTGAGTATCCCACATCAACCCCTCCATGGCTTCACTCGGTTGGATGGTAAGGGGGGTCATCTGAAAGGAAGACCAAAATTATAAATATCAGAACTAGGGAAGATATAAGGAAAATCAATAGTTGAGTACCAGGCCAAGAAGAGAGGGCTTACCAGCATGAAGGTTACCAACTGGCTCTGAGAGAGGTGAGCAATGATTTGCTCCCGCAGCTAGGCCCACCGGTGACTGGGTATGATCCCCATGATGTCACCCACCATTGCCAGCAACCCAGCGCAAGTGGGATGATCTCCTCCCTGAGCCCTCAAAGATAGTCCACGAACCTATCATGGGCCGAATACTCAGGGGCTTCTTGGCTCTGACCTTCAGGAGGGTCGTCCGAGGTTTCCGAAGAAAGGCTGTGACCTAAGGATGCTACCAGGGTAGGGTCTGAGGCCTCAGCTATGGCCTTGCCACACAACACTGCTTGGTCAAAGGTTGCTTGCACCTCTAGGATCCTACCAACCTTCGCCAGTCGTAGTGGAAGGCGAGCAGTGGCATCCTCCCGAGATGTCCCAAGGGAAGCAACTCTCGAGGCCACTAGAGCGGAGTTTTCAGTCCTCCCAGATGGAACATCGGTGATCGAAATCGTTAAGCCTTCCACCTAGGAAGCCTGGGGAATTTTGGTAGTGTAACGTCCTACTATTCCACGACCGTTACACCACGTGTTAAAAATAGTGCTTAACTCATTAAGCGGGTCATTTGGGCTTATAAGTGTAGTTAAGCTTAAGAAACAATTTCGGTATTAAAATGTTCGATCAATGAAGTTAAAATTTTCATTAAAAAGGTTTGACTAAGTACAAGGGATCCCAAAGGTTACTAAATAAAAATTCAGCTTTATCAAAATTACAGAATTAGCCGACCTAAGCAGCAAAATGTTAGAAAAACTTATACAGGATCTTTATTTATTTTCATGTATATCTAATATTAAATAAATTAATACGAGATAACCTAAAACATGTTTCTAAAATTGAATTCAAAGAGAAACAAATAATATAATACTTACAGTATACGCAGCGGAATTAAGAGTCCTTCCTTCAGTTTCTCTAACTCTTGTATCCTTTCTGTCGCAGAGTACTATCAAGAAACTGAACGATCTTCTATTTTCTTCACAATCTTCCAATGTATCCTTAGAACCACCTAGACTAGTGTGGGCAATTCTCAACACATGAGATAGATATAGAGAGAAGAAGAGAAAATAACAAAGAGGTTTAGAAAATGACTTTTGTTTAGAGAGAATCTAAAACTATCAGAAAATCTGACTTGTGACTTATCAAACTTCTCACCAAGCACTCATTTTATAGACTCAATTAGGCCATTTAATTTAATTAAAAAATCAATAAAATAACAGCCATTTTGAAGCCCTAGGTTGAAATTATCATGGGCTACAGGCCCGTGAAATTTCCCATTTGATTATAAGCCCATTGGACTTAAAATCAAGGTCTGTATTATTTTCTATTGATTTAATTAATTAAATAATTATTTAAATCCTTTATCAAATTAATTATTTATAATTTGAACCTTGATTTAAATTTATTTATTAATTTAGATACCAATTTATCTTAATTAATAAATCTGCCATAATTTCTCTTTTCTTCTCAAAATTATACAACTCTGTGAAACTATCCAAAATTGACCTGGTCAACTTTGATAATTCTAATTGATGATTAAATCAATTAATTGAGACTATCTAGATGATTTTATCCAAGGTACAATGGGGACCATGGGCCTATGAAATCAAGCTCCAATAAGTTATCATAAATCTAACAAATAAATTTACTAACTTATTAATTCCTCGTGACTGCACTATAGACTTGGAATTGCACTCTTGAATTCATAGAACGCTCTATAACAAATATAGATACGCTATTAATTATCCATTGTTACAACCATAATTGTCACTCAATCCTCTATAGACGGTCTACAATGAGATGGGACTAAAATACCGTTTTACCCCTCATTGTATTTTATCCTTAAAACACTTAGTTCCTTGTAAATGATATTTCAGTAAACTAATTTAATTACTGAAATGAGATCTCTATCATTTAACACCTTGAACCAAACTAAAAGGAAACCGTCATTTCACTTCTTCATCAGAAGCTATAGATGTTCATATCTATGATTAGCACTCCCACTCAATTATACTACCGAGTTCCCAAGATGTAAGTATGGGCTAGTCCGTAGGGTAAGCTGGTAACGAACAAGTCAAAGAACCCAAATAATACAATCAGTTAGAATACTAACCACTCAGAATTGAGATTGAATTAACCTATGGTCAACTATATGATATGACTAGAATAGATAATAACGGCATGTTTACTTATCTTATCAACTGTCAATATCGGTCCTGTCCGATGTAACATATACATCCGATCTTATCTACTTTGCTAATGTTCTGGAAAGAACATAACATTGTAATGTGTAAGTAGATCATATCGTAGATTGGCAAGTCAGTGTAAATCCGGTGCACTGACTAATCTTAGGACTAACTTATTTTGAACATATAATCATATTTATATTCCATTGTGATTGCATCACTATAAATAAGATTAGCTATATGCTCGGGATTTAACAGAAGTTTATATTAAACAAATAATCATGAAAATAAAACATGTGAGCAAAGTGATTGACCAAGTCAAAAAATGATTTCTATTCTTTTATTGATAATAAAATGAGATTACAAAGAATTTGGGTTTTAATTAGGGCATAAAACCCTAACACAAAATAGAACTAATAACCCTTGTTCCTCAAAAGTATCTCGACTATGACGGCTGAGCAGGCTGAGTATGTACATGCTGCTCGTACAACTCTCCAACTCATGGTTGATCCATCTTTCCTTTACCTTTACCTGCACCATGAAGCACCCGTGAAACAAGGCTTAGCAAGAAAACTCAAACAAGTAAAATGACTCATGCTAAGTAGATGCATATTGCGCCCCTACAATGACCCAACCACTACGACACATATGGCACCCCTGTAATGGACCTGCCTCCACGACCTACATTACGTATGTAATGACGATAACGGTCTCACGACCGATCGATAACAATCGCAATCAATTAGTACAAGAAGTTACAACAACATAGGTTTATACAAAGCATACATTTAACTTTAAACAGATTCATGACACGGTCATCCCTGTGTCCTATAATCAGGGCCCATGCCCTACACTCAGTGCAAGTGCCGATTTTCTTATCTCAAGTCCTCAGCAAATTAACGAGGTGACCCTGAGCACGATCCTTTTCACCCGAGCCTTGCAGGAAACCCTAGTTACAACACATGGTAGAAATTATTCATCAATATTTTAATCCGATAAAGGGCTTTAAGACCAAGTCCTAGCCCTCGGGACTTTAGATTCCACTAAATCAGGTAGAGTATCCATCCCTGAGCCCTTTGATTTGTGTTCCCATAACCCAAAACCAACATACTCTTAAATAACATTTAGCACCGCAACGCCCCCTAGCTGCGCCGCTGTCCCACAATAGGCCGAGAAGCCCCCCTTTAAAAGTATGCATTTTGAGCCACGACGCTCTACTGGCCAAGAGTTTTCCCTAGAAATTTTCCCCATTTTTTGATTCGCGGAGTTCCCTGTTAAGGATCGCGACGATCCGAGGGAAACCCATCCTTGAAGACACTCAAGCAGGCCACAACACTCCTACCAAGCGCTGCGGTGCAACCGCGAGACACCCAGAAATTGCGATTTCAGAAATCGCAAATCGAACCAAATCACCCCAAAATAGGGTTCCAACCAATTTCGAGCCTAATCCTGACCACAGTTCAGTAATACAACCCACCAACACTAAAAATTAACACTAACATATGCCCAAGACCCATCAAAATCCCAATTCTCAAGAATTTTCCCAAAACCAAAATAACTCAAAAGCAAACAGCTAGCTAACCTTAAATTCCTATGTAAACTCGAATCCTTCAGCTTGATAAGGTCCCTGGCAGCCTCAATCCCCAACAACAAGCTTCAATCCAAACTTAAATTACTTTGTCTAGGAAAAAGTCTTCCAAAAGACTAAGGAGAACAATTACTTTTGAGGGAGAGAGAGAGAGAGAGTACACGGAATAGAGCTAAGTGCTCAGAACTTAGCTTAATGGTCCAAAAAAGACCACAATGCCCCTTTCCCATGACCTTGACCTTGATGCCCCACAAGGGCGTTTTGGTCATTTGGCACTAATTCCAACTGTTGATGGTGAAATCTTGTCAACGAAATTAGATCGAAAAACTCAAAGGTAATTATGGTGATCTTTAAATAAGAACTTAGAATGAACTTATAGGAGGATAAACACAAATCAATAATGGAGTAAAAACTGTATATTGCTTAATAGCTTCAGCATACAATGAATTTTCCCACCCCCTTTTCTAGAGGGGTGATGATCTATTTATATTGGAGTTCTAATGGCTCCTCATACATTGTGGTCCCAGGGGACAAGATTGTACATAGGTACATTGTCATGGTAGTGGCACAGGTCGTGGTAGAGCAGAAGGTCATGGTGTCGGCCTGGTACATAGTCAGAGGCATGCATGTAGTGCTTCCACTCTTTGTACAAATTCGTACCTCCACTACTTGTGTTATACAGATGTCAGGGTCACGCTTCTGTCATCCTCATGGTCGTACATCCTACACCCGTACACGTACGGGTGCTTTGTACCTGATGGTTATTCTCGCATCTCCAAGGCATGTATCTGCTCAATGCTATCCCACGTTCTACTAAGTGTAGGAAAGCTTGCGTGTTAACATGAACGATATACTCAGTCATCTACACCGCTATTGGCTTGATACCAAATAGTTCTTGGGTCTCTCTTATTGCTCCTCGTACGCTCCTTCTAGAGGTCTTAGACCCCATACGAGTATGCAAGGCGTGACCATGGTGGTGTGAGGCCATGGGAGCCGCAAGACAGTGGTGGTGCGAGGCCATGGGAGCTGCAAGACCATGGTGGTGCGGGGCCACGGGACCATGGTGGTGTGAGGCCACGGGAGCCGCGAGACCATGGTGGTGCGTGGCATATGGACGAGGCGGGGTGCACGTCACTTGGCGCGAGGCTCATGGGCGACGCCACTGGTGCACTTGCACGAGATGGCACCTGGGCGAGGTAGGGGCGGTGGCTGTGTGAGGCGCGAGGCCTGTTGGTGCACCCGTGTGAGACGCTGCCTGGGCGAGGCTACTGGAGCATCTGCGCGAGATGCCGCCTGGGCGAGGCTGTTGGAGCACCTGCGCGAGATGCTGCCTGGGTGAGGCTGCTAGAGCACCTGCGCGAGACGCTGCCTGGGCGAGGCTGCTGGAGCATCTGCGCGATACGCTGCCTGGGCGAGGCTACTGGAGCACCTGCGCGAGACGCTGCCTGGGCGAGGCTGCTGGAGCATCTGTGCGATATGCTGCCTGGGCGAGGCTGCTGGAGCACATGCGCGAGACGCTGCCTGGGCAAGGCTGCTGGAGCATCTGCACGAGATGGCGCTTGGGCAAGGCCCATAGGTGCGCAGGCAGCCTCGCGAGGCATGGTGCAGCATGGTGCATATGTTCGAGATGGGCATGTGTAGGATGTAGCCACTATCGTGAGGATCGAAGATTCCATCATTTGATCCGTGGTCTCTTGGGACTACCTTGGGAGCGTGTTACATTTTCTTTTGGCTTCAATAGAGGTTATTTTGTGCAATGTGGCACATCCTCATATGAGCATTTAGGCCTTAGGCTCTAGGCTAGCCCGAACTCTATAACTTAGCTTGTGTTGCTCGTTGGGTCAATTCTTTCACGTTCGCAGACCCTTACTCATTTCAATACGGGATCATGTATTTTTTCTTTTAGTGTGGATTTTTGGTATCCACACCAACTAAACCTCAAATTACACTTAAAACTCCCAATTAATCAACTAATCTTCCAAGCATTAATATTTTTCCCAAATGATATCTCATATTCCAATAATTCCTGGTAATTTACCAATTTACCAAAATACCCCCTTGGCTCACCCCGAACCGGGTATTTATCCTCGTTGTGACTTTTCTGCTAAATTGCTCAAAAGGACTGACTCGTGATGAATATCTCGAATACATCCACATAATAATGTGGTATCAAACATATAGCACATAAAATTACAAATATACCCTCAACGAGTCAAAATTACGAAAATGTCATTTTTAACAAAAAGGGGCATATAAGCACATTTAATACTCATAACACATGCATAAGTGGTCATATTATAGTATAACTCATATAATTCACATATTCACATATAAACATTCAATAAAATCACAAATATCACAGATAAATCCAATTATGTCCTCCAAACACACTAATCAAGGCACTAAGCCTTATTAGGAATTTTGGGATGTTACAACTATCCCCTCCTAATAGAAATTTCATCCTTGAAATTTACCTGAACAACTCTAGATAGTGATCCCACATATTTGACTTCCAGGTCGCTTCCTCGACCTTGTTTTTCCTCCACAACACTTTAACCAGAGAAATAGTATTGTTTCTCAAGAATTTATCTTTCCTGTCCAAACTCTGAACTGCCTGCTCTTCATAGGACAAATTTGTCTGTAGTTCCAGATCCTTATATCTCAACACATGAGTTGTATTTGACACATACCTCCTAAGCATCGATACATGAAACATGTTATGTACTCCTGACAAAGCTAGAGGCATAGCCAGTCTATAGGCTACCTACCCAATCCTTTCAAGGATCTCAAAAGGTCCTACAAACCTAGGGCTCCACATGCCCTTCTTCCCAAATCGTTTCACTCCTCTCAATGGTGAAACTCGAAGGAAAACGTGGTCCCCAACTTGGAATTCCATGTTCCTACGCTTAGGATCAACGTAACTTTTCTATCTCTGTGAGGCTAGCATTCAAGCTCTAATCTTCTCAATGGCCTCACTGGTCCTCTGCACTGCTTCAGGACCCAAGTACTTCCTCTCACCCTTTTCATCCCAATGAATGGGTGATCTACACTTCCTATCATACGTCATCTCGTATGGAGCCACTCTAATCGTTGGCTGATAACTGTTATTGTAGGAAAACTCAATAAAATATAAATACTTACTCCAGGACCCTTCAAAGTCTAGTACACATGCCTGAATCATGACCTCCAATATCTGAATCATCCTCTCTGATTGTCCATCTGTCTGAGGATGATATGCTGTGCTAAACTTCAGCTGAGTACCCATAGCCTTCTATAGGCTACTATAGACTTCAGAGCCCCATGGAGACGTACAATCTCCCTGATATACAACTTAGCATACTAATCTACTGTATAATTTGTCCTCATAGTCTTGCTTTCATATCAGCAAGCACTTGCTGCCAATCTTGAGGGACAAGTGGAGGGTTCTGACCTGGGTCATCATCTTTATCCTTTTAACCTGTGTCGACTAGTCGTTCTAATCGCCTTGGCATAATTACCCAAGCATATAGTCATGGATAAATAGTTCACCCACAACAGCAACACTAATAAGCTTGCAATTTCATAATCACATAACAATCAAGGGCCATGCCATATCAATATATCTCATGCTTCCTATCCTAGAATGCAGGTAAGGCATGTATATTTCAATTAAGCAGCTAAGCACACAATCACATTAATAGTTACCAAACCATTCCCGAGCCCTTAGGTTTGGGTTCCCAGGACCCAAAACCTCATTCTTGGACTTTTCCCAATTGGAGCTGCGATGACCCCTCAAAAGAGCCGCAGTGCCTGACTAGGTAGAGAGCCCACACCCAGTTGCACTTGCACTGCGGCGTAGCCTGCCAAGCGCCGCGACACTAAGGCGGTTCGAGGCACCCCTGCCTCAACTGAGTTCATGCGGGTCGCAACGCTCAAGAAAAGCGCCGCGGTGCTACCTTGTGAACCCAGAAAACTTGCGATTTTAAAAAATCGCAACTTTCCCAAAACTGTCCCAAAACATGGTTTCAACCGGAATCGACTACCAAAATGGTCCCAGTACCTCAGATACACAACAACCAACCTTCAAAATCTCAAAAACTCAACCAAAACCAATAATTCAAGCTCTCTCCCTAACTAAAGAAAGACAACTCAAAAAGCTTCAAAAACTTAACTTACCTCTGCAAATTCAAGCTGCCTAGCTAGTTCTCCTAGATTAACAACTCTTAATCTCCCCAACACAAGCTCCAATCCTGCCGAGAACAACCCCTAGGCTTAGAATTCAAGAACTCACCCAAAAGAAATGAAGAACACTTATCAACTTGAGATTTATTTACCTCAAATGAACAATTTCGATTTCCTTAAGATGGATTTAGCTCAACCAGCTGCAATCCTTCACTTTCCCAGTCCTATATTCTCCCTTTTAAGTGAAAGCTCAAGTTTTGTTCCTTAGTTCCAAAACCCCTCTAATAAGGTAACCAAGAGATAGAGAGAGACTATACTATATGAATGACTCAAGGTGCTCAACACTTAGACTCCATTTTTTCTAATATCATGGTCAAAAGACCAATTTACCCCTAGCCATGCCCCTTGACCAAACACCAAGGGCATTTTAGTCTTTTCTCGGAATTCCTGCCAATCCTCAAATTTTCACCACCATTTCCCAATTAAATCTACTAACTCAAAATACTCACCAATTGACTCCCATTACTCAATAAACCACGATAATTTACCAAATTACCAAAATACCCCTAAGCTCACCCCGAGCAGAGTTTTTAACCCCGTTGTACATTTTCTGCTAAATTGCTCACTAGGATCGCCTCGTGTTGAATATCTCAAATATATCCACATAATAATGTGGTCTCACTCATAAAGCATATATAATTACAGATATGCCCTCAGCAGGTCAAAAATGCATTTTTTAATAGAAATGGGCCCACAAACATATTTAATACACTTAAATTTGCATAAACAGTCATATCATATTATAACTCATATAAATCATATAATCACATATGTAATCACAATTAAATCATATTAACACATAAAAATCCAATTATGCCCTCCTGACACACTAATCAAGGCACTAAGCCTTATTAGCAAATTTAGGATGTTACAACTATCCCTTCCTTATAGAAATTTATTCCTCGAAATTTACCAAAATAACTCGAGATACTGATCTCGCATGTTAGAATCTAATTCCCAAGTCGCCTCCTCGACCTTGTTGTTTCTTTATACTACCTTAACCAAAGATATAGTTTTATTCCTCAAGACCTTGTCCTTTCTTATTAGGATCTGACCTGGTCACTCCTTATAGGACAAATCTACCTGTAGTTCTAGATCCGTGTAACTCAATACATGAGTTGCATCTAACACATATTTCTGAAGCATCAAGACATGAAACACATTGTGAAAGCCTAACAATGCTGGAGGTAAAGCAAACGTATAGGCCACCTGTCCAATCCTTTTCAGGATCTCAAAAGGTCCCACAAACCTAGGACTCAACTTGCCCTTCTTCCCAAACCGCTTCACCTTTCAAAGGTGAAACTCGAAGGAAGACATAGACCCCAACCTGGAACTTTATACCTCTATGCATGGGATCAGTGTAGCTCTTCTGTATACTCTGTGAAGAAAGCATCTGAGCTCTAACCTTCTCAATAGTCTCATTGGTCCTCTGAATTGCCTCAAGACCCAGATATTTCCTCTCACCCATTTCACCCCAATGGATGGGTAATCTACAATTCCTACCATACAAAATCTCATATGGAACCACTCCAATAGTCGACTGATAGCTGTTGTTGTAGGAAAACTCAATCAAAGGAAAATACTTACTCTAGGACCCTTCAAAGTCCAGTACACATGCCCAAAGCATGTCTTCCAATATCTGAATCGCCCCCTCTAATTATCTATATGTCGAAGGATGATAGGAGGTACTAAACTTCAATAGAGTACCCATAGCCTTCTGCAGGCTTCCCCAAAACTTAGATTAAAGGTGGGGTCCCGATTTGACACAATAGACTTTGGAGCCCCACGGAGACATACACTCTCCCTAACATACAACTCAGCGTGCTGATCTACTGTAAATTTTTTCCTCACATGCAGAAACTAGGCCGACTTGGTATGTCTATCCATAATCATCCAAATTGTATCATACTAACCCACTGTCCTAGGTAAACCAGCTACAAAGTCCATAATAATGTCCTCCCATTTCCACTTAGGGATACCCAAAGGCTGTAATAGCCCTGCTGGTCTCTGGTGTTCCGCTCACTTGCTGACACGTCAGGCACTTATCCACATAATCAATCACAACTTTCTTCATCCCAGGCCACCAATACAAAGACTTCAGTTCCTGATACATCTTCATGGTGTCTAGATGCAACGAGTATGGTATAGTATGGGATTCATCCCAAATATTTCATCGGATAGTAGAGTCCATCGGAACACAAATCCGCTCAATATATCTTAATGAACCCATTTTTGAAACAATATAGTCCTTTGCCACTTCATCTAGGACGTCCCCTCTATGCCTCATCAACTGAAAGTCACCTTCCCTTATTTCCTCCAAACGAGTTGGCTACAAGATAACACTGACTAATTGGGCCACCACCAACTCAATTCTCGCTAAGATCATATATTCTACTAATTCTCTGAATATCTGTTTTAACAAATTAACTGTCCCAGACCTCTCCAGTTTAAAGCATCTGCCACTACATTGGTTTTCTCCGGATGATAGAGAATTCACAATCATAATCCTTCACCAATTCTAACTAAAATCTTTGTCTCATATTCAAATCCTTCTGAGTAAAGATATATTTCAAACTCTCATAACCAGTGCAAATCTCATACTTCTCCTTCAATGCCAATACCATTGCTGCTAGTCCCAAGTCATGTGTAGGGTATCGCTCTTCATATTCCTTTAACTGTCGTGATGCATAAGCAATCACCTTCCCTGACTGCATAAGAAAATAGCCGAACCCTTGCCTTAAAGAATCACAATAAACCACTAACTTCTCCTGATCTGATGGGAGACTCAATACTGGAGTAGTGATCAATCATCGCTTCAACTCTTGGAAGTTGTTCTCACATCTATCTGACCATACAAACTTCATATTCTTTCATGTTAACTCTGTCAGTGGTGTAGCAATCCTTGAGAACCCTTCTATAAAGCATCAGTAATATCCTATCAATCAAAGGAAACTTTTGATCTCTGAAGCACTCCTTCGCCTTGGCCAATCTCTAATTGCCTCAATCTTGGCCGGATCCACCTTGATTCCATCTTTGCTAACAATGTGGCTGATGAACATCACTTGAGGTAACCGAAACTCGCACTTCTTGAACTTGACATACAATTTGTGCTCCCTCAACCTCTGTAGTACCAACCGGAGATGCTACTCGTGCTCTATCTCTGAATGAGAGTAAACCAGGATGTCCTCGATGAAAACTATCACAAATCTGTCTAGGTAGTCCTTGAACACAAGTCATCAATCCTTGGCAGTGGATACTTGTTCTTGATAGTCAGCTTGTTCAACTCCCTGCAGTAAATGCATATCCTCAGTGACCCATCATTCTTCATAAATAATACTAGTGCACCCCAACGTGAGAAACTGGGTCTAGTAAACCCCAAGTCAAGTAGTTCCCGCAGCTGATCCTTCAGTTCTTTCAATTTTGCTGGAGCCATCCTGTATGGTGCTTTAGACACTGGTTCTGTCCCCAGTGCCAATTCAATAACAAATTCTATCTCTCTGTGCGACAACAACCCTGGTAAATCTTCTGGGAATACATCCAGAAACTCACAGACTAATTTGGTCTCCTCAGGTCCAACTGGCATAACCCTAGTGGTGTCCACCACACTAACTAGAAATCCTATGCAACCACCTCGCAATAGGTCTCTAGCCCTCAATGGTGATGTCATAGGAATGCAGAGTCCATGCATAGTTCCCACAAATACGAATGGGTCCTCACCCTCAGGTTCAAAAGTTACCATCTTCTTCTTACAATCTATGGTTGCCCCATACTTGGCCAACTAGTCCATACCCAGAATCATATCAAAGTCGTCCATAACTAGCTCAATCAAATCCTCTGATAACTCTCTACTATCCACTTCTACCGGTAATGATCTGACCCATGTCCTAGAGACTACCAGATCCCCATTAGGCAATAAGGTTCCAAACCCACAACATAATACGCATATGGTCTACACAACCTATCAATCACTAGACTAGATACAAAGGAATATGTATCACCAGAATCAATCAACATAGTATAAGAAGTATCAGCACAAGAGAGCTGAACTGTCACTACTGAGGGACTAGCCTTAGCCTCTGATTGCGTCAATGTGAACACTCAAGCTGGAGTCAAGCTGTCCCCCTTCTTTGGTTCTTCCTTCTTCACCCTTGGTCAATCTTTCTTGAGGTGCCCAAATATACCGCATAAAAGCATGCCTCCACTCGACATTCTCCCAGATGATGTCTCCTACATTTGATACACTCTGGATAAGTCCTTCAGCTCTCATTGTCGCCCTAGCGGCCAATTTGTATACCCCATGGCCTCCTATCAGGGCTGTAACCGTGTCTGGGATCTTCCTCTTCTAGTCACTAGGGCCTCCACCCCTACCATACCCTGAATATGGAGGCACCACCCTCCTAGTATCCCATTTGGTCGCATTCTCGTGCCAAATCTTGTTCTTTGCACCCTCAGCAATAAGGGCCTTCTCTACTACGTGAGCATAAGTCATCACTCCAGGTATATAGGTGATTCTGACATCCTAGGCTATCATAGCATTTATCCCTCGAAGGAACCTATCTTTCCTAGTTACATTTGTAGGCACTAAGTCTGCATGAAACTTGGCCAATCGGTCAAACTTTAATGCATACTCTGTCACTGACATATTACCCTACATCAAGTTATTGAATTCACCTGCCTTTGCAGCCCTGACTGCATCATTATAGTACTTCTCATTGAACAAATCTCTTGTTAGGATTAATGCCCTAAAAGCATGTAAATATATTTTATTGATTTAAATAAAAGTACAATTTTATTATATTTGAATGTTATAATTAATGTTTGAATTAATTATATATTAATATCAAGAAAATTCCTTATTCATTCACGAGAATATGTTCTTCTATTAGTACGAGAGAATTAAGATTATATATAATAAATAAAATAGTCAGTAACATATTAAAGTAAGGAATATTTAATGAATTATTACTAGTGCGGTTTACTAAGCATACGGGAAGCGAGTGATCTAGATTTGAATTACTGATGTGGATAGACATCTTAGTAAATTTGTTGTATATAATAGAGATTATATATGACAGGATCGATGAGAATTAATTATCTTTATAAACTTGTCGATTAAGATAAAGATTTAATTCTTATCATAATAAATGATCATTTGTTGATTAGTCTAAATCCTGAGTATTCATGAACTCCTATTTGTGTTTATTGGATCTTTTGATTCACTCGTTAAGATTTCTTAGTGTAATGAGGAAATGACTTTTTTTTTTGGAGATTCAATATCATGAATGGCTGGGAACATGATTTACAATAATGGAATGCATACTTTCCTAACAGATTGAATATTGGTTCCCTTAAGGGTTAATTCTGAAACTGAATAGTTATTGAGCTCAAATCTATAATTTGCTTATAGATTGATTATTCGCTAGTGAATAAATACTACTTAAGGATCAAGAGGTAATTTGAAGGGTAAAACAGTAATCCGAATAGCTCTATTAACGAACAAATAAATGGAGGACAAAACTACATTTATTGATTATGTCAATGGACTACAAGAGAAAACTCTGTAAATATAATTCAATATATACTTAGAGTGAAATTCCATATTCATAGTGGAGTAATCATGGAATTAATAAATAAGATTATTAGATTAAAGAGTTCAATTAATAATCTGGTTTATTGGAGCTTTGTATTATAGGTCCATGGTCCCCATATCACATCTATTCTACATTTTCAAGGGTAAGGATGTCAAAAGAAAGATTTGTAGAGAGAGAATTAATTGGAAATGAATTAATTTTCTAGGACAAGGAAATAATTATGTGATAATTATAGGCAATTGATTAATTATGAATTAATTAATTATTTAACTATATAGTTTTTATTTTGAAAAACTATATATTAAAACAAATATTAATCATGTTTTGATTAATATGAAAGAGAGGTTAATAATAATCTTATATATAATGTGATATTTATTTAAAACTGATATTTTAAGATAAATTTAATTTTGAATCAAGTGATGTTTATTTTGGGATAAATATATTGTCTTAAATATTGATTAAACAAACAAATAGAAAAAGTAGAATTAACCCTAATGGATTGGTCGACACACTCGCGCCACACACATGGATATTTATATCCCTGAGATTTGAATTTTGAATTTCAAATGATTTATTTATTTAATTATATATAGTTATTCTTTTTAAGTATGATTTAAATTAAATAACTAAATAGGTTATAATTGATCAGTTTTATTTAATAAAATAAATATTAATTAATTAAGTTAATTATCTTTATCAAACTGAAAGAGCGATACTTTTAGGAATAAGTTATTTTAAACAATTAAAAAGTTTAGACTGTTAGACTCTCTCTTTGAAAAAAGAAAGCGATATTTTTTCCTAAAACTAAAAAACTATTCAATACATCTTCTCTCAATCAAACCTCTCTAGATATCATGTGTTGAGTACATCTAGAGAGTTCTAAATCAACCTTTTGAACCCTACGTGCCGACACACGTCCTTCTATGTTTGAGGATTGGTCTGAAAGATCAAGGTGTGAGCTGTCAGAATTTGGATTGGAAGACTGTTGATTTATTACAAAAAGATTCGAGGACACTTGATAGGCTACAAGAGGTAATCTCTAATCTATCTGTATATGATTTAATATATCTATATATGTATGATCATAGCTGGTATTAATAATTTTTTTTAAAATACCCATTCTGCTGCGTAACTCTGATTTACACTTTTAATACCAATAATTGGTACCTGAGCAGTCTACATATATATATATATATATTAAATACTGTGTGTTTCTTGCATTTTCTATATGTATGTTGATATATATATTGAATGGATGGATATGTTTTTTGAATGTATGGTTGAATGATGGATCGCTAATTATATAGTGCTATTGGGTTAGGAATTTGAATTTCTAGATCTTGTGTAAGCCATAAAGGGCATAGGATTTTGTAAATTTTATTTTTCAAATATGTATTTTACAAATCTGAACACAAGGAAAAGAAGAAAAATAGACCCGAGCCATGCACGTTGGAGGCACACAACCCAAGCCCCACAACTGCCCCACCTGCATGTGCACACGAGCCTAGGCTCCTAGCCACCTGTGCGTACACGAGCCCCTTGCTCCCTTGTTTCGTGCACGAGCCCAACATGAGCCCAGTCATGCACACTTGCGAGCCCAGCCCTGCGCACCTGCACCCCTGTCTTGGCCGAGCCCCTACTCCATGCGTGCGCAGTACCTACGACTTCCCAGCCACCCAGCCGCACCTTGCCGAGCCCTTGGCTCCCCTTGTGCCACTGTCCCTAGTAACTAGGGCACCATTCTTGGTCACAAAAGTATAGATCCTATTTTTGTGCATAAATCTTTTATTTAATTAATTTTTAAGTTGTTTGAATTTAAAAGATTAATTATCTTATTTTATTTTTGTTAGAAAAATAAAATATATTTTAGTTGGTTAAGATTTTATCTTTAGTTTAAATAGTTGTTTGAATTTGATTATTTAATTATTTAAATTCAACTAAATTAAAAAGATGACAAAAATGGTTATTTAATTAAAAGTTACTTTTAATTAAATAAATTAATTAGAAAGTTAGTTTCTAATTAATTAGTTGAGCCTAACAAATTCCCAAAGATTAGCAAGAAAACCTAAAAGAGAGGAGACGAATTCTTGGAGTCTAGCAAACAACTTAAAGGCTATTTTGTAATTTTTTTTCTATTTCTTAAAGGTTGTAAATTTAGAAATAGCCAGTAGTACTCGGTTAATCATTTATTGTTTATTTATTGTATTTATTTAAATAAATGTTTGATTGATAACATGATCATGTATTAGTCAATTACATGCCATTCATGAAACCCCACACAATTTTCATTAATCATGCATATTTTAGAAACATGATTATTTAGGATTGTCCTAATTGTTTATGTGAATTGTTTTGGAGAAATCAATTCATGTAAGCTACTAAGTATTAAATTAGTTAAAACTTGGTAACTCACACCATAATAAAGGAAATATTTTTAATAGGCCTTTAAGATATTCAACTTTATTTAAAAAGTGTTTTAGTAAAGTTAGATGAATGTAATAGGTAATTATCTAGATCACATTAATTGTAGAAACATGCTCTTTTATAATTAAATATATTTTGTAATTAATTAAATTCATAGGGTTATTAATAAACTAGTTATTAATTTAGAATTAATTGATTAGTTTAATAAAAACACATTTTTTTTCTTTCTAAAATAGTAAGTGGGAGAATGTGAACATCTCAATGTGACCTATGGTCTCCATTATTAGTACAACACTGTGAGATATGAATAGGGTCTCGAGGGGGCTTTGTTTCCATTCCCCTAAGGAAGGTTTCTAGACATATTAATATCAAGGTTGGCTTCTTACGAAGATAGGAATGAGTGATGTATTTTAGGCTTAAACAACCCTAAGGAGGCACTCTCTAAGTTAAGTCATGAATTCAGAAATAATGGGTTACACTTACAAAGATGCAATTAAGCTTTTATAGTAGATAATTGCATCTTGACCAAACCAGCGGTACTTTATTTTTAAAAGAGAAAATAAATAGTTATTTTAAGTTTTAAATAATAAAGATAAGATTGTCTTATAAGCTATCTGAATTTAACTTGACCGACCCTAAGGTGACACTTTATTTGTTGGGTAGTTTTATCGTGGAATAGTAAATATTAGTTTATGTGTTTTAATTGATTGCATTCATGCATCATATTTACTTTCTAAATTATTTATATTTTTAAGTAGTAATATTATTGTATTTTATTTCTTTCAGTTAAAATGTTTGAAAATGATTGCAATGTAGTGATTGAACTTAATGATGCAAATATAGTATTTTGAAGACATGATATTGATATATTGTTGCTAAGAGAAAATTTGATGAAATCTGTTAAAATACCACCAATTCAAGAACCACCAATAGAAGCTTCAGTGAATGATGAGTTTGAATACGCCAAGTGGTTGAGATTAAATCACATGGCAATGTATTATTTGCTTCAATCAGTAAATATAGAGACAAAAAATACTCTACAAAGCCTTAAATCTGCATATGATATATGGTAGATCATCCATGCTACATATGGACACATATATGATAAATGGATTTATGAGAAGGAAATCCTATCGGCCAAGCGTGAAATAATCGCTGAAATTATGAAGAATAAGAAAGGTAAATATGATTTATTCATTCTTATAACTAAGTGCAAAAGATATGTCATCCTGAATTTTACACTCAGGGTCCACTAACAATGTTTATTCTTCTATGCAGATAATTCAATCTTACAATGCAGAGAAGGTTGTTGATGATGTTCATGAAGTCAAAGAGAGAGAAAGCGTCTAGTTCAAGAAAGCGTTGAAGAAAGTCCTTTTATTTTAAACTTCTTTAGTTTTATTAAAAGAAAACTTTATTGTTGTTTGAAAAATGATTTAGTTTGTTTCTTTTAGTACTTTGAATTTTATTGCATGTATTGACTTTAGAATATTTTATTTATAATTTGATTATTCTTAATTTTTCTTTAGACATGCAAATGAATATTCAGACTTTAACGCTTTCATTTATTGAACAAACGCTAAATAACTCGGAATTATTTAAAGTAGCTAAACTAAAAGGAAATAAAAGACAAAATGTTTCAAATGATGATGTCACATATCTTTGGCATCTTAGACTTGATCATATTGAACTAGATAGAATAAACCGCTTAACAAAAGATGGACCTTTGAGAGAACTAAGAGTTGGAACTCTTCGAGTTTGTGAATCTTGTCTAGAAGGTAAAATGACCAAACGTCCTTTCTCAGCGAAATACAATAGAGCTAAAGAACCTTTGGAGCTTATACACAGCGATGTCTGTAGTCCAATCAATGTACAAGCAAGAGGTGGGTATGAGTACTTTGTCACTTTTATTGACGATTACTCAAGATATGGTCATACTTATCTAATGCTTAGGAAATCTGAAACCTTTGGTAAGTTTCAAGAATTCAAAGCCGAGGCTGAGAAGAAATTAGGTAAGACTCTTAAAACACTTCGATCAGATCATGGTGGTGAATATTTGGATTTAGAATTCAAAGATTTCATGCTTGAGCATGGTATTCTATCCCAACTCACAACATCTGGAACACCACAACAAAATTGTGTTTCAGAAAGAAGAAACATGACCTTGTTGGACATGGTCAGGTCTATGTTAAGCTACTCTTCACTTCCTCTCTTATTCTGGGGATATGCACTTCAAACGATGACTTACATTTTGAATGTGGTCCAATCTAAGACCATAAGAAAAACACCACTGGAACCACAGAATGGAAACAAACCTAGTTTGCACCATTTTCGCATTTGAGGCTGTCCTGCTCATGTTCTTAGACCTAAATCAGGGAAACTTGATTTGAGGTCTGAAGTGTGAATTTTTGTGGGCTACGCTCTAGAAACAAGAGGCAGTTACTTCTTTAGTCCCAAGGACCAAAATGTATTTGTTTAAACAAATGTGACCTTCCTTGAATATATGAATAACTATAAACCTCAGAGCAAAGTAGTATTGGAGGAACTCACAGTTGATAAGGTTCCATCACCTTCATTGTCATCATTAAATGATAAACAAAAAACCGAGGAAAACACTATTCCTAAAAAGGAAACCCTAGTGCAACGTACTAATGGGAGGATTGTGAGACAACTTGTTCGCTACGAACATGAGGCACATGTCCTTGTTTTTGATACAGACAAGGACGATCCATTAACCTTCAAAGAGGCTATGGATGATCCTGAAAAGAAGAAATGACAAGAAGCCATGAACCAAGAAATGGAATCTATGTATTCCAATTATTTCTGGGAACTTGTAGACCCACCTGAAGATGTCAGGTCCATTTGGCGTAAATGGATATACAAGAAGAAAACAGGTGTAGATGGGAAAGTGGAGACTTTCAAAGCAAGGCTAGTAGCCAAAGGTTACACTCAGAGAGAAGGTGTTGACTCAGACAGAAGGTGTTGATTATGAAGAAACATTTTCTCTTGTGGCCATGCTGAAATCCATTTGCATCCTCTTATCCATAGCTGCCACGTATGATTATGAGACATGGCAGATGGACGTCAAGACAACCTTTCTTAATGACTATCTTGATCAAAGTATCTATATGGTACAACCAGAAGGGTTCATCAAGAATGAGGAATATCAAAAGGTGTGTAAGTTGCTGAAATCCATTTATGGATTAAAGCAAGCATCTAGATCTTCGAATATCACCTTTGATGAAACAATTAAAAAATATGGCTTTGAACAGAATGTCGACAATGCATGTGTATATAGATATATATCAAAGGAAAAGTGGTGGTTTTCTTAGTTCTCTATGTGGATGACATTCTCCTCATTGGAAACAATGTAGGGACACTGTCAAATGTAAAGAAATGGTTAGCCGAAAAGTTCCAAATGAAAGATTTGGGCAAGGTGAGCGATATTCTAGGAATCTAAATCCTAAAGGATAGGAAGAACAAGCTCTTGGAACTTTCTCAAGATAATTATATAGTTTAGGTGCTTATAAGGTTCTCTATGGAGAATTCCAAGAAAGGTCAATTACTGATCAGACATGGAATTACTCTTTCCAAAGAGCAATGTCCAAAGAAACCTCAGGAGGAAGAAGACATGAGAAAGTATCCCTATGCACCAGCAGTTGGGAGTCTTATGTATGCTATGTTGTGTACTAGACCAGACATATGTTATGTAGTAGGGATTGTGAGTCATTATCAATCAAATCTAGGTTTGGAACACTAGATTTGTAATGACCCAAATATTTCTAAGACCTTAGACCATTAAAACTACTAGACATAGCTACTATTTTGATACAATCATAAGAAATAACATGTCTTTATTGAAAACCCAAAATATTGTACTAATACAAAATAGAGTAAAAATATAAAATAAAATGCGATATGGTATGGGATCCCATTGTTTACAAAACATAAAACATAACTTTAAAAAAACTAGTTGTGGAATAACATCAAAACATAATTTTAAATGACTAAAATAAACATCATCCTCGATCGACACGCAGCCCACCCATTCCATTCATCCTCAACACACAAGCCAAGCCACCAAGAATCCTTCCGCCTCCGTATCTAATTTCCAAAATCACACTAAAAATAAAGGAGTGAGCCTAATGCCCAGCAAGGAAAATCTACTAACAATGGCCATCATAAATATATCATAAATATAAATAAATCATAAATATATACTATAAAACATATGACTATAAAAACATCTATTACAATGGCCATCATACTTCTTGGGGCTTGCTAGCTAGGCAAATCATATGCCCATATATTTGTAGGGCTTTGTTATCTAAACAAGTCATATAAATTTATGGGGCTTGTTATCTGAACAAATCATATGCCCAAGGACTATATTCTTGGGGCTTGTTATCTAAACAAGTCATATGCTTGTTACCTAAACAAGTCACATGCCCAAGGAATTCTATACATATACATATCATAAAATGAACATTTCATTACACAAACATATCATAACATAAACATAACATAACACAACATAACATAACATATAAGCACATAAAATCTATCCTATTTTCCTTACCACAACCAGGATATTTGAGAACAAGAGCGTGATTAGAACACTCCTAAAACCAAAAGTAAGAATGATAAGTTTCTAAAGAAAAGAGATGAAAAGAAACTAAACCATCAAAGAAGAAACTTACCGAGGAGAACCTTAAATCAAAGAACTTAAACACTTAACCACAAAACCATAAACAGAAGTTAGGATCTGAAAGAAACTTAAGGAAAACTAAGGAATCATAAAGAATAGAACTTATGAACAATATTACCTTGGATGAACTAGAACCGATCTACACCTCAATATTGAAAACACACTTTATCTCACTACCCAAGTGTTTATAAAGCTTAAGATGATAAAGCTTTTATCCCAAACCGAAGTGTATCTCTCTATAGTAATACTAGCACCTTATAGGCTCTGATCAAATGCTTGAAGAATGAAGAAAATGACTGAGCACTAGGTCCTATTTATAGAGTTTGAGGAGTGAAACTATCCTATTAAAAAAAAATACTTAAATCCTTAAATAAACATGATTATGACAAGTGTCATGCTCTTAATGGTTATGGAAGGTTCTAGAGTTTCTAGAACTTTCTTTTATTTAAAAAATACTTAAATCCTTAAATAAACATGATTATGACAAGTGTCATTCTCTTAATGGTTCTGGAAGGTTCTAGAGCTTCTAGATACTTTCTTTTATTTAAACTATAATTAAATCCTTAAATAAACATTATTATGACAAGTGTCATGCTCTTAATGGTTCTATCTAAACCTTAGATTATAATTAAAATATTTCTATGAACAAAAATATATATCAAACCTTATGTTATATATTTTTTTTTGATCAAGAAGAAAATGTACTTCATTAATCAACCGGCCAAACCAAACAGTATACAAAACAAATTCCTCTCACAAAACCAAAAACAGGGGATAAACCCCTCCAACCCGTGCACACAAAGGCAACAGAGAAGGCCCCTAACCAGATTACATTGTAATCCTATCTATAAATCTCTGTTCTTGTATAGACAATTTCCTATTTTTTACAATGAGAATTATGTATTGAATCTTAGTCTTAATCTCAGAAGCAATACTATCAGCTGACCAAGAATATCTATAAAAAACACATCTATTTCGATTCCTCCAAATACTATACACAACAGCTGCCAGAACCGAGTTGATGATATCAAATATAATTCCAGGATTCCTGCTAGAGAGCCAAACTAGCCAACTAGTAAACTCAGAAGGCCAGGCTTGAAAACCCAACCAGCCAAAAATGATGACCAAAATCTGCTTCGAAAGATAGCAATCAAAAAATAAATGGGCATGAGTCTCAGCAGAGATACCACAAACAGGACATAGAAGAGAGTCAAGAGCCATACATAACCTGAGCAAATTATCACAGGTTAGCAGCTGAGAGTTCACAGTTTGCCAAAGCAGAAATCTGTGCTTAGGTATAGACATCCGGCACCAAACAGCTCTATGGTAGTCAATCTGTTGTTGACAGAGAGAACTGTTATACAGTTTTGAAGGGTGAAATTTTTCTGAAGAACTAGCAGCTTTCACCACTTCATAGTTGAAGTGATCCCTGAGATTACATAATTTCCTCCAATACCAGCTAGTAACTAGAGGAAGTCTATAAGACCAGAAATCTGAACCTTTCATGTATATTGAATTGATCCACTTGACCCAAAGCACATCATGCTTCTCAGTAATAGCCCAGATATACTTAGCTAATATGGCTCGGTTCCAAACTGAGCCATTTCTGAACCCAAGGCCACCATAAACTTTCGGCATACAGACCTTAGACCAAGAAGCCATATGTATTTTGCTCCTATTACCATTAACACCCCAAAGAAAGCCACGACATAACTTTTCAATCTCCTTAAAAATACTTTGAGGAAGTATAAAAATACTCACCCAGTAGTTCCGCAGACCAAATAGAATAGAGTGAATGAGTTGGATTCTACCAGTAAAGGATAGGTGCCTGTTGGCCCAAGTATGTAATCGCATTCTGAATTTTTGGATAATGATATCACAATCTTCATGCTTCCACTTAGTTGGTCTCATAAGAACACCAAGATATTTAAGGGGAAAGGACCCTTCAGAAAGCTGTAACTCAGCAGCTAATATTTGTCTGTCTACAATAGAGACCCCCCCAAAGTAAACATGTGATTTACTAGCATTAATTTGCAGCCCAGTAACAGAATTGAATTCCTCTAGAGTACCCTTGAGCACTTGAACAGCAGCCAGAGATCATTTAAAAAATAAAAGCACATCATCTGCAAAACACAAGCTCAGCAGATTCAGACTTTTACACATTGGGTGATACCTGAAAGTAGAATCTAGAGCTGCCAATTGAAGACTCCGAGTGAGATATTCCATGATTAGGACAAATAAAAGAGGCGACATAGGATCCCCTTGACGAAGCCCCTTCTCACCCTTAAATCTTCCTTGAACCCTTCCATTCATGAGCAAGAAATATGATGTGTTTTTCAAGCAGGTCATTATCCAGCTGATAAATCTCACAGGGAAACACAAGGCTTTTAAGAGATCTTCGATAAACCACCAATCGACTGTGTCATAAGCTTTGCTGATGTCAATTTTAATAGCACACCTAGGCGAGATAGCTGATCTCCCATAACTCTTGATAAGATCTTGGAAAATCAAGATGTTATGAGCTATTGATCTCCCTTGAACAAATGCTCCTTGATTAGATTGAACTAAGACAGGAAGGACCTTAGCTAAACGAGTGCAAAGAAGCTTAGAGATACATTTTTATATGGTAGAACAACACACAATAGGCCTATAATCCACAACCCAAGAAGGGTTATCACTTTTGGGGACCAGAGACAATGTGGTATGAAGAAGCTCCTCAGGGATACTGCCTGATTTAAAAAACTGCCCTACAGCTTGACATATTTCATCACCTATATCCAGCCACAACACCTTGAAAAAACCAGAACCAAACCCATCTGGACCCGGGGATTTGATTATAGGGATACTTAATAAGGCATCTCGAATTTCCCTCTGAGAAAAAGGCTTCAACAGAGATAGCTGTTGGTCCACTGAGAGTTTGGAACCCATCTCTACACAATGGATATTTAACTTCTTAGAAACTGAACTAGGCCTGCCCATAATACTCCTGAAGTGGTTTAGAAAATGAGAGACCACTTCCGAAGTTATCCACCACCCTACCTTGCTCAGTAGCATAAGAGGCTATCCTATTCTCTTCTTTGTGTTTCTTCAGACAAGCATGGAAATAAGCAGTGTTCGAATCTCCCTTCCCTAACCAATTAATCTTACTTCTTTGAGCCAAGAAGCTATGATACATTTGCTCCTGAATTATAAATGCATCAGCAGCAACCTTGACATTATCTTGGAGAGTAAAATCACTAGGATGTTGCTGAGCATGGAAAATGGCAGCCTGAAAATCATCTTTAGCCTTCTGAAATTGAGCTCCTATGTCACCTATATGATCCTTATTAAATCTTTTCAGTTTGTGTTTCAGCCTCATTGTCTTAAGATAAATGGCCTTTAATCCAGTCCCCTGAATAGGCTTCCTCCTGTTATCAAGAGCCACCTCTTTAAAGTCTTTATGATCTGCCCAGAAATTATAAAACCGAAACAATTTAACTCCCAAGTGCTCCATGGCCTGAATAGAAAGTGTACAAGAGCAGTGATCAGAAACCGTTTCCCAGTTGAAAACTGCTGTTGTATTAGGAAATAGATCCAGCCAGTCCTCATTAGCAAACACATGATCTATCTTAGAGTATATGCGAGCATGCCCAGCTTGGTTATTAGTCCAAGTAAAGAAAGAACCAGTTTGTTTAAGCACATCCAGTTGAGACCTAGCAAGCCATTGAGAAGAATATAATAATTCAGCTTTAGACACAGGCTTCCCTCCATTCCTATCTTTGGCTGCAAAGATTGCATTACAATCTCCCAACATTACCCAAGCAGTAGCTGAAATCTGAGGTAAACTTTCCCATAAAATCTTCCTTTCCTCCATAGTGTTACGCCCATAAACAAACGTTGCACTAAAAGGAAATTTCTGACCAGCCATTTTAACATTACATTGAACATATTAACTTGTCTCCTCAAGAACTGTAACCTTGACCAAAACCCTCCTCCATATTATCAAAATTCTTCCCTCAGTAACAGGACTGGAATAATAATCCCAGTTCAAAAATTTATTAACCATCATCTCAGTGACTTTAGTCCCCCTTATTTTCGTTTCCAAGAGAGCACCAACTCCCACTTTATTCTTACTACATATATTCAAAACTGCAGCCTGCTTTTTCAGACCATTCAATCCCCTTAAGTTCCAGCTCAGAATATTACAGTTATCCATGAGAAGAGCTAGCTTCACCTAATCCTCCTTTCTCCCTCTCTATCTGTTCTTGGAGAACCACAGAATAGTTGGACTGATTTTGGCCTGACTCAATTGACACTTTATTAGCTCTCTTCTTGTTACTCTTCGTTGTCCCATGTTTATACACCACTTTCTTAGGTGATTGCCAACCGTTATCACTAGCATTATGGCCATTAGCAACTGGTGGAACCTCAGTAACATTCCTAGGCATTACAGATTCTACTTTCTCATCCATATTCCACTCTTCCACAGGGGGATTCCTAGATGAATTATCAGAACCTGCTTCTGCATCCTTGTCCCTCCCTACCACAGGAGGATTCCTGGAAGGATTATCCTTCTTGATCCCCTGAATTTTCATCTCCTTGCGGCAGTCCACCATAGAATGACCAAAACTCGCACAAGTTTTGCATTTCACTAGCAACCATTCATAGTCCACCCCTTGTTCTGTTAATTGACCATGTTCATTCAAAAATTGTATTGTCCTAGGAGGATTATCTGTGATTTCCATCTCCACCATGATCCTAGCAAATTGAACTCTTGTACGCTCTCGAGTAAATTTGTCCACCATTATCGGCTTACCTATCATACTAACACTAAGGCATTTACTACCCCAATATTGAAGGCCTAGATCTTGTAACCTAATCCAAAGAGGCACTGAACAGATCATTCGAATTGCACTTAGATCAGTAGTCCATGGTTGAATTATAACTAGCTTCCTATCAAAATGAAGAATACCAGTTTCCAAAACATGATCCCTTGTAGCATCATCATTAAACTTTACCATAGTCAGACCCATTGTCATCCTGGTTATTTGAGCAATCCCTAAATGACCCCAAACCCTTTTGATAAACCCTTCAAAAATATCCATTGGAGGATTAGCCCCAAGAACCATACATATGACAGCAGAACTCCAATTAGCCGATTGGCATTTCACTTCATCAATATCAACTAGAGCAATCTTCTTACCATCTTTAAGCAATGGTTCAACATATTCAAGTTTCTGGTTAGAAAATGAAAGATTACCCGATTTGAATTGTTGCCAATGGGTTTGGGCTGAAGTCTGAAAGTCTCCTGCCTCCACTGAGTCCGCTCAACTGGACGGAATTGCCATTTTAGCAGTCGTGTGCTCATCTATCTGGATTGTTTCACCTTCCGTCAAACCCTTCACTTCAGCGTTTTGGGGCAAACCTTGAGTCTGATCATTACCATCCATGAGCATCTCATCACCTTATGTTATAATTAATATTTCTAAACTATAGGTTAAACTTATAAAATCCATAACTATTGCTACGAGTGTCCTACTAAGTCCCGGTTTGAACCAAAATCCATGAAATCTAAAATACTACAAACTATCTAGCTAGCTAAGTAAACATCCTGGGACTCTACAAGATTGCAGTAAAGCACATTCTCAAGTATCTTAGGACAATGAGAGATTATATGCTTGTATATTCATGGGGTGGGTTAAGCCCTACTGGATACACTAATTCTGATATTCAATCAGACAAAGACAGTCGTAAGTCGACGTCTAGGTCAGTATTCACTCTTGGTGGAGGAGTTGTAGTCTGGAGAAGTATTAAACAATCCAGTATAGCAGATTCAACCATGGAAGCAGAGTATATAACAACTTGTGAAGAAGCTAAGGAAGCGGTTTGGTTGAGGAAGTTCTACACTGATCTAGAAGTAGTTCCAGATATGGATAAGCCACTAATCTTGTATCGTGACAACAGTGGAGCAATAGAAAATTCCAAGGAACCTAGAAGCCAAAAGAGAGGAAAGTATATAGAAATGAAATATCATTTGGTTAGAGAGATTGTGCACAGAGGTGAAGTGACTGTTATGAAGATAGCGTCAGAACAAAACTTGACAGACCCATTTACAAAGACACTTCCTGCAAAGTCGTTTATGGGTCATGTATGCAACATGGAATTAAGGGAGATGCCTCACTTGCTTTGAGGGCAAGCGGGAGATTGTTAGGATTAATGCCCTAAAAGCATGTAAAGCCATTTTATTGATTTAAATAAAAGTGTACGTTTATTATATTTGAATGTATAATTAATGTTTGAATTAATTATATATTACTATAAAAAAAAGTCCTTATTCATTCATGAAAATATGATCTTGTATTAGTATGAGAAAATTAAGATCATATATAATAAATAAAATAGTCAGTAACATATTAAAGTAATGAATCTTTAATGAATGGTTACTAGTGCAGTTTACTAAGCATACGGGATGCGAATGATCTACATTCAGATTACTGATTATATATGACATGACTGATGAAAATTAATTATCTTTATAAACTTGTCGTTTAACATAAATATTTAATTCTTATCATAATAGATAATCATTTATTGATCAGTCTAAATCCTGAGTATTCATGAACTCCTGTTTGTGTTTATTGGATCTTTTGATTCACTCGTTAAGGATTCTTAGTACAATGAGGCTAATAATTTTTTTTTTGGAGATATACAATATCATGAATGGCTGGGAACATGATTTATAATAATAGAATCTATATTTTCGTAACAGATAAAATATTGGTTCTCTTAAGGGTTAATTCTGGAACTGAATAGTTTTTGAGCTCAAATCTAATTTTGATTATAGATTAATTATTCTCTAGTGAATTAATGGTACTTAAGGATCAAGACGTAATTAGAAGGGTAAAACGGTAATCTTGACCAACTCTAATTAACGAACCAATAAATGGAGGATAGAACTACATTTATTGATTATATCAATGGAATACAAAAGAAAACTTTGTAAATATAATTCTATAAATACTTAGAGTGCTATTTCATATTTATAGTGGAGTAATCATGGAATTATTAAATAAGATTATTAGATTATTTAATTACAGTGAGTGTGGCGCCACACACAAGGATATTTATATCCCTAGGATTTGAATTTTGAATTTCAAATAATATTTTTATTTAATTATATATATTTAACTATTGTTTTTAAATATGATTTAAATTAAATAATTAAATAAGTTATAACCGATCAGTTTTATTTTAGTAAAATAAGATTAATTAATCAAGTTAATTATATGCATAAAACTTAAAAAGCGATGCTTTCAGGAATAAGTTGTTTTAAACAATTAAAAAGTTTAGATTGTCAGACTTTCTCTCTGAAAAAAGAAATCGATAGTTTTTCCTAAACCTCAAAAACTATTCAAACCTCTCTAGATCTCACGTGTTTAGTACATCTAGAGATTTCTAAATCAACCTTTTTAATCCTACGTGCTCACACATGTCCTTGTGTGTTTGAGGATTGGTCTGGAAGAACAAGGTGAGCTTTCAGAATCTGGATTGGAAGATCGTTGATTTAATACAGAAAGATTCGAGGACACTTGATAGGCTAAAAAAGGTAACCTCTAATCTATTTGTATGTGATTTAATATATCTATATATGTATGATCTTGACTGGTATTAATAATTTTTTTTAAAAGACCCATTCCGCTACGTAACTCTGATTTACATTTACAACATAATTTATAATCATCATACATTCATAAATTCTCAAATCAATATACGACTCATGCCGAGTAGATGCACTTCGCTCCCTTGCAATGGCCCCGCCACTATGTAGCATATTGCACCCCTGTAATGGCCCTGCCGCTACGACCTACATTACGCATGTAATGCTAATAATGGTTTCACGACCAAGCAATCGCGATCACAATCAATCAGTATAAGCAATTGTAACGATAGAGGTTTATGCAAAATAAATATTTAATTTTTAAAAAAATTAATGACACGGTAATCCCTGTGACCAATAATCGGTGCCCATGCCCTACACTCGATGCAAGAGACTTTTTTCTTACCTCGAGTCCTGAGAGATTTATTTTAGCAACCCTGAGTGCGTTCCTTTCCCCTTGAGCCAAGCGGTACACCCTAGTCACAACCATAACGAGGAGTATTCATCCAGAATAAAACTAATAAAGGCTTTCAGACCAAGTCCTAGCCTTTGGGGCCTTGAATTCTACTAATTTGGGTAGTAAAACCATTCCCAAGCCCTTAGGTTTAGGTTCCCAGGACCCATAACCTCATTCTTGGACTTTTCCCAATTTGAGCCGCGACGACCCCTCAAACACAACTGCGGCGCCTGACTAGGCAGAGAGCCCATGCCCCAAATCCTCTGCACTTGCACTGTGGCACAGCCCACCAAGCATCGGGGGTGCTAAGGTAGTTCAAGGCACTCCTGCCTCAACTAAGTTCATGCGGGCCGCGATGCTCAAGAACAGCGTAGCGGTGCTACCCTGCGAACTCAGAAAATGTATGATTTTCCAAAATGGAAAGTCTCCCAAAATCGTCTAAAAACATAGCTTCTACCATAATTGACCACCAAAATGGTCCCAGTACCTAAGATACACAGCAACCAACCTTCAAAATCTCTAAAACTCA
Source organism: Humulus lupulus (assembly GCF_963169125.1). Lineage (NCBI taxonomy): Eukaryota > Viridiplantae > Streptophyta > Magnoliopsida > Rosales > Cannabaceae > Humulus > Humulus lupulus. Next base: position 236,917,472 of record NC_084794.1, read on the forward strand.
ACCAAAACCGAAAATTCAAACTTTCTCCATAACTAACGAAAGACAACTCAAAAAGCTTCAAAAACTTGACTTACCTATGCCAATTCGAGCTTCCAAGCTAGTTCTCCTAGCTTAAAATATCTTAATCTCCCCCAAAAAAGCTTCAATCCTACCAAGAGCAACCCCTAGACTTAGAATTCAAGAACTCACCTAAAAGAAATGAAGAGCACTTATCAACTTGAGAATTCCTTACCTCAACTGGAAAATTTCGATTTCCTTAAGATGGAATTAGCTCAACTAGCTGCAATCCTTCACTTTCCCAGTCCTATATTCTCCCTTACAAGCCTCCAATCCCAAGTGAAAGCTCAATTTTTGTTCCTTAGTTACAAAATCCCTCTAAGAAGGTAACCAAAATATATATATATATATATAGAGAGAGAGAGAGAGAGAGAGAGAGAGAGAGAGAGACTATACTATGTGAATGACTCAAGGTGCTCATCACTTAGACTCCATTTCGTCTAATATCATGGTCAAAAGACCAATATACCCCTATCCATACAATGACCATTGATAAAAAACCAAGGGCATTTTAGTCTTTTCCTGAAATTCTCGCTAATCCTCAAATTTTCACCACCATTTCCCAATTAAATATACTAACCCAAAATACTCACCAATTAACTTTCATTGCTCAATAAAACCCAATAATTGACCAAATTACCAAAATACCTCAAAGCTCGCCCTGAGTCGGGTATTTAACCCCGTTGTGACTTTTCCGCTAAATTTCTTGTGCCAAATATCTCAAATATATCCACATAATAATGTGACCTCACTCATAAAGCATATATAATTACAGATATACCCTCAGTGGGTCAAAATAACAAAAATGCCCTTTTTAACATAAATGAGCCCACAAACATATTTAATACACTTAAACATGCATACGTAGTCATATCATAATATAACTCATATAATTCACATAATCACATATGTAATCACAATTAAATCATATTAACACATAAAAATCTAATTATGCCTTCCTAACACATTAATCAAGGCACTAAGCCTTATTAGCAAATTTGGGACGTTATAGTCACTAGGGCCTCTGTAAATGGAGGTACTACCCTCCGGGCATCATGTCTAGCGGCGCTCTCATGCCAAATATTTTCCTCTGCGCCCTCAATAGTAATGGCCTTCTAAACTACCTGAGCATATGTAGTAACTCCAGGATCTGAGGTGATCCTAACATCTCGTGCTATCATGGGGTTTAATCCCCGAACAAACCTTTCTCTCCTATAAGCATCAGTTGGCAATAAGTCAGAAGCCAACTTGGCCAACTTGTCGAACCTCAGGGCATACTCAGTCATAATATATTGCCTTGAACCATTATTGTAAACTAATCTATCTTCACAATTCGAACTGTATTTTATAATATTTCTCATTGAAAAAATCCTGGAACTCATCCTAACTTAACATAGCGACGTTTCGGGTTTGAGATCAAGGATACGGGCATCATCACGTAATATGTATGTGGCATAGGCCACCCTATCGTTACACATCACCCTCATGAAATCTAGGATAGAGGTAATCACACTCATCCGCTGCTCAGCCTTTAGTGGATTTGGACCTCCCTCAAAGGTTGGAGGGTGTGTTTCTTGAACCTCTCAAAAGTGATTCCCACCTGTTCTCAATCTCTGGCTGTCTCAAACTAGTGCCACATCAGGTGGCAGAGTTGGTGTAGCATTCCCTAATGGAACATGTTATCTCAATAGTCGAATCTCATCTTCCTGTCTCTGTAGTCTTGCTTGCATATTAGCAAGCACCTGTTGCCAATCTTGAGGGTTAGGTGGAGGGTTCTGACCCTAGTCATAATCTCTAGCCTCATAACCTGCACCAGCTAGTCATTCTGATCACCTTGGAAAAATTACCCAAGTATGTCTGCAATCATGACTCGACTTATCAGGAAATGATAACAAATTCTAGAAACCACCCCAAGGTCCACAACCGAACCAATAAGTAAACACTCACAATCATAATGCTAATAAACATTTCACACACAGCAGCAACGCTAATAAGCTTGCATTTCATAATCACATAACAATCAAGGGCCAAGCCTTATCATTATATCTCATGCTTCCTATCCTAGCATGCATATTAGGCATATATATTCCAATTAAACAGTTAAACACATATTTAACACGTAAGTTACCAAACTGTGAGTCGAGCTTATCTTTAGTAGGGAGCGTACACACCCAACCTATCTTTAGGAACCATTAACCTTGGCAGATTTGATACCAAGTTGTAACGTCCTACTAATCCAGAACCATTACACCATATGTAAAAAATAGTGCTTAACTCGTTAAGCGAGTCATTTGGGCTTAAAAGTGTAGTTAAGGTTAAGCAACAATTTTGATATTAAAAATTTTGGTCAATGAAGTTAAAATTTTCATTAATTTTTTTTTACTAAGTACAAGGGATCCTAAAGGTTTCTAAATAAAAATTTAGGTTTATCAAAATTACAGAATTAGTAGACCTAAGTGGAAAAATCAAACTAGTAGCCTCTGTTCGTCAAAAGTATCTCGGCCGTGACGGTCGAGCAGGCTGAGTATGTACACGCCGCTCCTACAGCTCTCCAACTCATGGTTGTTCCATTTTTCCATTGCCTTTACTTGCACCACGAAGTGCCCATGAGCCAAGACTCAGTAAGAAAACTAAAAAAAGTAAAAGAAATATCCAGATAGAAATTAACATGTACTGTATACTTTATAATCACCACAGATTCGCATTAATTTTCCAATCAGTATACGACTCATGACGAGTAGATACATATCGCGCCCCTACAATGGCCCCGCCACTACGGCGCATATCGCACCCTTGTAATGGCCCCGCAACTACGTCCTACATTACACATGTAATGCTGATAATAGTCTCACGATCGATTGATCACAATCAATCAGTATGCAGTTACAACAACAGAGGTTTATACAAAGCATACATTTAGCTTTAAACGATTTCATGACACATTCATCCCCATGCTCTATAATCATGGCCCATGCCCTAGACTCGGTGTAAGTGCCGATTTCTCTTACCTTAAGTCCTAACCAAATTAAAGAGGTGACCCTGAGCACAATCCTTTTCACCTAAGCCTTGCGGAAGACCCTAGTCACAACACATGGTGGAAAATATTCATCAAGATCATAATCCGATAAAGGGCTTTAAGACCAAGCCCTAGCCCTTGAAACTTCAGATTCCATTAAACGGGGTAGAGTAACCATCCCCATGCCCTCTGTTTTGGTTTCCCAAAACCCTAAACCAACATACTCTAAAATCACATTTAGCACTGCGACGCCCCCTAGCTGCGCCGCGGTCCCACAATAGGCTGAGAAGCCCCCTCCCCCCCGCCCCCTTAAAAGTATACATTTTGAGCCGCGACGCCCTACTGGCTGAGAGTTTTCCCTATAAATTTTCCCCATTTTTGAGTCACAGAGCTCCCTGTTAAGGGTCGCAATGGTCTGAGGGAAACCCACCCTCGAATACACTCAAGTGGGTCGCGACGCTCCTACCAAGCGCTGTGGTGCGACCGCGAGACACCCTTAGAAATTTTCCCCATTTTTGTGCATTTTAAGGGGTTCAGTTGAGTTGAGTGGATGAGAGAAAATTGTGTGAGAATTTTCCTTTTCTTCTTTTGCTTGTTTTCACCATTGGGGACATTGTTGATTTTAAGTTTGGGGGGAGAGTGTGTTCTCAATTTTCTTGTTCTCTTGCCATCTAGTTGTTTATTTTCATTCTAAAATAATAATAATAGAACATACAAAAACAAAAAATTAAAGAGTGCACTCCCTTGCATCAAAGCATCTAAAAAAAAAGAGAAAAAAAATCAGAAAAGAAAAAGAAAGTAAAAAGTATGTATGTTTGTAAATAAGTTTGGGGGTGTAACTCTTCAAATAAGGGAAAAGTTGTTGTAGTTTTTGTCTTTGTATGTTAGTAATAAAGGCTAGTGGCAAGATTTATATTGTATTGCAGGGTTTTCTTTTGGGAAATTATTGTGTGCATTTATGTATTAGGTCCTAGAAAGATTGAGGTGCTTAAGGTAATTTGAGCCAAAAATTTATCTCTCTCATCCTACCTTCACCCTAGCCTATCATTACAAGCTTGATTAAGTCCTAGTGATCTTTGGTGTGGTGTTTGTCTACATTAGTGGAGAGGGAATCACTAAGTAACTTATGGAGACATTATTTAAGCTTGAGGACCAAGGTTTAGCTTGATTTTTGGTGATTGAAAATATTTAGGAAAAACTATGCATGCACTAAAAGGTGAAACACTTTATTCATATTTTGGTAGCAACATTAATGCTTGAAGAATTTGGTTTAAAACTTGTGAAAGATTAAAATTCAGCTTCTCTTATTCAAAATAAATTTTCCCGAGAGCCTTCCCCTTTTTACCATTGGCATAGCAAAGTTTGTCCACTGTTGTTGCGTTTTGTCTTTGTTGTTTCCTGGTCTTTTGTTGTTTAGTTTGTGCCCTTTGTTTCTTTTTGTTATTTGTGTTTTGTTTTTATAGTCATCACTCGAGAACGAGTAATGTCGTAAGTTTGGGGGTGTGATAACTCTTGAATGAAGAGTTATTTCATGTGCTTTTGAGCTTATAATTGTGGAAAAATTGTGGGTGATGTTAGTTTATTTTTAGCTTTTGTAGCTAACTTTGATGTTTTTATGATCTTAGTTAAGTTTAGTTATTTTTGTAGTTTTTAATAGCTAATGGGCTGAAGATAATAGTTTCATGAATAGATATTTGTACAAAGGATGAACTAACATGTGAAACTATCTAAAGTGAATTTTTGATGGCTGAAATATCAAGTTTTGCTGCAGCAAAGCAGATTTTGCTAAAGCATTTTGATCAGGCAGCTTTTGGGCACCTAGAACACGCAGCAAGTCAATGGGTGAGCTAGAATAGTTGCTGAAGCATGTATGAACTCAATGGAGATAGAATAAGGTTTTGGAAGGTTGTAATTGAATATGTGTTGGTTATTTTCTTGAATTATTTGTATAATAAGAGCATGTTAGGATTTGTGATTAATTGTGATAATTAGACATGTATGATTTTTTATGAATTTTTGAGAGGCATGAGATAAAAGATAAAAATCATAATGATTTATGCTTGCTGATTTTGTGATAAAATGGTAAAAAGATTGATGAAATAATGATGTGCATGCATAAGGAATGTCTCTAATGATATGTGGTATTTGTGGGAATAAAATTGTGTTTTAATTTACACTTAAAATGATGTTTTTGCACAAATAATTACCCACATATATCTTTTGATGAAAATACGAGTTTTAAAAAAATGAAAATGGTGATTTTAATGATAAATATGATTGCTGGAATTTTTGTAAAAAAAAAATGTGTAGTGTGTTTTAATAAGAGAAATTTGATTAGTACTTGAAATAAATTAAAACCCTAAACTATGGTAATATTAAAAATGGTATTTTTAATATGGTATGAGTGTTTATTTTAATAGTTACGATTTTTCTTTATTTTGATTATGAAAAATATTGAACTTAATTTATTTGTAATTTTAAAAAAAATTAAATTGTGGTTGAAAGTTTAGTTTAATAAGTTTAAAATAATCATTTAATTGTCACATATGAATTTATGTTACATAGAATTAAGTCTTAAAATAATTCAAGCAAAAATATATTTGTCCTACACTTAAAATATATATTTTTCTCAGATCAACTATGTAACACAATTAATTAAATTAAATTAATATTTTCTAAGGAAACATGATAATCATAGCTATTTTAAATAAATTTCAAGCCTTTGATATTTCTTTGTAATTTGGATATAATAAATGGATTTATCACATATATATATTTTTAAATGGTTAAATAAAATTATTTTTATGAAATAAAAATAATATCTTGAGAGATTTAATCAACCTAGTAATTTTTAAGAAGATAATGAATAGTAAAAAAAAACATGTTACCAGTCTATCATTTTTAAAACGATAGAAGTAAGACGCATAGAATTATCGTTTTAAACGCCACAATTACGCAACATTCCCACGTATGCATGTTACATGCAAATTTACTTTTACGTCCAAAATTATGTCTATTATGCAACCATGTAGTTTTTATAGAAGGATCATGCATGCAATATAGGTAGAATGATCATTATTCTTTTTATGACCTTATGTGTAACTAAACATATTTGTATGTTGTGTGTAACTCTCACCATGTGTGCATGGCCCATGCACACACGAGTTATATGAAAGAGAAAAATAGTAATTATGTGAAGCTATGGAATGTCGCTTTGATTATGGTATAGGCTCGTTGAGAAGTAGTGGTTTTACTTAGCTTGGACCCGAGGTAAGGAAGTTAGATAGAATTTATGATTTGTTTATGCTATGAATGGTAAGACTGTTGTGTGAATGAAAATGTTATGAATTATGAATGCTATAATGTGATGATATGTTGGCTTGTATGAATGTTGTATGATATGAATGGATGTTAGCGTGATGAATGCGACACATCAATTAAGGAGGTTACAAAGGATATGAAGACGTAACCGAGTTTTATGTAATGGATGTTAGCGTGATGAACGCGCACATCAAAATGGGTTGCTAAGGATATGAAGACCTAACCCGAGTTACTAAGGATATAAAGACGTAACTCCAAGGGCGGATGCGCCGAGGTTATTCAAAGACCAAAGACTCCTGTTTACCTCAAAGGGTGGCATGGACAAGTTAGCGGGCCATGTTCACAAGGAATTGTTTATGATTATGTTATGATGTTTTGTGATGTTTAATTATGTTATGATGATGACATTATGTTGACGTGAATATGTTTATGTTTATGATAATGACGCCATTTTATTTTATGATGATGCTATGATGTATAAAGATGAATGATAGTGTTTGTAATTTGTTGCATCTTACTTGCTTGTAGTTTGTACTTCCTTACTGGGCTTTTAGCTCACCCCTTTACTTTCCCTTCTAGGTAGCAAATAGGTTTCTTTGTGGCACGCGTGGTGATGTGGGGAGTTCTGTCGTCCTGGTGTGTATGGCGTGGGGCATCCTATGGACGAGAAACGATCAACTTTAAATGCCATTTTTAATAATGTTATGTTTAAAGAGATTTTCTTAAAATTGTCAGTGGGACTTAAACTTTTGTTTCTTTTAGAACTTTGCATGAAACTGATATTTTCTTTTTAAACTTTTTAGGCCCAACTTGCATGTTTTAAGCGAGACCCCACTGAAACCTTTATAATAAGTGACTTTCTATTATAAACCATTGAAAATGTGAATGTTTTGTTAAGTACTAGTTAAGGGCATTTTACAAGAGGTTCTGCCGGTAAATTGTTGGGAATTGTGCCCTGTTTTAAGAAATAAAGTAGACAATGTTTTAAGAAATAAATAAATAAATTTAGTTTTTTATGCATAAATTTTATGGACTATATTATTCTGTGATAATATTAAGTAAATATCAGAAAAATTCCTAAGTTCATATATGTGATCTAAACCACGTATTAGTATGAGAGGATTGTGTTTGAGATAAATGAACTTGAATAGTTCGTAATTAAATAAAATTATGGAATCTTTAGATTAATTACTGCAAGTACGGTCCACTAGTATTATGAATACATGTGATCTAGATCCGGATCACTAGTGTAGTAGGACACTTTAGTGGATGTACTTTATATATTAGAGAGTATATAGAACTAGACCAGATATATTTATTAATACTTAGTTAAATACCGTTTCGAAGTATTAATTAAATATATCAACTGATGATCATATACAAATAGATCTTAATCCTGAAGTTACTATGAACTCCTGTTTATGTTATATGAGTTATTTGATTCACTCGTTAGGGGCTGTCAGAATGATCAGGCTATAAACTTTTGTTTTGGGAACTCATTAATGTAAATGGCTCGGGACATAGTATACAAATATGGAATCTATACCTTCTCGTAAGAGATTGAATAATGGTTCTCTTAAAGGTTCACTTTTGGGACTGAAAGGTTATTGAGCTTAAATTCATAATTTAGTTATGAATTAAGCTTCACTAGTAAAGTTAATGGTACTTAAGGAAACAAGATATAATTAAAAGGGTAAAATAGTAATTTTATTCCCTGTTAATTATGAACCATTATTAGAGGGTTAATTTGTATGCAATGATTATATCAATGGACGCTTTATTGTTATAAAGTACTCAATAAATGAAATATCTATAATTACAATAGTGCAGTCTCATATGAATAAATTAAGATTATTTAATTAAAGAGTTTAATTAATAATCTCAAATTTATTGGAACTTGGAGTTATAGGTCCATAGGTCCCCACATCGGCTCTATCAACACTATTCAAGGAAAGCATTGAAATAAAGGGAAAATGGTTGAAAGCCATATTTAAGAAGAAATTTGTTCTTCGGGCCAAATATGCAATTATGCGATAATAATGATTAATTAATTAATTACAAATTAGTTGTAATTAACAAAATTAATTAATATTTAATTATTATGTAATTTTTGAAATTATATTAAATAATTAAATTTATTTTCGAAATTATATTAAATAATTAATTAATTATAATTTTTGAAATTTAATAAATTAAATATTTAATTTCGAAATTATTATTTAATTTAAATTAGTTTTAATTAATTGATAGAATTAATTAAATATCTTTATTTGAGTGGAGGATAATAATCTGATAAGTTCAAATTAGATTTGAATTTAAAAGATTGATATTTATTCAGATAGTTAATTATTTTTGATAATTAGTTAAAAAGATAATTAATTCAAATTTGAATTAATTATCAGGATGTTGAATTTTTATTTGATAAGGTAGTTTGAATAAATAATTAAATAATTATGGAAAAATCAAATATCCCTAAAATATAGGGTGGTGCACGACAAACACAGTCCATGGACTGTGTGTGGCGCGTACTACACAGTTTTTCAAGGATAGATTTTTCAATTTTATTTATTTAATTAATGGAAAATTCAAAAATTAGTTTTTGGATATTTTCATTAATAAGATAATTAATTAATTAAAAGATAAATTGTAAATTAGTTACAAATTTATTTTTTAAATTTGAATATTTTCTATTTAAGTAAGATTTATCAGAAAATAAACAAGAAGATACTCAATATAGAATTTTATTCGCTCTAAAGAAAAGAGAACGATACTTTTCTATCTCTCCCTGAAAAAGATACAGAACCAATCTCAGGCCTATTCTCTTGATCTCAGGTGTTGAGTACATAGTTGAATCATAAATTTACCATCCTTTATTCTCTAAGTGCCCACACACTTCTTGAGGTGTAGAGAACGTTGTGGAAGATCTTGGTGTGAGTACCTGGGAGCAGCTTGGATAGGAAGTTCGTTCAAATTACGAAAAGATAGCAATGGAACTTGATAGGCATCAAGAGGTATGTTTTCTATTCTTTTCTTGCTTATGATTAATGTATGTATATTAATGGATCTGCATATTTAAAAGTAGTTTAAATATGCTACAAATTTTTTGTTGCACACTGGGCCAACCCACCACCATTTCACTGCGTATTAGGAAACTCATTCCTATTACTTGGTACCAGAGCGGTCATTAATCTCTGTATACATTAATTACTGTGTGGGAATAATATGCATTCTTATTTTATTGTAATATATGTGAATGGATGGTTGTATGTATGTTTAAAGTTTATTCTTAAGGGTCGTTAATTATATGGTGTTTTGGGTTTAGGAATTGTTCTTAAATTTCTAGATGAAAAATGTAAGCCATTATGGGGCATAGGAATTTTTGTAATTTAATTTTCTGCATTAAATTATTGGAAAAATTCTGTAAGGCCCGAGCCCCGGGTTCCGTGCCCCGAAGCCCGAGCCTAAACCCAACTGCGTGCCCCTGCGTCGCTGCCAGCCCCTACGCACCTCGCCCAGCGGCGCGCCCCTGCGCCGCTATCAGCCCATTGCGCGTGCCCCTGCGCTGCTGCCAGCTTCGCGCGCACCTTGTGCCTTCTGCCTCGGGCCCATGCACCGCCCCACTTGGTAGCTGTCGTGCCCCATGCTGAGCCTTAGTGTGCCGCCGGCCCTAGGGTTTTTAATCCTAGGGTTTGCACATTGTTATTCATTTAAATTGTGGGTTTAATTAGTTTTAGCCCATAATTAAAAATTGTTTCATTTTGAATTAATTGTTTGAGTCCAAATTTAACAATGGGCCTAATAACTTTTTGGGCATTAAAGCCCAAGTTAATTATTCTTAAAATTTGTTTAAGATAATTGAAAGTTATTTTAATTCAAGAGTAAATGAATAAGTGGCATAATGGATCAAGACTACTTGTGAAGGCCCAAAGTTGAAGATAAAGATCTCTTTAGGTCTTATTTAGTTTCTTACATTTTTGTGTATATTTTTGCAAGTGTTGTAATTTTTCTAGAAATACCCAAGACACCCGGCCCGCATTTATTTATTTAAATGTTTGAATGTGAGTAAATTGTTTAATACTTTATCATGCATTTTTGACATGCCATACATATTACCCACACAATATTTAAAATTATGCATGCATCTCATATGAGTAGAAACACGCCTTAGGATTGTCCTTTGTGATTATATGCTTTATATGATGAACCATATAATAATAAATCTAGTTTTAACTAGTTTAAGAGCAGAAATAGATTTTAAAAGTTGTTTAATTTATAGTATTTAATAAAATTGGTTTATTAAATAATAAATGATATTCCTAGTAATTATAGCAAATTAAAATTGAATTAATTAGGGCATAGTTATATAATTTTAATTTTACTTAATTTGATTAGTAATTATTGGAATATTATTTGGTAAAAATAGATCACTTTATTTTTACAAACCAATTAAAAAGCATAGGATGTTTCGAGAAAACACATATTTCAAATAGTGAGTGGGAGAGGGAGTTATGACAATAAGTCCCATGGTCTCCATTATTAGTTAGCATCAATGTAGCATGGGGAGGGCCTCGCGACACAATTGCTTGTGTCCCCCTAAGGAAGGCTTCCGACTGTATTATTCTCAAGGCAAACTTCTTTTTCAAGAATAGGATTTAATGATGTATTTCAAGTTTGACTGACCCTAAGGCACACTCTTGAGTTAAGTCATTGATCTAAAATAATGGGTTACACTCACAAGGTACATTAGGCTTTTGAGCGGACTAGTGTATTCTTGACCAAACAAGTGGTTGTTTATAAGTCAAAAGAGAAATGTTGATTTAAGTTTTCACTTATAAATTTGAGAACTTGTCTCAAAATTAATTTGGAATTAGTCTGACCTACCCTAAGGTTGTTCCATTAATGTTCAAATTAATTAATCGTGGAATTAGCAATTATTTTTTTATGTGTTCTTTAATTATTGCATTCATGCATCACGTTTACTATTCTAAATATTACTGATATTTATTATATGCATAAATTCATTTTTGTTTATTTATTTCTTTTCAGCAATCATGTCTAGCTCAAATCTTGTATCTTCTTTACTTGCAAATGAAAATTTGACTGGTAAAATCTATATGAAATGGAAATCAAACTTGAACATTGTATTAATATGTAAGAACCACAAAATTTTCTTGATTGAGGAATGTCCTGAAGTCCCTCCTGCTACTGCTGCCAAAACTGCAAGGGAAAAGTTTGATAATTGGATCTTATCAAACAACAAAGCAAAGTGTTATATGCTTGCAAGTATGAGCGATGTGCTCAGAAAGAAGTTTGAGAACACTGAGAATGCTTATGAGATCTGGGATACCCTTCAAGATATGTTTGGGCAGCAGTTAGATCAATGCAGGCATGAGGCCACCAGATCCTACATGACCAAGAAAATGAAGAAAGGAGTTTCTGTCAGAGAACATGTATTAGACATGATCAATATAATGCACGATGCCATTATCCATGGTGGATTCATTGATGAAATGACTCAAGTAAGCTTTATACTTGAATTGCTTTCTCCAGCTTTTAAAGGTTTCACAACCAACTGTGTCATGAACAAATTATCATATAACATGACACAACTGTTGAGTGAATTGCAAACTTATGAACCTCTTAACAAAGATTCTAAGAAAGAAGGAGAAGCAAATGTTGCTGATTCTAACCCATTGTTTTCAAAGGCTAAAACCAAAAAGAGGAAAAATGGAAATGGAAAGGACAAGGAGAAATAAAAAGACAAGAATTCAAAGAAGCCTAACAAGTCATCAAAAGTAAAAAAGAACAAGAACACCAAAAGCTCCAAAAAGAAGACTCCTAAAGGGACTTGTTTTCACTGTGGAGTAGATGGTCACTGGAAGAGAAATTGTCCAAAGTATCTCGCTGACCTAAAAGAGAAAAAGAAAGGTAGATTTGATTTATTTGTGTTAGAAGCTTGTTTAGTGGAAGAAAATTCCTCATCTTGGATAGTAGATTCAGGAGCCACTAATCATGTTTGTTTTTCTCTACAAATTCTTAGTTCGACGAGGAAACTTATTGATTGAGAGGTGACTATGAGAGTAGGCCGTGGTCAGATTATCTCTGCAGCAGCAGTTGGAACAACCCGTCTGGAATTTGAAAAGAATAAATTTATTGTTTTAGAGAGCGTTCATTATATTCTTGGATTTTCTAGAAACTTAATTTCTGTTTCTATGTTGCATGAACAAGGTTTTAAAATTTCTTTTAATAATAATTCGATTGTTATTTCAAGATATGGTTTTAAGATATGTTCTGCAAAATCTAATGATGGGATTTATAAACTACAAGCTAAAGAGAAATATGCTTATAATTCTGAATTATTTAAAACAGCTAACCCTAGATCTATTAAACGAAAAAATACTGATTTCGATAGTGAAACATATCTGTGGCACTTGAGATTGGGCCATATTGGTCTAAATAGAATTAATAGGCTTGTAAATGATGGCCCTTTAACAAAACTATCTATTGGATCTCTCACTGTTTGTGAATCCTGTCTAGAAGGCAAGATGACTAAGAGACCTTTCTCTGCTAAAGGTTCAAGAGCTACAAAACCACTTCAGCTGATACATAAAGATGTTTGCGGTCCACTTAATGTACAAGCAAGAGGAGGTTATGAATACTTTGTCACTTTCATTGATGATTATTCAAGATTTGGTTACCTATACTTAATGCAAAGAAAATCTGAAACTTTTGGAAAGTTCAAAGAATTTCAAGCAGAGGCTGAAAAGAAATTAGGAAAATCACTAAAAGTTCTTCGATCTGATTGAGGAGGAGAGTACTTGGATTTTGAATTCGAGGACCATCTGCGTGAGCATGATATTCAATCCCAACTCACAACACCTGGAACACCACAACAAAATGGTGTTTCAGAAAGACGGAACAAAACGTTACTAGATATGGTTAGATCAATGATGAGCTTCTCATCATTACCACTGTCATTCTGGGGCTATGCAATTCAATGTGCTCTATATATATCGAATGTTGTTCCATCTAAGTCTATCCCAAAGACACCCATGGAATTATGGAATGGTTGTAAACCTAGTTTACAACATTTTTGAATTTTGTGGTGTCCTGCACATGTGCTTAAAGGAAAGACCAGGAAGTTGGAATCACGCTCTGAAGTGTGCATGTTTGTGGGCTATTCCAAAGAGACAAGAGGTCGAATTTTTCTATACTCCAAAAGAAAATAAAACATTTGTATCGACAAATGAAACTTTTCTTGAACATGACTATGTCAATAACCACAAATGTCGTAGTAAGGTTGTACTAGAGGAGATGGTCTCGAATGAAGTTGCAAAGTCACCAGCAATGTAATGACCCAACTACTCTAGACTTTGGACCATTAATAACTACTATACATAGACACAAATCTTAAGAAAACATACATATGAAATAACCATAACTTTATTTAAAAACTGTAAAGCAAAGGTTTAAAATACATAAAAATTCGGAGTAGGATATGGGATCCCATTGTTTGAAAATAAAATAAAGCATAACTTAAATCTTAAAATAAATTGGTTACAGAATCAAGTGCAGAAATACATAGAAATCATAATTAAAAGACTTAAACAACTTTGTCCTCGATCATTCGCGCAGACCACCGAATCCATTCTCCCTCAATACACATTCCCAATTCGCCAAGAATCTTCTCGCCGCCATAACTATTTTCGTGCACATACAAAACATAAAGGAATGAGCCTAATGCCCAGCAAGGAAAATCTACTACAAGCATGAAACATAATCATACACATAAACTATGAACATATATCATATACTTAACACATATCATAATTCTAACCCATGTACATGGTGACTATTGGGGTTTGCTAACTAAGCAACTATAAGCCTCAAACTACAATGAGGTTTGCTAGTTAAGCAACTATAAGCCCCAAAAACATAAAAGTGTTGGGGTTTGCTATATATCAACTATAAGCCCCAAAACATACATATATCATAACACCTAAAATCATACTATAGCATAATCATGACATATTATATAACATAGCACATATCACATAGGAACTATCCTATTTTCCTTACCAAAAACCAGGATGTGAGAACAAGGGCGAGATTTCGGAACACTCCTAAAAACCATTAATAGAGAGGTGAGTATTCTAAAAGAAAAAGATGAAAATGAATGAACTAAACCACCGAGAAGGTACTTACCAACAAGAACCTCAAGTTCAAAGAACTTAGATGCCTAACCATGAATAAAAACAGCGAGTTAGGAATTGACTAGAGAAAAACTAATGAAACAATACAGAAAGGAACTAGAAATAGGAATACCTTGAATGCTCTATGACCAAACTACACCTCGAAATCGAAATACACACTATGAACCTTACTTCCCAAGTGTTTAATAAGTTTAAGATGATAAAGCTTATAACCCCAACCCAAGTGTTTAACACTCTAAAGTAAACCTAGAAACTTGAAGGCTCTGAACTCAACTTGATGAATGAAGAAATGGCTGCGTACTAGGTCTTATTTATAGTGTTCAAGAATGAAAATATCTTCATTTAGCTTGAATAAAAATAATGACTTTTAATTGAAAAACATTTGAATAATCGTTTAGCAGAGGCTGAAGACTCGGTCAAAAAGATTCTGGCTTATCAAGAGGTTTATGGAATAAAATGAGCTCTGTTTCAAAATCATTTGAAAATGCAGCCCTAGAGGCAATATATCGCCTACCATAGGCGATATATCGCCTGGGCTCATATTCCCGAGGCTCATCGAAATGGTCGTGCGAAGTTACGTGTTTTTTTGTATCCCCGTGTGGCGATATATCGCCCCTAGAGCTGTGATATATTGGCATACACTGAAATATTATACACGTAATTACACTTTTTCAGCCTAATTTGAATTGAGTAAATAGCTTTGACTGAGTCCTATAACGATTTCAAAGCTGCTGGCAGACTCTGGGATTTTCAAATATTACTCTTAATAAACTATTCCTCAAAATTACTTAATTTCTCATTAAACATGCACATGACAAATGTCATTATCTTATTGGGTCTATCTAAACCTTATAGTATAATGAATATCATCTTCATAATCAGTTATATTAATCAAACCTTAGGTTATAATTAATATTCTTAAACTATAGGTTAAACTTATAAAATCTACAAGTGTTGCTACGAGTGTCCAACTAAGTCCCGACTTGAACCAAAATCCACAGTAATAAACATACTATAACTACTACTAGCTATCACTACTACTACTACTACTACTACTATCTAAATAGCTAAGTAAAGTTCTTGGACTCTACAATTCTCCCCTACTAAAAATAATTTCGTCCTCGAAATTTACTTACCAAATAATTCCGGATAACGGCCTTGCATGTCTTCCTCCAACTCCCATGTTGCCTCCTGTTCAGAACTATTACTCCATAAGACTTTGGCTATCGGAATACTCTTGGACCGTAACTGATTCATCCCTCTATCTAGGATGCTAACCGGTCGTTCCTCATAACTCAAGTCTTTCTGGAGTGCTATCGTATCGTACTTGAGGACATGAGATGGGTCTGCACATACTTGCATAGCATTAAGATGTGGAACACGTTGTTGCTATTTGCTAGGGCTGGCAGTAGGGATAATCTATACGCAACTGCTCCCACTTTGTCCAATATCTCAAAAGGACCTATACATCGGGGACTAAGCTTGCCTTCTTCCCAACCCGCTTTACACCTTTCATAGGAGATATCTTCAGGAAGACTTGATCTCCAACCTTAGGTTATAATTAATATTCTTAAACTATAGGTTAAACTTATAAAATCTACAAGTGTTGCTACGAGTGTCCAACTAAGTCCCGGCTTGAACCAAAATCCACAGTAATAAACATACTACTACTACTACTACTACTACTACTACTACTACTACTACTACCTAACTAGCTAAGTGGAAACTGTTAGTTCTAGTCAGAATAGTAGAGAGCCTCATCGTAGTGGGAGGGTTCGTAAGCAATCCATACGCTATGAGCACGAAGTTCAAATGCTTGTGTCTGACACAAACAAAGATGATCCATTGACATTTAAAGATGCAATGAATGATTCTGACAAGGACAAATGGAAAGACGGCATGAACCAAGAAATGGAATCGATGTATTCCAATTCTGTTTGGGTTCTTGAAGATCCACCTGAGAATATCAAAGCCATTGGTTGCAAGTGGATATTCAAGAAGAAAAAATGAGCGGATGGGAAAGTAGAGACTTTGACAGCAAGGTTTGTAGCCAAAGGCTATACACAGAAAAAAGGGGTTAATTATGAAGAAACCTTTTCTCCTGTGGCCATGCTAAAATCCATTCATATACTCTTATCCATTGCTACGTGCATGGATTATGAGATTTGGCAAATGGATGTCAAAACAACTTTTCCAAATGGCTACCTTGACGAAACCATTTACATGCCTCAACCAGAAAGGTTTGAAGTAAAAGGTCAAGAGCAAAAAGTTTGCAAGCTTCTTAGGTCCATCTATGGACTCAAACAAGCTTCTAGATCTTGGAATCTTAGATTTGATGACACAATTAAAACATTTGGTTTTGAACAAAATGTTGACGAACCTTGTGTCTATAAAAAATTCAAAGATGGTGTTGGAGTATTCCTAGTTCTTTACGTTGATGATATATTACTGATTGGCAATGACGTAACATCATTATCAAAGGTAAAGAAGTGGTTAGCTGAACAATTCCAAATGAAAGATTTGGGAGATGCCAAGTATGTTCTGGGCATTAAAATTCTTAGAGATAGACAGAACAGAACTTTGGCACTTTCTCAAGCAACTTATATTGATAAGTTGCTAGAACACTTTGATATGCAAAACTCCAAAAAGGGTGATATGTCAACCCATTTGGAGTATTCCTTTCCAAGGAGCAGTGTCCCAAAACACCTCAAGAAGAGGAAGATATGAGGTAGTATCCCTATGCCTCAGCGGTAGGCAGTCTTATGTACACTGTGTTGTGTACTAGACCTGACATTTGTCATGTAGTAGGGATAGTCAGCCGTTATCAATCCAATCCTGGATTTAGTCATTGGATTGCAGTGAAGAATATTCTCAAGTATCTTAGAAATACTAGAGATTATATGCTTATATATTAAGGTGGAGACCTGAACCCCACTGGTTACACTGATTCTGATTTTCAATCAGACAGAGATAGTCGGAAATCAACTTCTGGATTAGTGTTTACTCTTGGAGGAGGAGCAGTAGTCTGGTGAAGTATTAAACAAACCAGCATTGCAGACTCTACCATGGAAGTTGAGTATATGAGTATATGGCAGCTTGTGAACAGCTAAGGAGGCTGTGTGGCTCAAGAAGTTTTATTCCGATCTGGAAGTAGTGCCATATGTGGATAAGCCAATAGTCCTATATTGTGACAACAGTGGGGTAGTAGCTAACTCAAAGGAACCACGAAGTCACAAGAGGGGAAAGCACATCGAGAGGAAATATCACTTGGTAAGAGAGAAAGTTCATCGAGGAGATGTTGCAGTTATGAAGATAGATTCAGAGCGTAATCTTGCAGATCCTTTCACAAAGACTTTATCCATGAAATCATTTATGGAGCATGTTAGAAACATGGGAATTAGAGAGATGCCTCATTTGCTTTAGGGCAAGTGGGTGATTGTTGGGAATTGTGCCCTGAAAGCATATGTAGTAGACACTGTTTTAAGAAATAAATAAATAAATTGAATTTGTTATGCATATATTTTATGGACTATATTATTTCGTGATAATATTAAGTCAATATCAGAAAAATTCCTAAGTTCATATATGTGATCTCAACCACGTATTGGTACGGGAGGATTGTGTTTGAGATAAATGAACTTGAATAGTTCGTAGTAAAATAAATTTATGGAATCTTTAGATTAATTACTACAAGTACGGTCCACTAGTATTATGAATACATGTGATCTAGATCCGGATCACTAGTGTAGTATGACACTTTAGTGGAGGTACTTTATATACTAGAGAATATATCAAACTGGACCAGATATGTTTATTAATACTTAGTTAAATACCCTTTCGAAGTATTGATTAAATATATCAACTGATGATCATATACAAATAGATCTTAATCCTGAAGTTACTATGAACACTTGTTTATGTTATATGAGTTCTTTGATTCACTTGTTAGGGTCTGTTAGAATGATTAGGGTAGAAACTTTTATTTTGGGAACTCATTAATGTAAATGGCTAGGGACATAGTATATAGATATGGAATCTATACCTTCTCGTAAGAGATTGAATGATGGTTCTCTTAAGGGTTGACTTTTGGGGCTGAAAGGTTATTGAGCTCAAATTCATAATTTAGTTATGAATTAAGCTTCACTAGTAAAGTCAATGGTACTTAAGGAAACAAGATATAATTAAAAGGGTAAAACAGTATTTTTATTCCCATTTAATTATGAACCATTATTAGAGGGTTAATTTGTATGCAATGATTATAACAATGGACGTTTTATTATTATAAAGTACTCAGTAAATGAAATGTCTATAATTACAAGAGTCTAGTCTCATATTTATAGTGGAGTAATCATGAGATTAATAAATTAAGATTATTTAATTAAAGAGTTTAATTAATAATCTCAAATTTATTGGAGCTTGGAATTATAGGTCCATAGGTCCCCACAACAACTCTATCAACACTATTCAAGGCAAGAGTTGATATAAATGGAAAAATAGTTGAAAGACATATTTAAGAAGAAATTTGTTATTCGAGCCAAATATGCAATTATGTGATAATAGTGATTCATTAATTAATTACAAATTAGTTGTAATCAACAAAATTAATTAATATATAATTATTATGTAATTTTTGAAATTATATTAAATAATCAAATTTATTTTCGAAATTATATTAAATAATTAATTAATTATAATTTTCGAAATTATAATAAATTAAATATTTTATTTCGAAAGTATTATTTAATTTAAATTGGTTTTAATTAATTGGTAGAATTTATTAAATATCTTTTTTTGAGTGGGAGATAATAATTTGATAAGTTCAAATTATATTTGAATTTAAAAGATTGATATTTATTCAAATAATTAATTATATTTGATAATTAGTTAAAAATATAATTAATTCAAATTTGAATTAATTATCAGGTTGTTGGATTTTTATCTGATAAAGTAGTTTGAATAAATAATTATGGAAATATCAAATATCCCTAAAATATAGGGTGGTACACGACACACACAGTCCATCGACTGTGTGTGGCGTGCACTACATAGTTTTTCAGGGATAGATTTTTCAATTTTATTTATTTAATTAATGGAAAATTCAAAAGTTAGATTTTGGATATTTTCATTAATAAGATAATTAATTAATTAAAAGATAAATTGTAAATTAGTTACAAATTTATTTTTTTAAATTTGAATATTTTCTATTTAAGTAAGATTTATCAGAAAATAGACAAGAAGATACTCAATATAGAATTTTATTCGCTCTGAAGAAAAGAGAACGATACTTTTCTTTCTCTCCCTGAAAAGGATATCGGACCAATCTCAGGCCTATTCTCTTGATCTCATGTGTTGAGTACATCAAGTTGAATCAGAAATTTACCATCCTTTACTTTCTAAGTGCCCACACACTTCTTGAGGCGTAGAGAATGTTGTGGAAGATCTTGGTGTGAGTACCTGGGAGCAGCTTGGATAGGAAGTTCATTCAAATTATGAAAAGATAGCAAGGACACTTGATAGGCATCAAGAGGTATGTTTTCTATTCTTTTCTTGCTTATGATTAATGTATGTATATTAATGGATCTGCATATTTAAAAGTAGTTTAAATATGTTACAAATTTTTTGTTGTACACTAGGCCAACCCACCACCATTCTGCAGCGTATTTGGAAACTCGTTCCTAAAATAAACACCTCCCTTTTCCTCTATTATTTGTATATTTCATACAAGTCTCCTGATTGAATCTGAGTTTCTTCAATTTCACAAGGAATGATGACGTTCGCTCATACTCGACGTCGATCAAAGGCAGTTGCCGACGAGCTAAAAACGACAAGGGCCACTTTGGAGAAATTCTAAGAGGCTAATAAAATAAACCACGAGGCAACCAAGGAACTCAAGAAGGACTTAAAGGATAAGAACACTGAATTCGAAGGGAAGAGCAAGGTGATTAAAGCTCTCTAGGAGAAGGAGATGAAGTAGACTCGTCTTTTCGAGGAGTATGAGTACAAGAAAAAGAACAACGAGGAGCGGCTGAAGAGGCTCGAGGAGGAACTTGCCCAACAAAAAGAGAGGTACTCCTCAGACATGTCTAGAGTCAAAACTGCTTCCTCTAATTGTTTTTTATTGTTCTGGAAAAAAAATAAGGAGGAAAATTTTGACTACCTTCCTAATTGTATTGCCCGAAAACACCTAATGATGCTAAGTACCTTAATGGCATGCCTGGGAGCATGAGTGAAATTATTTGATAAATTATATTAATATATAATTGAAAATATTTGATTATGTGCATTAAACGTGTTTAAGGCCCGTCCATGGTGAGAACAAGAATATTTGTAATTTGACCCGTTGAGGGTATATTTTTTATTATATATGTTATGTGCATTGTGACCACATTATTATGTGGCAATATGTTGAATGTCGGAAATAGTGGACTTCTTCAAGCAATAATAGAATAATTTCACTATGGAAATATCCGACCTGGTCGAGTTTAAGATTATTGTTGAGGTTAAGCTAGTTGCTAGAAATTTTATTCTTGATGATATTATTGAGGTAATTGGAGATTAATAGGATAAATAGTAATAATGGTAATAAGAGGTTTATGTGAGATGACCATTTTACCCTTGGGGTTAGTATGGAGAGGAAATTAGATGAAGGACATTTTAGTCTTTTGGGTGCATGGATATTAATAAGATGACCATTCCCTTATTCATTCTTCATTTTTACATTTTCTCTCAAGAACACTCCCTCCAAATTGTCTAGAGATTTGCAAGCTTTAGAAGGGAATCTGCAACCATTAATTACACCATTTCCATAAGATTAAATTGCAAGAGAAAGGTAAGAACTTTCTTCATATTCTTCATTTTTGTTCTTGATGAAATTTGAGGATTTTAGTTGATTTTCAAAATTTGATGATGCTAGGTTGTTTTTGTTGGTAGGTTGAGATTAGAAACATGTTTATGGACTATTTTAATCTACAAATTTGAATTGAAAGCTATGATTTTTGTTTAGTTTTAAAGATTGGGGAAATTTAGAGATTTTAGCCCTAACTCTTGAATTTATGACTTAGAACTTGTATTTTGATGTTTGTTTGATGTTATATGATGTATATTAAGTTTTATACTTGTTTTGGAGTCATTATTGTACTTTGAATTGGTTGGAAACAAGTTTGGGGTCGGATTGGTTAGGTTTGAGAAAATTGAAAAATGCAGAAAATTGGGATCTATGTAGAGTCGGTCAACTAGCCTGTTGTATGTTGGTAGGCTGCATTTTTTTGGGAAGTTGATGGACTCGCCTTAGGCAACCGGTCGATCGACCTATGATGTTGGCTTGGTTTTGGGTTTGATTTTGATGGGTAATCTTAAGGGAACTAAAGCTAAGGTTCCTAGGACATAATTGAACACGTTTAAAGTGTATTTATATAGCCTATGAGGTTTATGGAAAGTGATGTTGGGTTTTGGTTTAATGGAAGAATTAAACCTATGTTATATTGATTGTGACTAAGGGCTATTTAAGGATGCTTGAAGGAGGTCTCACTAGGGTAGATACTCATTCCATTGTTGGAATCCAGGTAAGAAAAGTTGGCATTTGTACATAGAGCGAACATTGGTCTTATTGTATTACATTACGATTTTTACTGTAATATTGAAATAAGATTACAATTATTACCGTAATATTTAATTGAGTATGCGGTTACCGTAGGTTTAGTGCCAGAAGACACACTTTGCTATACATGGTGCTTGATGATGCACCTTATTAGTCATCGACCGTACACATGGTGTTGGTGATGCATATTATTTGATATAGTGGTTATTGAATTTTTATATGATTAAAATATATGTGGTTGTGATTTATGAATCATAAGGTTTGTTATTGAATATATATTTTTATATGGATTATTATTGATATGATTGATACTTGTGGGATGTGATTTATTAATCATGTGAATTGTTAGATATACATGTTGTGATATTTTTTATGCCTTGTGGAACTTTTCTTGTTGAGCCTTGGCTCACAGGTGCTCTATGATGCATGTAATGGCAAAGGAAAGCTAGATCATCCATGAGTTGGAGGGATTGGCGAGAGTGTGTACATTTTTGGCCAGCTTAACCTACGAGGTTGAGTTATTTGATGGACTTGAGTCAAAATTCTAATTTTGTCGCTTAGGCCAACTTATTTTGTGTACACAAGTTATACTTATGTTTTTTTAAATTGAATGGGATCCAATGTAACTTTTATGCATTCAAATTGAATGACTCGAATCTTTTTTTTTTTATCAACATTCCGCATTTTTTTTTCACTGTTTTATCTTTATATGACACTATTGAGTCCAAATGACTCGTTTAACAAGTTAAGAACTATTTAAAACACACAAGGTGACGGTTCTGGTATAATAAAACATTACACTGCTGGTCTCCGAGAAAAAGAGATTGCCAAAGTGCATTGCTCGCGAGGTTGCTGAAGCTGTTGAGGTTGCTACTCCTGAAACCCCTGGCCAGAGATCTCCTTGAATCTAGATGGAGATCAAGGTGGTCAAGGAGGATGTTGTCGACCAATGATATCTTTTTATTTTTCTCTTTTTATATTTGAACACCCGAGCAATAAGGTTCGTGGTGTATAAACATTGGCTGTCCGATCTTCTTTTAATCTTAGGTATTTTTGAAATACCTTACTTGCATTACATATACTATGCTGCTCGTTAATTTTGACTAGATATAACAATTACATGCTATATAAGATTTCTAACTTTTCAACTCGTATGAACAAACAAAGTTCTTAATTTCTATGTTCCTTTTGAACAAAGCGCAACACTTTTAAATTTTAAAAAAAATCTAAGTACTACTCAGTTGTGCTTTTTACTTTTGCTTATGAGTGATGATGTATACCCTATATGTCCCCCAAGTGATCGAGGAGGTAAGTCCTTAGTCTCTAGCCAAATAACTAGGCATGTTCGAGCTAATCTTGATGCTCGAAATAAACTCATAAAGCACTATAGTTATTAGAAAAAAAAACACACAAATGTTAAGCAATACTTGTTAAGATAACAAAAATTGGCAAAATTTGAATGTGTCAAGCACACTCCCTTGTAAATAACTCATAATGAAATGGACAAAATCGTGTCTATTGAATTAAAAAATTCGTACGAGAAATGAATGTTTTTGAATAAAAACATCTGGAATTGAATTTTCTTAACTAGTTGGTTGGGCATAAATGTGCTTTACAGCCAGGTAAAAACAAGTACTCTAGGAAATAATTGATTATTACATAAATGGGCAAAAACGTGCATTTACAACCAAAAATATCAAAACAAGAAATACACTAGTCGAATGGAATGGGAAAGTACGTGTCTGGTGTGGCGTGCTTCCCCTTTGGCACACCCACATGGGGCCATTTTGTAAGTGAGCATGCCTTGGTGCTTGATCATTAGTCAAGTCTTGCACCAAGCAACCTCATGGGGTAGGGTAGTGGCAATTTTGTAATTATGCATATGTCTTCCAGAAAAAAAATCATATATGTTACTGGGAAGACCTTGTATCCCTAGAAGGCTCCTTAGGGGGAGGTGACCTGGTGACTTAGGGAAGCACCATGGCCACCAGTAGATAGGGGCAAAAGTTGTGTACTCCCTTGCCCTATCAAGGCTATATATTAATAAAATGATGTTTATCCATACTTGCCCTTGTATTCTTCCTTGTTGCCTATGTGTTACTTGTTTGTCATCTTCGTTGGGCCCTCACGTGACACTTGCCTTGTTGTGTGCTTTGTGTTGTGTGGACATTCCAAGGAATGACTTGCTTTGTGCTTGTTCATACTTCGTTATTGCCCATTGCATGTCTGAGATGTATTTTTGGCTAACCACTGAGTTAGTTTGCCCGGAGGTGTGTGTTGTAGGCTGACTTGCTAACTTGGAGTGTCCGCAAATGCCGTACGTTCTGTCTACTTGGAGTACCCAAGTAGCCAGCCCGTGACAGTTGGTATCAGAGCCAAGGTTAGAGAAAGCTTGGCAAAACACACTAATGGTGAGCAACACTCAGAGGATCGAAACACTTAAGAGGCGTGTGGGGGAATTAGATGGCCTGGACGAAAGGGTCAGGGATCTTTCCTCTACAACTCATAACTCTGGATCGTTAGATGCAAGCAATTGCATAGTTGTGCTAGAGAAGGAAAACGATGTTCTACTATCTAGAATAATTGCATTGGAGCAAAGAAACACTCCAAAAAGTACTTCTGTTACCCCCTCAGTGGGAAGAGCGCATTGCGGTGGTGGAGCGCATGCTGAAGGAACAACAAGTTTCCATAAATGACACCACGGAAGATTGCAGGGAGGCAGTTGGCGTGCTCAGAGAAGAAATGACTGAGCTAACTGTAAAGGTAAACCTAACCATGTGAGCGGTTGGGAATGCACCTGCAACGGGGCCGATAGGTATGGAATATGGCCGAGTTAAAGTGCCTGAGCCGAGGCCCTATAATGGGGCTAGAGATGCAAAGGACTTGGAAAATTTTCTCTTCAACATGGAACATTATTTTAGAGCCGTGCGGGCCGATTCTAAAGAAGGAAAGGTCGCCATGGCTACCATGTACTTGTCTGGGGATGCCAAGGTGTGGTGGAGGAAAAAGTATGACGACATTAAGAATGGTAGATGCACCATCACATCATGGGGAGACTTGAAGAGAGAATTGAAGACGAAATTTCTGCCAGAAAATGTCGCCTACATGGCTCGACGCTAGTTGAGAGAGCTTAAACAAGTCAGGACAGTCCGAGAATATGTAAAGAAGTTTTCGGGACTAATGCTCGATATAAAGGACATGTCCGAAGTAGACATGCTCTTCTGCATCCTTGAGGGATTGAAACCATGGGCCAAACAAGAACTTCAAAGACAACGTGTGTCTGACCTAGCCACCACTCAAGCTACTGCTGAACGCTTGATAGACTACACTCTGGAGAGCAGCCTGCCGAAGAGGGCTACCTCTCCAACTAGCTCAAGTAGCACTGGGAGTAAGAAGCCTGGGAAGTCATGGCAGGGCAAGATTGGGGGAGAGAAGAGGACAGCAGAGTCTAGTTCTTCAGCGGTACAGATGCTACTGCAGGGAGGAAGCCGCTAGCTTGTTGGCTTTGCAAAGGACCATATAAGTAAGAAGTTTGCCCTTATAGGAGCAAGTTGAATGCCCCCATTGGCCAAGAAGAACAACATGAATGAGAAGAGGAGGATGAAGAGTATGCGCACATGGGCCCTGTCCGCCTATTGAATGCTCTCAAGAAGCATGGCGCAAAAGGGAAGAAGACCCTGAGGAAGGGGCTAATGTTCGTGGATGACACCATCAATGACAAGCTGGCCAAAAGCATGATGATTGATACTGGCGCCGCCCACAACTTCATCTCAGAACTCGAAGCCAAGCGACTGGGACTAAAACTAGAGAAAGATGCAGGCCGCATGAAAGCAGTCAACTCCAAGGCCTTGGCCACAATTGGAGTGGCTAAGGGCATAAAAGTTAAGATCGACATGTGGGAGGGGAAGACTGACTTAGTGGTGGTCCATATGGACGACTTTGATGTAGTTTTGGGAATGGACTTCCTAACCGAGAAATGTTCCATCCCGATTCCTGCTATTGGGAGTTTTCTCATAATGGGAGAGACTCCTTCAATGGTGTCTGCAAAGGTGATACCACCCCCTGGTGTGAAACTTCTATCAGCTTTACAATTTAAGAAGGGGGTGAAGAAATAAGAGCCCACTTATGTAGCGGTACCCACCGTGTTCGAAGAAACAGTGGAAGAGATTGTTCCACTTGAAATTACGAGGGTCTTGAAGATGTATGGGGACATGATGCCAGATAAACTACCCAAAGCCTTGTCGCCAAGAACAGGGATTGATCACTAGATAGAGCTGGTGCCGGGAGCAAAACCTCCAACAAAAGCGCCTTACAGAATGGCACCCCCTGAGCTAGAAGAGTTAAGGAAGCAACTAAAGGAGTTATTGGAGGCAGGCTTCATCAGCCCGTTAAAGGCGCCGTTTGGTGCACCTGTGCTATTCCAGAAGAAACACGATGGGAGCTTGAGACTATGCATTGATTATAGGGCTCTCAACAAGGTGACAATTCGCAACACCTACCCCATCCCTCTGATCGCTGATTTGTTCAACCAGCTAAGTGGAGCCAAATATTTCACAAAGTTGGACATGAGATCGGTCTATTATCAGGTGAGGATCACAGATGGGGATGAACCAAAGATAACGTGCGTTACTCTATATGGAGCATTTAAGTTTCGAGTAGTGTCGTTTGGGTTGACAAATGCACCTGCCACTTTCTGCACACTGATGAACCAAGTATTCCACGAGTATCTAGATAAATTCGTGGTGGTGTACTTGGATGATATCGTGGTTTATAACGCCACAATTGAAGAGCATCGAGAACACTTGGCTCAAGTGTTTCAGAAGTTGAGAGAGAACCAGCTATATGTGAAGCGCGAGAAATGCTCATTTGCATAGGAGAGCACCAAGTTCCTAGGCCACGTTGTGGAGCGTGGCCAAATTCGTATGGATCTGGAGAAGGTGAGGGCAATCCAAGAATGGAAAGCCTCCACAAATGCGAAAGAACTCCGCTCTTTCTTGGGCCTAGCCAACTACTATAGATGATTTGTAGATGGCTACTCAAGAAGAGCGACACCCTTGGCCGAGCTGTTGAAAATGGGTGTGACTTGGGTGTGGACTGACAAGTGTGCTGAAGCATTCAGGAGTTTGAAGGAAGCCATGATGAAGGATCCTGTTCTTGCCTTGCCAGATTTTAGCAAGCCCTTTGAAGTACAGACAGATGCATCAGATTATGCTTTGGGAGGGGTACTGGTATAAGAAGACCACCCGGTAGCATATGAGAGTCGTAAGCTGTCCGAAGTTGAGAGACGATATACTACCCAGGAGAAGGAACTCTTCGCGGTTATCCATTGCTTGTGAGTGTGGAGACATTACTTGTTGGGGTTGAAGTTTGTGGTGAAGATGGATAATGCAGCGGTTAGTTATTTCCTTACCCAGCTGAAACTAACCCCTAAGCAGGCTCGATGGCAGGAGTTCATGGCGGAATTCGACTTCCGTTTTGAGCACAAGGCAGGATGCTTGAACCAGGCAGCTGATACCTTGAGTCGCAAAGCATAATTGGCGACTCTAAAGATCTTGGCTAGTTTGTCGGCTAGCATGGTGAACACTCCACTCAAGGAGCACATCAAAGAAAACCTGGAGAAAGACCCGGTTGTCAGACCCATCCTGAAGCTCGTTAAAGAAGGCAAGACTCGCCAATTTTGGGTGGAGAATGATCTTCTGTGGGCCAAAGGGGGCCGCTTGTATGTTCTAAAAGCTGGAGATTTGCAGAAGACATTACTATGCGAGTATCATGACACCTTGTGGGCAGGTCATCCAGGGTGGCAGGGAATGCCTGCCCTTTTGAAGCAGGGATACTACTGGCCACAGATGCGAGATGATGTAGTGGAGTACACCAAGACCTGTCTCGTTTGTCAGCAAGACAAGGTCAAAAGGAACAAGACACCTGGGTTGTTGGAGCCGTTGCGAGTCCCAAGCCGACCATTGGAGAGTGTGTTGCTTGACTTTATAACCAGCCTACAGAAGATAGGGGATTTAAGTGCGATCTTGGTGGTTGTGGATAGATTCTCAAAGTACGCAACATTCAACCTAGTGTTGAAGTACTGTTCGGCAGAGGAGACAGAACGAAAATTCTTCAAGCATATTGTCAAATATTGGGGAGTGCCCCAGAACATTGTTAGTGACTGAGATGGAAGATTCACTGGGACATTTTGGTCCGAACTATTCAGCCTCTTGGGGTCACAATTGAACATATCCTCGAGCTACCACCCACAG
Source organism: Humulus lupulus (assembly GCF_963169125.1). NCBI lineage: Eukaryota > Viridiplantae > Streptophyta > Magnoliopsida > Rosales > Cannabaceae > Humulus > Humulus lupulus. Next base: position 236,945,927 of record NC_084794.1, read on the forward strand.
ACAGATGGGTAGACAGAAAGATTCAACGGGATGTTGGAGGAGTACTTGCGCCACTTTGTCAATTCCAATAAGAAGAACTGACCGTAACTACTCGATGTAGCTCAATTTTGCTTCAACTCTCAAAAGAGTTCTTCATCGAATAAGAGCCCTTTTGAAGTTGTTAATGGACAGCAGCCACTGTTGCCCCACAGAGTGGATGAATAATGTGGTCGGAACCCGCGAGCCTTTCACTTCACAAAAGACTGAAAGAAAGTGACAGAGATTGCTCGAACTTATTTAGAAAAAGCATAAAAAAGAATGAAGAAGTGGGCAGATCAGAAGCGCAGAACACAAGAGTTTAAAGCAGGTGACTTAGTGTTAATCAAGTTGAGGCCCAAACAGTTGAGATTCCGAGGGGACAAAGACATCAGACTTGTTCGCAAGTACGAGGGTCCAGTCTCAATCATCTCAAAAGTTGGCCTAACTTCCTACAAAGTCGACCTACCAGCATGGATGAAGATACACCCGGTCCTTCACGTCAATAACTTGAAGCCGTATCATGAAGATCAAGCAAATCTAGAGCTTAACCAGTCAACCAGGGGAGGAGTCATCATTCAGCCAAGGAGCAAGTGTCAACCTGAAGAAATCCTGGCGGAGAGGACGGTCACCACTGATCGTAAAAAGCATAAGGAATATCTAGTAAAATGGAAGGGGCTTGTAGATGAAGAGATAAGCTGGGAGAGGGTGGAAGACTTGAAGAAGCTCATGCAGAAGATTGAAGATCTACAAGCTACTTCGTCGAGGACACCGAAGAATTGAGTGGGGGAGAGTGTGGCGTGCTACCCCTTTGGCACACGCACATGGGGCCATTTTGTAAGTGAGCATGCCTTGGTGCTTGATCATTAGTCAATTCTTGCACCAAGCAACCACATGGGGTAGGGTAGTGGCAATTTTGTAATTATGCATATGTCTCCCAGACAAAAATCATATATGTTACTGGGAAGACCTTGTATCCCTAGAAGGCTCCTTAGGGGGAGGTGACCTGGTGACTTAGGGAAGCACCATGGCCACCAGTAGATAGGGGCCAAAGCTGTGTACTCCCTTGCCCTATCAAGGCTATATATTAATAAAACGATGTTTATCCATACTTGCCTTTGTATGCTTCCTTGTTGCCTATGTGTTACTTGTTTGTCATCTTCGTTGGGCCATCGCGTGCCACTTGCCTTGTTGTGTGCTTTGTATTGTGTGGTGTTCCAAGGAATGACTTGCTTTGTGCTTGCTCATACTTCGTTATTGCTTATTTCATGTCCGAGATGTGTTTGTGGCTAACCACTGAGTTTGTTTGCCCACAGGTGTGTCTTGTAGGCTGACTAGCTTGGAGTATCCGCAAGTGCCGCACGTTCCATCTACTTGGAGTACCCAAATAGCCTGCCCATGACATCTGGCGACCAGTGTCATTGATAATACTTTCTTAGATGTTCACCATTCCAATATCTTGCGACTAATTCACCATTTAATTGAGCAAGTTAGTACGTGCCTGGCTGTAAAACATCTACGATCTGGTACAATCCTTCCTAGTTAGGCCCCAAAACTCCTACTATAGGATCTCTGGTGTTTTGGAAAACTTTTTGCAAAACTAGATCTCTTGTGGCAAACTTTCTATCCTTTACTCGAGAGTTAAAATATCGAACAACTTTTTGCTGATAAGCAGCTACTCATAACTGTGACTGCTCTCATTGTTCATTGATCAAATCAAGAGTCTCAGCTAACAATTGATGATTTTGGGCTTGGTCATATGTGCTTCGTCAATGCGATGGGGGGTTAACTCGACTGGTATCATTTCTTCATACCCATATGCAAATAAAAATGATGTATGGCCAGTCGACATGTGAGAAGTAGTACGATATGACCATAGCACCTCTGGCAAAATATCTGACCAATTTCCTTTAGCTTGCTCAAGCCGCTTTTTCATTTTATCTCTTAAAGTCTTGTTGACAGCTTCAACTTGTCCATTTTCTCGAGGATGAGAAATTGCAGAATTTTTTTTTGTGATACCATGTCTTGCACAAAAGTATGTAAACAAATCACTATCAAACTGAGTAATATTGTCTGAAACAGTCTTTTTTGGTAGACCATATCTACATATAATATTTTTTACTACAAAGTCAAGTACTTTCTTTGAAGTTATAGCTGCCAGTGGTTTTGCTTCAATCCACTTGGTAAAGTAGTACACTACAATAGCCGCGAACTTGACCTCCTTTTCCTGTGGGTAGTTGCCCAATCAGATCTATCCCCCATACAACAAAGGGCCATGGACTTTGCATTTGCTTAAGCTCATTAGGAGCTGCTCGAGGTGTCATAGAGAATCTTTGGCACTTCTCACATTTTCACATGCACTCCAATGCATCTTCATTCATTGTTGGCCAAAACTACCCTTGTCTCAATATCTTTTTTGCTAGGCTCTGCCCCTACGTGATTGCCACAGAACCCTTCAAGTACTTCTATCATCAACAATTCAACATTTGTTCTAGTGACACATCGAAGTAAAGGCATTGAGTGCCCCCGTCTGTACATCACTCCATCCATAATAATGTATCTAGCAACCCGACGTGATATCTTTTGCGCTTCATTTCTGTGTTGAGGAAAAATCCCCTTCTCCAGATAAGTAGCAATTGGGGTTATCCAAGATGGGGAATTTTCCAGCAACAATGTTGCCTTTGTTTCATTAATACTTGGTTGAGCTAGGTGCTCGACTGGTATTATGTTCAGAGTGTGCATCTTTAGTGCTTGCTAGCTTAGCTAAGGCATCAACATTTGAATTATGGTCGCGTGGTAACTGCTACATGGTATATTTTTTGAACAGTGCAAGAATATCTTTAGCTTTGCTTAAATAGGAAGCCATCATTATCCCTCGAGCTTGATAATCCCCCAAGACTTGGTTCACAATCAACTGTGAATCGCTATAAATCTCTATTGCAAAATATTTTATGTCTCTAGCAAGTCGAAGGCCAGCGAGCAGGGCCTTATATTCTGCTACATTGTTTGAGGCATTAAATCCAAGTCCTAACACACAATGAATGCGATGCCCTTCAGGTGTAGTTAGAATTATACTAACTCCAGATTTGTGCTCATTCGAGGAACCATCTACGTATAATTTCCATGTTGGCCAAGTTTCCTCACTTACATCTGGCTCTACTACTTGCTCATTTTAATCTGATACACCAGTGCATTCAGTAATAAAATCTGCTAATGCTTGCCCTTTTATACTAGTTCGTGGCTAGTAGGTGATTTCATATTGCCCACTTAAGCAATCGACCTGATGCTTCCAGTTTTTGTAGAACCTGCCTGAGGGGTTGGTCGGTTAGGACTGTAATTTTATGAGCTTGGAAGTATGGCCTCAGTTTTCTTGCTACGAGCAGTAGGCAGTATGCTAGCATTTCAAACAATGGGTATCTCGTTTCAGCTCTTTCCAGCCTTTTGCTGATGTAAAATACTGGATGTTGGAGTTTGTCTGCTTCCCTTATAAGTGTTGCACTAAAAACATGCTCAGGGATGATCCTTAAGATCTTGGAAAGATTTCTCACACTCTTCCATCTATTCAAACTTGATATTCCCTCTTTAGCAGAATGAAGAATGGAATGCATTTGTATGTTGATTTAGAGACAAATTTGCTAAGAGATGCTATTCGCGTGGTGAGGCTCTACACATCCTTTATCTTGATTGGTGACTTCATGTTAATTAAAGCCTTGATTTTCTCTGTATTAGCCTCTATACCTATTGAATTGACGATGAACCCAAGAAATTTTCCCGAGCCAACCCCAAAAGAGCACTTTAAGGGGTTATGCTTCATATTGTAATGATTTAAAATAGTAAAGCATCATGCTAATTCTTGAACATGCTCCCTACCCTTTTTTGACTTAACCATCATATCATCGACATAGACTTCCATGTTATTGCCTATCTGATGCTTGAACATCATGTTGACTAATCGCTGATACATCGCGCCAGTGTTTTTAAGTCACAAAAGGCATTACCTTGTAACAGTATAAGCCTATGCCGGTCCTGAAGCTGGTATGCTCCTCATCGGGAGGGTGCATGCTAGTCTGATTGTATCCTGAGTAGGCATCCATAAAAGTAAGGACCTTATGCCCTGCCGTAGCATTGACTAGTTGGTATATCCTTGGCAAAGAGAAGCAGTCTTTTGGGCATGCTTTGCTTAAGTCTGTGAAATCAACATAGGTCCTCCACTTTCCATTGGGCTTCGGTACTAGAACTGGGTTGGAAACCCATTCAGGGTAAAAAGCTTCTCTTATAAATCCATTTTCCTTCAGCCTTTCAACTTCCCCATTTAAGGCCTTGGACCTTTCTTTATTGAGCAACCACTTATTCTGCTGAACAAGCTTGAAATTCTCCTTGTCGATATTAAAGGCATGGATAATTACAGTAGGGCTGCTACCCACCATGCCCTTGTGTGACCAGGCAAACACATCTTGGTTGTTTCTTAAAAAACTTATGAGTTCAAATCTGACCTCCTCAGCTAAGTTTTTTTTTCTTTCAATTTTTACAGTTCTGATCGACTCTTTCTGGTCGAGTGGAACCTCTTCGAGGTCCTCAATCGGTCCCACTCCAGTCTCATAATCCACAAAGCGAGGATCAAAATACACTTCCTCGTTTTGGGCAGTGTCCTATTTGGAGATGTTCTGCTCGTTTAGGGAAGTTTGCTCTTGTGCCTCTGACATGCTCATTTCCATTACTGTTGTTGCCTTGATTTTTGTTGGTCTAGGAAAAATCATGTTGGTCATTACTAAGCCTTTTTTAGTAGTTGTAATGCAAGAGTTGTAGGACACTCGAGCTTCCCATTGATTTCCTTTGACACATCTAATTCCATCATTGGTTGGGAACTTCATTGTTAAATGACATATGGACGTGATTGTGATGACCCACTAATCTAGACTCTTGGACCATTATCGAACTATACATACAAATTCTTACTAAAACATACATTTGCGAAAATACCATAATTTATTATAAACTTGTAGAAACAAAGGTTACTTTCATAAAAATAAGTAGGATATGGGTACCCATTGTCTTTAGAACAAAAATAACTTAAAGTGAAAAGAGTTACATAGAAAATGCGGAAAATACATGTAAAACCATAAAAGATAAAATGAGACTACATCCTCGAATCGAATAACGCTCGGCCCCTTGACTCCATTCACCATCGATACACATCCTCTAAGCGTCACAAATCTTACCGCCTCTAAAGCTATATTCCTGCACATAAAACAAAAAGGAATGAGCCTAATGCCCAACAAGGAAAATCTAACACATAGTAATAAACATAAATTTCATAATAAACGTAAAGACATATCATAACACTTAATACACACACTTATTATAATGGCCATTATTACTTGGGGTCCCATAGACTAAACAAGCTTATGCCCATGAGATTAGTGGGGTCCTACTAGCTAAGTAGGCATATGCCCATAATCTTTTTGGGGTCTTGTTAGTCAAATAGGGCATAAGCCCAAGCCTACAAACATACACATTTATAGCATATTCATAACATATCATATTTCATAACATATACATAAGATAACATAAGCAATACACATATAGATTCTATCCTATTTTCCTTACCAAAGTTACCGGGATATGTGGACTGAGTTGGGACTTTTTGGAACATTCCTAAAACCATATGAGAAAGAGTGAGTCTTTATGAAGAAGAAGAAATGAAAAGGATGGAAAGACTAAACCATTGAAAAACATACTTACCGAAACTTATGTTCTTAAGAACTTGGATTCCCTAACCAAAATAAGAATGAGGTTAGGGGACTGAGTAGAAGGTTATGAAAGAGGAAATAACATAAAGCAAATGAACTAAAGTTTTGGTTTACCTCAAAGACTTGAAAGACCAATCTATACCACAACCGAAATACTATAGAACCTCACTTCCCAAAGTGTTTGATAAGCTTATGATGTTTAAGCTTATGATTTCCCAAACCAGGTGTTTACACTCTCACACTCACTTAGCACTAGCAGCTTCTGAACTTAGAGCAAAAGGTGAATAATGGCTGGGTACTAGGTCCTATTTATAGAGTTTGGGAATGAAAGTATCTTGATTTTACTTGAATAAAAATAATGGCTTTTTAGGTGAAAATCATTTGAATAATCGTTCAGCAGAGGCTGAAGACTCGTTCAAAAGATGCTGGACTTTTGAAGAAGTTTGAATAGCTGAAAGGAAAAGAATTAAAAAATGTTTGAATTTATGCTGGAGGAGGCGATATATCGCCCCCTGTAGGCGATATATCGCCTGGGCCAGTATGCTCGAGGCGACCGTGCATCGTCTCGTGTTTTCCGTATCTATGTGCTGCGATATATTGCCCCCTATAGCTGCGATATATCGGCACACGCTGAATATTTAAACACGAAATTACACATTTTTAGCTAAGTTTGAATGGAGTAAACAACCTTGACTAAGCCTTCAACGTATTCAAAGCTGCTGACTGACCTTATAACATTCAAACTTTACCCTTATTTAATTTAATCCTAAAAAATACTTAATCCTTAATCACCCATTCATAACATGTGCTTAAAATCCTATTGGTTGATATCAAAACCTTATAATATAACAAATATTATCCTTAATATCAGTCATATAATCAAACCTTAGGTTATACTTAATATTCTTAAACTATAGGTTAAACTTAGAAAATCTATAAGTACTACTATGAGTATCCAAATAATTCCCGGTCTGAACCAAAAATCCACAGTAACAAAGATAATACTAAACATACTATAATACTACTAAACAATTAGCTAAGTAAAGTTCTTGGACTCTACAGTGATAGCCCTCGGATCAATAATTATTGGTCTTCCAAGCAAGGCATTGAATGCTGAGGGAAGATCGACCACAACAAAAGTGGCCATGACTGTGTTGTTCGTTGCTGCAGCTTCAACAGTCACTGCTAGTTTGATTGTCCCTGCTCGAGTCAAACTTTCTCCAGTAAAATGTAATGACCCAACTATTTCTAAGACCTTGGACCATAAAAAACTATTAGACTTAGCTACTACTTTTGGAGAAAACATAAGAAATAATCATAACTTTATTAAAACTCTAAAATAATTATTGTATCAATAACATAAAATTATAAATTAAAATGTAATATGGCATGGGTACCCATTGTTTGTAAAACATAAAACATAACTTTAAATCAATTGTTCAAAAACTAAATGCGGAATTACAAAAGAAACATAATTCAAAAGACTAAATAAACGTCATCCTCGATCGACACACAGTCTACTCAGTCCATTCATCCTAAACACACAAGCCAAGCTACCAAGAATCCTTCCGCCTCCATGTTCACTTTCCTGCATCACACTAAAAATAAAGGAGTCAGCCTAATGCCAAGCAAGGAAAATCTACTAACAACATACATCAAAAATAAAAAGCATAAGACTATATCATAACCACATACTATAAAATATATATCACAACTCTATCCCATGATCATGGTAATCTTGGGGTTTGCTATCTAAGCAACTATAAGCCCCAAGCAACATAAAAATATTGGGGTTTGCTAGATAAGCAACTATAAGCCTCAAGCGACATAACAACATTGAGGTTTGCTAGCTAAGCAACTATAAGCCCCAAGGACTACAAGACATATTCATATATATATATAACATATCATAACATAAACCTATTATAACATAACATATCATAACATATAAGCATATAAAATCTATCATATTTTCCTTACCAAAAGCCTGGATATTTGGAAACAAGAACGAGATTTAGAAACTCTTATAAACCAATAATAGAAAAGGGTGAGAATCTTTAAAAATAAAAGATGAATATGGGAACTAAACCATCAAGAAGAAACTTACCAAGAAAGACCTTAAGTTTCAAGAACTTAAACACCTAATCAAGAATCAATAACAAGAGTTAGGATCTGAATAAAAGAAACTAAAGAATTATATAGAACTGAACTTAAGGAATAGGAATACCTTGAATGACCTTATGGATTGGTCTAAACCTCAATACCAAAATCACACTATTTCTCACTTCCCAAGTGCTTATAAAAGCTTAGAATGATTATGTTTTAACCCAAAACCCAAGTGTATCTCTCTATAGTAACACTAGCACCTTGGAGGCTCTGATCAAATGCTTGAAAAATGAAGAAAATGGCTGAGCACTAGGTCCTATTTATAGAGTTCAAGGAGTGAAACTAACCCCTTTTAATTTGAATAAATAAATTATTATAAAATGAATCGTGCAACTGACGCCCAGAACTCGGTCAAAATCGTTCAAAGGCAGGTCTAAGTGGTTAAGGGTATTTTTAAAATTCACAAAGTCAAACTTTCAAAAATATACTCATGGAGCTGATATATCGCCTCCCCCAGTATTCCTGAGGCTTGTTCGATCGTTCGTGCAAAGTCGACATGTTTTCCGTATCTTCCGTAGGAGATATATCGACCCCTATGCTGCGATATATTGGCATACGTGGATATATTAAACACGTATTTACAATTTTTTTAGCATAATTTGAATTGGATAAACAGCTTTGACTGATTCATAATACGATCCTAATAGTTGCTGGAAGGTTCTAGAGCTTCTAGATCTTTCTTTTATTAAAACTATTAAAAAAAAATACCTAATTCCTTAATAATCATGATTATAACAAGTGTCATGCTCTTAATGACTCTATCTAAACCTTAGGTTATAATAAATATATTTCTATGACCAGCAATATTAATCAAACCTTATGTTAAAATTAATATTCTTAAACTATAGGTTAAACTTATAAAATCCATAACTGTTGCTAGGAGTTTCCAACTAAGTCCCGACTTGAACCAAAATCCTACTACGAAATTTACTTACCAAACAATTTCGGATACCGGGCTAACATGTCCTCCTCCAACTGCCACGTTTCCTCCCGTTCAGAACTATTACTCCATAGGACCTTGACTATCAGAATACTCTTACACCGTAATTCCTTCATCCCACTATCTAGGACGCTAACCGTTCGTTCCTCGTAACTCAAGTCTTTCTGGAGTTCTATCGTATCATACTTTAGGACGTGAGATGGGTTTGACACATATCTACGTAGCATCGAGATGTGAAACACATTGTGGCTATCTGCTAGAGCCGGCGGTAGGGCTAATCTATATGCAACTGCTCCCGCTTTTTACAATATCTCAAAAGGACCTATAAACCTGGGACTAAGCTTTCCTTTCTTCCCAAACTGCTTCACACCTTTCATAGGCGATATCTTTAAGAAGACTTGATCTCCGACTTCGAATTCCACATCATGCTGCTTGGCATCTGCATAACTTTTCTGACGGCTCTGAGCAGCGAGCATACACTTTCTAATTAGCACTACTGTATCCTGAGCTTCTCTAACAATTTTGGGTCCAAGAAGTTTCCTTTCTCCTACCTCGTCCCAATGTAATGGAAATTGACACTTTCTTCCATAAAGTGGCTCGTAGGGTGCCATCCCGATTGTTGACTGGTAGCTATTACTATAGGAGAATTCTATTAGCGGCAAATACTTACTCCACGATCCTCCGAAATCAAGTACACAAACGCGCAACATATACTCTAAAATCTGTATGGTACGCTCGGAATGACTGTCTGTCTGAGGATGAAATGCTGTACTAAGACTTAACTTGGTACCCATGGCTTTCTACAAGCTTCCCCAAAATCTCGATGTAAACACCGATCCTCTATTGGACACTAATGTCTTAGGAATTCCATGCAGTCTTACTATTTCTTGAACATAAATGTCTGCGTACTGCTCTGCTGTATACGTAGTCTTAAAAGGCAGGAAATGAGCTGTCTTGGTTAGTCTATCTATTACTACCCAAGCTGAGTCGTGCTGCTTATTTGTTCGTGGCAAACCCGTCACGAAATCCATGACTTTGTCGTCCCATTTCCATTATGGAATACTAAGCGGCTGCAATAAGCCTACAGGCCGCTAATGTTCTGCTTTCACTTGCTGGCATACTAAGCATTTAGACACACACTCTGCTATATCTTTCTTCATTCTTGGCCACCAATATAACGCCTTAAGGTCATGAGTCATCTTAGTCGACCCTGGGTAAACTGAGTATGGGGTATTGTGCGCTTCTTCTAAAATCTTTATCTTAATCCCTTGATCATTCGACACGCATACCCAATCCTTATATCTTAAGAACCCCTGTCCTGATATCAAGAAATATGTGGCCTTGCCTTCTTTAACTGCGTCCACATGTGCTACTAATGTGTCATCATGCCCTTGCCCAATCAGTATATCTTTTAACAGACTTGACTGGATGGACAAGTTAACTAGTTTACCAATGACTACTTCTATTCCAACATTGATCAACTCCTGCTATAACGGCTTTTCTATTCTAGCTAACGCTGCTAGACTTCCATAACTCTTCCTACTTAGTGCATCAGCAACTACGATTGCCTTTCTCGGGTGGTATACGATTTTGCAGTCATAATCCTTCACTAGTTCTAACCACCTGCGCTGCCTCATGTTAAGCTCCTTCTGAGTGAAGAAATACTTTAAGCTTTTATGGTCCGTATAGATCTCACACCGTTCTCCATAAAGATAATGGCACCAGATTTTCATTGCAAAGACCACCGCTGCCAACTCCATATCGTGCGTTGGATAGCGTTGCTCCTATTCCTTCAGCTGCCTTGAGGCGTAGGCTATTACCTTGTCGTTTTGCATCATCACACAACCCAACCCTTGCTTCGACGCATCGCAGTAGACTACAAACTTGTCATTGGGTGTCGATACCAAAGTACTGGTGCTGAGCATAGCTTATCCTTAAGCAACTAGAAGCTCTCTTCACACTTATCAGTCCAGTTGAATATTTGCTGCTTCCGGGTCAGGTTGGTGAGCGGAGTGGCTATCTTAGAAAAGCCTTCAACAAACCTCCGATAATAACCTACTAGTCCCAGAAAAATTCTTACCTCTAATGCGTTCTTTGGTCTTGGCCATTCCTTCATAGCCTCTACCTTAGATGGGTCAACAACAACTCCTTCCTTGGATACAATGGGCCCGAGAAATGCTACTTGTGAAAGCCAAAATTTGCACTTCTTGAACTTGGCGTAAAGTTGATGCTCTTTCAATCGCAACAAGATCAACTTTAAATGTTCCTTGTGCCCGACTTCATCCTTTGAATATACCAAGATATCGTCGATGAACACTAAGACAAATTTGTCCAAGTAATCCTTGAAGACCATATTCATTAAATCCATGAATGCGGGTGGAGCGTTGGTAAGACCGAAAGACATAACTAGAACCATGTAATGTCCATAACGAGCTCTAAAAGCTATCTTAGGAATATCCTCTTCCCGTACCCTAAGCTGATGATACCCGGACCGTAGATCAATCTTTGAAAACACGGTTGCTCCTCGTAGTTGATCAAACAAGTTGTCAATCTAGGGTGCGGGTACTTATTCCTAATCGTTACCTTATTCAGCTCGCGGTAATCTATACACATCCGCATACTTCCGTCATTCTTTTTCACAAAGAGAACCGGTGCTCCCCATGGAGAATGGCTCGGTCTAATGAAGCCCAAGTCTAAGAGTTCTTGCTATTATATTATTTTATAATATAATGTAATATTATATTATATTATAATATAATGTTTTAGATTAAATAAATGTGACAAAGAGTGTCACATATTGTAACATATAATAGAGAGTTACAATATTTAGATATATGAGATATATCTAAATATGTAACATATTTGGTGTTATAAATTTGTAACTTCCAAATATCACCCATTATTGTGTAGATTTGTTGCTACACAATATTGAGATGAATTTCTTAAAGCCATATGAGAAATGGCTGATAGAGATGTGATTTTAACTCCCATATTGTGTATGGAAGTTACAAAATCAATTGGGAATAAATTTGGAAAGTTTTTGGAAAAATAAAAAATTGGCTGTTGGAAAAGGCCTAGGGCCGCGGCCCAAGTGGTTGGCAGCATATTCCAATTTTCGGTTTTATCCAATTTTGAACGTTTCCAACAGCCAAATAACTCCCAAATCTCTATTTTAATTCTATAAAACATCCAATTAATCATTGGTAACAGCCATGGGGGTTGGTGGAATTTTAAATTCAAAGGGTGTCTCAAAACTCTATAAATAGAAGCCTAATGCTCACTTGTAAGACACAACATTTCTATCCATTAGAGCACTTGGCTAGAAACACCTTGAGGCTTGATAATTCCACAAAGCATTTCCAATATCTGATAGAGATCCCTTAGTGCTTGAGTTAGGGGGAAATAAGCTTTTGGACAAAGGTTTTAAACCTTGTTCAAGTTGGTGATCCCCAACACTCTTCACTTAGGTTGTGTAAGTGAGAGATTCCTTTTGTTTTGTTCTAACATTTTTCTCTATTGCTTTTCTTCTAATTTTCATTTTATATTTACTTGTAAATTTTGTTTAGAGTTGTAATCTTCTTTTCTTTTGTTTCAAACATCTTTCCTTTACTTGTAATCTTTTGTTTAGAGTTGTATCTTTCACCATTCTCTTCTTCTTCTTCTTCCTTTTCTTTGTTTATTTGTATTTTTCAGTTATAGAGTTGTAACTTTATTTAATCAATCAATATTTATTTGTAATATTATTGCATAGAGTTGTATTATTCTTACCTATTTCCATTGAGGCAAAATTATTTTTCCTAACATTCAAAAGCTTACCCTTGTTTGTTTCAATGGAATGTGAGACCATCAAGATTATGAATCAAGATCTAGTGAGATTGGATAGGTTTGATGGGTCCAATTTCACTAGATGGCAAGACAAGGTGAGGTTTCTTTTAACCACTCTCAAAATTGCCTCCATTCTAGAATCCACTCTAGAACCTCTCCCAACACCATCAAACAAAGACACTCCTGAGGTGGTGGAGAAAAGAAGGAAGAGGGATGAGGACAATCTATTTGTAGAGGTCATATCCTCAACGCCCTTTCCGATAGGCTCTATGACCTCTACACTGAGACCAAATCGGCAAAGGAGATTTGGGATGCACTTGAAACAAAATTCAAGGCGGAAGAGGAAGGTAACAAAAAGTTTTTGATATCGCAATATTTTGATTTCAAATTTTTTGGTAATATACCCATGCTTCCTCAAATACATGAATTCCAAATTATTGTTAACAAATTGAAAGTGCTAAAGATTGAGCTTCCCTAGGCCTTTCAAGTTGGTGCTATAGTGGCTAAATTACCACCAACTTGGAAGAGCTATAGGAAAAGAATCCTTCATAAAAATGAGGATTATTATTTGGAGGAAATCCAAAAACATATTCAAATCAAAGATGAATCGATATGTAGAGATAAACTTGTGGAGGGGTCTAATGAAGAGACTTCCAAAGTAAATGCGGTGTCACAACCAAAACATCCCAAAAACAAAGGAAAAAAGGGTAATGAGAAACCTTTGGGTCCAAAAACCAACCCAAACAAGTTTAAGGGCGAGAAAGGTCCTTGCTTTGTGTGTGGAAAAAAGCATCATTATCCTAGAGAGTGTAGGCATAGAAAAGACCAACAATGACCTAAGGTAAATGCAACTCAAGAGGAAAATATAGTTGCTACCCTTAGTGAGGTGAATGCGGTCCAAGGCAAGGTGAAAAGATGGTGGTATGACACATGTGCCACCGTCCATGTCACCTATGACAAATCATTGTTCAAGACCTTTGAAGAGTGAAAGGGCAACCATGAGATTCAAATGGGCAATGAGGGCAAATCTAAGGTACTTGGCAAAGGTACCATTGAAGTCTTTTTCACCTCCGGCAAGAAAGTTACATTAGTGAATGTACTTTATGTTCCCGAAATGAGTAGAAACTTGGTAAGTGGTGATTTTCTTGGCAAGCCCGGCATTAAAGCCATTTTTGAGTCCGGTAAACTCATACTTACCAAATCAAATGTAGTTTTGGGAAAGGGGTACTCTTGTGAGGGTATGGTTAAATTATGCACAAATGATGTAACTTTCAATGTTATCAATAAAAATGCAAATTTCACCTATATTGTTGAGTATGATTCCTTATATTTGTGGCATCTTAGACTATCGCATATAGGTTTTTAAACCATGAAAAGAGTAGTAAAATGTGGTATGATTGCATGCAATATTAAAAACTATTGTAAATGTGAAACATGTGTTAAGGCAAAAATGATTAAGAAACCATTTCTTAGTGTAGAAAGATCATCTAATTTACTAGATTTAATCCATAGTGATCTTTGTGAATTAAATAGTGTTTTAACTAGAGGTGGTAAAAGGTATTTTCTTACTTTTATAGATGATTTTAGTAGATATACCTATGTGTTTCTTTTAAAGCATAAAGATGAAATTTTTGATGCTTTTAAATTATATAAATTAGAAGTTGAAAATCAACTAAATAAAAAGATTAAGGTGCTAAGAAGTGATAGAGGAGGAGAGTACTTCTCTAATGAATTCAATACATTTTGTCAAGAAAATGGTATAATTCATGAGTGCATCGCACCTTATACACTGCAACACAATGGTGTTGCCGAAAGGAAAAATAGGACTTATCTAGAGATGATAAATTCTATGTTGGTGTTTTCTAAGCTGAATTTCAACTTATGGGGTGAAGCGTTATTAACCACTTGTCACATTCTAAATTGGATATCGATGAAGAAAAACGAGATATCTCCATATGAGTTATGGAAAGGAAGAAAACCCAACATAGGGTACTTCAAAGTGTGGGGGTGTCTTGCATATTGCAAGAAAAATGAACCTAATAGAACAAAGTTAGGTTCAAGAGCCATAAAGTGTGCTTTTGTTCGTTATGCCAACAATAGTAAAGCTTATAGGCTATTAGACTTAGAGTCTAATATTGTGATTGAATCTAGAGAAGTTGAATTCTTTGAGAACATGTTATGTGATAACAATTCTCAAGCTTCAACATCTCTAAAGGAGAATTTGTTATATGAGAACAATTCTCAAGCTTATACATCTAAAATTGATTCTCAAGAGGAGAATTCTCAAAAGAATGTAAAGCAACCCTTTGAACTTAGACGAAGTCAAAGGCTAAAAAATAATGAGAAAAGTCTAGTAGTGGATGAGATAGATTCTCAACGAATTTCATTCTACATGGTAGAAGGAAATAGAGAGGAAGTCATTAGGAAAATTCCTATTGTAATTCTTGTTGAGGATGATCCTAAGACTTATAGAGAAGCTATGCAATCAAGAGATAGTGCATTTTGGAAAAAAGCCATCAATGATGAGATGGATTCAATTCTTTCCAACAACATTTAGGAATTGGTAGACCTCCCACCGGGGTCTAAGCCAATTGGGTGTAAGTGGGTATTTAGGAGAAAATACCACACTGATGGAACTATCCAAACCTTTAAAGCTAGATTAGTAGCTAAAGGGTTTAGGCAAAAAGAGGGTATCGATTATTTCGATACCTATGTACCTGTTGCAAGAACAACTTCTACAAGAATTTTGTTCACATTAGCTTCTATACACAACTTGTATGTTCTTCAAATGGATGTCAAAACAACATTCCTTAATTGTAATGACCCAACTACTCTAGACTTTTGGACCATTAATGAAACTATACATACAAATCCTTAATAAAACTTACATTTGCAAAAATACCATAAATTTATTAGAAACTTGTAGAAATAAAAGTTACTCTCATAAAATAAGTAGGTTATGGGATCCCATTGTCTTTAAAAACAAAACATGATTTAAAATGAAAGGAATTACATAAGAAGTGCGGAAAATACATGTAAAGATCATAAAATAAGACTACATCCTCGAAAATCGAACTCTCGACTCCTTGAATCCATTCACCACCGATACACAATCCCAAGCATCCACGAACCTTACCGCCACTAAAGTTATTTTCCTGCACATAAAACAAAAAGGAAAGAGCCTAATGCCCAGCAAGGAAAATCTAACACATACATTATGTACATAAATTTCATAATAAACATAAAGACATAACATAACACTTATTACATACTATAATGGCCATTATTACATGGGGTCCCATAGACTAAACAAGTCATATGCCCATGAGATTAGTGGGGTCCTACTAGCTAAGTAGGTCATATGCCCATAATCTATTTGGGGTCTTGTTAGTAATATGGGTCATATGCCCAAGCCTACAAACATATATATCATAACACTTATCATAACATAAGAAACATAAGATAACATATAGAACATATAACATATGCATTTCTATCCTATTTTTCTTACCAAAGTTATCGAGATAAGAGGACAGCGTTGGGACTTTTGGAACACTCCTAAAACCATATATAACAGGGTGAGTAGATTGAAGAAAAAGTAATGAAAAGAATGGAAGGAATGGAAGGACTAAACCATTGAGAAACATACTTACCAAAACATATGTGTAAGTTCTTAGATTTCCTAACCAAAATAAAGATTAAGGTTAGAGGCTGAGTAGAAGGTTATGAGAACTTAAAAGAACAAGTACAGAAATGAACTAGAGTTTTGGGTTACCTTGAAGAATTGTAAGACCAATCTACACCTCAAATCGAAATACTATAAAACCTTACTTCCCAAAGTGTTTGATAAGCTTATGATGATCAAGCTTATGATTCCCCAACCCAGGTGTTTACACTCTCGCACTCACTTAGCACTTGCAGCCTCTGAACTTAGAGCAAAAGATGAATAATGGCTGGGTACTAGGTCCTATTTATAGAGTTTAGGAATGAAAGGATCTTAATTTCACTTGAATAAAAATAATAGCTTTTTAGGTGAAAATAATTTCAATAATCGTTCAGCAGAGGCTGAAGACTCGTTCAAAAAGGTGCTGGACTTATCAAGAGGTTGAATGGCTGAATGGAAAACAAATTCAAAATGTTTCAAAATATGCTGAAGGAGGCGATATATCGCCCCCTGTAGGCGATATATCGCCTGGGCCAGTATGCCCGAGGCTGTCGTGCATCGTCTCGTGCTTTCCGTATCTACGTGCTGCGATATATCGCCCCCTATAGCTGCGATATATCGGTACACGCTGATTAATTAAACACAAAATTACACATTTTTAGCTAAGTTTGAATGGAGTAAACAGCCTTGACTAAGCCCTCAACGTATTCAAAGCTACTGACTGACCTTATAGCATTCAAACTTTTACCCTTATTAAATTTAATCCTCAAAATACTTAATCCTTAATCATCCATACATAACATGTGCTTAAAATCCTATTGGTCCTTATCTAAACCTTATAGTATAATAAATATTATCCTTAATATCAGTCATATAATCAAACCTTAGGTTAACATTAATATTCTTAAACTATAGGTCAAACTTAGAAAATCTACAAGTACTACTATGAGTGTCCAAATAATTCCCAGTCTGAACCAAAAATCCATAGTTACAAAGATAATGCTATAAATACTATAATACTACTATCTAACTAGCTAAGTAAAGTTCTTGGACTCTACATTAATGGTGACCTCAAGGAGGAGGTCTATATGGAACAACCTGAAGGGTCTGTCCTACCAAAATATGAACATAAAGTATGTAGACTTGTAAAATCCTTATATGGATTGAAACAAGCTCCTAAGCAATGACATGAGAAATTTGATCAAGCCATCATGTCTAATGGGTTTAGACATAACAATGGAGACAAGTGTTTGTATTCCAAAACTTGTAAGGGATATGTGATCATTGTTTGCCTATATGTGGATGACATACATATTCTAAGTGATAGCATGAAAGGGATAGAAGAAACGAAGAGTTTTCTATCATCAACCTTCAAGATGAAAGATCTTGGAGAAGTTGACACCATACTTGGTATCAAAGTAAAGAAACATAGTGGGGGTTTTGCGTTAGGGCAAGCCCACTATGTTGAGAAAGTATTGAACAAATTTAACCATCTCAAGGCTAAGGATGCCAATACTCCATTCGATCATAGTGTAAAACTAGAGAAGAATGAAGGAAGAAGGGTGGCTCAATTGGAGTACGCTAGTGCTATAGGAAGTCTAATGTACGCTGCACAATGTACTATACCTGATATAGCATTTGCGGTGAGTAAACATAGTAGGTTTACAAGTAATCAAAGTGTGGATCACTGGAAGGCGATTGGAAGAGTCCTAGGTTATCTCAAGAAGACCAAAGGACTAAGCCTTCATTACTCCAAATTTCCTTCAATCTTAGAAGGATATACAGATGCAAGTTGGATATCCAATCTTGGGGACAACTTGTCCACAACTGGTTGGGTATTTACACTTGGTGGGGGTGCGATTTCTTGGGGTTCCAAGAAACAAACTTGTATATCTCATTCCACTATGGAAGCAGAGTTTATAGCTTTAGCTGCTACCGACAAAGAGGCCGAATGGTTAAGGGATCTATTGATAGAGATACCCCTAATCAAAGAGAATGTATCCACTATATCGATACATTGTGATAGCCAAGAGACATTGGCTAGAGTATACAACGGAGT
Organism: Humulus lupulus; assembly: GCF_963169125.1. Taxonomy (NCBI): domain Eukaryota; kingdom Viridiplantae; phylum Streptophyta; class Magnoliopsida; order Rosales; family Cannabaceae; genus Humulus; species Humulus lupulus. The sequence goes on from NC_084794.1 coordinate 236,964,346, forward strand.
GTATAATGGGAAGTCTAGACATATTAGTCTATGACATGGATATGTAAGAGAATTTATTCAATGAGGAGTCATCTCAATATCCTATGTGAGAACAAGTGAAAATCTGGCGGATCCTTTCACTAAGCCACTAACGAGGGATTTAATGGCTACATCATCTAAACTCCCTAAAGAGATTCACGATTGATGGTAACCTATCTTAACACTAGTTATTTAACTAGTGTTAGGTTCAATATGTAACAACAAGTCAATCAAGTGAATATTAGTTGTGCTCAAAACAAGTCACATCTGAGATATTGAGTACTTGTGAGTTACCAAGTTGAGGGTTAAAGCCGAAAGGTTTTTTAATAGAATTCAGTCTTGTGAAGACAAGTATTTTTGGTAACAAAATACTGTAAGAATTCTACCTATATGGACCTAGGGGTGGTGCCGCCTCTCATGAGAATTGAGAGTATTCTCAAGAACTTCCATGAATGGAAAGTGCACATGGCCATTAACGGTGCAAAGCGAGACATAGAGGTCTCAAGTGAACATCACAAAGGTGTGTGTGTTATCACCAATTTGTTATAATGAAAAGATGGTTCAATGCCTAGTGCAACCAAATTTTTGACAAATTTTGTGATAATTACACTATAGTAAAGTTCAAGTTGCAAAACACTTTGCTTTATGCACTAATGCAATGACTCCTATAAGAGAGAGTTCTTATTTAATCAAGTGGAGGATATGTTATATTTTTAAATATAATGATTGATTAAATAAGTGTTACAATAGATAACTATTTAATCTAGTGGGGGAATGTTATATTATTTTATAATATAATGTTTTAGATTAAATAAATGTGACAAAGAGTGTTACATATTGTAACATACAATAGAGAGTTACAATATTTAGATATGTGAGATATATCTAAATATGTAACATATTTGGTGTTACAAATTTGTAACTTCCAAATATCACCCATTATTGTGTAGATTTGTTGTTACACAATATTGAGATGAATTTCTTAAAGCCATATGAGAAATGATTGATAGAGATGTGATTTCAATTCCCATATTGTGTATGGAAGTTACAAAATCAATTAGGAATAAATTTGGAGTGTTTTTGGAAAAATAGAAAATTGGCTGATGGAAAAGGCCTAGGGCCGCGACGTCTGTTTGTCAGGCCGCGACCCAAGTGGCTGCCAGCATATTCCAATTTTCAGTTTTATCCAATTTTGAACGTTTCCAACAGCCAAATAACTCTCAAATCTCTATTTTAATTATATAAAACATCCAATTAATCATTGGTAACAACCATGGGGGTTGGTGGAATTTGAAATTCAAAGGGTGTCTCAAAACTCTATAAATAGAAGCCTAATGCTCACTTGTAAGACACAACATTTCTATCCATTAGAGCACTTGGCTAGAAACACCTTGAGGCTTGATAATTCCACAAAGCATTTCCAATATCTGAGAGAGATCCCTTAGTGCTTAAGTTGGGGGGGAATAAGCTTTTGGACAAAGGTTTTAAACCTTGTTCAAGTTGGTGATCCCCAACACTCTTCACTTAGGTTGTGTAAGTGAGAGATTCCTTTTGTTTTGTTCTTACATTTTTCTCTGTTGCTTTTCTTCTTATTTTCATTTTCTACTTACTTGTAACTTTTTTTTAGAGTTGTAATCTTCTTTTCTTTTGTTTCAAACATCTTTCCTTTACTTGTAATCTTTTGTTTAGAGTTGTATCTTTCACCATTCTCTTCTTCTTCTTCTTCTTCCTTTTCTTTGTTTATTTGTATTTTTCAGTTATAGAGTTGTAACTTTATTTAATCAATCAATATTTATTTGTAATAATATTGCATAGAGTTGTATTATTCTTACCAATTTCCATTAAGGAAATATTATTTTCCCTAACACTTGCATCTGCATCTTTAACTCCTTGAGTTTGGTAGGTGCCATTCGGTATGGTTCCTTGGAGATAGGCTCGGTTCCCCGTACTAGTTCGATTGTGAAGTCAATTTCCTGAGTCGGCGCCAGCCCTGGTAAGTCGTCAGGAAATACTTCTGGGAATTCCTTTACAATGCGGACGTCTCCAACCTTTAGTGGTGTTTCCTTTACCACATTTGTGACGCTAGCTAAGAATGTGTGACATCATTTTTCTATCATTCTCTAAGATTTGAGAGATGAAATAAGCGGTATGCGTAGCCCTGAAACTTTTCCCATAAAGCATAGTCTCTGACTGTCAGGAGTTTCGAACATCACTTTCTTGCGTTTGTAGTCAATGGTTGTGCCATGCCTCGCTAGCCAATCCATTCCCAGTATCACGTCAAAGTATTTGATCTTTAGTTCTATCAGGTCTCCTTCTAGTTCTACGTCCTCAATATTGATCGGTACGCCTCGTACTATCCGTGATGATAGGACTACTTCACTCGAAGGCAATTCTGTTACAACCTAGTTCTAAATATTTCACAAGGTTTATATAATTTCTCTATCATTCCTAACGAGATATACGAGTGAGTGGCTCCCGAATCAAATAATACTGAACATACTTTATTGAGGATAGAAATCTGACCTGTGACCACTTTATTGCTAGCGTCAGCTTCTCCTTGGGTTAAGGCAAAGACTTTGGCAGGAACCATGTTATTGACTCTTTTCTCCTTGGCTTGAGCTGGAGACATTTTTTCTTTCGGTGACCTTCCTGACCACAATTGTAGCATCCCTTGGTGTTTGCACGATACTCACCAGGATGTTTCCTTTTGCACTTAGAGCACTGCGGGTATTCAACATAACCCGACCTACTACCTCCATTGTTTGTCCATGCTCTTTTATCATTGTCGGACTGCTTGTTGTCAGGATGTCGTCTCTTCTAACCATTACTATTGTTGCTAGACTGATGGCTATTGTTGTGGCTGTTCCGACCATTCTGAGGTTGACTCTGTTGCTTAGGCTCAGGTTTACTGGCCTCTTCCTTACTAACATTTTCCTGAAGCCTTTCTACTTCTATAGTCGTTTCTAGAACATCGACATAAGTAGTATTTCCCAGGTTTGCTAGTTTAACCCCTAGCTCAATCTTTGGTCTAAGTCCTCTAACGAACTTGGTAACCTTTAGAAAGTCAAATGGAACCAACTCTGCTGCAAACTTGGCTAATCAGTTGAACTGTCAAGCATACTCTGCTACCGTCAAGTTGCCCTGCTTCAGACTAGCGAACTCCTCAACCCTTGTAGCAATGACTGTCGAGTTGTAGTACTTCTTGTGGAACAGCTCCACAAATCCGGACCATGTCATTGTGGCTGTTTGGTTTTGGTTAGTTGCACCAGAGTTTTTTGCTGGTGCAGTACTAATTCCTACTTGGTTAGCTTGATCAGATTTATGAATAGATTCTTCTAGTTTAATAAAATTATTTGCTCAATCAAGAAACTCTTTGTCAATTAAACAATCTTTCTTCTTAGGTCGGTCGAAAGCGAACCGTTGACTTGGATTCCAGCCATGATGACCATCAGTTTTATATCATTACTTGTTACTTGGTTGTTTCTCCACCTGTTCCTTCTTGGCAGGTAACCATGACTGCACCTAGCTGACTGATTACATTGAGGTTGTTGGCCTCGGTTTTGACTCGCTGGTCATTCGTTGGTTGGTTGTCGGAACTGCTGACTAGGTGCTGGATTTTCTGGATTAGGAGGTTGTCATCTTCTTCAATTTGATCGCCTTAGTTTCCTAACAACATGCCTTCCACCTCCAGACACTTGTCTACCAAAACCTTGACCTTGGTCACGATTGGGTAGCACTTGTTCATCCTGGTGGAGCTGACGATGTAATCCTGGTTCAGCTCCCCTGTTCGAGTGATGACTATGAGTTTGCCCAGGTGAAACTACTTGATCTTGGGACCTTGTTGGTTGGGCAGGCTCTAGGATTTGACTTGTTGGTCTTTGAGTTTTAGCATTTACTCGACCAATGTTCTCAGGTTGAGTGTTCACTGGTCGAGGTCTTGCAGCTTGAGTTTGTTGCAAGACAATATCTAGCAGCCTTACTGCTTTAGTATTACGACAGTCAAATTCTTCTTGCTGAGCTTCAAGGGCTCGATGGCGATTATCTATCCAAGACTAAAAGTCTTGCCTCTGCTTGTTCAGGGCTTCAACTATAACTTCTTAGGCTGCTGTTGTAACGTCAAATTCGTTAATAAGGCTTAGTGCCTTGATTAGTGTGCCTGGAGGGCATAATTAGATGTCTATGTGTTAGTATGATCTATTTGTAATTATATTTGTGAATTTTATGAGTTATATTATGATATGACTACTTATGCAGGTTTAAGTGTATTAAATGTGCTTATAGGCCCGTTTATGTTAAAAAGAGCATTTTCATAATTTTATCCTACTGAGGGTACATCTATAAATATATGTTCTTTATGAGTGGGACCACATTATTATGTGGATATATTTGAGATGTGTGGCATAAGGCAATCCTAGTGAGCAATTTGGCAGAAAAGTCACGTCGGGGATTAATACCTGGCTCGGGGTGAGCCTAGGGGTATTTTAGTAATTTGGAGAATTATCGAGGTATTAGAGAATCAATTATTATTGGGGGGGGGGGATATTAGTGTTTGGAAAATTAGTGTGATTAATTGGGAATTTTAAATGGAATTTGAGGTTTAGCCAGAAAGTTGTGTCAAATGACCATTTTACCCTTAAGGGCATTAAATAGTAAGGATTTAGGCTAGGGGCGTTTTGGTCATTTCAGGCCCATGGATTGAGTTAGTCGGTTAGGAGCCTTCAGTATTAGGTAACCCAGTAAACACAAACACTTCACTCTCTTTTCTCTCTCCCGTTTTCCCTCTACCTCTCTTTACCTTTGTTGAAGTTTGAATTTTTGGAGAAGATTGCCTTGAAATTGAGGGAGGTTGGAGCTAGAATTGGATTAGGAACAACATAGGGTCGGATTTCATTGTTGAGGTAAAGATTTACATTATGTTTTCTTGAGGAAATTCTGGTTTGTCTTTGTGTTTTTAAGTATTGGAACTCAAGGTGGGGATGTTCAGTTTGGTGGGGTTTTGGCATGGGTTTTTGGGGTTTATATACTGCATGTGATGTGTTGTTAGGATTTTAGAACTCAATTATATGTTTTTTTTTTCTTATGTGGGATGGATTTTGAGGGATTTGGCTTAGAGCAAATTTTGGAAAGTCTGGGTTCGCGGGGTTGCGTCGCAGTGCTATTCTTGGTGCACTGCGACCCACATGAACTAAGGGGCTAGGGCAGTTCTCTGAATTGTCTTGGCCCCGTGGTGCCTGGTGGAATGCATCGCGACGCGTGTCCAGGGAGATAGCTTGGGGGGCTCTTTGACTTGAGGCATGCCGCGACCCTCCAAGGGTGCGCCACGACGCTAGTTGGGAAAGTTTGCTAAATAAGGTTTTGAGTTGCGGGGACTCAAACCTAAAGGCTCGGAAAGGATTCTACTACCCGATTTAGTAGAATTTGAGGTTTGAAGGTTATGAATCAATCTTGAAGTTCTTAATTGGTTTAGTTCTTGATGGTTATGCGTTAATATGTTGTGACTTGGGATACTGCAAGGCTCAGGAAGGAAATGATCGTGCTCGTTTTCGCCTTACCCTATCGCAGAGGACTAGAGGTAAGAAAATCGTCACTTGCACCAAGTATAGAGCGTGCCCCCCAAATATAGGGAACATGAATGACCATGTCATGAAACCATTTATAGTTGAATATTTGTTATGTTTGAATCTATGTTGATCTACTTGTTTGTACTGATTGCTAGGTTGGGAGGTCGTTAACAGCATTACGTGTGTAATGTATGTCGTAGTGGTTGGGCAATAATGCAGATGCGATATTCGCCATAGTGGCAAAGCCATTGTAAAGATGTGACATCCATCTATGTGACATGAGTCGTATATTCTTTGGAAAGTACATTTTTTGGAAAATCTATGTTAACTAGTTGTGGTAATAGAGTATGTAATACATGTTAATATTTATTTGATTATCTATATGATTGTTTGGTTTTTCTTGCTGAGCCTTGGCTCACGGGTGCTTTTTGGTGCATGTAAGGGCAAAGGGAAGCTGAACCAGCCATGAGTTGGAGAGCTGTAGGGGCGGCGTGTACATACTCAACCTACTTGGCTACCACAGTCAAGATATTTTGAGGAACAAGAGTCTTTAATTGAAAATTTGCCACTTTGGTCGGCTAAGTCTATAATTTTGATGGACTTGTATCATATTGGAAACTTTTGGGATCCATTGTAATTAGTCAACCTTTTAATGAAAAGTTCAACTTTTTGACCAAATTTTTTTAATTCCAAACTATCGTTTAACCTTAATTACACTTTTAAGTCCAAGTGACTCCCTTAACGAGTTAAGCACTAATTTTAACACACGATGCAATGGTCTTGACTATTCAAGGCGTTAGAACTTGGTATTAGAGCTGCCAAGGTTTATTAGTTCCTGAACATTGGCTGGGCATGTACACTCGCCGCTAAAGATAAGCTCGACTTAGGGTTTGGTAACTAATGATATGATTATGTGCTTAATTGTTTAAATGAAATCTATATGCCTTATCTGCATGCTTGAAAGGGGAGCATGAGCTATACTGATAGGGCCTGACCCTTGATTACTAGATGAATATGAGAATGTATGCTTGTTAATGTGATTGATGCATGTGGAATGTCAAGTAGCATGATGCGTGTGAGTGTTTCTTTTAGGCACGGTGGTGAACCGTGAGGTAGTTGTGGAATTTGTTATCATTGCTTGATGAGTCGAGTCATTTACTGTAGTTATACTTGGAGAGTTGTGATTCCAAGGTGATCAAATAGACTGGTCAGTGCTGAAATCTAGACTAGAAATGATAACCAGGGTCAGAATCCTCCACCAGCTCCTGAGAACTGGCAGTAGATGTTTGCTAAAATGCAAGCCAGACTGCAGAGATAGGAGGAAGAGATCAGGCTTTTGAGAAAACAGCAGGTTCCATCAGGGAACGCTACATCAGTTCAGCTACCTTCAAAGGTACAAGTTCTGGGATAGCCAAAAGTATTGAACAGATGGGGGCATCTTTATGAGTTGTTTAGGAAACAACAGCCTCCAACCTTTGAGGGAGGGCCAGACCCACTACAAGCTGAGCATAGGACGAGTATGACCACTTCCATCTTGGAATTTATGAGGGTGTTAGGTAATGAGAGAATGTCTTGCGCTACATACACATTTCAGGAGGATGCCCGTATCCTATGGGAGGATGTGTCTCAGACCCAAAACGTTGTTGTATTGAGTTGGGATGAGTTTCAGGATTTGTTCAACGAGAAATATTACAATGACGCAGTTCGAGCTGCTAAGGCAGATGAGTTCACAAGACTGGTTCAGGGCAACATGACTGTGATTGAGTATGCTCTGAAGTATGACAGGTTGTCCAAGTTTGATTTTGACTTGGTGCCAATCGATGTTGTCAGGAGAGAAAGGTTTGTTCGAGGATAAACTCCCATGATAGCACGCGATGTTAGGATCACCTTAATGCTTAGAGTTACTAAATATGCTCAGTTACTTGAGAATACCCTTACTGCGGAGGGCGTAGAGGATAAGAATTAGAGCGAAGGCGCCTTGAGACTTGATACTATGAGGATGGTACCTCCATTCACTGAGTCTGGTAGGGGTGGAGGCCCTAGTGACCAGAAAAGGAAGACCCTTGAAACTTCTACTACTCCTGGTCCTAACAGGAGGGGTTGGGGTACTCAGGGTGGCCGCTAAGGCTGAAATGAGGCCTGGAGGTGTTATCGAGTTTACACCAGGTGCAGGAGACGCCATGTGGGAGAATGTCATACTAAGTTATGATTTCTTTGTGGGGGTAGTGAGACATTTTCAGAGGGATTTTCCACAACTTAAGAGAGAGGAACAGAGGGAAGGCGATAGTTTAACACCAGTTCAAGTGTTCACACAGACCCAGTTAAAGGCTGAGGCCAGTCCCTTGGTAGTGATAGGTCAGATTTCTAGTGCTGGCTCTACTTACACTTTATTGATTGATTCTGGTGCTACACATTTGTCTATTTCTAGTAGAGTTGTTGATAGACTATGTAGGACTTGTGATTTCTATACTGTGGGATTTGGGACCTTATTGCCTACTGAGGAACTATTAGTTTCTAGGAGATCGATTAGATCCTTTCCAATAGAGGTGGATGGTAGAGAGTTGTTAGTAGACCTGATTGAGTTAGCTATGGAGAATTTTTATATAATTATGGTCATGGATTGGTTAGCCAAGTATAGGGAAACCATAGATTGTAAAAGGAGGATGGTGACCTTTGAGCCCGAGGGATAGGACCCGTTTGTATTTGTGGGTGTTGTGAACGGGCCTCGTATTCTTATTATCTCAACACTAAAGGCTAGAGACCTATTGCAAGGAGGTTGCATAAGATTTCTAGTGAGCATAGTGGATACCACCAGGGATGTGCCAGTTGGGCCGACAGAGACTAGATTGGTCTGTGAGTTTTTGGATGTATTCCCAGAGGACCTACTAGGGTTACCGCCGCAACGAGAGATTGAGTTTGTTATAGAGTTGGCACCGGGAACAGAATAAGTATCCAGAGCACCATACAGAATGGCTCTAGCAGAGTTGAAGGAGTTAAAGGTACAATTACAAGAGTTACTGGATTTGGGATTCATTAGACCTAGCTTCTCACCGTGGGGTGCTCCAGTGTTGTTTGTTAAGAAGAAATATGGGACATTGAGGATGTGTATCGATTACAGGGAATTGAACAAGCTGACTATCAAGAACAAGTACCCGCTGCCAATGATTGATGACCTGTTTGACCAATTGCAGGGTTGGACAATATTCTCAAAGAAAGATCTTTGATATGGTTATCACCAGCTAAGGATCAAAGATGAGGATATTCCAAAGACAACCTTTCGCATAAGATATGGACATTATGAGTTTTTGGTTATGTCATTTGGACTGACCAATGCCCCAAAAGATTTTATGGATTTGAGGAATGGGGTGTTCAAGGACTACCTCGACAAGTTTGTGATTCTCTTCATCAAAGACATCCTAGCCTATTCTTAGACAGAGGAAAAACATGAGCAACATCTCCAACTGGTACTTCAGAAGTTGAGGGAGAACAAATTGTATGCTAAGTTCAAGAAGTGTGAATTTTGGTTACCTAAGGTGACCTTCCTCAGTCACATTGTTAGTAAGGATGGAATTAAGGTTCATCTGGCTAAGATTGAGGCAGTGAGAGATTGACCAAGGCCAAATAATGCCTTAGAGATAAGAAGTTTCCTTGGATTGGCGGGATACTACCAATGCTTTGTAGAAGGGTTCTCAAGGATTGCTACGCCACTAACAGAGTTGACAAGCAAGAATAAGAAGTTTGTATTATCAGATAGATGTGAGAACAGCTTACAAGAGTTGAAGCGATGATTGATTACGACTCCAGTACTGAGACTTCCATCAGATCAGAAGAAGTTTGTAGTTTACTATGATGCCTTAAGGCAAAGGTTAGGTTGTGTTCTTATGCAGGTAGGGAAGGTGATCGCTTATCCATCACGACAGTTGAAATAATATGAACATCGATACCCTACGCATGATTTGGAGCTAGCGACAGTGATCTTTGCATTGAAGATATGGCAGCACTACCTTTATGGGGCGAAGTGTGAGATATACACTGACCATAAGAGCTTAAAGTATTTCTTTACCCAAAATGATCTAAACATGAGACAGAGGTGTTGAATGGAGTTGGTGAAAGATTATGATTGTGAGATTGTTTACCACCCAGGGAAAGCCAACATGGTGGCAGATGCCTTGAGCTGGAGAGGTCCGGGACAATTATTCAGTTTGAAGTAATATCGAAAGAGTTAGCATACGATATGACTAGAGCAGGGATATAGTTGGTAGTGGGTAGCTAGCCGACATCACCTTCCATTCTACTCTTTTTGAAAGGATAAATGAGGGTCAGTTGAATGATCCTCAATTGATGAGACACATAGGAGATGTCCTAGCTGGAGTGGCTAAGGACTATATTATTTAAGAGATGGGTTTACTGAAGTATAAGTAGCGGATTTGTGTTCCGATGGACCCTGCTATTAGACGAGAGATTCAAGATGAATCTCACACAACACTATATTCATTGCATCCGGGCACCACGAAGATTTACCAAGATCTAAAAATATTATATTGGTGGCCTTGGATGAAGAAAGATGTGACTCAATATGTGGCTAAGTGCCTGACATGTCAGCAAGTCAGAGACCAGCAGGGTTACTACAACCTCTATGTATTCTTGAATGGGAATGGGAGGATGTCAATATGGACTTCGTAGTTGGATTGCCCAGGACAGTGGGTCACCATGTTCAATGTGGGTGATTGTGGATTGGTATACCAAATCAGCCCACTTATTTCCAGTAAGGATGAACTATATAGTGGATTAGTATGTTGATCTTTATGTGAAGAGATAGTACGCCTCCATGGGGCTCCTAGGTCTATTGTGTTAGATCGGGACCCCATATTTACTTCTAAGTTTTGGGGAAGTCTGGAGAAACCTATGGGTACACAGTTGAAATTCAGTACAACTTACAATCCTCAGACTGATGGTCAGTGTGAGAGGACAATTCAAATACTAGATGACATGCTTTGGGCATGCGTTTTAGACTTTGAAGGGTCTTGGAGTAAGTATTTGCCTTTGATAGAATTTTCCTACGATAACGACTATTAGCCAACCATTGGAGTGGCTCCTTATAAGATGTTGTATGGTAGGCAGTGTAGATCTCCCATTCACTGGGACAAGATGGGTGAAAGGAAATACTTGGGTCTTGAAGTAGTTTAGAGGACTAATGAGGCCATAGAGAAGATTAGAGCTCGGATACTCGCATCACAAAGTAGACACAAAAGTTATTTAGATCTGAAGCATAGCGATGTGGAGTTCCAAGTGGGAGACTATGTCTTCCTTAGAGTTTTACCACTGAAAGGGGTGAAAAGGTTTGGGAAGAAGGGAAAGCTGAGCCCTAGATTTGTAGGACCTTTTGAGATCCTGAAGAGGATTGGTCAGGTTGCCTACATGTTGGCTTTACCTCCAGCATTGTGAGGAGTGCACAATGTGTTTCATATATCGATGTTCCGGAGGTATGTATCAGATGCAACTCATGTATTGAGTTATGAGGATCTGGAGCTACAGCCAGACTTGTCCTATGAGGAGCGTCCAATACAGATCTTAGATAGAAAGGATAAAGTCTTGAGGAACCAGACTTTACCCTTGGTTGAATTGTTATGGAGGAATAAAAAGGTTGAGGAGGCGACCTAAGAATTAGAATAAGACATACAGGATCAGTATCCCGAGTTGTTCAGGTAAATTTCAAGGACGGGATAGTTGTAACATCCCAAATTCGTCTTGATGGAACGAGGATAGCCACGCCAATAAGGCATCCACCATCAACGATTAGACATCCTACACCACCTCGCCCACAAAGAGATGCTTCAGCTTGTGGGAATAGTAGGAGAAATCCTCCCCCGTCGTTAGACACTTACACCCCACGGGCGCGTGCTAAGAATCCAGGTCCTCGATCTCAAATGTGGGCTGTAATTTTTGCAAAATGGAAGTTACTAGATGGGGAGACAGGGTGGAGGCAGGTCTGAAAGTGTCCTGAGGAATCATCTAAGCCTAATGCAATGTTCACGATATGATCCACAGCCCGAACTGCGCGATCATTTGAAATCACAAAGAAGGTATCCAGCTTAGAATGAGGATGTTAGTTATACTCGACATGAGGGAGGTTTGTCTATCGTATGCGGCAATGAGAATGTCCCACCTAACCAAGCTCGGACTTGGAGGGACAATAACCCAACAAACGCATACAATAAGATGGGAGCTATTGAGCAGCCCCTAGCTAACCTAGAGACCAAGGACCTAACCCTTGAGAGACTGGACTTGATGGAGGAACATATGAAGATGCTCTTATATGGAAAGGGAGCAAATGATTGCGACTCAGACGAAGAACTCAAACCTTTCCCTCCAAATATTTTTGTAGCTATGTATTCTATTGGCTTTAGGATGCTGAACATGCCAACAATTGACAGAAATACAGATCCATCCAATCACCTCGGGATGTTCAACACAATGGTGATGGCCCACAATGTCGGGATCTACCTAAGGTGTATCTTGTTCTCTGCGACTTTGGTCGGACCTGCCATACGGTGGTTTAAACAATACAAGAAGCATATAATAAGCTCGTAGAAGAAATTTTCTTCTGAGTTTAAGAGGGCATTCTGAGATTTATAAGAAGCTCGTGTAGAGGCTGACTCATTGGCTAACATAAAATAACAACCTAGTGAATCACTGAAGGCATACCTGAGCAAATTTGCTAATGTTGCAGCACGAGCTAGGAATTCTGATGATAGCTCCAAACTCATGGCAATGATGACAGGAATCCTTGTGGGAGGCGACCTGTGGCAAAAACTCCAACGAAAAGGAGTTAAAAGTGTAGATAAATTTTTGTCCTGAGCTCAGGAGTGGATAAACCTGGAAAATGCACGATCTGCTGTCGCAGGAACTAGCCAAGTCCCTATCCAACCCGCTGGAGCAGTGGCAGAAGTTGCAGCTACGACTCAACCAGTTACCTAGAATAACCAAGTGGGAAACAACAAGAGAAATGGGAATGGTGAGGGCGATCAGATCGGGACAAAGAAGAACAACTATGTGGAGAAATTCAAGCTCTTTTATGCCACCTACACCGACCTAACAGACACTCGGGAACATATCTTCTTGGCTAATTCGAATTGCCTACTATGGAAGAAGCCAGAACCTTTGAGGCATCAGAGGGCGAAGAGAGACCCTTCAAAGTGTTGTTGATTCCACAATGATATCGGTCATAACATTGATGATTGCCGATAGCTTAAGGATGAAATTGAAACTCTCATTTGGGCTGGTCCATCAGCTCAGTACACCCAAAATTGGGTAGTTCTCAATCAACCAGCCAGGCAAAATCCTCAGCCAGCTAAGGGTGCCACGACAGGTCAGCTTGGAGCACAGATGAATCAGGTCGACCCTCCCCCGATAGTAGGAGGAGATATAACTATTATTGTCGGAGGACCTCATTTGGCGGGCACGAGCAGTGGGGCTCAAAAGAGGTATATTAATGAGTTGAAAGTCCATAATGGTGTAGAGTTTGTCTTGGAGAAGTGGTGATCAAAACAACATCGGTTGGAAAAACAACCAATCATTTTCACGGAAGAGGATGGTAGCCACATTCAATTTCCCCATAATGACCCACTGGTGGTAATCGCATAACTCGCTAACCGGAGGGTACAGAGAATACTAGTGGATAATGGAAGTTTCGTAAATGTTCTCTTTAGGTCCACCCTAGAATAGATGGAGGTTGTCCGTAACCGATTTGAAGGCAACCTACTCTGTATGGGTTTTCAGGTGAAGGAATGGCGACCATAGGGACGATCGGACTGGTGGCTACATTGGGAGAAGAGTCATGAATTGTCTCTAAAATACTTGAGTTCGTGGAAATCGATTGTCTGGCCTCATATAACACAATTTTGGGACGATCTGCACTGATGGCTTTCGAAGCCATCACTTCAATCCGACACCTATCAATGAAGTTCCCCTTAACCTCAGGAATATACACAGTAAGAGGAGACCAGCTCGCTGCCAGAGAATGCTACAACATTGCTATGAAGGGAAAATCACAACCCGGGCAGCAGGCGATGGTTATAGGTGAAGGAAATGAGGAGTCCCAGGAAATGGAAGTTACCCGTAGGACGGAAGAACCTCGAGAAGGAAATGATGAGTTCGCCCAACGGGACGAAATTGATCCGCGGGTTGGCGAAGACAGGTCTAAGCTTAAAGTAGTAGAAGAGCTCAAGGAAATAAACATCGACCCAAAAGAACCTTCAAGAGTTGTCAAAATTGGAAAAAATCTTGAAGTCAAAAGAAGGAGCTGGTCGAGTTTCTAAGGAAGAACCTGGATGTTTTTTCCTGGTAGCACACAGATATGGTGGGAATTAGTATGAGTATAATAATGCATACCTTAAGCTTGGACAAGAATGTGCCTACAAAGTCCCCAAAACGAAGGCTTTTTGGGATAGTACGATCTGAAGCATTAGAAGAAGAAGTAGCTCGCCTACTTAAATGCGGGTTTATCAGGGAAGCAAAATACCCGATCTGGGTTGCTAACCCCATGCTGGTCCCAAAGCCAAATGGGAAGTGGAAAACTTGTATCAATTTCTCTGACCTCAACAAGGCTTGTCCCAAGGATTGTTTCCCACTACCAAGAATTGATCAGTTGGTAGACGCCATGGCCGGTCACGAGCTCATGTCTTTCATGGACGCATATTATGGATATAAGCAGATCACGATGAACCCTTCAGACTAAGAGCATACTAGTTTCATGACCAAGCATAGCGTATATTGCTGAAAAGTTATGCCATTCTGGCTGAAAAATGCTGGAGCTACATACCAATGGTTGGTCAACAAACTGTTCGCTAACTAGATCGGGAGAAACATTGAGGTGTATGTTGATGATATGCTCGTCAAGTCAAAGTACGACATGAAGCTAAATCCCCAGAAGTGCACTTTTGGAGTTGCGTCGGGAAAGTTTATGTGGTTTATAGTCAACACAAGGGGGGTAGAGGAGAATGTGGAAAAAATCAAGTCGTTGTTAGAAATGCCTTCGCCCAGGTCGAATAAGGAAGTACAAAGCCTAACTAGAAAGGTGGCGAATCTAAACCACTTCGTTTCAAAATCCACTAACAAGTGTTTACCATTCTACACTTGAATGGAACGAAGAATATAAGAAATTTGAATGGACCGAAGAATGTGAACAAGCATTTCACGAAAAATGCATCTAGCTGAATCCCCCGTACTATAAAAACCGACGTTTGGAGAATTTCTGTTTCTTTACCTGGCCGTGATAGAAAATGTAGTCAGTGCTGTAATAATTCGAGAAGAAAATAGGGTGTAGAAACCCATATATGATATAAGTAAGAGGCTTCTCGGAGCTGATTCACGGTACCCGTTGATAGAAAAGCTTGTGTTCTGCCTCATTTTGGCTTCAAGGAAGTTTAGGCCATACTTCCAGTCCCATTCTATTCACATCTTGACCGACCAACCTTTAAGGCAGGTTTTTCAAAAACCTGAAACATCAGGGTGTCTATTAAAATGGGCCATCGAACTCAGCCAATTTGAAATATTGTAAATGCCACGAACTGCAATCAAGAGCCAAGCCCTTGCTGATTTGTTGCTGAGTGCACAGGTTTTCAGGATGAGCTGATAAGGGAGCCGGTGTAAGAATTATGGAAAATCTTCATTGATGGATCACCTAATGAAAATGGATCAGGAACTGGAATAATCTTAATCTCACCTGAAGGACATCGCTTCCATACAGCTCTCAGGTTCAGGTTTGAAGCATCCAACAAAGAAGCAGAGTATGAGGCCTTATTGGCAGAGCTAAGGGTGGCGAAAGAGGTAAAGGAAAAATCCATCCAATGTTATAGTGATTCTTAGCTCATAGTCAATCAGATATTGGGAGAATACCAAGCTCGAGGCATGAAGATGGTGGCTTACCTGGCTAAGGTAAAGGGCGAGTTGTCTGAGTTCGAGTTTAGCTCCGTTGATCAGGTACCCTGCGAGCAGAATCCAAACGTTGATGCTCTGGCTCGACTCGCTACCACCAAATAGGCATATACATTGAATGCAGTTTCAGTGGAGTTCTTGGAAAGCCCAAGTATAACGGCAGAAATGGTAGAGGTCAGAGTGATTGACATAAAACCAACCTGGATGACTCCTATAGTGGAGTACCTCATGACCGGAAGGCTACCTGATGATAGGAAGGACGCGAGAAAGTTTTTGTATCAATCTCCATGGTATATTATTGTTGAGGGAATCTTATATCGACAAGGGAATTCGTTGCCCCTCCTACGATATGTTCTGCCCGAGGAAGCACTATTTATTTTATAAGAAATACACGAAGGCTTTTGCGGAGATCATGCTAGAGGGGCAAAACCTAGCTCTAAAGGTACTGAGATATGGCTATTTTTTTCCCACTTTAACAAAGGACTCGATCTCGTATGTCAAAAAGTGCGACAAATGCCAACGTTTCGCCGTAGTTTCTTGAGCTGCTATGGTTGAGCTAACCATGATCTCATCCCCTTGGCCATTTGCAGCATGGGGAATTGACTTAATAGGTTCCCTGCCAATGGAAAAAAGATGGGTTCATTATGCATTAGTTACAATCGATTATTTCATGAAGTGGGTAGAGGTTGAACCTTTGGCAACCATTACCTCGAAGAGAGTCCTGGATTTTGTTGTGAAGAAAATCATATGTCGATTTGTACTCCCTAAAAAGATCATGTCAGACAACGGAGCTTAGTTCGATAGTGATCTCTTCACAAACTTTTGTGAAAGATATGGCATAACCAAGAGTTTCTCGTCGGTAGCATACCCACAAGCCAATGGGTAGGTCGAGGTTGTAAATAAGACCTTGAAGGCAAGCTTGAAGAAAAGACTAGATGAGGCCAAGGGATTATGGCCCAAGCAGCTTCCACAAGTACTCTGGGCCTATTGAACCTCATATAGAACTTCTACGGGACATACCCATTTTTCCCTAACCTTTGGGAGCGAAGCTATGCTCCCAATTGAGGCAATGGTAACAACCCAAAGACAAAAGACATTTGACCAAGACCATAACCACGAGCTACTTAATGCATCTCTCGATCTAATCGTAGAAAAATGAGAGGCATCGCAATTACAGCTCACCCATTATAAGCAAAATATCACTCAATTTTTCAATTCAAAAGTTAAGGGACGCAGGCTCGGATTAGGCGATCTGGTTCTCCAAAGGGTCTTTTTGGCAAATAAAGATCCCAAAGAAGGGGTGTTATGGCCGAACTGGGAAGGATTATATCATATCGTAGAGGTCCTACGCAAAGGAACTTTCATGCTAGCCCGACTAAGTGGGGAAATAGTCCCACAGACCTGGAATGCTCTACACTTTCAATAGTTTTTTTGTCTTTAATGTTTTCAAAGTTACCATTTATGTAAGGCTTATTTATAAAATCCATTTCAGTTTAATAATAGTTGGATTATTAAATAACCAATTTTATTGTTTTGTTATCACGAGCTCACTTTGTAAAAACAACCAATAACAATTATACACTCTGGTTGCTTGGGGGGGCACATTACCGAGGAGAATTCCTAAGAGAGTTCAACTTATTCAGACAAGGATTAAAAACTGATTCTTAATAAGCATAGCGCAAATAAGTGAGAAAAATATTGGATACAACTACGATATCGATAAAATCTATCTTGATCTAAAATTCAACCCCTAAGATTTCGAATGAACAAGAATCTATAGATTCCTAAACTTGAGAAAATAATGGACTAAGGGAAACAGAAATAGATCATAAGTTAGATGCATATTCAAAAATATATTGTCATCTCGAGGAGGAAAAACCTCGACCTAAGCCCAGAGGCAATTATTTTGGTCCCAATGGACTGTTACAAAAGCTTTAAATAATAATAATAATAAGGGTGAAAAATAAAATTCACTGAGCTCTGTCATCTCGCTCCAGAGATGTCACCTCCTCGCCATCCCTCTCAGAAGCTCCAGAAGCTTCGCTAGTCTTCGATGGTACTTGTGAGAACCGAATCTTGAACCGAACAAGATATGGGCCCCACAGCTCGGGCTGCATGAAAGAGAAGTTCTCGTCCTGGTTGAAGGCCCAACAACGGTAAAGCATCTCCTCCATTTGAGTCGAAGACTCTGCAGCTTCCTCCTTTGCCTCGGTTATTCTTCTTGAGTTCTTCATTTTTGGCATGAAGCTGATCCACGCGATGACTCACCTCCATGACTTGATCTTGGGAAGCAGACAAGACGGCTTTTGCAGACCACTCGCCTTCCTGAGAAGAAACCACGGCGGCCTATTCGCTCTCTTGAGCGGCACCTAGGGCAGCTCGGAGCTCCTCGTCCCTAGCTTTAACTTGAGCGATTCCTCAAAATTGGGCCAGGACAGACTGCAGAAGAATGAAGCAAGTCAAGAATAGTTTAAAAAAAACTAACTAATGACAAAGAAAAAAGTTAGGAGAGTGAGAGGGACTCATAGTGAGGTTCATCACCATGGTAGATTAGAGGACGTCCTTAGGAGTCCGCTCCACTATAGCCCTTAAGTCCCTGGCGTGGGCTTTATAGGTGTGGCCGACCACTTGCTATCTCATACACAATACCTCAAAAAGCCTCAGGGATCTTGTCCAAGTCGAGTGGCTTGACCATGATCTGGACAGTAGGAGCCTCGCCTTGGATCACTTGAGGATTTGAGGGAGGTATGTGTCGAGGAGGAGGATGGGGAGCTTGATGAACTGTGATCGTTGTTACCGGAGCTGGGGGAAGTTTCGTTTGTGGTTGCTCTCGAGTGGAGCTGACACCCTTGTATTTAGTCGGAGGCTCGGTGGTACCCCCAGTCTTCGAAGTTGTTTTCTTTGTCACCTTAGGCCTCTTCACCACGAGACCAGCTCCGGTCCCGCCAGCCTTAAAAGCATCCCTCAAATCTGGGGCATCTGGCAGCTCCATCTCATCATTTGAAAAAGGGCGAACAAAGGATTCAATTTAAGGAAGTAATTTTTTTAAAGTATTATAAACGCAAGAAGAAGAGCAAGAACCCTACCTTTCGGGCTAGGGAAGGAATCTATTACGATCAGCTCAGGGTTATTGACAGGGCTAGGCACATCCTCTAACTCTTGGATTAGCGAAGCCAGGGGAGAATCTAAGATTATAATCTCCTGGGTCCTAGGGGTTTCAGGTCCTTCCTCAGGGCTGGACTCATCTACGTACTGCCTAAAACCAGGGGCATATGCACCCTGACGCAGGGAAGGCCAGGACCTACGGTTTGTCTCATACTCCTAAAAAATGGTGGACCTAAAATGGAGAGTGTTGTCAAATATGATGGTCCCTTTGGGGTAGCTATGTTCATAGCGTACCACCAATTGGTCCACGCACTAGAGGAGGGTTGGGTTTAGGTTCGGGTCAGTGGGGTGGCGACTAACGAGCTGGTTAGGGTTGAATCGAATTAGCCTATAACTGGCAGCAGCCTGATCTAATTCTCTGTAGGGGTATGGGTTACCTTGGTTAAAGGGACCGACTGCTGCTCCAGACACAACTCTCTTTGGATTGGGCTCCTGATTATCTTTAGGAGTTCACCTTTTTTGCACCAGCGGTACCACATCTTCTTCTTCCTTGACGTCATCATCGGCTGGCAAGGCCTCTTGAGGAGGAGGGCGCTCGAGGATAACAAGAAGAGGAGCTTGGATCCTGAGAGCTAGCGTCTAGCCCTTGCTGATCAAATTGCAATCCACCATGGTTGCATCATTCACAATCTAATGATAGTCTTTCTCCCTTGGAGGAAGACTAGACAAGGTCTCGTACTGACCCCCAAGGGTCATAGACTGCTCTGTCCTTGCGAATATAGCTGCATAAAGAACGAACTCAGTCAGAATCCTTAAAAAAAATATAGGGCACAAGTGATAAAAAGTTCACATGCTGAATTCATAAAGATATAAGAATTATGAGGACGGTTGAAGTATCGATGGTCGCAGTTCTTGAACCCAATTTACATAAAGAACACATCTTTATAGTCATTTAGGTGGTTGGGGAGGTCGATGACAGAGGCGGAGTTGGGGAAACGAGTGAGGAAGTAAAAACCATCACCTCGCCCCTTCTGGTCGGGACTGGCCTTGAGGCAGAAGAAGTACATGATGTCTGCTGGAATGGGGACTTCCCACTCGTGCCTCAGAAACAAATACTTTAACCTCGCCAAAAGCTTGTATGAGTTTTTTATTTGGGGGGGGGGGGGAGGGGGGGAGCTAGAATGGATCTAGTTTGATGTAGTTCAAAACGTCTACGAAATACTGGTCCAACGGGAGGAAGGTATCAACCTTCAAGTGCTCATAACTCCAATCCCTGTAGTCATCTTGGAGCGGGGCGCATCTCCGTTCTCCCTCCAGCGCAGGTCAGGCAATAAGGCCATAAGCTCCCATATCTATCCTATGACTCATCAAGATCTTGTTAACTTTTCCTTGAGTCGTTATCTAGGAGACTATGTGCTCAGCCTCGAAGAATGCATCAGGGTCAACCACAATTTCTATCTCCACTATAGAACAAAAATGATGGATGGGGGAGTCAGAGGCGACCTGCTTGCCTAATCTATGTTCTGAGCAGAGGAGCTCACGGTGTTCTTCTTTGCAGGTGCCATAATTCAGATTGCCTGATGACAAAGCAACCTATTAGTAGGCGACCTAAGGTGGTTTCTAGCTACAGTTGTGGAGGTACGGATGTCCAAAGGTTTAAGTAGTTTAATTTTGGGATTTGAAAAGTTATACGAGCTAAGTTGTCCCCTAGCCTCAACGCGTGGTCCTAGGCCACACGCTTCGATTTCTTAAAATTCCCTTACACTTTGGGATTCGTGTGTCAGATTCATCAGACCCACTACTTTCCTTTTGAAAGCGGTTTAATGCAAAATCGCCTAAGGAACTGTAACCTTTAAGCTACCTAGGTTCTAACCTAAAATCCCTTCGACTTCTACACCCCAAACAAGTATTCAAACCAATATTCTATTAGAATTTTATTTGAAAAACCCAGAAAGTTTGCCCAGTTTTAGGAAAACCTTGTTTCTAAATAAGCCTAATATTGTTCATTTATCCTAAACTGAATCCTATCACCTATTTACAAATAGACATATCCTAAGCGACATTAGGCAAAAGATGTTTTTCACAGTAGAAAAAAAAAACTCACTGGAAGACAAGGAGTTGAAAAATTAAAACTAGATGAGGAAATGCTTACAGTTGATATGATTGGTTTAGAGAAGTGTCAATACGTCCACATGAAATTCCTTGAAAGCTTCTAAGAATCCAAAAGGCAACGAAGGGATTTTGGGAGAAGTTGAAGAAGAAAAAGGGAAACTTTATTTTTTGAAAAGGAAATTTTTTTAATGCAAAGGTGGTGAGGGTTCAAATCTAATCACCCTATTTATACACAAACTACGAGAATTAATTTGGTCCATTCGATTGGGTTAGCTCGAGATCCAAAGGTCAATATTAAATGAACCTTACGGCGAAAAAAGGTGACAGGAGATTTGTCACAGTCCTCGAAACCTGAGCAACACCAATTGCAGGAGGCCACGTGTCCAGTACTTGAGTAGTGGGCAGACATGATTTTACATGATAGAAGCCTAAAAGCCCCTACTGTGCATGTTAGAAAGTGACGACATCAAGTACGAGCAGGAGCTTTGGGGGCAAATGTTGTACCCTAAAATTAGCACGAGTTCAATTACTTAGCTCGGGTACAACTAGCAGATGAATATGCAGAAAAATAGCCAATTAGAATATCTGGCTACCAGTGATGTGAAAAGCTCAAGTTTGGGGGATTGATAGCATGATACACAAGTTATTATTAGACCACCTCTTAGGATAACAATTGAGTTTGAGACTTATAATGGCCAGATCCAACTTTGGGCGCTCTAAGCTTTCTACGAGCTAGGGTTTAGATAGTCTTTGAAAATGAGCTCGGGCGTGATATTCAACTCATGGAAGTCTGAATAGAACGCATACTGAAGGATCCCAAGAGATTCAGAGGCTTTTTATACATTCATAAATGCCCAGTCTGTTTCTCATATCTATCATTTATTATTCGAGATAGCAGGAGTATATTCTATTATGTTATCAAATCATATCCCAATATAAATGGGAATAGTTTGAATTAAATGTGTACCTTATTTATTCATGCAGTTACCCAAACTTGTCCAGGAAATTCCTCTATAAATACCAGGGATAGTGGACAGGGAAGGGGATGACTTTTTTGTATTACCAAAACTCTACAAAAATTGAGAGAGGAGAGTAATAATATTGTCTCGTGGACTAGGTGGATTTTAACCACTGAACCACGTAAAAGTTGTGTGTGCGTGCGAGAGGGTTTCCATTATTTCATTATGGTTTATGATTTAGCACTAATCTCCCTATTTGATTTCTTAATCTACTGTTGGCAAAAAA
This sequence comes from Humulus lupulus, assembly GCF_963169125.1. Lineage (NCBI taxonomy): Eukaryota > Viridiplantae > Streptophyta > Magnoliopsida > Rosales > Cannabaceae > Humulus > Humulus lupulus. Next base: position 236,986,323 of record NC_084794.1, read on the forward strand.
CTGCGTCAACAAAAATATTAGTGGGATTAATTGGGAATTTTAAATGGAATTTGAGGTTTAGCGGGAAAGTGGTGTCAAATGACCATTTTTCCCTTAAGAGCATTAAATAGTAAATAGGCTAGGGGCGTTTTGGTCATTTCAGGCCCATGGATTGAGTTAGCTAGTTAGAAGCCTTCAACATCAGGTAATCCAGTAAACACAAACACCTCACTCTCTTTTCTCTCTCCCGTTTCCCTCTCCCTTTCCCTTTGCTGAAGTTTGAATTTTTGGAGGAGATTGCCTTGAAATTGAAGGAGGTTGGAGCTAGAATTTTGTTAAGAGCAACATAGGGCCGAATTGCACTGCTGAGGTAAGGATTTATACTCTGTTTTCTTGAGAAAATTATGGTTTGTCTTTGTGTTTTTATGTTTTGGAACTCAAGGTGGGGATGTTCAGTTTGGTGAGGTTTTGGCTTGGATTTTGGGGTTTATATGTTGCTTGTAATGTGTTATTAGGAGTTTAGAACTCAATTTTAGGTTTGGTTGTTATTTGGGACGAATATTAAGGGATTTGGAAATTCTGGGTGTGTGGGGTTGCATTGTGGCACTGTTCTTGGTGTGCCACGACCTGCCTGAACTCAGAGGCTAGGGCGGTTCTCTGAATCGTCTTGGTGCTACGACTCCTGGTGGAATGCGTCGCGACACATTTCTAGGGAGATAGCTTGGGGGACTCTCTGACTTGAGGCACGATGCGACCCTTCAGGGGTGCGCAACGACGCTAGTTGGGAAATTTGGCCAAATAGGGTTTTGAGTTGCGAGGACTCAAACCTAAAGGTTCAGGAATGATTCTACTACCTAGTTTAGAAGAATTCGAGGTCCTGGAGGCTAGGATTCAATCTTGAAGCTCTTAATTGGTTTAGTTCTTGATGGTTATCCATTAATATGTTGTGACTAGGGGTACCGCAAGGCTCGGGAAGGAAAGGATCGTGCTCGTTGTCGCCTTACCCTATCGCAAAGGACTTGAGGTTAGAAAACCATCACTTGCAGAAAGTATAGGGCTTGCGCCCCTATTATAGGGCACGATAATGACCGTGTCATGAAACCTTTTATAGTTGAATGTTTGTTTTGTTTGAATCCATGCTGATATACTTGTTTTTACTGATTGCTCGGTTGGGAGGTTGTTAATGGAATTACATGTGTAACGTATGTCGTAGTGGCATGGCCATAATGCAGATGCAATATCCGCCATAGTGGCGAGGCCATTGTAAAGATGTGACATCCATCAACGAGACATGAGTCGTATATTGTTTTGAAAATCTATGTGAACCAGTTGTGGTTATAGAGTATGTAATACATGTTAATATATATTTGATTATCTGTATGATTGTTTGGGTTTTCTTGCTGAGCCTTGGCTCACGGGTGCTTCGTGAGGAAAGGGTAAAGGGAAGTTGGACCAACCATAAATTGGAGAGCTGTAGGGGTGGCATGTACATACTCAAGCTGCTCGGCCACCACGATTGAGATATTTTGAGGAACAGGAGTCTTTAGTTGAAAATTCTTCCACTTAGGTCGGCTAAGTCTGTAATTTTGATAAACTTGTACCTTATTGGAAACTTTTGGGATCCTTGTAATTAGTCAACGTTTTAATGAAAAGTTCAACTTTTTAACCAAAAACTTTTAATACCAAACTTTCGTTTAACCTTAATTACATTTTTAAGTCCAAATGACTCGCTTAATGGGTTAAGCACTATTTTAACACACGGTGTAACGGTCTTGACTATTCAGGGCGTTACAACTGCCTGATTCTCATGAATGGCAACAAACTGCTCTTGCATTGGTCGCGTGATATCTTTCAGCTGCTCAATATTGGGGTTGAGGTCTTTCCCTAAGTCCATGTTGGGCTCGTCACGATCTAATTCTCTTCGTGGAGGAAAATCTCTAGATGGAGGTACCTGCTAACCAAGGTGTAGAGGGGGGATTTGATTGCTCAAAGGGCGATCATATGGTCTTGTGGTAGCATTTCCCCTTTGTGGTTCTTGGATTTGGCTTCTAGTTGTGATAGCCATTGATTCAGACAGATTGGAAGATTGTGATCTTGGATCTCAACTCTAAAAGATAGCACCAAAATTTTGACCAACGTTTTGGTCAACGACACTCAATCAAATTGAAAGATAGTAAATAATTTAAAGAACTAAAATCAAGTAAAACGACACAAGGGATTTATAGTGGCATTCTATGTTGTGACTAGGGCTCGGTAAGGAAACTTGATGGGAACATAATTATTGTTGCAGCTTGGAGCTGAGGTAAGAAGAGTGGACACTTGCTCGCAGGGTGTATGCTTGACGTACTTAAGAATAAATTGAATATATGTTATAAGTGTAATTTATGCTTTGAGCTATGTATGATATAGGTGTTTATGGTATGTATATGTATGTGTATGTACTGTGTGCCATGCTTATGGTATGGTAATTCGCATGTTTATGTTACGTTGATTTCATGCTTATGTTATGTTGAAATGCATGCTTATGTTATCGTGCTCAGTTGTACACTTGACCATAATAGTGTTGGCCTATGACTGGAGTGATTCTGATATGGTATGTTATGTTATGTTGATTATATTTTGATATAATTAATCTAACTGTGAGTATGTTTATGTTATATTCATGTCTTGTTTTATGAATAGACAATGTTTATAAATAAGAATGTTTTGCTTATAAGTTTTCTTAGTCTGGGTTAGAGGGTTGTGTCCTACACAACTCTTCTTACTGGGCGTTAGTTCATGGGTACTCTGTGTTGCAAGTAAAGGTAAAGAGTTAGTGGTGCAACAATGAGTTGGAGAGCTTTAGTGGAGGGCGACATGTTCATGATTTAACGACCCTAGGGGTCGGCCCTACTTCGATTATGTTTTCATTTTAGTTTTATTTTATCATTGATGAAACACGTTTTGTTTAGTTTAGAAAAGTTTTTAGTATGAAGAATTGAACTATTTGTTTTGTTTTTCAACCAAAGATGAGACTCCGGAGTTTCTTTTTTTTTTAAAGGGCGTTAGTAGCTTAATTATTAGTAAAGTTTATGCAATTTAATTTGAGCCACATTTTCTTATTTAAATAAATTATAAAAGTGCACACACATGACGCTCTAAGAGATTACAACATTACACATTTCATTATTAATTCCTCCTTTCAAAAAGCGGAGTCCTTTGAGGATATTGCTTCTTTGAAAGTTTTGGGATCATCCTCTATTTGAAGTACTATTAGATATTTCCAAGTGACTTCCTCATTATTTCCTTCAACAAGGTACAGTGTCTCTGTTTGAGAACACTTTCCTTCTAGGCAATTGAGATTGCTCAACAACCATTTTAGGAGTCTCCTCCCGAGGCTCTCTAATTTGAGTTGGTTCTATTCACTTGTTGTCATCGCATGACATGTTCTCAGATAACTCAACCTCTCTTTATTCAATTATCACATTAGACGCCAAGTCTAATAATCTATAAGCTTTGCTATTTTGGGAATAACCCACAAATGCACATCTTATAGCCCTTGGACCCAACTTGGTCATTTTGGGATCGATGTTCTTGCAATAAGCAAGACACGGATAGAAAGGCTCCACTCCACAAACTAAAACTCAATTTAGAATGTAATAGCATAGCATTAATCATCTCAAGAAAACTCAATTTAAATACTGTTTTGTAGTATTATAAAACATATCAACTGATGATCATATACAAACTGATCTTAATCCTAAAGTTACTATGAACTCCTATATATGTCATTTGATCATTTGATTCATGTGTCACGGTTTGTCAGAATGATCAGGATAAGAACTATTGATTTGGGGACTCAATGATGTATATGGTTGGGGACATAGTTTAACAGATATTGTAACGCCCTAAACTCCAGGGACCGTTACGATGTGCCTTGTAAACAGTGCTAAACTCGCTAATCCAGTCATTTGGCCAAAATCATGTACTAAGTATGATTAGCGGTTTAGGGATTACATTTTTTGGATAAGATGTAACATTTCATTAGAACGTATAATATATATATTGGGATCCCAAAATTATAATTTCAGAGTCTACTACAAGAAAAAATTTACAACAGGCCGTTCTATGCGGCAAAACAGGGTTTAACCCTAGTTCCTTATCAACCTCGGCCATGGTGGACGAGTAGCTGCATATGTACACCTCGTTACCTAAGATCTCCAACTCAAGGATGGTCCAACTTTCTTTGCCTCTACCTGCACCACATAGCACCCGTGAGCCGAAGCCCAGCAAGAAAACACAATATAACATGATATTATATCAACAATGTTCATAACAGTCACTCAAGACTTTCAGTCTGAACAAATAGGTGACAATCTCAAAAGTCACTAATATGGGGACATCACCCTTTAGCCATGTGACGATAGGATCACCAGGGCTTAACAGATAGGTGAGCATCTCACTAGATTTAGCAGGATAGGTGCATGGTGATTAGTCACCAACATAACCTTCCTCATGACTCTAGAGTCATAACTATGGAACATTGTTCCCTAGCCATGTGACAAGCAGTCACCTGGGCCATATGCTCTGGCTCTGAATAACTATTCTTAGACTAGACAAACGCTTATAATTTTCGTCGACCTTCTGGTCGGTCCAGCATTAATACCCCATATGAGTCATTCAACGCTGATATCGATTAGATCTAATCTTCATTTGGCTCGGTGTTCGTGACGCTATGCCATTTCTGACTCTTAGGTCAGTAAAACACGACCAGTGTTCAACTCATTGTGAACTTGACTAGTAAATCACAGCTTCACAGATGGATCTAACACCGTTGTCGATTCTGACTAATAAGTCAGTGCCACACACAAGTAAGCCATGCCACCAAACATGTATCACATATCCAATATCCATAACAAGGTATTCAACATGCTTACCTAACAAGTACTAGTACAATTAGGACAATGCACGAACACAGAGGCTCAAGCTCTGAACAACATCATACTCAATGTGTAAAGCATGTTCTATTCACATGTTTCTTGTGCATCATATGCATTATATTCAACAATCCAACTGCACCAATAATAGCCATGCATGTCATACTTAATAGTATTCCAACATGCATCAAGAATAGCCATGCATGTCACATATACACAGGGTGCAGTTTTCTTACCTCAGATTCGAGCTAGAACCAATATAAGAACGACCCTTGAGAACGATCAACCTTTAAGCCCTTAGCGATCACCTAATCATAACCAAATATGGGACACCATCAATAAAATGATCAACATAGGTTACCAAACCAAAATCTAGCCTCCGGGACAACAATCCAAACTAATCCAAGTAGTAGGAACACTCCCGAGGCCTATAGCTAAATTCCCAGGGTCAAAATGTGCAAACGGGGTGAAAGTTGGGCCAGGGTTGCGGCCCTAGCACCTTGGGCCGCAGCCCCCAGAATTTCTTGAAGCAAGGGCTGCGGTGCCCAACAGGTACAACACTCTCACCTGCTTCTTCAAAGCAGGGCCACGGCACCCCAAGAACAGGGCCGCGACCCCCAACTCTGGGCCATTCCCAAACGTATTTTTAACACTCCAAAGCCTCCAAAATCATACCTAAACATTCCCCAATCATCAAATCAAAGTTCCCAAGCTTCCAAAAGTTCCAAAACCCTCAAAACCCAAGGTTCAAACCAACCAAAAACTCAACAATTCACAAAGTCCAATTCTAAGCTTAAAAACTTTAGAAACTCAAAACTTCAAACTTAGATTACCTTTGATTGGGTTGTTTTCCGTCAAAATCCTTCAGTTAAGAAGCTTCTAATCTTTTCTAGGATCGCTATGCCTCGACCCTCGCTTGATTCCGACTCCTAGAACTCGAAATTCCTTTAAGAAAGCTTCGAACGGTAAAATAGGATATCGGGAAGGGAGAGAGAGATTTTCTAATGTACGTTCTTATCTGACAAGCTACTTCAAGCTTAAGTAACCTCAAAAAAATCCTAAGGCTCGGGGTCCCGAAAACACCCCCTGGGAACATTATAGTCAAAACTTCCAGGATTCCATCCTGATCTCAAATACTCCCAATTTATCATTAAATAAACATTTCTATTACCCCAAACTTGACCCCGTTATGACAAAACCGCTAACTGATAATCTATGATCATCTCATGCCGAATAGCTCGAATATTTCTCCATAATAATAAAATCTCATTCACAAATTACAACATGCACCCAATTAGAAATATGCCCTCAATAGGCCAAATTACCAAAATGCCCTTATCATTATAAATACACCCATATGCATGCATTTATCATCATATAATAATATAATTCACATTAACACGCATATGATCATTTAATGCCATGATAAATCAATTATGGACCTCCCGGCCTCCTAATCAAGGTCCTAACCCTTATTAGGAAATTCGGGGCATTACAACTATCCCCTCCTTACAGAAATTTCGTCCTCGAAATTTACTCAAACAGCTCGGACAACAATTCCATACAATTGATTCAAATTCCTTAGATCATTTCCTCGACCTCACTATCTCTATAGCATTACCCAAAATACGCCCTGTTCAACCGAACCTTACTACCTCTGTCACAATCTGAACTGGTTGTTCCTTACCGGAATACTTAACTTCAACCTTTAGATTCTTATAACTCAACTCGTAAGCTCCTTTAACTCATGTCCACTGCATAGAAGTACATAACTCACTGTATACAATTGCCAATGCCGAAAATAAAGCTGATCCAGAATCAACCTATCCAGATCTATCCAGGACCCGGCTACTGAGATGAACTAGGACTTAGCTTGCCCTAATTCCTCACCCCTTACCATGGTGATACTCTAAAGAAGATACATTCTCCTACCTGGAATTCCACATTCCTACTTTTCAACTCAGCAAAACTTTTCCATTTACTTTGAGAAGTGAGCATCCAAGCTTCAATCTCTAGCAATCCCATTAATCCCCTGAACCCCCTTAGGATTAACTCATTCATCTTATAAGATATTCTTCCAATTATAATTGGATAACCCTCTCTCTCTGATTTATCACCAGTGTGAGAGTAATAAGCTGTACTGAATTCCATCTATTTAGTCATTGCCTTCTTAACCCTTCCAGAACCTGGAAGTCACAATAGAGTCTTCATCTGATAAGATAGACCTTGCATTCACGAAGGCGCTCTATCCTTCTCACAAAGAGACTTGAATACTGATCAATTGTAATATTTACTTATCTTTACTGACAAAATGAACTCACTTGGACTACTAGTCCACAATGACTCAATACTAATTCATACTGATCCACTAACCTAGAAATCCCACCGCGAAACTCATCGCGATGCTCTCTTATTCCCATTATGAAATACTCAAAGGCTGTAATGGCCTTGCTGATTCCTAATACTCTGTCTTGACCTGCTAGCAGGTTAAGAACTTTATCATACATCCCATTACATCCCTCTCCATCTCAGGCCACCACTATGAAGATTTCATATCTTGTTACATTTCCATGATGCCTGAATGAAAAGAATAAAAGAATAGCATGAGATTCGTCCAAAATCTCCCAGTTAATCTCAATGTCCATCGGATCCCAAGTCCGATCTCTATACCATAATAAATTCATAACTGTCACTATACAAATCTTAGCTAATCCAGGTAAAGCTTTCCATTCAATCTTTTCCACCTGTGGCTCACTTAACCATCTTTCCCTTTTATCTTCCCTAAGATGATAATCTCAAACAATAAACTGGCCACTTGGCCCACAGGAACTCTACTCTAGTTCCGGTCAGATCCTTTAATCAACATATTGCATAGGCAATCACTTTTCTCTATTACTGGGATGTCATAACAATCCACTAACTGATCCTGGTCCATAAAAGACCCAAAACACTTCCCAAGGCACCTGAAACATCTTTACCACCCATGGACACTCCTGTCCCTAAGGCACTTATCAACCTTGGCAAATTTCCGCAAAAAAAAAAAAAAACCACAATACCATTGTCCAAAACGATCACAAATCTCATTCAAATAAACCTTTGAATGCACCATTCATCTGATTCACATACATTTAGCATTAAAACAATTCTCAAAACATATTCAGCACTATCAGTGCTTTATTATAATAACAACACAATCCTTTATATAATATCCTCTCTCTGATCTCTAACTGGTCCTAACCAGATCCAAGATCCATCTTAAAGAATCTCATCCTACTCTGTAACTAAACCTTTAATTCTAATAACCCCGCTGAGCCATTCAAAACAATGTTTACATCTGATTCCATCTCTGGCACTAGTCTAACCACCATTCTAGTCCCTTTTCATAAAAAGTAGCCTTGGCAGACCACCTGGAAACACATTCAAAACCCACAGACTAATCCAGTCTGTCCTGATCTCACTAACACAACCTAAGTGGTATCCACCACACTAGCTAAGAGTTCCATGCACCTCCCTGCAACAAAACTCTAGCTCTCACTACAAGTATCATAAGTATATAGAACCATGCACCATGCAAACTATCACAAGGCTCTCCATTCTCAAGCCCAAAAGTTACTATACTTTCCTTGCCATTTAAGATTGCTCTTTAATTACTTGATCAATCCAAACCCTGGATCAAACCAAAGCTTGTCATAACCAGCTTTATCAAAATCACTGATGAGTCCTTTCCATAACCCAATTCATCTCTTAAATTGCCAATACCATATTGCATTTCCATCACAACATAACCATGTGATCATCGTATCATCCTTATGCTTCCGTATATGCAACAAACAAAAGGACAACATGGCCCCTTATTTGAGAGAATATTTTTTCTTCGGGATAAATATACATTTATGTGATAATTGAAGTTGCACAATTTATTATTGCATTATTGCAATTTTATGAAATTGTGTAGAAATAAAAGAAATTAATTTTTATTAATTATTTTATTTAAGTGAGAAAGGATAAATATGGATAGTCAAAATTGGTTTTGATTATTATGTTTATTTAATTAATAATAAGATGATAATGAAAATTCAAATTTTGAATTCTGAATTTTAAGTTGTTATATTTTCCTTAAAAAGATGATACCTTATTTGAATTTCTAATTATTAATTAATTAAAATAAATATGTATGAAAAAATAAATCCCCTTATTTTAGGGAAGTGTTACACGCATAGGGCTTTTTGGACTGCCCTATGCGTGTACCACTACTGATAATGACCAGTTATTGATTTTTTATTTCATTTAATTAATTGATAATTTTTTTTTGAAAAGGGTTTTAAAAAGGAATGTAAGACTTTGTCTATAATTATCATTTATTTTATTATTATTAAAATGGTCAATTTTATTTGGTTATTATTATTATGATAATAATAATACCTATATTTTCTATATGATAGAAAATAGGAAAATGAGTTTTTAGAAGAACCACCAGTAAAAGAAATCTTCTTTTTCTCACAAAAGAAAAACCTTTCTCTCTAGCCTATAATCAAGAGTCTCATGTGTTGAGAATACTTTTGATTCACAAATTTTATTCTTGTTCTCTATGTGCCCACCCACATCTTGAGGTGTGGCAAACGTCTTGGAAGATCTTGGTGTGAGTACTCTAGCGAGGATAGGAAGATCGAAATATATACGAAAAAGATTCAAGGATTCTTGATAGGCTACAAGAGGTAAATCATTTCGTATCAATTGCATGTATACGTATTTTGTTGATTAACATATTTCATATTAAGGGATCCTCATATAAAGTTGTTTATATGAAATTTTGTTGTTGTATACACTACTACCATTACAAGAGAGAGATTTGAGAGTGTGATCAAGTCTTCCAAAACTCTATGAGGACCCTTTTATAGTGTAGGCACCGTCATTAGGTCTAACCAGTAAGATTAGATTTAAAGATCTCACCATTTGGAGCTTAAAACACATGTCCGTACAGACACGTCAGGCAACGCGTCACCTGCCTATAGGCGATGCGTCATCTGCCTGTAGGCAATGCGTCGCCTACTAGAAGGCGATGTGTTTTCTGCTAGGGATTTTGAGCCCTTTTGCATCTAGGCAATGTAATGGCTCCCGTTCTGACTTTTGACCCCTCCAACGGACCTCAAAATTCACCAAATGCTACCAAACTTTTTGGGGATCCTTAGATACCTCCATGTATCACTTTGGATCCAAAAACATAATTTTTAAGTGCCTACAATTGAAACTCAAAATTCACATCTACACTATGTGAAATTCATTAAAATTTTTATACCAAGCTTGTATAACAACACTTATCCTTTGTATTTAACCAATCATAACACCAAGTACTCATCCGTCTACTTAGGCCGCTTTTATTGGCCTACGAAATGAAGGTCGGAGACGTATGAGGCATGTGAAAGTGAAAAATGAGGAATACAAATAAGACATTAGTAAGGCAACTTACCGACTTGGTTGAACACCAGAAAAAGTTAGTGGTTATTGCAAGTGTCAAACCCTGTCGAGAAGAAATATGTATTCTTCGAGTCCTGAGGCTTGTTCTCGTTGTGGTGGAGAGTTTGATAGGGAGACATCCACTTTGTCAGCTGGTGAAAGCCATCCTCCCCCCTTCCACCTTTTTTTGGAGTGGCCTTGAGCTGGAAATGGTAATGCAGTTCTTCAGGGCTTGGGAGAACCTAGTTCTTCTCCTTTCACAACACATAAAACACCAAATAGGCATTTGGTATGAGCTGGAAGGGTGAAACTCTCACCCACACCATGAAATCAATGAAATAATGGCGTAGTGGAAGGGTCGCGCCGACCTCTAGGTGAGCTTAGCTTCAAACCGAGAAGCCATAGTACGAGTAACATGCTCGCTCCGTCCTATCAGTGAGCCTGTTCACGAAATGGAGAGAGGTGATGCCATAATGCTCCTATATGGAACCGTGTACCTCTAAGGATGTCATGTTAGACACAACGCACTCCGGCTTGAAGTGTGTGGCCTTAGGAGGAGGTGCTTAGGGGTCCAAGGTTTGACATAGTGGCCTCTGAACAACCATAGGTGCCACCCAAACGTGTCAATTTTGAGCCATAGAACCTAGGATTGTGTCTGTTATGCCCACTAAGGTTGATGGTTGAGTAGACATTTCGACTGTACGGGTTCGCTCAACAAAACCCCACCGTCTACCCTCTCGGAGTTCTTGGAATTCACGCTCTGTGGTTGCCTGAGTCACAACTAGGTCTTCGTGTTCTCGACTCTCCCTTGACAATTGCAGGTTCCTTGACAAAGGAGACTCCTCAGCGACTTGTTCTTCCACCTTGTCATGAAGTAAAGACGGGAAGCCAACGTTGAAGGAATGATATCCATGTGTTCATAAATTCTCGAGTTCGGAGTCACAGGACATCTGAAACAAAAAGCGAGCAGTTAAGCACTTGGCGAAAAAAAAGAACACCAAGATACTTTGATTAATCAAGAGTAGAAGACATTACTTGCAAGAGTCGAGGAAAGGGAATAAAAACCCAAAAAGGGAAGAGTGGAACCCTAGAACTCGCTAACCATAGAAACCACAAATATCGATGTATGAACAAAAATCCAATATAAATCATAAACTTAGCAAAATATTCATGGTCCTAAGTAAATGAATAAAAAGAACAAAGAGAGAGGGACTTACGTGCTAAAAATCACTAATATGTGTGCTAAGTGGTTATCACACGAATATAACGGTGCCCCCCGACCTCAAATATCCTCGCAAAGATATTGGGATGTTTGATCGGCTCCAAACGACGAACTCAAATGGAAATTAGGTCTGCAACGGAGAAGATAAAAATGACGAAATTTTTTGATAAGGAAGAACATCGGGTAACTGCGGGTTTAAATAAATCAATCTTAAATCTTCAAAATAAGAAATCAACGGCTGGATTTAAAACCCAAGTACTTGAGAGCCACCAGACGGACAATCTTGGAAAAGACAACAATGAGAAGCCCGTTGAGATGACAACCTACCCCCTTAGGTTTAACGAGTAGGGAACTTGCAGAGATTCGACCACTCGATATACGACACATGCCCCTACATTTAATGTGTTCGCAGAGACCTGACCACTTGGAATGAGACACGTGTCTCGATATTTAATGTGATTGCAGAGGTCCAACCACTGATCATCCCACACATGTTTCACATTAAGGCCCAATGTGAACACTGAGGAGGTACCAATGATTGACACATGTCCTTCCAACCTCATGGTTGTTGACCTAGAGCTCGAATGATTTATCATTGTGTGTCTGTTAGCGACAAGTTCCATCGTGTCAAATACACTAGAGACTTGAGGAGAAAATGTTTCATGTCTTTCTCGGGGGATAATCCAACGTCAGCAATTCAGGACACGTGGCCATAAACCTTGTGATTTATGAGGAGTTCTCAAAAAGTGATGCCACGTCAGCCACCTTCGAGAAGTCATCTGAACCCGAGTAACTACTAGCCCGAGAAGGGAGCTCGAATCCACCCCGGAAGCTCCTAGGACAAAATTTCTCAAGAGGTCCCCCGATAGATGTTTGGGGGGATTAGCGGATTCCATTTGAGAAACAGATTAGCAGATTTTTTTGAAATCCTGGGGACCATAAAAGATACGCCTAGTGCGGACCTTCTTCTCTAGGTTGTCCCTGACAACTTTCCGTTAGGATTTTGGGAACCAATAAAAATGTTCCAGAATTGATTGTCGCCCAATCAGCCTCACCACCCGACGACACGTGTTAGGTGTCCTATGCATAACACATAACCCCTACTTATTTGGGAAATTAATGTAAACAATTTATTTTATTGATTTCTGTCTTAATTCCCTCATGATGCCTATAAATAGGGCACGAAGGGGTCATTTGTAAGGATCCAAAAAACCCTAATTATGGACTCCCATTTTACCTTGGAGCAAGACAATCCTCTGCCCAAGTTGAAACCCTAAAAATACTTGCGATTCTAGTGAGTCTTCTTCAATACAAGTGACTCGTGACTAGGCCTAGTTAATAGCTGAACCACGTAAAAAAGGTTATCAACTTATTATTATTTTCTGTATGCTTTCCTTCTATTTTTGTAGTTGACGGATGTTTGAATCACAATCTTCCACATCGACATCCATAATTTGTTCTTCCATTAGCTATGTATATTTTATAATTTTAGTTAGAGAGGGGTGTATAAAGAAATAAGGTTTATGATTTAAAATTGCATGAAGATATATATATATGTATGTATATGGAAATTTAAACAAGGTTATATTTGGAAATAAAACATTAATTATTAAGTGGTGAAAAGAGAAAGAAAAAAAAAAGCATTGCTATAAGGCACCTTAGAGTGCTCAACAACCTAGGACATGGCATATTCTCATTGGTGTAATTTAATAGTGGATCATACATATTTTAATTTAAAATAAATTTATTCAATTATGTGGGACTCAATATTCATTTGCACCAATAGCGTTATAGGGAATTGAGCACCCTAGGTAAAAAAAAAAAATGGAAGTGCCAATAGGGTTACCCTAGTAATAATCATAAGGGCTTTTTTTATTTGTGTACTACAATAGTAAATAAACTACTATATTAATACCATATATTTTTATTATAATATAGTATACAATATATAACCCATTTTGAAACATATATCTCTGTGTAATAAAATTAATTGAGAAACTTTCCTTTTTAGTACTCTCATTATCTTACAACTTTCCATGTGTGATTGATATTATTTGATATTTCCTTTTTTTTTATTCACTATTATGTTATTTGCATATTATATGAATGATTTTATGCATGAAGTGAATTTGCCTAAAAACTCTTTATTTGTATTGCTCCGACCAATATCTAAAAACTAAAATATTAATTGTAAAATGCTATGATAAACAAAATGGTTTATTTTCATGATAAAGAAACTTTATTTTATTTTTGATTATGTTGAAAAACACAACAAACAAACATATGTCTATAATGTTTACATTTGCATTTTTTATATAACAAATAAACATAAAAATGATTATTTACATTAACATCATTAAACTATTGTATGATCAAAGCAAAATATATATTTTTTGTTTATTATTTACATGTAAATTTAATATCTTTCATCATTGTGTTAATATTAATTTATTTCGTGTTCAAATAAAAAAACAGTTGAGTATATTTTATTTTAAATAAGCAAATGGGTATACTTACTTGGAACACTATAAAAAAATGTTCCCAATTATAATAAATAAATAAAATGGATTATTTTGTCAAGTAGTTTCATAAAAATAAATTATTTATTTATTTATTTATGTTGTAAATGCAACAACCAAATATATATATATATATTAATAGTGTTTATGTTTATATTTTTTAAATTAAAAATAAACAAATATTATGAATATATTAATGTAAACAAAATTGTTTTAATAGATTATAGTAACAAATACAAAAACATTTATTTTTATAAATATTAAATTCATGGTTCACTTATTGGTTTTATATAAACAAAAATGTTTATAATGTAATATTAATGATATTGAAATAATGAAGATTATAATAAATTGATTATTTTATTATAATTAACACAACATATCTCTAAAAAAATAGCAATTAAAACTGATATATTTCCCCCAAACAATAAATGGTAAGTTACCAAATATATTCTTATGTTTCCTAAATATATCTCACGTTTCTGGCAATCACATAATTTTTAAATTAAAAAAATATAATATTTAATCAATATTAAAATGGAAGTTTTTTAAATAAAATTTAAAAAGGTTAGGATTTGTATATTATAATGTAATAATATTAAACAATATTAAAATCATAATATAAAATATTAATGTAATGAGCACTGTAAATTTTCCTAATCATAATAATAAATGACTAACAATACATTAAAGAAAACATTGGAAAAGTAAGTAAACTTTTGCATTCAATGACCATTGATGGATCATAAAATAATAAGATTTTTTTTTTGTTAAATGTTATTAATTCTCAACTGAATGAAAATTTTAAATGATTATTTTTTTTTTTTTGAGAAAACTTCAAAAATTTAATGAAAGATTTCTTATATAGATAGTGGTTGGGGGAGGAATAGGGGTGGCTCCTTTACAGACACAAGTTTGGAACGTGTCCAAACAATTTTTAATTATATAATTTTGTATAATAAGGATAGAATTGATTTTATATTGAAAATTGTATTTTGGATCATGTATTTTGCACAATTACCTGTTTAGACTCTATGTTTTATTAAATTATATTTTACATCATGTGTTTTACAAAACGAATCAAAATAGTACCCTTCGGGATGAATAGTTTATCGGTCTGAGTCAACATAATTTTAAATATAAGATCAATTATTGAGTTCTTGGTAATGTAATTGATTCAAAGAAGCAGAGAACACTACTACAAACATAGGCTTTCTCTATATTTTTTTTTCAACCTTAAAGAAAAAGCGCAGAGAAAATGTTTGAATGAGTCTAAAATATCACATTGAATACATGCGCCCTATTTTATTGCAGTTTAAAAAAAACGCAGTGTAAATTTGAAGGTTGGGGGAGGCCGAGACTTTTCTCCGTGATTATATATATAGCAAAAACCACAGAGAAAAACCCTTGTCCCCTCCAAAACAACCAGAGACCCTAACTTCCCCTCACTTCCCACATTTGACACATGAGAACATGAGAAGCAGCGACTCCAACCTCCGTCCCCAGCCACGATAAGCCCTATTTTCACCATTTTACTTTTTTTTTATTTTATTTTCTTGCATATTAAAACTTTAAATCATGTAAATATACCTAATATTGATTTATTTTGATGTTTTAGGGAAAAAAATGAAGAAATATTGAGTGAGTTTAATGGAGTTTCAATGTATATTTATAAGGTGATTTTCAAGTATTTTTCTAACATTTTTGAAAGTTCATATAGGATTAGAAGGAATTTCCAACGTTTAAAATATGTATTGATCACTAAAACTTGATTTTTTTAATATATATTTTAGTTTTTGGGTATTTTTTTATATTATCTACCAAATTTATTGGTTTTTTAATAAAGTTAATATTAATTATGTTACTTTAGAATGTATTATATTTTACATAATATTTTATATTAAAATAATGTTATTTACATAAATTTTTATATTATTTACATAATGAATTTTTTTAAAAGTTTATTTTTGTTAATTATATTATTTTAGGATCAATTCAATTAGCATATATTTACTAACCAATGTTTAAACTTTTATTGTAGGAAATAATTTTTTGAATTTGAGTTGTGTTGAAATTGTTGAAGATTAATTTTAAAGGTGAGTAATAATTACTACTTAATTTTTTTTATTTTTAATATTTACAAACTATTGTTAGAGGAGTTTGAATATATTAGATATTCATCCGTAGTGAAGTAAGTTCTAAGATAAAATTGTGTGCTGTGGAGATAACAGAATGTTGAGAACATGTGTGTCTTAGTGAAGTAGGTTTTACGAAAGTGCTGCGGTGGCTTATGGTTGAGAACATGCATGTTGTTTGTTGTATGTTTTTTTTTATTTGAATTTGTAGGTAGTAATAACTTGGGATATGCTATAAAAACAAAGAAAACTCAGCCTAATATTTTTTAAGATTAATATATTAATTGAAAATATTTTATAGGTTAATATGCGTAATAATTATGTTTGTTTATGTTGAAATTGTAAATACATATGAATTTTGGATATGTTATAGAAATAGAGGAAACTCTGCCCATTTCATTTTAGAATTTATTAATTGAACATAATTTTGTTCAATTACAATATTAATTTTCTTTTCATTCACTACAACAATTATGCCCATATATTACATTAAAATATAACATATTTTAAAAAACGCTAGGCGCCAAATGAAAGACAAAAGCAAAAGAATCCCTAATAACCCTACGCCTCCTCTGTTTCTCTCTCATGCTCTATCTTTCTCTCTCAGCAACTCTCTCGTTCAATCTTTCTTTCTTTCTCTCTGTTTGTTGCAGGTGTGTAACAAGGTGATGGGGTCCGCGACTTGGGTCGTGTGACAGGGAGGCTTGACTCGTGGGTCTACGGCGTGGCTCGCTCGTGGGTGCGACAGTGCTTGCGGCGGTGGGTCTACGGCGTGGGTGCCGCGGTGCTTGAGCTCACGATCTCCGAGTAATATATATGTACTCTTTTGGTGGCTGACCTTGCCATTCGTGGTGGACGCAGTCTTCGTATGAGGGTATTAATTTTTTTACAGTGTTTAATTTTCATATTTTGTTTACCACATCAAATGTTTGTTCTTGAATCTAGGTATATCTTCTTTTTGAATCTTGTTATTATCTGTGGATTTCTTTTTGATTCTCGGTATATCTGTTCTTTCGTGGTTCTCAATTTGGGGTTATATATATTATCATGTTTGACTGAGAAAGTTGAAAATCTATGTTGGGTCGACTAGTTCTAGCTTTGGAAAAAAAATTAAGGTTTAATAAATGCCTCATCTTTTTTGTGAGCATTAGAATTTCGGGTGTAAGTTTACTTTTTCTCCCATAAAGACTTCAACTTTTGTGGGTATTTTTTAAAAACAAATAAAAATAAATGCCTCTTCTCTCCCTAATGCCGAGCATATGCAATCCCTCACGATGGCTCCATTTCTATTCCAAACCCGCTCATTTATGTTATTAGACCCAGATGCTTGATCTGAAACCCAAACTGTCACTGTTCATTTTCCAAGCCACCGCCTCTGTGTTTGTAGATCTATTTTATATTGCTATTTTGGCACAGTTGGCCAGAAACAGATATATGTATGCATATCATAATAATTAGTGTTAGTCTCTCTCTCATTTCGTATATGTATTGACCTTTTGCCTGATTTATTAGATAGTAAAGCAGTTGACGATTTGACTTAACATTGGAAAATTTTTCTACAAATATACTTGTCTCATAATTAGATCTCCTATGTTTTATTTATGCTTTACACTTTTGAAAACACACAATATTTTTCCTTAGTATATGTAAGATTTCTATGAATTTTAGAAGCTGCAATCCATCACGTAATAGTTTGTTTACACCTCATGGTTATTTTCAATAGCATTATTCTAGTAATTTAGTTGTTTTCCATACGGTTATATTCCAGTGGCATTGTATTAGCTATTATAAATTCATTGTTACTTTTTATATTTATTTTTTCATCTTGAATTCTTTGCCTAGCATAGAATTGGAACCATATGTTTGAAATTTAGAGTACTGTGGCCACTTGTTTGCTGTTCTATGAACACTGTTAACTCCATAATGCTATCTAATTAAGAAGTGAAGTTTTCTCTTATCTCTGGTTTTGTTGCTTTTTGAGTGTAATATATTATTTTTATGTAGTACTCTATTCAATTTCCATGTACGTAACCATTTCCATGAACAAAGTGTAGTCACAGTTTTCTTTTCCTTTTACTGAGAAAAACAAAATCAATAAAAGCCAAGTATTATATATGGTAATATGCATTTGGGTGCATGTTATATGGTAATATGCATCTAGCTATACATGATATGTTTCTTGAATTTTGTCTGTCTTGTTCATGCAGATTCTAATTGATGGTAATTTATTATTTTAATAACATAATTGCTGGTGCCTTTTGTGTGTTTATAATTTGTTTTTGTTTGCATATTGTAATGTGGTCCTGACAGCTTAAAACAATGGCCATGAGTACTTATACCCAAAAAAGTCAGAGCTCAATCTTGCCGTTCTCCTGAGTCCGCTAAAAAATTGCATATTGCATTCAATTTACTTGATAAAAAATTCCTTTAATTCTTTAATTATTGAATACTTTTTCACCCATTACTTCTTCTCTCAGCCTTTCTTCTTCTCCAGAATCAAAATCAACCTCAAACACAAACATAACCCCAATTTAGATGGGGATAAAATTGGTCTCAAGAGTCAAGACAGTCCATGGTGGTAAAGCAACTGTATATGAACCTATCATTTTTAATATCTATGTTAGTTCTCTGTTTCTCCCTTTTATGGAATTATTGTTTGTTTGGGATTGATCAAGCAAAGATTACAACTTGATGATGTAAAATATATTTTGTATTGGGTTTATGAAAGCTGATAGTTTCATAGCTTTTGATAATGTAGCTTTGGTTAGTTTCATAGCCTTTTATTTTGTATTTGATTACCCTCTGATAAAAGATAAGTTTATTTATTTATTTTAGTTTCCCCTCTTTTGTTAGGAATTTTCCATTTTGTGAACTTTGAATAATCTTTTTCCTATTTGTAATACTAATGTATTTGGAGCTATTACAGTTTTGGTTTCGTTTGGTGCTTGTAGTTAATTCTTAAAATAAATTAGCTATTAATGGTTCTATTTGAGTCTGAATTATGTGAGAGATAATAGTATTGATGTTGTTTTCTCTGTTCTTTTGACATTTTTTTATTATCAATTTTATTATGTAAATTGGTGAACAAATATAATTGATTCTCTTGAACAATAAAAAATGTATTTATAATCTATTTGTGTGTATTTATGTTATTAGTTATGTTCTGTTAGGGTTCATCTATGTTTTGCTATATTTTTATGTCAAATTTTTCTCTGTTTTTGACAGAATTTTACAAGATGGTCTGTGAGGCAGATGAAACTGATCTAAATATACACGTATTGGCTGTCATGCTACCACATTATGATGGCTTGAGCTTGTAAAGAATGCTGCTTAACAGTTCATCAGGTTATACTTCTGTTATTATTAGAGACTGTAAAGAAATAAGAGTTTGTTTATAGCATTGGATTTGACATGTATCTTAGGATTTTAGTTGTTTTAGTTAGTAAACCTCACACGTATTCTTTTAGTGTGTAAATATATGTAGGGAGGGATTCATTTGGTGCGGTTTGCATACATATTCAATTATATCGAATTTGATCAGCCAGATCCTACATTAACCTTACTGAAAGTTTTATAATTGGTGGCCTTGAGTAGTGTTGGTTTCTTTAACTTTTATTGTGCTTGAATGCATTTTTAATTGAATTCAGAAGTAATTAACTAGCCATTGATTCTCATGGTCTTCTAAAGTAGCATCTTTCTGATTATAATGTAATGTTATGATCTGAGTCTTTTCTAGTTTCATGGAGAATACAATCATTTATTATTCATTTATAGAATGCTTTTGACAATAAATTTATTGATGTGGAAGAAATTGCTTGCTTTTGGGTGCATAATATAAATTACAAATGACTTAGACACTTAGCTATGCTTATTTCTTTCTGTTTTGCAGGTGCACCAGTGGCTGTGAGGTTTGATGGTGGCAGGGCTTGGAAAGGCGAGGTGTAGGCTCGATGGTACGTATCTCTTCTAAATCTCTCTCTCTTGTCTTCTGATTTTGTTTTCCCTCATAGGAGCGACAGACTTTTCTAGTTTAATCAATGGCGGTCCCCTATTTTTTAGATTGCGACATTTAAATGATGAGTATTTCCTTCTGTTATGGTGTATTCAGTATTTCCATATGTTTTCTGTTAATTTTGTTTGCTTGTAGGGTTTTCTTTTGTTTACAGCTTGCCTGCAGCTACATTTTGATCTCTGTTTCAGGCTCCTGTTAGTGGTATTTTTTATGCTCTGCAACTAGTTTTGTTTTATGTTTTTATGCTCTACATTTTTTATGCTTTTTATGCTCTTCAAAAATTAGAGTAAGCTAATTTCAACAATACGACTGTCTTCACCTTTATGTGTCCTCACTGTAAGGTTGTCCCAAAGCTTCCCTTATCCATTATGTGGAAAAGTACTTTAATTTTCATATATAAGGCAATCCGTTTATGCGAGTATGTGATTTAGTAAAAGCAATGAACAGGCAAAGAACAAATGGAGAGATTGGATTTCTAGCAGAAACAATGGATTACTGTCACATATATATTATGTTGTTAGCTGCTGTAGTGTAGTGCATTTGGAGGAATTGAAATGGCTGTGTTTTTTATCATTGCTCTCGGTCTGCTTCTAGTTTAGCTGCTGAAGTTAAACTTTTATTGCATCATAGGCTTATCAGTATTAGAAAAAAGAAACCTTCTGCCCAGAATAATCGTTTACTAGCTCAGTTCACTATGTAATTGTTTAGTGTTCTACTCTGTTTTTCCCTGTATTGGTTTTTCTTTTAGCTTGCTGTGAGTTGTTTTTTGAGGCCTGATGTTAGCCGTTGGTTGTTTGAGTTGGTTTAGTGTGTATCTTTGCTTGTTTGATTAATGAAGTTCATCCTTTCTTCTTGATAAAAAAAAAAGCATTGTAGTATCTGCGTTTTTTCATGTGGGTGAGCAGGATATGTTTTTATCAAGGTAAATAATTTATTTTTATCACATGGCATCTAATGTGAACATATTGCTTTCAGGGGAATCAGCAAGGAAGAGAAAGTACATCTGAGGCAAAAACTGGTATCCCATTTAAGAGAAGAAAACTATCAGGTGTTTGTTGCCCTTACTTCTTTTTTTTTACAAATGGAACATGGTCTCTTTTTCTCTCTCTAAATATATGTATATAAATATATCTATCTCATCATATATCGTTCAAGATTCATCATCCTAGCCTTAGTCCTAACTCTTCATATGATATTTTCTTTTATATATTAATTTTAGAGGTGACATTATTTAGTGAAAGAATCCACTTTTACTATGCTCTTTATATGTCTGATATAGACAACTCTCATGTTGGCTATGCTCATCTAAAAAATTGCTCGAATTGATTATCCAGTAGAATGGTGAGTTTTTTTTCCCTTCTAGGTCTGTTATTGGTTTTCTTCTTGTAACTGTGATGTCTGTTGAAACTATGTTGTTTCAATAAAAATGCCTGCTTTCATAAAGACTAAGATATATAATTTATGATATGTATTTGTAGTTTTCTCTCCTATTCCCATTTAATAGGGTAGTCTGGTTGGGTCACACAATGTCGCGTAGAGTTTGCAGCTTTCTGTATAAGAAAATTTAATTTACTTCTCTGCAATTTCGTTCTGAGTTTGTGATGCCCAAGATTTCTCTTTACCATGAAATCATCTGATCGAGAATATAATGCACTTTTAATGGCTTGAATTCAAACTTTCTTGACTATGTAGTCTAATTGTATCGTATATGATGTATGTGATTATGAAGTTGCTGTAATTACTAGAAATCAAGTATATTCTAGTTCTATATGCATTAAGGATTGTAGTTTTGTTAAATTTGTTTTCTTTATTGTTGGAATGCAATTCTCTTTTTCTTTTCTTCCCCTCTTTATAACAATGCTGTTTAATTTAATCAGGCGTCCATCTTGCTACTCTTGTATATGCGTCCATCAGGATTTCTATGGAAACATCTGATTGAAATATTTGTATAAGGAGTTTTACTTCTCAAGTTTCTGAATTTATATTATGACTGTTAGAACTACTAGTTGTTTTTTTCTTGAGAAATGAGTAGTTGAAATGTGATGTTAAAGATCATGGCTTTGGTGACACTGAATATGACATGGACCTCTTCAAACTTGATATGATTAGTTTGCCATTTACATCCATTCTTGAATGCAGTAATTTCAAGAATACTGGCTTGCAGTGCTCATGTTGGAGCATGTTGGTACGAGTCACAGCGGTGTGAGTCATGGTGCTCTGTCTTCCTCACACAAGTCACATCGGTATCTCCTCTGCTGGAAGGAAGAACCCATGCAAGAACATCTCTGTGAGGTATTTTTTATGGAGATTTCAATTTAGTATCACATAATCAATGTATCATTACTATATCAATATATATATTTATAAAGTGTTTGCTAGATTTGGCCAAAATCAATGTATTTGATCTAAGTTTCTAATTAAGAATTTGGTATGTTTGGTTTAGTTGATGCAATTTAGTTCCTTTGGACTGTGTTGAGTATTTATGAGACAGGGAAGATTACTAATAGCTATTTAAACTTTATGGCAACTATATTACAAGTTGTTTGGGGGAGTGTGAGTTTGTTTGTGTTTCAAGATTGTAAATATCTAGGTAGAGGAGTATTTTTCACATTGTATGGTTTCTACTGCTTAAATGGAGTATTTCCCTACTTTTGGATCCATGGAGTGCTTGTCTTGCTTCCATATGTTTCATTTCGTTGTTAACTTTGTGTATGGTTGAGCGTGTATGACAAGTTCTATTGTTCGTTTGATCTTTAGCTTGGGAATTTTTCTCAGTTTCCATTAGGGGCTTATAGTGTCCTTTTCATTTCTGATCAAACTTTTCAGCAGGTTCCTCAAATTTCAGTGATCTTTAGCTTGGGGGAGTGATAGCTATTTATGCTCACAACAAAGAAAAGTGCACAAAAGATGATGAATTGAAGAATGGAGCAAGTTTCATGCATGGTTTACTTTTGTGTATCTTGTAATGTTTCTGTTTTTCATTTTTGAAGTAAAAAATATTCAAGATTATAAAACTTTATTACGTTATGCTTTCAAACTTAAGTTAGAATTAAGATCTCATGAAGTAGACACATTCATTGTTTGAATTAGTTATTGTTCAATGTAATACTTATAGTTTATCAATCTATTAAGAATTACATTTTATGATTAATTTTGATTTTTTTTTTATCAAAATACAATAATGAAAATCTTTTAATTAAAAAAAAACCTTATAAGTATACTTATCAAAATAAAATTTAAAATATATTATTCATACTAAAGTAACAAAATTTTATTACTATAAGCGTAACAAATCGTTATGATTTATATAATATAACAAACTAAAAATGCTATCAAAATAATCAAATGTAACAGTTGAAAAGTGTTATGCAAAAAGTATAAGATTAAATGTCAAATTTATAACCAAATACTCTAACTAAATGTTATTATTTGAATATTATAGCAACTAAAAATGTGTTATTGAATAGTTTAAGATAACATCGAACATAACATTCAAATACTGTTATAGAAAAGATAGGACTTTTAATAACAGGGGCTATGTTAGCATTTTCAGAAGCGTTATCAATACTCCTGGTTAGCAGTTTTTAAGTGTTATGAATACTGTTTTTTCTTGTAGTGATTATTGACTTAGGAATTGAGTAGATATTATCATTATGGATAAATCATGGATTCTTGAGAATATAGAAACACAACAATTTCAAGACGAATTCAACCAAATTGTAGTGATCTGGAAGGAATTCATTGTCCATGTTTAGATTGTGGTAATTGATCAAAAGAAAATATTACCATGATAAAGAATCATGTATTTTGTTAGGGGTTTGATACAAGTTATTGTACATGGTATTGGCATGGGGAATCATTGAAAAATAATAATCCATATCCATTCGGGAGGCGAGGGGTTGATGATTTGGGTTATAGTGATTTTGACGATCATCCTATGGAATTGCTCGATGAAGCACAAGAAGAGTTTGTTGATGATCTTTCAAAATTCGATAAATTGGTTAGAGATGCAAATAAACCATCATTCAATGGTTGTCTAAAACAAAGATTACGAACGATGGTAAAATTTTACAATATAAAAGCAGAAAATGGAGATAGCGATAAATGTTTTAGTCAATTTTTAGTTGCTTTTAAGGAGATTTTGCCGTCAAATAATTGCTTCCATGAGTCTACGTATGAAGCAGGGAAAACTTTAAATTGCATAGGGTTGAAGTATGAGAAGATCCATGCATCTCCAACCAATTGTGTATTATATCGTAAAGATTATGCTGACATGGACACTTGCCTGGAATGTGATTTACCCTGCTACAAACCTAACATGAATAAGGAGATTAGGAAACTTATTCCCCAGAAAGTGATGTAGTACTTGCCTTTGATTCCGCGGCTTAAGCGGTTATATCGAAGTGCGGAACACTTTGAAAACTTAATATGGCATGAGACTAGGCGAGTGAAAGATGGTAAACTCCGACATCCTACATATTTGTAGGCTTGGAAAAAATTTAATAACTTAAATCCATAATTTAAAACTGAAGCAAGACATCTTCGTCTAGGTCTAGCTGCCGATGGTGTAAATCCACATAAATCTCTAAGTAGCAGGCATAGTTTGTGGCCTATCTTCCTTGTTATGTACAATCTTCCTCTGTGGTTAGTGATGAGAAGAAAGTTTTTGATGCTCATGTTAATGATTTCATGCCCGAAATAACCGGGGCACGATATAGATGTTTATTTGGCACCATTAATTGATGATTTGAAAGATTTGTATGAAAATGGTGTTGAGGCATATGACGATTTTAAGAAAGAAGTCTTTAAATTAATAGTTGTTTTATTGTGAACTGTTAATGATTTCCTGGCTTATTGTAATCTATCAGGGTTAAGCACAAAATGTTACCAGGGATGTCCAATATGTTGCACTAACACAAAGGCTCTTCATCTGTCGAATGGGCACAAAATGTGTTATATGAGTCATAGACGATACTTGCCCCTAAATCATCGTTATAGGAAAAAAAAAAAGCATTTGATTTCCTTTGCCACTTTCAGGGCAACAAATTCTTAAAGTAGACAAAATTTATTTCAAGTATGGAAAAATGAAGAAAAATAAGAAAATAAATGAATATTTCCAAAGGAAATCAAATTTTTTCGTCTCCCTTACTAGAAAGATTTACTTGTTTGACAGTGTTTGGATGTCATGCATACAGAAAAAAATGTGTGTGAAAGTATTATAGGTACATTACTTGATATTCCTGATAAAACTAAGGATGGTTTAACTAGTCGTTTAGATCTTGTTGAAATGGGTATACGAACTGATTTAGCACATGAAGAGAAAGGTAAACACACATATTTACCTGCTTCTTGTTTCACGTTGTCCAGAGAAGAGAAAAAAGTTGTATGTAAATCATTTGGGGAGATGAAAGTGCCTAATGGCTATTCATCCAACATTTAAACCTTAGTATCCATGGGGAATTTAAAGCTGATAGGTATGAAATCACATGATTGCCATATGTTAATGCAACAATTACTTCCGATTGCTAGTCGGTCAGTCTTACTGAAAAAAGTTCGAGATTGTTTGACGAATGTTTGCATATTCTTCAATCATTTATGTGGAAAAGAATTAGAAATGAAAAAATTGGATGCATTGCATTGTAAGATAGTGGAAACTCTATCCAACCTTGAAATGTTTTGTTCGCCATCCTTCTTTGACATTATGATACATTTAATGGTTCATCTAGTAAGGGAAGCCAACTTGTTTGGACCAGTTGGGCAAGATGGATGTATCCATTTGAAATGAGTATGAAGGTGTTGAAAAGTTATGTGCGTAATCATTATCGTCATGAAGCTAGTATGGTTGAATGTTATATATCGTAAGAGGCAGTAGAATTTTGCTTAGAATACATGAGTGGGGTTGAGGCAATAAGAATTAGCAAACCACGGTTAACTCAGATGGAGTTGATAAAGGACTACGAGAGAATGGAACAGTGATCACTGTATCTAGGGAAGAGTTAGATCTAGCTCAATTAGTTGTGATCCAAAACAATCCTGAGATTCAATCATATATAATGTAAGTAGATAATATATTTCAATCATATATATTAGAGTAGTGATTTTCTTTTTGTTTAAATTTTTTTGTACTCTTTTTTATGTTTTAGTGATCACATGGAGTTATTATAGTCGATGATTCAAAACAATGTTAAAAATAAACAGAAATGGGTTATAGATGAGCATAATAAAACGTTTTGTCGGTGGTTGAAGAATACAATTTTGATGAAGTTGGGAGAACAAAATCATGGAGTGTCAACTGAGTTGAAGTGCATATCTCTTGGAGAAAACATTGATGTAATAAAGCACCAAGCTTACATTGTTGAGGGGGAAAAATTTCATACTAAGTCAAGAGATGATGCTCGACTTATTCAAAATAGTGGAGTAAGTATAGTTGCAGAAGCTATACATTTTTCCAGTGCAAAAGATAATGATCCAATTTCAGGCACAATGACATACTACGAGATTGTTGAAGAAATATGTGAGCTAGATTATTCATTATTTCGTATTCCTCTTCTTAAATGTTCTTGGATAGACAATAATACTGGAGTTAATACCGGCGAACTTGGATTCACTCTGGTTGATTTAAGTAAGAAGGGAAGCAAGAACGATCATTTTATCATGGCTGCCCAAGCAAAACAAGTGCTTTATATAACTGATCCAATTAATAATAAACGGCCAATCGTTTTATCAGTTCCCGAGAGAAAGTTCTCAGAAAAAGAAGATGACGATGAAAATTATGATTTATATAATGAATGTTTCATTGTTGGACAATCGATACATGAACAAGTTGAGAATATTCAGGATAATGATAATGATAGCGATAGTGATACCAATGATCGTGATTATCTTAGAAATGACATCGAAGAAGGAATATGGGTCGATTGTGAATCGACCAAAAAGAAAAAAGAAGAAGAAAACATGTTTAGTAAGTTATATAATACTTGTGTTTACTTATTTTTGTAATTCATTAATACTTGTGATTATTTAATTGTGTAATGGATTAACACTTGTGATTATTTATTTGTGTAATGCATTAATTTAAAATAATAATAATTGATTTACGTGTTGTAGATGACAGATAAAAAAAATCTTGAAGGGAATGATTTGGGACAACCAATAGGTGATGTGTATACAAATATGATATCATATCTTGGATCTAGAGTACGAGCCATGATTTCTATCAACTCAGGTGATTGGAGGAAGGTCCCACAAGATCTAAAAGACAGACTATAGGAGGAAATCATTGTAAGGAATTATCATTATGATATTTACTTATTTCTGTGTGATATCCAAATTTAATAATTACTTTTCTTGATTATATTCTCAGGGTGGTCACAACATTCTCAAACCTTCAAACGTGAGATTTTGAAAAAAGCTGGTCATATAATAAGGGATTTGAAAAGTGAACTCACTACCGAGTACATCAAACCTTTGGTTGAAATGGGTATGATGGAAGAACTCAAATTTCCCCCGAAGAAGTATAGCGATATACTTGATGAAAGAGAATGGTTAAAATTTGTATCTAGCCGTCTAAGTGCAGAGTTTCAAAAAGTGCATCAAGAACAAAAAGCATGTGAATTACATATGAAGTCAAGGCATCGAACATCTCGAGAGGAATGGCTAATATTAGAGAAGCTTTGGTAAGTATAATTGATATTAAAGTTTAAATAATGGTTGATATTATCGCAACATATAACTATATCTTGTATGTTGTAGAAAAAAGAACGAAATATTCAAAATTCGGAGAGGTATCAAGTTTTACTTAGATTGCG
This sequence comes from Humulus lupulus, assembly GCF_963169125.1. Taxonomy (NCBI): domain Eukaryota; kingdom Viridiplantae; phylum Streptophyta; class Magnoliopsida; order Rosales; family Cannabaceae; genus Humulus; species Humulus lupulus. The sequence goes on from NC_084794.1 coordinate 237,014,368, forward strand.
TGAAAAAAAATAATGTTCTCATGACAGAGTTGGATTGACAGATTGCCAATAAGATAGTAATTTTTCTATGGTTTTATAATTAACAAATTGGTTTTATTTATATAAACTAATTTGACAAAACAATATCTTGCGTAAGAGGAGGTCAAAGAAAAATTGAGTCGTGGCGAAATTGCAGCCCAGGGTCGAGATGACATCTTGACTCAAGTATTAGGGACATCGGAACACCTAGGTCGTGTTCGAGCTGGCGGGTATGATACTTTATAATAGTTGTTTTCTTTTAAGAATTATTTAGCTTGATTCATTGATTGATTTGGTTTATTATTTTGTATGTTCACTGTGATCGTGTCCAAATTATTTTGAAAAACCCGAAGAAACTGACTGCAAAAGAGGAGATTGCTCGGCTAAAAGCTGAGATTGAAGAGCTAAAAAGACATAAATCTACAATAAAAGAAGAATTAGCTCAAAATGAGGAATACAATGAGGAATACGATGAGTGGAAATACTATACAATTTGAGAATCCAAATGACAAAGGACAATATTATGAGAATCCAAATGATGAGTGGCAATGCTATGAGAATCCAAATGATAAAGTCTATCGACCTGCCTCCTACGCAGATGATCATTTTCATCAAGTATATTCACATGTCCCCGAAACCGAAGACTATCCTATTGGTGAATCTATCAACCTGTTCACCAAACCACAACGAATCCTTTTGATGAAGATGATCGATCAATTTATTAGTCATTACAAGAAAAAATACTTTCAATAAGATCGAAAAAGTATTATCAAATATATACCATAACACTTTTTGATGTGTTAAGGAAAGCGGTGTTATAGTAGGTCGGAGCACTTTGCATAACACTTTTCCATAGTTATAGACAAGTGTTATGGAATGGCCTACGATAACACTTTTGTTGCGTTATTTTAATAGTTAGATAAGTATTTCATTATGCTATTTATAAATAGATTATATAACACTTTTTTGTACTTATAAAGTAGTGTTATGATACACTTTATAATAACACACTTTCTGCATTATAGAAAATAGTTTGCATAACATAATTTTATGCTTATAAACAATGTTATTGTAAAAGATACAATAACACATTTATGTATTATTCGAATATTTGGATAAAATTGATTTATTTTTATATAAACTTGTACATTATAATCATTTTTTATTGATTTAATTCAAACCCGCTTCATTTAATATACTTAAGACACCCTTAACATTGTACAAATATATTTTTGAGTACCAATTATATGGTTCATAACACATATAACCAAATACTTGTCAAAATACATTCAAGATTATCTTAAAAGCAATTCAAAAGTCTTAAGATATTCAACACTGCCTAATTAACATAAACAAAATATTCTCACAATAGTCAACAAAATAGTCTTAAACAGATGCATATCATGATCTTCCAAAATGTCAGCACACCAAAGCCTTTGGACTTGTAGCTTTGAAGAATTGGACGAGTGGCGCCTTTGGCTGGTGATGGCAATGCATCCCCCACCGTGCTCGTACAAGCAGGCGAATCATAGTAGGTAGAATCAGTTCCTATAGTTGCAACATCACTTAATATGCTGCTTAGAATATCCAAACTCTAGTCAGACAAGTAACCAGGCCTTGAGATTTGAGTGCTTACTTCAATATCTCCTGAAAGCATTGCCATAACTCTAGACATTGATGGCCTTGATGTTTTGTGATGTTTGAGTGCATAAAAGAGCTACTCTTATGAGTCTTCTCACTTCATCTTCATCGAATTCAAATAACTCTGACTCCACAAGACCAGCTTCATTGTTTTGTTCTTGTAAGTTCCAAGCCTAGAGAAGCACAAATTAGTTAGAATTGGGCCTTGTTGTGTTGTGATTCCATAGCTAAAACATATACATTGAATTGTAAGGAATTATGTACCCATTCAAGAAGATATATTTGTTCTTCTTCCAAATTAGGAGAAGAGTTCAACCTGCCACTGATAGTCTCTAGCGCCACAACACCAAAAGCAAACTTGTCAGCTTTCTCTATATGATGTCCGCGCATGGCATATTCTGGTGCAAGATAGCCACTGCATCATCATCATCATCCATGGTTATGTTTTGTTACATGATCATTTTATGATCCCAAAATCAAGCTTAAAAGAATCAATTATGACCCCAAAATCAATAATGGATTTAAGACTTAACTAAAATACAGGACAAGCATCTTGATGCAAATGAAAATATTATACCCATAAAAAGACAAGCAGTATACTATAATTATTTACCAAATGGTGGACCAATCATAGCCAGTAACACAATTTTTAGATCTCCATGTCCAGACAATACTTGGGATCACACCTAGCATTGTTACTTTAGCATCCTACAAATATTAGAAGAGTTTCAATTGATTAAAAAAATGAAAATACTAAAACTATTACACATCTTTTAAACTTGTAGTTAGAGCCATTAATTTAACATCGCATCAGCAAAAAAGTCCTTCTAAAAGTAGATTTGTATGAGACTAGACCAAAAGTAAAGAATTAAGAAGCATTCAAATCTTATCCACTCCCTACTAGCTAGGCTTACAATATCCATTATGATAATTTCCATATGTTATAAAGCATGTGTTTCATACATCATTAATCAATAACATTGCCATTCAGGATGTGCATACCAGATAAATTCAGCAGAATGTAGAAAGAACCACAACAAACAATTGAAAATTTTGACAATCTTAATACAGATAAATCATTTACCTGTACAAACTTGGCAAAGCCAGATCCAAGCAGAGATCCACTATATAGGGCAATATAAGCTCCATTTAACAGTGAAGCATACACCAGCCAAGGGCCCATCATCCAACCCAGATTAGTGGGCCAAGCAACAACATCACCTTTCCCCACTGTGCCATTCTAGGTATATTATAAAATTAAAAATAAAACCTATGCATTATCAAATAATTGATAATATCCGGGTAAATGAACAATACAACATTGTATTTTGCAGAGGAAGATATAACCTATGGTAGAGGTTCACGTTTTAAATTACCTGTAGTTCCATATGAGAAGAGGATATTTGTATATGCGTTAATTGGTTGCTCTACAGCAGAAAATTCACAGTTTCTCTAAATTTGATAGGGAAAAATAAAATACAAAATCTAGTAAGATATTTTAATGTCAATTTAAGTTTTCCAAGAGAAACAGGTATTTGCCACGTTGAAAATGGTTAAATCAAATACAATAAGTAGTTTTCTGTTTATAATACTAATTAAAAATGAACATAAAACACAGATGGGGGAGGGGTTGGGGTAACGACTTTTAACATTCTAGAAGATGCTTGTGGTAAAAATATAGTTTTTGTTTTTTTGCTCAAGTGACCACATCATACACAGGGGGTCACAATTTCTATTTCTCCAACACAGAAGCATACAACTTAGACAATACACTACTTGCTTTACATACATTAACTTTCAAAAATAAAGAGAAAGCATAAAAGAAGATGAAGCCTAATCAAGCTAAGTCCAACAAGCCATAAGAAACTCATAAAAGAGAAACACAAATAGAACACCACAATAAACTAAGCTACAAAAATCAGCAGCAGAGTGTGCTTTATGATCGAAGCCACTGCCAAAAAAAAAAACAGAGAGAGAAAACACAACAGACTAAACTTGGAAGTTTGATTAACCAACAATTCTCGACCAAAATCATTGTCAGAGAAGGATCCCTTCTAGTTATGAATCAAATACTATTTTGCAACATCAAGAGAGATATTGACAATCCCTTTAACACAATCCAAACTCAAACACAAATAGAGATATTGTCACCTAGAATAAACAACCAAACAAAAAGCTATTATGCAGGCACCACATTACTTCAAAAACATAAAGCATGCATAAAGTACAACATAGTTCTAATAAAAATCATATTTACAAATTAAAAAAATAAGGCTTGCTCTCTAATAAAAATTCAGTTCTATTCATACTAGATTCAAGAATTACATGCTATAAAGTCTATTGTTTACTTGGTAAATTATTTTATTTTGAAAAATAGACCAATCATAAACCAAGAAAAGTGATAGAAGTCAAAGATAAATTAAAGAATAGTATTTACATAAATTAATATTTGAATAGACCACTAATAATAGAGTTACAAAACTAAAAATTAGCTTATAAGAAAAAAAAAATAGAATAGAGCTTCTTCTATTTTTGTAAGCAATTAGTAGATTGAGACCAGTACATCTTGGTAAAGACCAAACTTGTTTTACGCACACATACACATTTGAGAATTTAAGAAGAAAACATACCTCTTCTTTACTAAAACTGTAGAGGGAAGCATTCTCTGGAGATAGCCTCCTCACGAAGGAGTACTTGTCACCAGGAGCAGTGGCAGATTCTTTTAGAGATTGCAATACCTTCAATGGCGCAATGATATAGTCAACCCTGGGAAACAAGTACAAATTAACATGAGTAGTCAGGAATTTCTAGTTATTGATGATCTGAGGTCAGGTGCATGTATTTACCCTACGAGACTAAATAGATCCTACTTATTTCGAACTGCTGCAGCCATCAACTTTGATTTATGCCCATATTTGTGGATGTAATTATAAGCCTTTGTCACCTGAAAGATAGAATAATAATAGTAATGATTAAAAAATGTCCACTAGATCAATTGATCAAACAAAAAATTTCATGTTTGTTGCTGACAAAACTTCTTTCATCACTCATATGATAAACTAATTATATGAGATGAGATCTGGAATTTTATTGCAAGAGTGTCTTAAAAGTTTTTTATTACCAAGAAGCACTCACTACAAGAAAAATAATAAATTTGAGAGAGAGTAGTTGGAATGAGAATTTGAGGCAAGTACACTAGAAACTTTAACTTTGAACGGTTGACATATATGAACTGTCTTCATCGTTATATGTATTATAATAAATTATAACTCAATGCAAGTTGGATTTAATTATTGCCTATATAAAGCATAAAAATAATCTAATGTGACTGCCAAAAGGAAAATAAATTTACACAGAATTACAATGAGGTTATATTCCCATGCCTTTCAATGTGGATGTTTCAGTATTTTGCATATTGAAAATTTTTCCAATCTTTATAACTTTTCCATCACTTCAAATTCATGGAGTTGAGACATAATTCGCTGCTGATAGAAGCTGAATCTAGCTTTGAGTATTGCACTGCAAAAGACTGGCAGTGGTCACTTGTTGCTTTGTCTCAAAGATTCAAGTAGATAAATTTATATACACAAGTTTCATCCTTGAGTAAATAGGAAAATATATATATATAGAATGTTTTGTAAATTTCAATGACCAAGAACAACTTCTCTACCAGTAAGGTATAAAGGAATTTTGACATTTGAAAAAAATGAAAATGCTCTCATTAATACTCAGACATCTCAGTCTAAACATATGTGTGTATTTTTGTACCCCTCCCAAGTTCAAAAGTAAGAAATAGTTTACTTTTTCCATGTGAAATATATATGTTCTGAACAGTAAAATACAATCTGAATTTTCTGTATATATTCTTGCTAACCTGGGTTCCCATTATGAACTTATACGACTCTCATTTGTCCAAGCTCTCATGGTGGTTGTGCTTAAGTATTCTGCAACCAAGAAAAGCTTCCTAATTTGTATTAGTGCTTTATTAAATTCCAATAAACTGATAAAATAACTATCTCTATTCAGATCACTAGTAAAAGAAAAATAAACAAGATTTAAGCATTATGAGCCAAAACTACAAATTGTCAACACACCTGATGAATTAGGGTACATCAAGCTTGTGCAAATTGGGCAATCATCTTGTGAATAAACTCCAGTTTTCCCACCAAAAACATGGGTTTTCTTTGCAACTCTGCTACATCATTATCTGGAATTGTATTTAGTGGAGCTCAATACAAAAAGCCTATCAAAACAAAGTGATGAAAACCATGAAAGTTACATAAACATTGGCATTAATTGAATGTGATGAATATCTTGATTTTGGAGATGGAAAACAAGATGCAGGTTTCAAAAGTAAACAAAATCAACAAACTTGAAGAGCAAATACCTCACTCAATGAAACTACAGAGTATATGGAATAGCCTATATATGACATGAGACATAAATTTAACTTGAATTTAATTGCATATAGCCTACACCCAAGACTTAATTGCTTTGATTTAATTAATAAACATCATGTCTTACAAATAAATTTATGCAAATATATAAATAATGAAGAAAAAAAACAATATATCACACACATAATAAACAACACAAATCTACTGAGTCATTCGCTATTGAGGCATTCATTCAAACACCCTGATTGCATAAACTGTAATCTATATATAATGTATAAATTGTTCATTAGTTCATAGCATTGAGAAATGGTTATAAACTCTGATTTGTTCTTACAATCGATGGCCCTTTATAACTTTATTTATCATAGATCTATGCCTCTATGCAAAGTAAATGGAATGTTCAGAAATCTCAACCAATATATAAATATATATACAAAAATTGAGTTCTATAGCAAATGGAAAGTTCATAAATCTCAGCCAATTTTCTATCATCATCCAAAAATAGAAAACTCAGAACTAAGACAAAAACATATGGAAATGCTAAATCTATATTATATACAAAATTTGAGTTCTAAAGGAAAAGAGTTTGGAAAAGAAGCTTATTTACTTACTTGAAATGAACAAAAAGTTCTAAGCTTTCTTCTTCAACTTCTAGGGCCAAGGCTAAGCTTGGGTGCCAGCCATGGATTTCATCTGAATGTGATTATGGTCAAGTGGAGTAGCAGTGGCCAAGGCCTCATACGAACCCAATCTCCTAACCCCAACGCTGTTCGAAACCAGAGCATAAGTCACCATGAGTATCACAAAAACAACAAGTACATAGACCAAGAAAGCCAGATCCTGAACTGCGGCGGCTCTCAGGCTCGACTCCTGCAAATCACATTAGGTGGAGCCCTCAACGCCGCTGGCTAAGACAAAGATCTTCACCAAACTTAAAGAAATCTAATAATAAAATTGAATTACAAATCAAAATATATTTTATAAAAATGAAATCACCTGATGTGAAGAGAATGATGAAATATATTCGACCTTGATAGAAATATGGAGGGAGGGTCTTGAGAGAGATGGTGGAAGAGGTTTTGCAGTGGAAGAGGTTTCGCGGTGGAGGAGACAGAGGAGAGAGTCGTTGAATGAGGTTTTGCGGTGGAGGAGACTATGGGTGTGATGGGAGAAAATAGCAATTAGGTCATGTGTGAATAGGTTGAATAGTGGAAAGCAGGAAAGAGATACCCGCTTAAAATTTTAATTAGGCGCTATAATTTTTTAGTGACCCGTTAAAATTTTAACATATACCATAATACTTTTTTAATAGTATTAGATTTCAGTGTTATGGTTAGTAGTTTTTGTTGTAGTGAGTCCCCGCCACCGTCGAGCTATGAAGCGCAATTGTGTTACGACAATATTGACTATGTAGTGGCTAAGGGTGTAATCATTATACCAAACATGGGTAGTCAAATTACCATCCATGGAATTATACTTGATGATTCAGTTGAGAGGGTTTGGCTTATAGATGTCTTACAAGAAGAAGTTGAGATCCCTATTCCCTTTGGTAACATACGATATGTTGGGGACGCATGAGACACATTCCTGCCTTGGCCAAAAAATTTAATTGTGACTTGTCAGGTATAAAATTATTTGCTCAGATGTTTAAATTTTATTTTTACATGGGTACACTATATTGATATGTTAAATGATATTATGTAGAGCCAATCGACATCTAAATGCAAATCCCTATCACCACGCCCACATTTATCATCAGCTAGATCTCACGTAGTCGTTCTCGCTGAAATAGCTCAATCAAAACTTTCAAATTGGTTAACTGATGACCAATGGGACATAATTGATCTTAGTCTAGAATTCCTGTTGACCCAAAGTTTATAGGAAATCGTGAGACTATCTTCATCACATCGGAAGACGTTTATCATGCAACCTCCATGAATAATATTGGATCCTCAGCTATGCTGTTTGGTATGAGGTATGTATCAATTCAAATTAAACTCAATCTGTTATGTCATAACAAACTATTAAAGGAGTTTGAATATATTAGATATTCCTCCGTTGTGAAGTAGGTTCTGAGATGAAATTGTGTGCTACAGAGATAACAGAAGGTTGAGAACATGTGTCTTAGTCAAGTAGGTTCTATGAATTCAATGTGATGCGGTGGCTTATGGTTGAGAGCATGCATGTTGTTTGTTGTATGTTTTGTTTGAATTGAATTTATAGGTACTAATAATTTTGGATATGCTATAGAAACAGAGGAAACTCTGCCCGTTTTTTATGATATTAATTGAAAATGATATTAATTTATTAATTGAAAATGTAATATGCATGATTGATTCTGCAGATGCATTCGGGAAAGCATGCACCCAAATTCACGACAGCTACACAAATTTTTTTGACACTGAACATCTTTCTATTGATAATGATGAAAGTAAAAATAATACGGTTGATCTTATAGCAAAATGGATAATGAATATGGATAGACGATGTCAAATATATTTCATTCCTTGGATTGTTGAGTAAGAACGAACTATTTAAATATTATCACTACTATGGTTGGATTTTATTCTTATACTAATTATAATTTATTATTGTTTTAGTCGACATTGGATGTTGGTGCTCGTGATGATGCGGGGGATGACCATAATTTTGGACCCTTTGAAAAATCATAAATCTCCACCAATAATTAAGGAGGTTATGGAAAAGTAAGTTTTTCAATTATAATTTTAATGTAGATTTGTTGTCCAAAAATCTCTATTCCTAGCCTTTTCCTTGGAATTGCTTGAAGCTACTACAATGGAATGGGATTGAGATTTACAAGCCCTGATCATTCATACAAATCAAGCTTTCTTGATGAAGATATTGGAGAAAACTAGTAATCTTGAAAGTTAGAGAGAGAGAGAAATAGTTCTTTTAGAGAGAGAGAGGTGAGTGACCAAGTCACCAATTAACTCAAATGAACCCTTTAAATAGTATAGGAATCTCATTAGACTCAACAAATGAGATTAGAGCATTTTAATTTTAATTTTGGAGCCAAAAACACGTCACTGTATGAACCCGTATGGACGGCCAGGCGATGCCTCGCCTAGCACCAGGCGACGTATCGCCTGCTCTACCATTTTTTTGTCGTGCGACACGTCGATGCCTCTATTTTGACGCTCCACTCTTTTTTTTCTTTCAAAACATCCCCAAATGCTCCCAAAATTTTTGGGTGCTCTCATATAATCCAAAGAAACACTTTGGACCTAAAAAGATAATTTATAAATGCCTATATCGAAAGTCAACTCTCACATGTTGACTTTTGTGAAATCGTTATGGTTTTTGAACCTCTTCCTGCCTAACCAATTTCACCATATATTTAACCAATCATAACAGCAAGGACCCTCATTGCCACCTTATAAAAAAGGAGCGCCTAGGTGGCTCCCTACCAGCGAATAGACTGCGAAGGTAGTACCCACTTGCATTTGACGGGAAAGAAAATACTCAATGTCCAAGATGACTCCTAAAAAATGAAAAACCACGAATGGAACCAACGAGAAGCCAATGCACAAGCTCCCATAACACTCGCCCGAGCCCCTGTCGTCAGTCGTCGTTCGGTACCTCGCCGACGACGACCGCACTCATCTATAGTAAAAAGGTGTGAGAATCAGATTCTCTAACTAGAATAGCTATCCCGTCAACAGTCCTAGGCATCAAGACACTCTTCATCCACCAAGTTTTGCAATGTAATTGTAATGCCCCGAATTTCCTAATAAGGGTTAGGACCTTGATTAGGAGATCGGGAGGGCCATAATTGATTTATCATGGCATTAAATGATCATATGCGTGTTGATGTGAATTGTATTATTATATGATGATAAACGCATGCATATGGGGGTATTTATAATGATAAGGGCATTTTGGTAATTTTTCCTGTTGAGGGCATATTTGTAAATTGGGTGCATGTTGTAATTTGTGAATGAGATTTTATTATTATGGAGATATATTCGAGCTATTCGGCATGAGACGATCATAGATTATGAGTTAGCGGTTTTGTCATAACGGGGTCAATTTTGGGGTAATATAAATGTTTATTTGATGATAAATTGGGAGTATTTGAGATCAGGATGGAATTCTGGAAGTTTTGACTATAATGTCCCCGGGGGTGTTTTCGGGACCCCGAGCCTTAGGTTTTATTTGAGGTTACTTAAGCTTGAAGTAGCTTGTCAGATAAGAGCGTACATTAGAAAATCTCTCTCTCTCTTCCCGATAGCCTATTTTACCGTTTGAAGCTTTCTTAAAGGAATTTCGAGTTCTAGGAGTCGGAATCAAGCGAGGGTCGAGACATAGCGATCCTAGGAAAGATTAGAAGCTTCTTAACTGAAGGATTTGACGGAAAACAACCCAATCAAAGGTAATCTAAGTTTGAAGGAACTTTGATTTGATGATTGGGGAATGTTTAGGTATGATTTTGGAGGCTTTGGAGTGTTAAAATCGAGTTTGGGAATGGCCCAGGGTTGGGGGCCGCGGCCCTGTTCTTGGGGTGCCGCTGCCCTTGCATGAAGAAGCAGTTGGAGGAAGTGAACCTGCTAGGCGCCGCGGTCCTTGGCTCAAAAAATTCTGGGGGCCGCGGCCCAAGGTGCTAGGGCCGTAGCCCTTGCCCTATTTTCACCCCGTTTGCTCGTTTTGACCCCGGGAACTTAGCTATAGGCCTCAGGAGTGTTCCTACTGCTTGGATTAGTTTGGGTTATGTCCCGGAGGCTAGATTTTTGTTTGGTAACCTATGTTGATCATTTTATTGATGGTGTCCCATATTTGGTTATGATTAGGTGACCGCTAAGGGCTTAAAGGTTTATCGTTCTCAAGGGTCATTCTTATATTGGTTCTAGCTCGAATCTGAGGTAAGAAAACTGCACCCTATGTATATATGACATGCATGATTATACTTGATGCATGTTGGATGTTTATATGCGATGCATGTAATGCACGAGAAACATGTGATTAGGACATGCTTTACATATTGAGTATGATATTATTCAGAGCTTGAGCCTCTGTGTTCGTGCATAGTCCTAATTGTACTAGCACATGTTAAGTAAGCATGCTGAATACCTTGTTTATGGATATTGGATATGTAATATATGTTTGGTGGCATGGCTTACTTGTGTGTGGCACTGACTTATTAGCCAGAATCGGCAATGGTGTTAGATCCATGTGTGAAACTGTGATTTACTAGTCAAGTTCACAATGGGTTGAACACTGGTCGTGTTTTACTGACCTAAGAGTCAGAAATGGCATAGTGTCATGAACGTCGAGCCAAATGAAGATTAGATCTAATCGATATCAGCAATGAATGACTCATATGGGGTATTAACGCTGGACCGACCCTAAGGTCGATGAACTTACAAACACTTGGCTAGTATGAGACTAGTTATTCAGAGCCATGGCATATGGCCCAGTGACTGTTTGTTACATTGCTAGGGAACGCTGTTCCAAGGTTATGACTCTATGGTCATGGGGAAGGTTATGTTGGTGACTATTCACCATACACCTATCCTGTTCAGACTTATGAAAGGTTCACTTATTTGTTAAGCCCTGGTGACCCTATCGTCACATGGCTAGAGAGGGGGTTGTACCCACTTTTGTGACTTTTGCAACTGTCACCTATTTGTTTGGACTGAAAGTCCTGAATGATTATTATGATCATTGGTTGATGTGTTATACTCAACATTATGTGGATATGTTGCCTGTTGGAGTAGGGCGTGTGCCTTATGATCTGATGACATGTTAAAACTGTTCATGAGCATATTAAGTTTTCTTGCTGGGTTTCGACTCACGGGGGCTATGTGGTGCAGGTAAAGGCAAAAGAAAGCTGGACCATCCTTGAGTTGGAGAGCTTAGGTGATGAGGTGTACATATGCAGCTGGTCGTCCGCCACGGCTGAGGTTTAAAGGGGAACTAGGGGTAAACCCCGTTTTGCCGCGTAGGACGGCCTGTTGTAAATATTTTCTTGTAATAGACTTTGAAATTATAATTTTGGGATCCCAGCATATATATTAAACGTTCTAATGAAACATTGCATCTTATCCAAAATTTTAATCCCTAAACCGCTAATCATACTTAGTTACACGATTTTGGCCAAATGACTCGATTAGCGAGTTTAGCACTGTTTACAAGGCACACCGTAATGGTCCCTGGAGTTTAGGGCGTTACAGTAATGGTGGTACAAGTGTACAATGATCAAGGATTTAGTGCCTATAAATGCAGGATAGCCATTCACCACCAAAAGATCAATCCACGCCAAAGAATATATCATACTCTCTATGGTCAGCACTGCATAACTCATGCAATCCCTCTCAAAGAAAATGATCGGAATACGGGCACAAGTTCCAAACAAAAAATGAAGGAGAATCCAACTCCCTCCATGAAGAGAAATCAGTGCAGACAAATTAGGTCTAAGCATGCGGCCAGAGTCGGCCTACTTATCTCATTGCGAGAAGCCAAATGATCCCCAGATGGCCATGCCAACACCAATCGTAAGAAGAAAAGGGCCTATCCAATTGCCCTAGTTGGACCAACACACATCACAAGGACCAGCTAAGTCATCATCAGCCATAGCTGGTCTTGAAGGCCCTCGTCGGTCGCCAGCCACGGTCGCCAAGGTTGCTTGTCACACAAGAGTGTGCCTTCAACCTTTAAATGACCAGGACATGTTGGATTACCATTTTTGGTGAGATACAAACCTGTCTCTTGCTAAGTGTATCTAAATTTAGTCTGATCAGGAAACAAGGTGCCACCGTCAGTCATTCCCATCTATGCGCTATAAATAGTGCAAACAGAAATGTAACAAGGGTCGAGCAACAAGTCAGTAACTGTTCATTTTCGGAGAGAGCTCCTACTCTACATTATAATAACTGTCCCAAGAGCAGGGTCAGACTCAATTTGCTCTTGAGGGTTCAAAGTTTATCATAAATATTACTAACTAAAGTGGACGTAGGTTATCTATTTTTGGGCCAAACCACTATAAATCTTTGTCTCATTCATTTATTGTTGCATTTATTCATCTTTTCTTTGGCTCACTGTTCATCATTAAGTTCCGCTTTGACATTTTACACACAAAACAACTTTTCATTTATTGCTCTGTGCGAGTTGACAAAAAAAAAAAACAAGTCAACAGATAGAATATCTACTATAACTATAATGTACACCACTATATAACAAAATTTGGATTATAAATTCTCCACATGCCGAAAACAGTGACGCCCTTACAGGTAGTGGCAAAACCCATTCCCCCACACTAACATTACCATATATTTTTATGATAGCATTATGCCTTTTATATGTATTCTTTTGTCACACAAGACTAAGACCTTTATTGTGGGACCCAGATTTTGTCCAAGTGTCAAAATATGAGCATTGTTGGAATCTTTAATATATATGCTTTTGACTTGGTATTGCGAGTTGGAAAAATATGGTTGATGTAACTTTAAAAAATAAGGGCAAAAATGTAATTCAATGTCCAAAAATATGTAAAGTTGAGAGCTTTATAGTAAATTTTATATGAAGTTATAACATATTTACGATACTAGTAACGTAAACAATGTGTTGCCGCTAAGTAATTTAAACGATGTGTTGAGTAACACGTAACTAAAACTGATATATTATGATTGTGTATATGAGTTATGCATTAAGTTTCTTTGGCCAGATTTGATTTTGTTTTATTTCTTTAATGTTGAGATGAGTGAATTATCAATAATTATGTTTGAGAATATATTATATGGTAGAATGAGTTATCTAATTTTGTTTAGTAATGTTTTTATTAAAAAAAACTATATATAGTAAAATATTTTAACATTAATTATTTTTGCTAATATATTTGACACTAAGATTAATTATGTGTTTATTTAATAATTTTTTTTACAAATGGTAGAATGTTTGGCAAAATGTAGTAATGTCAAAGGACAGGATGAAGAAGGATTGATTTTGTTTTTTTCTTGGGGGGGGGGGGGGTCTATTAAAAAAACACACACACGCATAGGGATTACAAGTTACTAAGGGGTTACTAAAGGTGAAATGATATTTTAACATGATTTTGTAAAAAAATTCTCATCCAACCACATAAAATGCATTTTATATAATCCAATGACATAAATCTCTTGAATGACTAAGTCTTTCAAAAATAAGTGAATATAAATATAAATATATATATATATATTCGTATATTATTTGTAGAACCGCTACTTTAGAATTCAAAATCTTTATATATTTATATAATTCTGCTAGTAGACATTGAGGCAGCCACTTTTTGTACTAGTTGTTGATCTCTAGGAATTAGCATATAACCTTAGAAAAATTGATGGCGATTACATCTTTACTCTTTACTACTGAGTCATTTACATGATAATGTCATTTGGAAAATAAAATCTCACTACGAGAAGTGATGCTTCAAGGGATGAAAAATGTCGTCGTTATATGATTTAGTGATGATTTTGTCATCCTTAGAAGCTCCTTTATAGCAACAAATTAGAAAAAGTTGTCGCTAGATGTACTCTATGATTTTATATTTAAGTATAATTAGTGACGACTGACGACATTTGATGACTAACAGCAAAAATTAATTTTTTTTATATAATTATTTATTTAAAATAATATTACTAAAAAAGAAACTGAATGCTAATTAAATGAAACAAAACATACAAATATTAATAACCAAAATTTACATTGTATTTTAATTAACAAAAAGTATTTTCTTGAATTTTAGTATAAATAATTAAACCTTAATCTAAGTTGTGGCTTAGAAGATGTTATGATTGGTTAAATATAAAGCAAAGTTATTTTACACAATATGGTGTAAAACACTTAACGATTTCATATAAATGAGGTGTGAAATTTGAGTTCTTATTGTATGCATTTATAATTAAATTTTTTTTTTGTCTAAAATGATACAATGAGGTATTCGAAATATTTGAAGTTGATTTGGTATGAAACTGAAAAGGTTGACCAAGTTTGGAGGCAACATGTCGTCTATGATTTTAAAGCCGAAACAGCATACAACAGGCGGCATGCCACCATCCACTGCACAAACAAGTCTTTTTTTGGCTTCAAATATGATGTGTTTAAATGGTCTTATTCTATATTGGTTAAACCTAATGATGGTGCTATTGGGAATAATGCCCTTAAGCAATTGTAGTTGACAAACGTTTTAAATGAAATAAATAATTGAATTGAATTATTATATATATAAACTATGTCCGATATTACATTGATAATATTAAGTAAATATCAGAAAATTCCAAAGTTTATCTATGTGGTCTTAATATCGTATTGGTATGAGAGGATCGAGATTAAGATAATAAACTTGGAACAGATCCCAGTAAAATAAAGTTATGGAATCTTTAGATTAATTACTGCTAGTACAGTTCGCTAGTATTATGAATACAAATAACCTAGAGTCGGGTCACTAATATATTAGGACACTTTAGTGAAGATACTTTATATATAGTGATAAATAGAGCTGGATCAGATGTGATTTGTTAATACTTGTTTAAATACCATTTCATAGTATTAATCAAACACATCAAATGATGATCATATACACGATGATCTTAATCCTGAGGTTACTATGAACTTCTATATATGTCATATGATCATTTGATTCATGCGTTAAGGTTTGTCAGAATGATCAGGCTAAAAACAATTGTTTTGGGGACTTAAGGACATATATGGTTGGGGATATAGTTTAACAGATATGTAATTTATACATTCTTATAGATTGAATAATGATTCCCTATTGGGTTGACTTTTGGAACTGAAAAAGCTATGAGCGCTCACGTCGCAAACTTGTTGTGACACAACCTTCACTAGTAAAGTCAATGGTACACTAGGAACAAGATATTATTAAAAGGGTAAAACAATAATTTTATTCCCTTTTAATTATTAACATTTAATAGAGGATTGACGTTGGATGTAATAATTATATCAATGGAAACTTTATTCTTTAATAAAGTACTCTGTAAATATATGTCTATAATTATCAAGAGTTCAATCTCATATTTATGGTGAAGTAATCATGAGATTAATAAATATGATTATTTAATCACAGAGATTTGATTAATAATCTAATATTTATTGGAGCTTGATATTATAAGTCCATAGGTCCACAGGGTAGCTCTATCAATACCATATCAAGGTAAGAGTTGATACAATGGTAAAACTATAATTTAGAAATTTGAGAAGAATTTTATTCTTTGGGTCAGATATAAAATTATATGATAATTGAAGTTGAATAATTAATTTGGAATTAATTATTAAATTTTTGAAAAAATATTTATTTATTTAAATATAGAATTTCGAAATATATATATAAATAAATAAAATTTTGAAATTAATTATTTTATTTGGGTAGGAGAAAATAAAATTGGTAAGTCAAAATAATTTTTGATTTATTGAATTTTAAAATATAATGATAATGATGATCATCAATTTGAATTTTTAATTTAAAATTTAAAATTTGAAATATGGTTGTGATCTTTTCCTTAAAAAGATACTACCATATTTTGTTGGTGGAAATATTAATTTTAATTAAATAAATAAATAAAAGAACAATGCAATATCACTGAAAAGGGAATACTGCTATTCACGCATGACCCAGTGCGCATAGCAATGTAATGATAAAGTATCATTATTGTTTTTATTTTATTTTTATTTATTTAATTAATAATTTGAAAATAGATACTTTCACATTTGGTAAGTTAGTTATTTACCTAAATCAATTCATATCATCATTATGATATTATTTATATATCACTATTATGACTAGGAATAATATAATGTATCTATATATATTTATTGTAGAAGAACAAAAATAAGAGAGTAAAAAATTCACAGAAAAAGTTTCAGAATTTGCTAGATAAGAAATTGTCATCATCTTCTTCTTGTATTCTAACCCTTCTCCAGTCATAATCCAAGTTCTCATGTGTTGAGATATACTCGTGATTCATAAATTACAAATCCATGTTCTCTATGTGTCCACACACATCTTGAGGTGTAGAGAGCAATCTGGAAGATCGTCGTTTGAGTACTCAAAGAGTTGTATAGGAAGATTGATATATATACAAAAAGATTCAAGGACACTTGATAGGCTTCAAGAGGTAAATATTTCTATTCTTAAAGATTTCTATACATGTGCATATGATATATATAAGTATGTGTATATTTATATATATGTTGCATGATTAATAATATTTTATATTATTGTTTATGTATGGATGTAACAACCCAAATTTACTAATAAGGCTTAAGGGCCTTGATTAGTGTGCCGGGAGGGCATAATTGGAATAGATGTGATTTAATTATTAAAAGTATGTTATATGACTATTTGAATATCTGAGATGCATGACTATGTGTATTAATGCATATAGGCCCTGATTAGGTTAGAAGGGCATAATCGTAATTTTGGCCCGTTGAGGGCATAACTGTATATAAATGTGATAAATTGTCAAGACCACATTATTATGTGGATATATCTGTGATTTGTGATTCGAGACGATCCTAGTGAGCGGGTTAGCGAAAAAGTCACGATGTGGAATTATACCCGGCTTGGGGTGAGCCTGGGGGGTATAAATGGGAATTTAGAGAATATATTGGGGTCAATCTTGACAATGAGGAATATAATTAGTGAATAATTAGGTATCGGGAAGTAAGCGGAAAATAATAGAGACACTCGAGGAATTAGCGGGAACTGGGTGAAATGACCAAAATGCCCTAGGTGGATTAAAATATTTAGAATTAAAGGGGAGGGTATTATGGTCATTTTTCTTATAAGGGGTAATTATTATCAGGCTTTATACTTAGTGGAATTTTTAGAAGGGGCTAGAATGATGAAGGAAAGAAAAGAAAGAAAAAGAAGGGAAAGAAAAACAGGGCATTTCCAAGGTCGATTTGGGATTTCTTCACCATTTCTTGGGTTCCTTTGGAGCAAAAACTCAGGAGGAGTTTGGGTAAGAGCTAGAGGCTAGGCTCCCTGTACTAGCTTGGGGAATTGGTATAGCAATCCATCCAGTTGAGGTAAGACTTTGAGGTTTTCTTTGGTTTCTGGTTTTGATGTTGAACTAAGATTTCTAAGCTAAATTTGATGGGAATTCTAGGGAATTCAAGATAAGGGTTTGAGGTGGAGTAAGCCAAGGAGGTGTAGAGGCTAACTTAAGGTCGAATCCCCATTGAAGGTATGAAATTCTAGCTCTAAATTCTAAGGTTTTGGTTGTTTTGCTGAAGTTTTTGAGTTTGAGGTTCAACCATGGTGAATTTTGAGATTGGGAGTGCATGTGTTAAAATTTTATGTGTTTGGGTTGCTTGGGATGACTTAGACATGTTAGTAAGCTTGATTCTAAGTTTGGTGGAAGTTTGGAGAAGCATTAGTAAGGTTTGGCTCGGGGAAAGTCGAAGGAGGGAAAAACAGCATTTGTTGTTCAGTGACTAGCGCTACAGCGCTAGCCTTTGGGCACTGTAGTGCTAGGCCATATACCTTGGGATGATTTTGGGCTCTGTTTGTAGCGCTGTAGGGCCCTCCTTAGAGCGTTGTAGCACTACCCTGTTTCCAAAAAAGGATTTTTGAGTTATTTTCAAGGGTTTTTGCCCGGGGGTTCGGGGTTCAAGTCCACCACCCCGTTTGGTGGAATTAGGGCTTTCCAAGGGCTCGGGATTGGACCCAAGGTTAGATTTTGGACTTGAGGTTGGTGATTACTCTGATCTATGGTTGTGACTAGGTGTGCGCTAGGGCTCAAGGGGGATCATGCACTAGGGCTCAAGGGGGATCGTGCTCGAGGATCAAAGTGAACGAAGCTAGCGAATTTAAAGGTAAGAAAACTGCACCCGGTTATGTGTTTGTGAAGGGACTAAGTGCTCCCAATATTTGTATAATGTCAAAGATGGTATTATGCCATGGGACATGGTGAAAAATGGTCTAAGGGTGTCGTATATAATATTTGCGCACAGGGCGCGGCTTGGCCACTGGTAGCCGAGGACAGCTTAATATTCACTGAGCTCAGTTTAAGCGGGCCGGAGTCAGTGGGATAAACAGAGGGTGCGGCCTAAAGGAGCTAACCCTAGTTATCATTTGTGAATTGATTATCGATATGTAATGATATGCTTGGTATGTTGAGTACCTGATTGTCACGGATGCTTAGTCTGTTGTGAACATGCTTATGTGATATGAGATATTTGACTGTCTGTTAATTGATTATGCTCTGTTATTGTATTTTCTTGCTGGGCCTTGGCTCACGGGTGCTACGTGGTGCAGGTAAAGGCAAGGGCAAGTTGGATCAACCCTGAGATGGAGAGTTGCGGGGTTGAATGTACATAGTCAGCTGTTCGACCGCCATGGCCGAGGAGTGGATCAGGATAAGAATGCTTAACAGACTGTTTTGCCTTAGAGTGGCTAATTACTGTATTTAAATCCTGAATCTTTTGTAAACAGTCTTAATCTTATTATTTTTGGGATCCAATGTTTTAAAGATTATGTTTATTTATAGAAGATGAAGCTTCTGAGACCAAAATCTTTTAACCCTAGTTCCATTGTAGTTTCAGTAACACGTTTTTAATTGAATGACTTGATTAGCAAGTCCAGCACCTGTGTAAACACACAGTGTAACGATCTTGGCTATTCAGAGCGTTACAACTTGGTATCAGAGCATCCTAGGTTTAAGGGTTCCTGAAAACTAACTGGACATGTACATTCGCCGCAAAAGACAAGCTTGACTCAGGGTTTGGTAAATTGTGTGTTTATGATTATGTGCTTAAATGATTTGAATGAGATATGATTGTTGATATCTGCCTGATTAATAGGGAGCATAAGATATCGATAGGGCCTGGCCCTTGACTATTGCATGATGTTGTTGAGGCATGCTTATAAGCACTACTATGCATGTGAATGAATATATGGATTAATATTTGGATAAATTGCTATAAATTGATTGCTTGTGAATGATTGGGGTTCCAGTGATTGATCATGAAAGGATTATTACCCTGTCATCATAATCTGATTTCCGAGTCGTTGATTGCAGATTGATTTGGATAATTATGCGTCCAAGAAAATCTACGCAACTAGTCGGCAGGTCTGAGACTAAAGATGATGATCAGGGCCAGACCCCTTCGCCAGTCCCTGAGAACTAGCAGCAGCTTATGGCAGACATGCAGGCTCGGCTACAGAGCCAAGATGAATAGATCTGAATTATGCGGCAGCAGGCTCCATCAGGGAGTGTTGCCCCCATTGTGCCACCTGCAGTGATACCTGTTGTACAGCCAGTTGAGGTTGGGAATAAGTGGGAACCATTGTATGAGCGGTTCAGGAAATAGCAACCCCTGATCTTTGAGGGAGGACCAGATCCACTGAAAGCTGAACAATGGATGACCATGATTACTACCATTCTGGATTTTATGAGGGTAGAAGGACATGACAGAGTGGCCTGTGCCACATATATACTGAGAAAGGATGCCCGAATCTGGTGGGTGGTGGCATCACATACCAGGGATGTTACTGCTTTGACTTAGGAAGGGTTCAAGGACTTTTTCAGTCAGAAGTATTATAATGTTGCCATTAGGGCAGCGAAGGTAAATGAGTTTGTGGGGCTAGTTCAGGGCAGTATGACAGTCACAGAGTATGCCCTGAAGTTTGACAGACTTGCGAAGTTCGCACCAGATCTTGTGCCTATTGATGCAGCTAGGTAGGACAGGTTTATTAGAGGGCTTAATGCTATGATAGCCCGGGATGTGAGAATTACAACAGTACCTGGAGGGACAACCTATGCCCAGGCTGTATAAAAGGCTCTTACCACAGAGGAAGCGGAAAATAAAATATGGAGGAAGAGTGCAGTGAGGCGGGAGGGCCGCAGGGCGGTGCCTCCATATTCTGGTTCTAGTAGGGGCGGAGGCCCTAGTGATTTGAAGAGGAAGACTCCTGAGGTTTTGATCGCTCCTGGTCTTGATAGGAGAGGTCAGGGTACTCAGGGTGGCCGTCAAGGAGGCGGTGATGCATGGAGGACATATCCTGAGTGCACAAGGTGCAGAAGACGCCATCCGGGCGAGTGTCGAGCTAAGGCCTGTTATGTGTGTGGGGTCGTGGGACACCTCAAGAAAGATTGCCCGACAGTGAAGAAAGGAGATGCGGGCAGCTTGACTCCAGCATGAGTGTTCACCCTAACGAAGGTGGAGGCCGAGGCTAGTCCCTCGGTAGTGACAGGTCAGCTTTCTAGTGCTGGCTCTCCTTTTACTGTATTGATTGACTTTGGTGCTACACATTCGTTTGTTTCTAGTAAGGTGATTGATAGACTGTGTAGACCCAGTGAATATTGTGTTTCACGGTTTGGGACTATTTTTCCTACAAGGGAACTGGTAATGTCTAGGAGGTGGATTAGAACACTACCAGTGATAGTTGGTGGTAGGGAGTTATCAGTAGACTTGATTGAATTAAGTATGGAAGACTTTGATATGATTCTAGGTATGGATTGGCTGGTTAGATATGGAGCTACCATTGAATGCAGGAAGAAGATGGTGACTTTTGAACTAGAGGGCGAGGATCCCTTTGTCTTTGTGGGAGTGGTGGATGGACCCCGTGTACCCAGGATATCGGCGTTGAGAACCAGAGACTTGCTACAGGGTGGATGCATAGGCTTTCTGGCTAGTGTGGTGGATACCATCAGGGTTTCACCAGTAGGACCGGAGGAGACCAGATTGGTTCGCGAGTTCTTGGATGTGTTTCATGAGGATTTTCCTGGATTGCCGCCACGTAGAGAGATTCAGTTTGTCATTGAGTTGGCGCCGGGGACAGAGCCAGTGTTGAGGGCACCATATAGGATGGCACCGGCAGAACTAAAAGAATTGAAGATACAGTTGCAGGAGCTTCTAGATTTAGGATTCATTAGGCCTAGCTACTCGCCATGGGGTGCTCCAGTTTTATTCGTGAAGAAGAAGGACGGGACCTTGAGAATGTGCATAGACTATAGAGAATTGAACAAGTTAACCATCAAGAATAAGTATCCCCTACCAAGGATTGACGACTTGTTCGATCAATTGCAGGGTAAGACAGTGTTCTCAAAGATTGATCTTCGATCTGGTTATCACCAGCTGAGGATCAAGGATGAGGATATGCCGAAGACGGCCTTCTGAATGAGGTACGAGCACTATGAGTTTCTGGTCATGTCGTTTGGTTTTACCAATGCACCAGTAGCCTTTATGGACCTAATGAACAGGGTGTTCAAGGATTTTCTGGATCAGTTCATTATTGTCTTCATTGACGACATCTTAGTGTATTCCAGTTTAGAGGCAGAGCACGGGCTTCATCTTTGACAGGTTTTTCAGAGGTTGGGGGAGCATCAGTTGTACGCCAAGTTTAAGAAATGTGAATTTTGGTTACCAGAAGTGGCATTCCTTGGACATATCGTGGGTGTAGATGGGATTAAGGTGGATCCATCTAAGGTAGAGGCAGTTAGGGATTGGTCGAGGCCAAGGAATGCCTCAGAGGTGCAGAGTTTTCTTGGTCTAGCAGGTTATTACAGACGGTTTGTAGAGGGTTTCTCGAAGATAGCGGCACCGATGACAGAATTGACATGGAAAAATTTGAAGTTTATTTGGTCAGACAAGTGTGAAGACAGTTTCCAAGAGCTGAAGCGACGACTTATTTCTGCACCGGTATTGAGTCTTCCTTCGGGGGAAGGGAAGTTTGTGGTCTATTGTGATGCATCAAGATTGGGTTTAGGCTGTGTGTTGATGCAGAATGAGAAAGTTATAGCTTATGCATCATGACAACTGAAGGAGTACGAACAGCGGTATCCTACCCATGACTTGGAGCTAGCAACAGTGGTATTCGCACTGAAGATTTGGCGACATTACTTGTATGGGTAGAAGTGCGAGGTGTACACTGACCATAAGAGTCTGAAGTATTTCTTTACACAGAAAGACCTAAACATGAGACAGAGGCGTTGGCTGGAGTTGGTGAAGGACTATGATTGTGATATTCTTTACCATCTGGGGAAAGCCAATGTAGTGGCAAATGCATTGAGCCGGAGAGGCCCAGGTCAGTTGTACAGTTCCACCCAGATCTCAAGAGAGTTAGCTGATGAGATGGTCAGAGCAGGGATAGAATTGGTGGTAGGCCGGTTGGCCAATATTACTCTGCAGTCGACCCTGCTAGAGCGGATCAGAGAAGGACAGTTGGTTGATGCTTAGTTACAGGGGATTAGAGAGAAAGTCCTAGCGGGAGTAGCTAAGGACTATTCTACTTCTGAGGTTGGTTTGCTTCGGTATCAGGGACAGATTTGTGTTCCAGATGATGAGGGGATCAGACGAGAGATACTGGATGAGTCTCATACGACGTCGTACTCGCTTCATCTGGGTACCACGAAGATGTACCAGGATCTACGGACGTTGTACTGGTGGCCCGGGATGACGAAGGATGTAGTGGAGTGCGTAGCCAGATGTTTAACCTGTCAGCAGGTGAACGCTGAGCATCAGCGACCAGCAGGGTTGCTTCAGCCTTTGGGTATTCCTGAGTGGAAATGGGAGGACATTACTATGGATTTTGTGGGAGGTTTACCCAGAATAGTGGGGCTTCATGACTCGGTGTGGGTGATAGTGGACAGATACACCAAGTCAGCCCATTTTCTTCCAGTAAGATCGACATATACTGTGGATCAGTATGCTGAGTTGTATGTGAGGGAGATCGTACGTCTCCATGGGGTTCCTAAGTCTATAGTGTTAGACTGGGATCCTATCTTTACTTCCAAGTTTTGGAGTGGTTTGCAGAAGGCTTTGGGGACTCAGTTAAAGTTCAGTACAGCCTTTCATCCTCAGACTGACGAACAGTCTGAGAGGACGATTTAGGTGTTGGAGGATATGCTCAGAGCGTGTGTGATTGACTTTGAGGGTTCATGGAGTAAGTATCTTCCGTTGATTGAATTTTCATATAACAATAGTTACCAATAGTTACCAATCAACAATTGGAGTGACTCCCTATGAATTGTTGTATGGGAGGAAGTGTAGATCACCCATTCATTGGGATGAGATGGGTGAGAGGAAGTATTTGGGGCCAGATATGGTACAGAGGACAAGTGAAGATATAGAGAAGATCCGAGCTAGAATGCTCGCTTCTCAGAGCAGACAGAAAAGCTATGCTGATCCTAAGCGTAGGGACGTGGAGTTCCAGGTTGCGGACCACATGTTTCTTTGAGTTTCACCTTTGCGAGGGGTGAGGAGGTTTGGAAAGAAGGGCAAGCTAAGCCCTAGATTCATTGGACCTTTTGAGATCCTAGAAAGGATCGGTCAGGTGGCTTACAGGTTAGCCTTGCCACCATCGTTGTCTGGAATCCATGACATATTCCATGTTTCTATGCTCCGGAAGTACGTCTCAGATGTGACTCATGTGTTGAGGTATGAAGACTTAGAGTTGCAAATAGATTTAGCTTATGAAGAGCAACTGGTTCAAATCTTGGATCGAAAAGATAAAATATTACGGAATAAAATGATTCCTATTGTTAAAGTATTGTGGAGGAATAGTAGGGTCGAGGAGGCGACCTAAGAGCTTGAGACAGCGATGCGGGATCAATATCCCGAGTTATTTAGGTAAATTTCGAGGATGAAATTCTCTTAAGGAGGGGATAGTTGTAACGACTCAAATTTACTAATAAGGCTCAAGGGCCTTGATTAGTGTGCTGGGAGGGCATAATTGGAATATATGTGATTTAATGATTAAAAGTATGTTATATGACTATTTGAATATCTCAGATGCATGACTATGTGTATTAGTATGCATGTAGGCCCTGATTAGGTTAGAAGGGCATAATCGTAATTTTGGCCCGTTGAGGGCATAACTGTATATAAATGTGATAAATTGTCGAGACCACATTATTATGTGGATATATCTGTGATCTGTGATTCGAGACGATCCTAGTGAGCGGGTTAGCGAAAAAGTCACGATGTGGAATTATACCCGGCTTGGGGTGAGCCTGGGGGGTATAAATGGGAATTTAGAGAATATATTGGGGTCAATCTTGACAATGAGGAATATAATTAGTGAATAATTAGGTATCGGGAAGTAAGCGGAAAATAATAGAGACACTCGAGGAATTAGCGGGAACTGGGTGAAATGACCAAAATGCCCTAGGTGGATTAAAATATTTAGAATTAAAGGGGAGGGTATTATGGTCATTTTTCTTATAAGGGGTAAGTATTATCAGGCTTTATACTTAGTGGAATTTTTAGAAGGGGCTAGAATGATGAAGGAAAGAAAAGAAAGAAAAAGAAGGGAAAGAAAAACAGGGCATTTCCAAGGTCGGTTTGGGATTTCTTCACCATTTTCTTGGGTTCCTTTGGAGCAAAAACTCAGGAGGAGTTTGGGTAAGAGATAGAGGCTAGGCTCCCTATACTAGCTTGAGGAATTGGTAGAGCAATCCATCCAGTTGAGGTAAGACTTTGAGGTTTTCTTTGGTTTCTGGTTTTGATGTTGAACTAAGATTTCTAAGCTAAATTTGATGGGAATTCTAGGGAATTCAAGCTAAGGGTTTGAGGAGGAGTAAGCAAAGGAGGTGTAGAGGCTAACTTAAGGTCGAATCCCCATTGAAGGTATGAAGTTCTAGCTCTAAATTCTAAGGTTTTGGTTGTTTTGGTGAAGTTTCTGAGTTTGAGGTTCAACCATGGTGAATTTTGAGATTGGGAGTGCATGTGTTAAAATTTTATGTGGTTGGGATGCTTGAGATGAGTTAGACATGTTAGTAAGCTTGATTCTAAGTTTGGTGGATGTTTGGAGAAGTTTTAGTAAGGTTTGGCTTGGGGAAAGTCGAAGGAGGGAAAAACAGCATTTGTTGTTCAGTGACTAGCGCTACAGCGCTAGCCTTTGGGCACTGTAGTGCTAGGCCATATATGCCCTGGGATGATTTTGGGCTCTGTTTGTAGAACTGTAGTGCACCCTCCTTAGAGCGCTGTAGTGCTACCCTGTTTCCAGAAAGGGATTTTTGAGTTATTTTCAAGGGTTTTTGCCCGGGGGTTCGGGGTTCGATTCCACCACCCCGTTTGGTGGAATTGGGGCTTCTCGAGGGCTTGGGATTGGACCCGAGGTTAGGTTTTGGACTTGAGGTTGGTGATGACTCTGATCTATGGTTGTGACAAGGTGTGCGCTAGGGCTCAAGGGGGATCGTGCTCAAGGATCAAAGTCAACGAAGCTAGCGAATTTAAAGGTAAGAAAACTGCACCCGGTTATGTGTTTGTGAAGGGACTAAGTGCTCCCAATATTTGTATAATGTCAAAGATGTTATTATGCCATGGGACATGTGATAAATGGCCTAAGGGTGCCGTATACAATATTTGCGCACAGGGCGCGACTTGGCCACTGGTAGCCGAGGACATCTTAATATTCACTGAGCTCAGTTTAAGCGGGCCGGAGTCAGTGGGATAAACAGAGGGTGCGGCCTAAAGGAGCTAACCCTAGTTATCATTTGTGAATTGATTATCGATATGTAATGATATGCTTGGTATGTTGAGTACCTGATTGTCACGAATGCTTAGCCTGTTGTGAACATGCTTAAGTGATATGAGATATTTGACTGTCTGTTAATTGATTATGCTTTGTTATTGTATTTTCTTGCTGGGCCTTGGCTCACGGGTGCTACGTGGTGCAGGTAAAGGCAAGGGGAAGTTGGACCAACCCTGAGATGGAGAGCTGCGGGGCTGAATGTACATAGTCAGCTGTTCGGCCGCCATGGCCGATGAGTGGATCAGGATAAGAATGCTTAACAGTCTGTTTTTCCTTAGAGTGGCTAATTACTGTATTTAAATCCTGAATCTTTTGTAAACTATCTTAATCTTATTTCTTTTGGGATCCAATGTTTTAAAGATTATGTTTATTTATAGAAGATGAAGTTTTTGAGACCAAAATCTTTTAACCCTAGTTCCACTGTAGTTTCAGTAACACGTTTTTAATTGAATGACTTGATTAGAAAGTCCAGCACCTTTGTAAACACAAAGTGTAAGGGTCTTGGCTATCCAGGATGTTACAATGGATGTTTTCTTGAACATATAGATTGTTTATATGAGAGATGGAAATTTTTTGTGTTTATAAACTTTGCCCACCATGCCAATTTCGTTGTGCACTCTGATTATTTTTTCACACCATTGGTACCAAAGCAGGTCATTATCCTCTGCATATTATTAATTGTTATGTGGGACTATGTGTATTTTTATATGATATGTGATATATGTTTGATTGGATGGATGTTTATATTGATGATGATAGATTCTTAAGGGTTGTTTATAATGGTGCTTTTGGCTTTATGAATTGTTCTTAAAAGTTCTTGATGAAAAATGTAAGATATTTTTAGGGCATAGGAATTTTGTAATTTTTCTTTTAAATTTCTGACTGAAATTCTGAGATGGCTCGAGCCCGAACTCGAACCCTGAGGCGTGCCCCTACACCTGCATAAGCCTAACCCACACCGACCCGTGCCCAGCACCCCACACCGTGCACTGGATGCACCCCAGCTGTGCACATGCACCCAAGCCATGCCCACGCATGCCTGCCCCATGCCCGCCTGCACTAGCCGCGCCCCTGCCAGCCCCTCACGCCCATGCTGCGGGCCCTTGCTCCCAGCCGTGCGCCCACGCCAGCCTCCACCCCAGCTGTGGCCTCCTCCACTGCCGAACTTCCTTGCTACCGCCCCACATTGGTACACACCTAGGGTTTGTATAGAAACCCTAATGTGTTGTTACCATAATTATTTTAATTATTCATTTAATTAAAAATCAGAAATTGAATTAAAATGGTTTTAATTTGGAAATTTATTTAATTGAAATAATATTGATTATAATCCTTAATTAAAAATGTTTTAATTATTCTCTTCCATAATTAAAATTGTTTTAATTAAAATATCAAAATTAAAATTATTTTGAATTTTATTTTATCAAAATTAAATTGTTTAATTTTATTTTTTGAACTAAATTATCCAAATTCAAATTGGGCCTTAGAAATTATTTGGGTGTTAAAACCCAAAGTTTAATAATTTTAAAAGTTTGTTTAAAATAATTAAAAAGTTGTATAATTCAAAATGGATATGGAAAATGGTGGCATTGGCTCAACAAGACTACTCAAGGTTCGAGATCAAGGTGCTCTTCATCAGGCCGTAGATAGTCTAGGTAACATTTTCATGTATTTTTTGCAAGTGTTGTAATTTTTCTAGAAATACCCAAAAGTTACCAACTCGCTTTTATTTACTTATTATAAATGTTTGAATATGATTGAAGTGTTTAATATATTGTCATGCATTATAACATGCCATTCATATACCCACATAGTATGCAATTAGCATGCATTACATTCGTGTAGAAACATGCTATTAGGAACGTCCTAAATTTTATTATATGTTTATATATGATAATTCATATAATAATAAACTTAGTCTTAATTAGTTAAAGATGGTAAAACAAAATTAAAGTTGTTTAATTTGTTATTTTAATGAAAAATATTTTATTAAAATAAAAATGATATTATCTTGATTAAAGCAAAATTCAAATTAGAATTAAGGGCCTTTTTTTTTTTTTTTGCTTAATTGGATTAGTAATTATTAGAATATCATTTGGTAAAAATAATTAAATTTATTTTTACAACTAAATTTAAAAATATTGATTTTGTGAAAAACACATTTTTCCAAATTAGTGAGTGGGAGAGGGAGTTATGACAATAAGTCTCATGGCCTCAATTATTGGTTGAATACCGAGAGGCATAGGAAAAGCCTCGTGTTGCCTCCGTTTGCGACCTCCCTAAGGAAAGGCTTTTGAATATGTTTATTTTATCTCAAGGTTTACTTCTCTTATGAGAATATAATTGGTGATGTATTTCAAGTTTGACTGACCCTAAGGCACACTCTTGAGGTAAGTCATTAATTGAAAATAACGGGTTACACTCCGAAGGTGTGTCTAGGCTTTCGAGCACGACTAGTGTATCTTGACCAATCTAGCGGTAGTTCATAGGTCAAAAGAGAAAAATGCGTTTTTACGTTTTCAGTCATGAAATTAAAATTTGATTGAAAATTAATTTGGAGTTAGTTTGACCTACCCCAAGGTTGGTCCATTAATTTTTAAATTAATTTATCGTGGATTAATATATAATTTTATGTGTTTTTATAGGTTGCATTCATGCAGCATGTTTGCTTTTCCAAATAAAATATGATGTTTATTATATGTTTTAATTCATTATATTTTATTTATTTATTTCCAGCAATAATGATTAAGTCTCTTAATCCTAATCAAGGACCGCAAAATGTGAAAGAACCAGTGAATCCTTATGACAACTACCTAAGTACTTTTCATTTAGACTTTAACAATCTTGATGATTGGTACAGAAACATACACATAGTTCTGAGTAAACTAAAGGTGTATGATGCAATCATTGATGTGCTTCCAGATGAGCCATCAACTGTATGTGAATATGATGATCATATAAAATATGCAAATTGGATGAGATTTGATTATTTGGCTCGTCATTGCATACTAAAGAATATGCATGAAGATATTAAATCGAGATATGTAAACCTTATATCTACATACGAGACATGGGAAAGGATCAAAAGAGACTCTTTCGATCACTTGAGAAGTTTGCAAGAAGAAAGGGTAAATATTATTTTCTCATATCTTTTTAATATATTTTAAAAGTTGTTGTACCCTAAAATTAGCACGATTTCAATTACTTAGCTTGAATACAGCTGGTAGATAAATATGTGGAAAAATAGCCAAGTAGAATATATGGTTATTAATGATGTGAGCAGCTCGAGATTCAATCCAGTTCGTACACGGTATACAGGTTATTATCTGACCAACACTTAGGATAACAATTGAGTTTGAGACGTATAATGGTCAAATCCAACTTTGGGCGCTTTGAACTTACTATGAGCTCGGGTTCAAGTAGTCGTTAAACACGAGCTCGAGTGAGACATTCAGCTTGTGAGAACCTAGACAGAACGCATCCTGAAGGATCCCAGGAGATTCATGGATTCTTTATACGCTCATTAATGACCAAGCTGTATAATATATCTATCATTTATTATCTGAGATAGCAGGAGTATATTTATTATGTTATACGAATCATATCCCAATGTAAATGGGAATAATCTATATTAATTATATACCTTATTTATTTATGCGGTTTATTTACGCAGTTACCCAAATCTGTCCATGGAATTCCCCTATATATACTAGGAATGTTGGACAGGAAGGGGGCCATTATTTTATAATTACCGAAACTCTGCAGAAATAGAGAGAAAAGTAATAATATTGACTTGTGGACTAGGTGGATTTTGACCACTGAATCACGTAAAAGTTTTGTGCTTTTGAGTGAGTGTTTAATATTTCATTACGGTTTATAATCTAGCACTAATCGACCTGTTTAATTTCTTAATACACTGTTGGCGAAAAACTGCGTCAACACTGATTCAAATTTTTATGCCACAAACAATATTTTTGTCTTGTTTTCAGGAACTCATTATTCAAGAAAAGAAATAAATGTGAAAAAGAAACAAGAAAACGATTGCAGATTGGTAGACTAAGAAATAACTGGCATGTAATTTAATTTTTATTTTCAACTTAGTATTAAGTCTATTTCTTTAAATTGGTTCTATAATTCTTTCTAGAAACTATATTTTAGATTCTTTTATTTGATAAGTGAACAAATTTGATATTTCTTTTGAATAATATATTTAGTTGTAATTTTTTAAATATATTTGTTCCACCTATTTCATCAATGAGTATAAATGATAATTATGAATTATTCATTATTGTGTAAATCATAGATTTATAAAAGTGAGACATATATGTGAATTATTTTTTTACATTTGATTGTAATTAATTAGACATAAAACAAATAAAAGACAGTCTTTTATTGAAACCATTCAATGGTTCTCTCGTTGTTTATATAGTCTATTAATTAAAATTAACCAAAAGATCTTTCTCTAATAAAGGCTCAAAATCACATAATCGTTTAGCTAATACATAGAGATGTATGCTGAACATTTTAATATTCAAAGCTAAAAGAGATAATAAATTGTAAGTCAATATTGATTGAAATTTATTTAAGATATGTTTACTTTTGTTGAACAAAGAAAACTTCTAGAAATTTTCATGCAACATTCAAAGTTAAAGTCACTTAAAGACTTGTTTGATCTGATCAAAGGAAGCCTAAACTCGAATTTGGAATTCAAGTAAATTGCATGTGAACTTGAAATTCAAACCCAACTCACATGCAACTAGAATGCTAAGCAAAATTAGTATTTAAGAGATGGAATATAATCATATTAGATCAGATTAAATAGATAATGAGTGATCATTATCGTCTTTATTATTTCTATAATTTTAACACTTGTTATACTCTGTACATGTTAGATTGTACAATATCAATGACTTAAAAATTGGGATTCACAAGTGGTTATGTAAATAAATTGAAAATTTTCCATGAAGTCATTTAGTGAAATAATTTAATAATCATAAAAGATTACAAAGGAGTTTGTATCTCTTAAATGCTACTTTAATGAAGCATGATTATTATAATCACTATATTTTTCTAGTTAACTTGTACTAGAAAACAAGTCAAGTAAGCAAGTTACAGATAATTAACAATGATAAAACCAAAGAATATCACAAATTCTGTAAAGCATTATTGTAGTGGGAGCGTTAGTTAGTAACTACTCCATTACAAATATAAAGTTTAGTTGGTTGTGTGTAACACAATCTAACTATGTTTCATTCACGTACCAATATGTAATGAAAAGGATTTTACAGAAAACAATGGTTGAAACACCATGAATCTAGAAATGGAATTCGGAAATCTATAACATCGGGATTCTTGAGAATCCAATTAAAGTTCATTAAACTTCAATTTGAAACAAGATATTCAAGATGAAGAGGAGAACAAAGGAAAGTACATGTTTTTCAATTTAAGGTTAATAGCCTAAGGCTATAAACAGAAAGAAGAATTTATTACTCGAATAAATACATTTTACTATAACCAAGCTTAAATCTGTTTACATACTCTTATCCATTGCTTTATGCATGGATTATGAGATTAATTTAAATGGATGTCTAAGTAGTCTTTACTGAATGGCTGACATGTCAAAACTGTTTGAAGATCTCGACCAGAAAGATTCTGTTGTGATTCTTACTTTTAATATTGATAACTTTCTAATCATTGAGAATGATGTAAAGAATTTATCAATAGAAAAGAAATAGTTAGATGAACATTTCTAAATATTAGATTTAGAAAAGCCAAACATGTTCTATACATTCAAGTCTATAGAGATGAAAGAGCAATCTTTTGGCATTGTCTCAAGCGACTTGTATAGATAATAAGAAGCTTAAATATTTTTACAAAAGTCCAAGAAAGGATTTTTGCCTTCCCGGTCAGGAGGATGTATTATCTAAATAATAATGTCCATTTATTCTTTTACTAGAAAAGAAGGATATGAGACAGTATTCATACAACTCAGTGATGGATTGTTTAATGTATCGAATGTTATGTCTTCAAATTAACATCTGGTAAATGGTGGGAATAGTCAGCAGTCGTTAATCCAATGATGGATTAAGTCATTGTATAATTCTAAGGACTTAATTTTTTTAGTATCTTGAATATAATGGAGATTATATGTTTGTGTATTTAGGCAGTGACCTAAAATCCCAAAGGATAAACTGATTTTAAACCAGATAGAATTCTTTCAGGATTGATATCAGAATCAGTTTCCATAACTGTGTAGGAGACACATTAATCTGGAAATGTATTGGACATTTTAGATTTGTATGTTTCACAATAGAAGACGAAATGTAACAGCTACGAGCAGTTAAATAGGCTATTTGATTTAGTTGAGTTCTTTACCATTCTGGAAAGGGTTTCAAACTCGAATAAACTACTAGTATTTCATTGTGAAAGTAATGGAGATACAACTATTCTAGAAGAACTAGAAATTATGAGAGGGTAAAGAACATGAAATGAAATATCATTTAATTCAAGACAATTTTACATAATTTATGTAATAATCTTGAAGATAGCTTCAAAACAGTTTCTTACAAAACTGTTAACAAAGGCTTTGTTAGACAAATTCGTTCAGGAGAATGTGATTGGCACATTGAGAGAGATGCCTCAATTTTCTTTAGGGCAAGTGGGAAATTGTTGGGAATAGTGCCCTTAAAACAATTGTAGTTCACAAATGTTTTAAATGAAATAAATAATTGATTTGAATTATTATATATATAGACTATGCCCGATATTGTGTTGATAATATTAAGTAAATATCAGAAAATTCCAAAGTTTATCTATGTGGTATTAATCTCATAATGGTATGAGAGGATTGAGATTAAGATAAAAACTTGAAACAGTTCATAGTAAAATAAAGTTATGGAATCTTTAGATTAATTACTGCTAGTACGATTCGCTAGTGTTATGAATACAAATAACCTAGAGCTGGGTCACTAGTGTAGTAGGACACTTTAGTGAATGTGCTTTTATATATAGTGATATATAGAAATGGACCAGATGTGATTTGTTAATACTTGTTTAAACATCGTTTCATAGTATTAATCAAATACATCAAACGATGATCATATACACGATGATCTTAATCTTGAGGTTACTATGAACTCCTATATATGCCATTTGTTCCTTTGATTCACGCGTTAAGGTTTGTTAGATCGGGCTAAGAACAATTGTTTTGGGGACTCAATGATATATATGGTTGGGGACATAGTTTAACAGATATGGAATCTATTGTTAGGAACAAGTTTCCTAATACGCAGCGGAATGGTGGTGGGTTGACCCAGTGTACAACAAAAATTTTGTAACATAACTAAACTACCTTTAAATATGCAGATCCATTAATATACATACATTAATCATAAGTAAGAAAAAAAATAGAAAACATACCTCTTGATGCCTATCAAATGTCCTTGCTATCTTTTCATAAAATTGAACAAACTTCCTATCCAAGCTGCTCCCAGGTACTCACACCAAGATCTTTCACAACGTTCTCTACACCTCAAGAAGTGTGTGGGTACTTAGAGATTAAAGGATGGTAATTTTTTTATTCAACTTGATGTACTCAACACATGAGATCAAGAGAATAGGCCTGAGATTGGTTCTTTATCTTTTTCAGGGAGAGAAAGAAAAGTATCGTTCTCTTTTCTTCAGAGCGAATAAAATTCTATATTGAGTATCTTCTTTTTTCTATTTTCTGATAAGTCTTACTTAAATAGAAAATATTCAAATTTTAAAAAATAAATCTGTAACTAATTTACAATTTATCTTTTAATTAATTAATTATCTTATTAATGAAAATATCCAAAAACTAACTTTTGAATTTTCCATTAATTAATTAATTAAATAAATAAAATTGAAAACTTGATCCCTGAAAAACTGTGTAGTATACGCCACACACAGTCCATGGACTGTGTGTGTCGTGTACCACCCTATATTTTAGGGATATTTGATTTTTCCATAATTATTTATTCAAAGTACCTTATCAAATACAAATCCAACAACTTGATAATTAATTCAAATTTGAATTAATTATCTTTTTAACTAATTGTCAAATATAATTAATTATTTGAATAAATATCAATCTTTTAAATTCAAATCTAATTTGAACTTATCAGATTATTATCCCCCACTCAAATAAAGATATTTAATTAATTCTACCAATTAATCAAAACCAATTTAAATTAAATAATAATTTTGAAATTAAATATTTAATTTATTATAATGTAAAAATTTTTAATTAATTAATTATTTAATATAATTTTGAAAATTACATAATAATTAAATATTAATTAATTTTGTTAATTACAACCAATTTGTAATTAATTAATTAATCACTATTATCACATAATTGCATATTTGGCCCGAATAATAAATTTCTTTTTAAATATGTCTTTCAACCATTTTTCCCTTTATATCAACTCTTGCCTTGAATAGTGTTGATAGAGCCATTGTGGGGACCTATGGACCTATAATTCCAAACTCCAATAAATTTGAGATTATTAATTAAACTCTTTAATTAAATAATCTTTATTTATTAATATCATGATTACTCCACTCTAAACATGAGACTGCACTCCTGTAATTATAGACATTTCATTTGTTGAGTACTTTATAATAATAAAACGTCCATTGATAATCATTACATACAAATTAACCCTCTAATAATGGTTCATAATTAACCGGGAATAAAATTACCATTTTACCCTTTTAATTATATCTTGTTTCCTTAAGTACCATTGACTTTACTAGTGAAGGTAAATTCATAACTAAAATATGAATTTGAGCTCAATAACCTTTCAGTCCCAAAAGTCAACCCTTAAGAGAACCATTATTCAATCTCTTACGAGAAGGTAGAGATTCCATCTGTATACTATGTCCCAGCCATTTACATTAATGAGTTCCCAAAACAAAAGTTTCTAACCTGATCATTTTGACAGACCCTAACGAGTGAATCAAAGAACTCATATAACATAAACAGGAGTTCATAGTAACTTCAGGATTAAGATCTATTTGCATATGATCATCAGTTGATATATTTAATTAATACTTCGAAATGGTATCTAACTAAGTATTAACAAACATATTTGGTCCAGTTCTATATATTCTCTAATATATAAAGTACCTTCACTAAAGTTTCCTACTACACTAGTGATCTAGATCTAGATCACATGTATTCATAATACTAGTGGACCGTACTTGCAGTAATTAATCTAAAGATTCCATAATTTTATTTTACTACGAACTATTCAAGTTCATTTATCTCAAACACAATCCTCTCATACCAATACGTGGTTGAGATCACATATATAAACTTATAAATTTTTCTGATATTTACTTAATATTATCACAGAATAATTTAGTCCATAAAATATATGCATAACAAATTCAATTTATTTATTTATTTCTTAAAACAATGTCTACTACATATGCTTTCAGGGCACAATTTCCACCAATCTCCCACTTGCCCTAAAGAAAATGAGGCATCTCTCTAATTCCCATGCTTCTTACATGCTCCTTAAAAGATTTTATGGATAAATTCTTTGTTAAAGGATCTCCAAGATTATGCTCTAAAGATATCTTCATAACTGCAACATCTCTTCGATGAACTATCTCTCTTACCAAGTGATACTTCCTCTTGATGTGCTTTCCACTCTTGTGACTCCGTGGTTCTTTTGAGTTAGCTACTGCCCCACTATTGTCACAGTATAGGACTAGTGGTTTATCCACATATGGCACTACTTCCAGATCGGAATAGAACTTCTTGAGCCACACAGCCTCCTTAGCTGCTTCACAAGCTGCTATATACTCGGCTTCCATGGTAGAGTCTGCAATGCTAGTTTGTTTAATTCTTCACCAGACTACCGCTCCTCCTCCAAGAGTAAACATTGATCTAGAAGTTGATTTCTGACTATCTCTGTCTGATTGAAAATCATAATCAATGTAACCAGTGGGGTTCAAGTCTCCACTTGAACATACAAGCATATAATCTCTAGTATTTCTAAGACTTGAGAATATTCTTCACTGCAATCCAATGACTCAATCTAGGATTGGATTGATAACGACTGACTATCCCCACTGCATGACAAATGTTAGGTCTAGTACACAACATAGCGTACTTAAGATTGTATACTGCTGAGGCATAGGGATACTGTCTCATATCTTCCTCTTCCTGAGGTGTTTTGGGATACTGGTCCTTGGAAAGGAATACTCCAAATGGGTTGGCATATCACCCTTTTTGGAGTTATTCATATTAAAGTGTTCTAGCACCTTATCAATATAAGTTGCTTGAGACAGTGCCAAAGTTTTGTTATGTCTATCTCTAAGAATTTTATTGCCCAAAACATACTTGGCCTCTCCCAAATCTTTCATTTGGAATTGTTCAGCTAACCAGTTCTTCACCTTTGATAATGATGTTACGTCATTTCCAATCAGTAATATATCATCAACGTAAAGAACGAGGAATACTACTACACCATATTTGATTTGTTTATAGACACAAGGTTCGTCGATGTTTTGTTCAAAACCAAACATTTTAATTGTGTCATCAAATCTAAGATTCCAAGATCTAGAAGCTTTTTTGAGTCCATAGATGGACCTAAGAAGCTTTCAAACTTTTTGCTCTTGACCTTTTACTTCGAACCCTTCT
The DNA here is from genome assembly GCF_963169125.1 of Humulus lupulus. Lineage (NCBI taxonomy): Eukaryota > Viridiplantae > Streptophyta > Magnoliopsida > Rosales > Cannabaceae > Humulus > Humulus lupulus. The sequence goes on from NC_084794.1 coordinate 237,051,596, forward strand.
AGTTGAGAAATGTAAATGGTTTCATCAAGGTAGCCATTCAGAATAGATGTTTTGACATCCATTTTCCAAATCTCATAATCCATGCACGCAGCAATGGATAAGAGTACACGAATGGATTATACCATGGCTACAGGAGAAAAGGTTTCTTCATGATCAACCCCTTCTTTCTATGTGTAGCCTTTGGCTACAAGCCCTGAAAGTCTCTACTTTCCCATCCGCTCCTCTTTTCTTCTTGAATATCCACTTGCAACCAATAGTTTTGATATTCTCAGGTGGACCTTCAAGAACCCAGACAGAATTGGAATATATTGATTCCATTTCTTGTTTCATGGCTTCTTGCCATTTGTCCTTGTTAGAATCATTCATTGCATCTTTAAATGTCAATGGATCGTCTTTGTTTGTGTCAGACACAAGAATTTGAACTTCGTGTTCATAGTGTGTGGGTCGCTTACTAACCCTCCCACTATGACGAGGCTCTCTACTATTCTGACTAGAACTAGCAGTTTCCTCTTGCTGTTTTTCATTGGTTGTTGCTGTTGACTTAGAAACTTTATTCGAGATCATCTCCTCTAGTACAACCTTACTGTGAGGTTTGTGGTTATTAACATAGTCATGTTCAAGAAAAGTTGCATTTGTTGATACAAATATTTTATTTTCTTTTGGACTATTGAAACTTCAACCTCTAGTCTCTTTGGAATATCCCACAAACATGCACACTTCATAGCGTGATTCCAACATCCCGGTCTTTCCTTTAAGCACATGTGCAGGAGACCCCCAAATTCGAAAATGGTATAAACTAGGTTTACAATCATTCCATAATTCCATGGGAGTCTTCTAGATAGACTTAGATGGAACAACATTCAATATGTATAGAACACATTGAATCGGATATCCCCAGAATGACAGTGGTAATGGTGAGAAACTCATCAATGATCTAACCATATCTAATAACATTATGTTCCGTTTTTCTGAAATACCATTTAGCTGTGGTGTTCCAGGTGCTGTGAGTCGGGATTGAATACCATGCTCACACAGATGGTCATCGAATTCAAAATCCAAGTACTCTCCTCCTTGATCACATCGAAAAACTTTTAGTGATTTACCTAATTACTTTTCAACCCCTGCTTGAAATTCTTTAAACTTTCCAAAAGTTTTAGATTTTCTTTGCATTAAGTATAGGTAACCATATCTTGAATAATCGTCAATGAAAGTGATGAAGTATTCATAACCTCCTCTTGATTGTACGTTAGTATTAGTTTGTAGTATGTTAGATTCCGTGGATTTTGGTTCAAGTCGGGACTTAGTTGGAAACTCGTAGCAACAATTATGAATTTTATAAGTTTAACCTATAGTTTAAGAATATTAATTATAACATAAAGTTTAATTTTTTTTAGTAGTTATGATTATTATAGTATAGTATATGTTTATGATATTAGTAGACTTGTTTGTGGAAAATGCGGTGATTGCATAAGAATAAATTAATTATAATATTATTAAAAAGTGTTATGGATCGAGCCTACATAAAGCCCAAAAGCCCAATAAGATTTTGGACTTAGTAAATTTGAAATCAGCCTTGGGAATTGGAGTTTGTTATCTTATGGTTAGTTAAGATATTTGTGGATTAGGTTGTTATTTAGATAATTAAATAGATTTTTCGTAACCTTATGGGACTGTAACTTCCGACCTATTTTTAGCTCAGTTATATTATGAATTTCGAAAAATAGTGTTTCTAGAACGTTGTAGATAATTGAATTAGCTTTCTAACGGTATAAAGATGACCTAAATCGGAATTCTACAGCTCCAGTTATGTTAATTTTACTACATGTGAGTTTAGAGTTACGAGATTGAGGAAGTTAGAGGTTGTGATTTTTTTTTTTTTTGTGTTAAATTATTTAATAAAAATATTAATAAGATAATTTAGAGATATTTTCTACAGAAGTTAGGATTCTATTTTATTTAAATTTAAATTTGGATTATAGTTAGAATGAAATTAAGTATTTTTAAATAAAATAAAGATATAAAAACTCTAGAACCTTCCAGAACCACTAAGAGCATGACACTTGTCATAATCATATTTATTTAATGATTTAATTATAAAAGAAAGTTCTAGAAACTCTAGAATCTTCCAGAACCATTAAGAGCATGACACTTGTCATAATCATGTTTATTTAATGATTTGTGTATTTTTTTAATAGGATAGTTTCACTCCTCAAACTCTATAAATAAGACCTAGTGCTCAGCCATTTTCTTCATTCTTCAAGTACTTTATCAGAGCCTTCAAGGTGCTAGTGTTAGTATAGAGAGATACACTTGGGTTTGGGATAAAAGCTTTATCATTCTAAGCTTTCTAAACACTTGGGAAGTGAGATATAGTGTGATTTCGGTGTTGAGGTTTAGATCAATCTATAAGATCAACCAAGGTATTCCAATTCCTAAGTTCAGCTCTTTATAATCCTTTAGTTTTCTTTAGTTTCTTTTATTCAGATCCTAACTCTTGTTTATGATTCTTGATTAGGTATTTAAGTTCTTGAAACTTAAGATCCTTCTTGGTAAGTTTCTTCTTGATTGTTTAGTTTTCATATTCATCTTTATTCTTAGAGATTCTCACCTTTTCTATTGTTGGTTTATAGGAGATTCCTAATCCTGTTCTTGTTCTCAAATATCTCGGCTTTTGGTAAGGAAAATAGGATATATTTTATGTGTTTATATGTTATGTTTATGTTATGATATGTTTATGCTATGATATGTGTATGTATGATATGTTTTTAGTTCTTGCATATATGATTTGTTTAGATAACAAGCATATAACTTGTTCAGATAATAAGTCCCAAGAATATATTCCTTGGGCATATGATTTGTTAAGATAGCAAGCCCCATAAATTTATATGATTTGTTTAGATAACAAGCCCCATAAATTTATGGGCATATGATTTGCCTAGCTAACAAGCCCCAAGAAGAATGATGGCCATTATGATATATGTTTTTTTTTTTTATTTAGTCATATGTTTTATAGTGCATGTTTATATTATAGTCTTATGATTTATGATGTATGTTTTTAGTAGATTTTCCTTGCTGGGCATTAGGCTAATTCCTTTATTTTTAGTGTGATGCAAGAAAATGAATATGGAAAGGGGAAGGATTCTTGGTAGCTTGGCTTGTGTGTTGAGGATGAATGGAATGAGTGGACTGCATGTTGATTGAGGATGACGTTTATTTTAGTCTTTTGAATTATGTCTCTTTTGTAGTTCTGCATTTAGTTTTTAACAATTGAATTAAAGTTATGTTTTATGTTTTTTTTTTAAAACAATGGATACCCATGCCATATTTTCTATTATTATGTATTTGATACAATATTTTAAGTTTTAATAAAGTTATATTATTTCTTATGTATCTTTCCCAAAATAGTAGCTATGTCTAGTAGTTTTAATAGTCCAAGGTCTTAGAAATAGTTGGGCCATTACAGTACAAGATGAAGTGGTTCTGTAGCTCTTGAACCTTTAGCAGAGAAAGGTCTCTTGGTCATCTTGCCTTGTAGATAGGATTCACAAATAGGGAGAGATCCAATAGATAGTTCTCTTCAAGGACCATCCTTTACAAGCCTATTAATTCTATCTAGACCAATATGACCCAATCTCAAGTGCCACAGATATGTTTCACTACCGGAATCAATCTTTTTTCGTTTAATAGATCTAGGATTAGATGTTTTAAATAATTCAAAATTATAAATATTTTGTCATTAATTATAAGTATGTAAATTTTTTTATCCCAAAGCATTTGCATAACAAGTAAATAGATAATTTCTTTAAATAATAACTATTTTATTAATAAAAGAAATAAATGTCATGAAAAAATAGAAATAAGTTTCCAAACTTTAATAATCAAAATTACTAATAGTAAACTAAATTTCTAGACTGTAGTTTTATTTGTTCAAAGAAATCTAGAATTTCTAACACAAAGTAAAAGAAATTTAAATTGTTCAACTAATAATAAAATTTCTAAATAAAACTACTCTCCAACTCCTCTAGCTTTACTTGTTATCAAAATCCTCATCAGTCTCTTCCTCCTTTTCAGGGTTTTAATTTTGCAAAAGGAAAAACAAAGAAAAATAGATTAGTGGCATATATTTTTTAATCTACTATCCAAAAGTTTGAATCTGCTATTCATAGTATTTGAATATACCATTCAAAGTTGAAAAAAATATATGTAAATCTCATTTACCTTTTTCGTTTGATACAAACGATGACACTCAGCATAGAATTCCTTTGTCATTGCTTGCCACATCTCATGGGCTGAGTTATAGTGTATATATTTTCATTTGCTTCGTCAGGCATGGTTGAAAGCATGCAATAACGTGCCAACTGATCGGATTTCATCCAATTTGCATATTTTTCTTCTGCTTCATAGCTAGTAGCCAAAGGTGGTTCTGTTGAAGGTTTGTTACAGACAGTTGACATCAATTTCTTATAAAAAATGGTCAAAATGCCTCGAAACTAGTGTCACATGTTTTCAGGCTCAAAAACCAAAGATTTGAGAAACGCATCGATGTGTAATTCACTAATAGACATTTTTGCTGGGAATAAATAAATAAACAAAAATGAATTTATGCATATAATAAATATCTGTAATTTTTGGAATAGTAAACGTGATGCATGAATGCAACAATTAAAGAACACATAAAAAAGAAATTACTAATTCCACAATTAATTAATTTGAACATTAATGAACCAGCCTTAGGGTAGGTCAGACTAATTCCAAATTAATTTTTGAGACAAGTTCTCAAATTTATAAGTGAAAACTCAAATCAACATTTCTCTTTTGACTTATAAACAACCGTTTGTTTGGTCAAGAATACACTAGTCCGCTCGAAAGCCTAATGTACCTTGTGAGTGTAACCCATTATATTAGATCAATGACTTAACTCAAGAGTGTGCCTTAGGGTCAGTCAAACTTGAAATACATCATTAAATCCTATTCTTGAAAAAGAAGTTTGCCTTGAGAATAATATAGTTGGAAGCCTTCCTTAGGGGGACACAAGAAATGGTGCCGCGAGGCCCTCTCCATGCTACGTCGGTGCTAACTAATAATGGAGACCATATGACTTATTGTCATAACTCCCTCTCCCACTCGCTATTTGAAATGTGTGTTTTCTTAAAACATCCTATGCTTTTTAATTGGTTTGTAAAAATAAAGTGATCTATTTTTACCAAATGATATATAATACTTACTAATCAAATTAAGCAAAATTAAAATTATAGAACTATGCCCTAATTAATTCAATTTTTATTTGCTATATTTACTAGGAATATCATTTATTATTTCATAAAATAATTTTATTAAATACTAGAAATTAAACAACTTTTAAAATCTATTTCCGCTCTTGAACTAGTTAAAACTAGATTTATTATTATATGCTCCATCACATAAAGCATATAATCACAAAGGACAATCCTAAGGCATGTTTCTACTCATATGAGATGCATGCATAATTTTAAATATTGTGTGGGTAATGTGTATGGCATGTCAAAAATGCATGATAAAGTATTAAACAATTTAATCACATTCAAACATTTAAATAAATAAATACTAATTAAATAAATAAATAAATGTTGGCCGAGTGTCTTGGGTAATACTAGAAAAATTACAACACTTGCAAAAATATACACAAAAATGTAAGAAACTAAATAAAACCTAAAGAGATCTTTATCTTCAACTTTGGGCCTTCACAAGTAGTCTTGATCCATTAAGTCATTTATCCATTTAATTTTGAATTAAAATAACTTTTAATTATCTTAAATAAATTTTAAGAATAACTAACTTTGGTTTTAATGCCCAATAAGTTATTAGGCCCATTTGTGAATTTGGGCACAAACAATTAATTCAAAATAAAACCATTTTTAATTATGGGCTAAAATTAATTAAGTCCACAATTTAAATGAATAAAAATGTGCAAACCTTAGGATTAAAAACCCTAGGGCTGGAGACACACTAAGGCTCTACATGGGGCATGAAAGCTGCCAAGTGGGGCGGCGCAATGGCGCGAGGCAGCAGGCACAAGGTGCGCGCCGGGCTGGCAGCATCACAGGGGCGCGTGGCTGGGTTTAGGCTCGGGCTTCGGGGCACGGAACCCAGTGCTCGGGCCTTACATAATTTTTCCAATAATTTAATGCAAAAAATTAAATTACAAAAAATTACTATGCCCCATAATGACTTACATTTTTCATCTAGAAATTTAAGAACAATTCCTAAACCTGAAACACCATATAATTAACGACCCTAAAGAATAAACTTTAAACATACATACAACCATCCATACACATATATTACAATAACATAAGAATGCATATTATGCCCACACAGTAATTAATGTATCCAGAGATTATTGACCGCTCTAGTACCAATTGTTAGGGACGAGTTTCCTAATACGCAGTAAAATGGTGGTGAGTTAGCCCAGTGTACAACAAAAATTTTGTAACATATCTAAACTACCTTTAAATATGCGGATCCATTAATATACATACATTAATCATAAGCAAGAAAAGAATATAAAGCATACCTCTTAATGCCTATCAAGTGTCCTTGCTATCATTTCGTAAATTGAATGAACTTCCTATCCAAGCTGCTCCTAGGTACTCACATCAAGATCTTCCACAACGTTCTCTACAACTCAAGAAGTGTGTGGGCACTTAGAGAATAAATGATGGTAAATTTCTGATTCAACTTGATGTACTCAACACATGAGATCAAGAGAATAGGCCTGATATAGGTTCTTCATCTTTTTCAGGGAAAGATAGAAAAATATCGTTCTCTTTTCTTCAGAGCAAATAAAATTCTATATTGAGTATCTTCTTTTTTCTATTTTCTGATAAGTCTTACTTAAATAGAAAATATTCAAATTTTAAAAAATAAATCTGTAACTAATTTACAATTTATCTTTTAATTAATTAATTATCTTATTAATGAAAATATCCAAAAACTAACTTTTGAATTTTCCATTAATTAATTAATTAATTAATTAAAATTGAAAAATTGATCCCTGAAAAACTGTGTACCACCCAATATTTTAGGGATATTTTATTTTTCCATAATTATTTATTCAAATTGCCTTATATTATAAAAGTCTAACATCTTGATAATTAATTCAAATTTGAATTAATTATCTTTTTAACTAATTGTCAAATATCATTAATTATTTGAATAAATATCATTCTTTTAAATTCAAATCTAATTTGAACTTATCAGATTATTATCCCCCACTCAAATAAAGATATTGAATTAATTAAAACCAATTTAAATTAAATAATAATTTCGAAATTAAATATTTAATTTATTATAATGTAAAAAATTATAATTAATTAATTATTTAATATAATTTCGAAAATAAATTTAATTATTTAATATAATTTTGAAAATTACATAATAAATAAATATTAATTACTTTTGTTAATTACAACCAATTTGTAATTAATTAATTAATCACTATTATCACATAATTGCATATTTTGCCCAAAGAACAAATGTCTTCTTAAATATGTCTTTCAACCTTCTTTCCCTTTATGTCAACTCTTGCCTTGAATAGTGTTGATAGAGCCGTTGTGGGGACCTATGGACCTATAATTCCAAACTCCAATAAATTCGAGATTATTAATTAAACTCTTTAATTAAATAATCTTAATTTGTTAATCTCATGATTACTCTACTATAAATATGAGACTGCACTCTTTTAATTATAGACATTTCATTTACTCAGTACTTTATAATAATAAAGCGTCCATTCATATAATCATTATATACAAATTAACCCTCTAATAATGGTAAATAATTAACCGGGAATAAAATTACCGTTTTACCCTTTTAATTATATCGTGTTTTCTTAAGTACCATTGACTTTACTAGTGTAGGTTAATTCATAACTAAATTATGAATTTGAGCTCAATAATCTTTCAGTCCTAAAAGTGAACCCTTAAGAGAACCATGATTCAATCTCATACGAGAAGGTATAGATTCCATATCTGTATACTATCTCCCCAGCCATTTACATTAATGAGTTCTCAAAACAAAAGTTTTTAGCCTGATCATTCTGATAGACCCTAACGAGTGAATCAAAGAACTAATATAACATAAACAGGAGTTCATAGTAACCTCAGGATTAAGATCTATTTGTATATGATCATCAATTGATATATTTAGTTAATACTTCGAAACGGTATTTAACTAAGTATTAACAAACATATCTGGTCCAATTCTATATATTCTCTAATATATAAAGTACCTCCACTAAAGTGTCCTACTACACTAGTGATCCGGATCTAGATCACATGTATTCATAATACTAGTGGACCGTACTTACAGTAATTAATCTAAAGATTCCATAACTTTATTTTACTGCGGACTATTCAAGTTCATTTATCTCAAACACAATCCCCCCGTACCAATACGTGGTTGAGATCACAATAATGAACTTAGGAATTTTTCCGATATTTACTTAATATTATCACAGAATAATATAGTCCATAAATGTATGCATAACAAATTCAACTTATTTATTTATTCCTTAAAACAATGTCTACTACATAAGCTTTCAGGGCACAATTCCCAACATCTAGACATTCTTATAGATTGAATAATGGTTCCCTATTGGGTTGACTTTTGGAACTGAAAAGGCTATGAGCACTCACGTCGCAAACTTGTTCTGACACAACCTTCACTAGTAAAGTCAATGGTACACTAGGAAAAAGATATAGTTAAAAGGATAAAACATTAATTTTATTCCCTTTTAATTATGAACATTTAATAGAGGATCAACATTGTATTTAATGATTATATCAATGGACACTTTATTCTTTAATAAAGTACTCTATAAATATATTTCTATAATTATCAAGAGTTCAATCTCATATTTATAGTGAAGTAATCATGAGATTAATAAATATGATTATTTAATAAAAAAGATTTGATTAATAATATAATATTTATTGGAGCTTGATATTATAGATCCATAGGTCCTCACGGTGGCTCTATCAACACCATATAAATGTAAGAGTTGATACAAGGGTAAAACTGTAATTTGAAAATTTGAGAAGAATTTTATTCTTCGGGTCAGATATACAATTATATGATAATTAAAGTTGAATAATTAATTATTAAATTTTTGAAAAGATATTTATTTATTTAAATCTAGATTTTCGAAATATATATAAATTAATTAATTAGTTTTTTAAATTCATTATTTTATTTGAGTGGGAGAAAATAAAATTGGCAAGTGAAAATATTTTTTGATTTATTGTATTTTAAAGATGATGATAATGACGATCATCAATTTTAATTTAAAATTTAAATTTTGAAATATGGTTGTGATCTTTTCCTTAAAAAGATAATACCATTATTGACGCCGTTTTTCGTCAACTTAGAAATGAAGAGCAATTAAACAAAAATACAAAAGGAAACAAACAATATAAACACGTTTTTTTGCGTGGTTCAGCACTTAAAATTAGCCTAGTCCACGAGTCTGTGTTATTCACTTTTTTGGAATTCTCTCAAAGCTTTCTGGAAGCAATTATACATAGTCTTCCCAATACTTATTTTTTTCCTTATACAAATGAACAATTCCACTCTATTTATAGAGTGGTTTACCAAATATCTCCCCACAGATTTCAGGGAGTTATGATACAAATCAATTAAATAAATGCAAATAAACGTGTATGGTTATTATGTACACGTATAAATTCCATGATATTTGGGATTTAATCGCAGATTACATCTGATCCCTTAAACATAGGGATTCTATAACAATAAACATGTTCACACAGAGCTTATGAGCTTGAACACTAGACTCATATGCCTTCGAGACCGTTCAACCATCACGAGCTCGATACCTCAATTTGCCTATGTTCTCAACAAGTAACGTTGTCAAGATCATCCTTTTCGAGCTCACAATCCTCGAACTCGAACCGTCTTGTCTTATAGTAGGAAATAAATTGGGAGATTTATACAAGTCTTGAACTACTATCATTGCGGCTTCCAAGACCACGTAGTTTCCGAGCTCACCAATCCCGGTGTTGTCGCATTTACTGCTTAGCGAGACTGTCCTTGATATTTTCATCAAAGCGGATTATGAAGAACCTACTTATTCCGAGCTTACACTTTACGAGCCTGACTTTCGAGATCAAAATTTCTATTCTCGAAATTTGGCTGTAACAACCATATTTTGTTGGTGGAAGGATTGATTTTAATTAAATAAATGAAGAAAAGAAAAATGCAATATCCCTGAAAAGGGAATATTGGTATTCACGCATGACACAGTCCATGTATTGTGCCATGCGTGTAGCAATGTACTGATGAAGTATCAGTATTGTTTTTATTTTATTGTTATTTATTTAATTAATAATTTGAAAATATATATATTTTCAAATTTAGTAAGTTGATATTTACCTAAATCAATTCCTTTCATCATTATGGTATTATTTATATATTACTATTATGATTAGGATTAATAAGATAATATATAATCTCTCTCTCTCTCTCTATATATATATATATTCTAGAAGAAGAAAAATAAGAGAGTAAAAATTGAGAGAAAAAATTTCAGAATTTGTCAGATATGAAATTGTCATCATCTTCTTCTTTTATTCTAACCCTTCTCAAGCCATAATCTAAGTTCTCATGTTTTGAGATATATTTGTGATTCCTAAATTACAAACTCATGTTCTCTATGTGCCCACATACATCTTGAGGTGTAGAGAACACTCCAGAAGATCGTGGTTTGAGTACTCAAGGCATTGGATAGGAAGATCGATATATATAGAAAAAGATTCAGGGATACTTGGTAGGCTTCAAGAGGTAAATATTTCTATTCTTGAAGATTTGTAGACATGTGCATATGATATATATAAGTATGTGTATATTTATATATATATGTTGCATGATTAATTATATTTTATATTAATGTTTCTGTTTGGATGTTTCCTTGAACATATAAATTGTTTATATGAGAGATGGAAATTTTTTGTGTTTATAAACTCGGCCAACCCCCCCCCCCCCCCCCCAATTTTGTTGTGCACTCTAATTATTTATTCCAACAGGTGCATACACTACAAATAGAGTTGTAAGGCCTTGTTCACACTTCTCAACTCTCTCTAGCTCTCCAAACTCACAATTTTTCTCTAAGAAACTCATCAAGAATTGCTTGACTTGTGTGAGTTTCAAGGCTTGTTGTACCCTAATCCTCATTACACTATTGTTGAAGCCTCAAGAAAATCCCAAGAGCTTGAAATAAGAGATTTGGACATTGATTCTAGTCACATGCAAGCATTGGTCTTCTACACTTCGATTCACTTATCTACTTTGTTTGGTTTCATTTTTGAGTTTGCAAATTGTTTTTGACAATTCATTTATGTTATATCAATTGTATGTATTGTAATTAGTTGTATTCCCATAGTGATTATTGTCCTTCATTCCCAATAATCAAATTCTTTATTTTTCTCGGTATTTTGAGTCCTTTTTCTCTATAGACTTCTTTATTCTCTAAGATTCCTTAGCGAGGTTGTCTCTAGCTTGCTCCACAAACTTAATCATATCCCCTGCTAACCGATATGTCACTGGACATGTCCCCTGGACTTCTGTTTTGCAATCCTGTGTGGTGGATAGTATCCCAAAGATGAACTCCTCTAGAGTCATTCCAATGGTTGAAGATTTCCAAATGTTGTAATAGTATTGAGCCACATCCAACAACTTAAACTAGTTCCTTAGGCAAGTTGTTACACAGTGTTTAAGATATTTTTCAAGCAACTAATTCATTCTTTCGTCTGCCTATCAGTTTGTGGGTGATTAACTATAATGTTCTACTACCCAGGGACCGTTACACTGTGTATTTTAAATAGTGCTAAAATCGCTAAATGAGTCAGTTAGCCATAATCGTGTAACTAAATGTGATTAACGGTTTAGGGTTAAAATATTTTTGTCAAAGATACAAACGTTTCACGAAAACGTTTACCATATACATGGGATCCCAAAATACATTTAAAAGGTTAACTACAATAAACAAGTTACAACTTGCTGATCTAATCAGATATATAGGGTTTGACCCTAGTTCCTCTTTAAACCCTCTACCGTGGTGGTCGAGTAGTCGCATATGTACACATCGTCACCTAAGCTCTCCAACTCAAGGATGGTCTAACTTTCTTTTACCTTTACCTGTACCAGCTAGCACTCGTGAGCCGAGGCTCAACAATAAAACTTAAACATGCTCAGAAGCAGTTAACAACAAATATCCAAATCATAATAAGCATGCCTAGCAGTAATAATCCTACTCATGCATGCATACCAATCATATAAATGACTACATTGTCATATGGGAGCAATTGCCCTAGATAATTGATCAATGAATCATATTGGGCCCAATGCCCAAAATACATGATTATGGAATCATACTGGCTCAACACCCTTGGATATGGGACTAATGAGTCAACCTGGGACCCTTAGCCCTATCCTCTGTATAACCAGCCTTGGAACTGGCCTAGCGTACCTGACACTTTAGTTTTCTTCGACCCATAGGTCAGTCAAGTGTATGATGTGCTCCTAGTTAGACTAAACAATATGGACCAGCACTCCATGCTATTGCCATGCTTGACTAATAAGTCAATGTCTTACGACCAGCACTCTGCCGTGCTAATGCCTTCCTTGACTAATAAGTCAATACTTACGACTAGCACTCACCGTGCCAATGTCGTCCTTGACTAATAAGTCAATGCCAGGATATGGGACTAGTAAGTCACCACGGGTCCCTTAGCCCTATCCTCTGTATAAGCGTACCTGGCGCTGACTAGCACTTCATGTGCTAATGTCGTCCTTGAATAATAAGTCAATGCTTTACGACCAGCACTCACCATGCTAATGTCGTCCTTGACTAGTCAGTCAATACTAGGATATGGGACTAATAAGTCACCCTAGGCCCCATTACCCTATCCTCTGTATAACCAGCTTTGGAGTTGATCCAGCGTACCTGGTGTGCAGTTTTCCCCGACCAACAGATTGGTCAAGCGTATGATGCTCTCTTGGTTAAGCATAACCATAATGACCAGTGCGCAATGCGCTATTGCCTCCATTGACTAATAAGTCAAGTATTTCTCAATAAGATAATGCAAACATGCATTCATATGTCAAATATCCAGATATAAAGAATTCAACTTGCTTAATCAACAATCATAAGCATAATCATAATCATAATCATGCACATACTCAGGCGTTCATGCCCTATTCATGTTTCTATTCAACAAATCGGAATCACAAGCATAATAATAATCATGCACATTTACAGAGACTCAAGCTCTATTCAATTCTATATTCAACATTTAGACCATGCCATAATCACATGTATCACATACTGGGTGCAGTTTTCTTACCTTTAGTCCAAGCACAGGTTACCAATAAAAGACCCTCGAGCACGGTCTTATTTTCGAGCCCCTAGCGATAACCTAGTCACAACCATGATATAGAATCCCGTCAATAATGAGTAAATACGGGCTTCCGGACCGAGACCTAGCCTCCGGGACATCGAATCCTACCAAAACCGGATAGTAGGATCGATCTCGAGCCCTTAGGTTTAAGTTCCCATGACTAAAAACCCATTTTGGCCATTTATACCCTTTTGGGTCGCGGCCCCAAAAACCTAGGTCGCAGGCTGATCAAGAACAGGGGTAAAACCCTCTCTGTCTGCATTGTGGGCCGCGGTCTGATAAAAAGGGACAGTGGCCCAAAGTGCCCCCAACAGCCAAAAACCTATTTTTTTTAATCTTGGGGCGCGACAGAGAATGAAAAAGGCCGACCCAACCACGAACATAGCCAAGAACTCCATTTTTTCCATTTCAAATCCTTCCAAAAATCTATCCAAACATACCCAAATCTCAAAAAAAAAGTTGCCAATCATCTCAATGGCCCAAAACCCAAGCTTCAAATCATTCAAAAACTCCTCAAAACGAAAAACCCAATTTCAAAAGTTAAGAAACATTAGGAAATGATAACTCAAAAATTTAAAGCTTAAATTACCTCTAATTATGTCATTTCTCACTAAATCCCCCAGCTAATAAGCTTCTAATCTTTCCTAGAATCACTATGAATCGATCCTTGCTTGAATCCGAGTCCTGAAACTCGAGTTTCCTTCAAAAATGCGAACGAGCGTCAAAAAGAGAACAGGAGAGAGAGAGAGAGAGAGAGAGAGAGAGAGAGAGAGAGAACGTACTGAACATTCTTTTATGTTTCTAATAGGTTACATCGAGCTTAAGTAACCTCAAGCAAATCCAACTGCTCGAGGTCCCAAAAACGCCCCTGAGGGTAAAATAGTCAAAATTCCTCATGATCTCACTAACTCCCAATATATCATCAAATAATAATTCCCATTACCCAATAACCTGGTAATGTACTAAATACCCAATATACCCCTTGACTCACACCGAATCAAATATAGGTCCAGTTGTGACTTTCCCACTAGCTTGCTCCCTAGGATTGTCTCATGCCTAGTAACCCAAATATACCCACATAATAATGTGGTCCCACACATATATCACATATATGCCAAATATACCCATAACGGGCCAAATTATGAAAATGGCCCTTTTAATCAGAAATGGGCCCACATGCATATTTAATACAACAAAACATGCATATCAAGTCATATTATAATATAACTCACATAATCATATAATGATACCCATATATATCACATAATCACATAATTTCCATAATTTGCCATCATGGCCCCCTAATCAAGGCTCTAAGCCTTATTAGGTAATTTGGGATGGTACATTAACGATAGAGTACTTCAAATATGAACCCAAAATATTGAGCAATGTTGTCCAAAACTACGTAATGAACTGAGCATATCGACAACTTATGATATATTTTGGCAAGCCAAAGTACTTCACCACTTTGGTCATGATCAACTCAGCAGCCGACTCTGTGGGGCTTGCTGGAAGAACAGGTATAAACACAACATACTTGGAGAATTAATCAACCACCACAAGGATCAATCTCATGCCTTTCACATATTGAAACATAAAATAAAATTTATGCTTATAAACTGCCATAGAATCTCGGGGATAAGCCAGGGATGCATTAATCCTACCACCTTTTCCTTCTCAACCTTGTATTGTTGTCATACAAGAGAGGTCATAAACTTTAACATTAGGTCTATGTTGAGCTAGTTTCCATCAACGCTCAGGCTAAAGTAAAAAAATTGAAAGACGAGCTCGAGTTTTTCAAGATTGAGGTCAAGACTACTGATGATGAAATCGACACCTTAAGGGCAACTGCTGAGTCAAAAAATGATGCACTTTGACTTGAAACTATGGCCATTCAAGTGGCTGAGGCCATAATCCAAACCCTAGAGAAAAAGCTTGAGGCTACCCAAGTAGAAAATGATGGCGTGATGGAAGATGAACTTAGAACATCTTTTATACATGTTGAAAGTTCAACTGAGGAAGTGTTGGGATTTGTGCCCTTAAAGTGTATTTCTATATGAACGATTACTATTGGCTAAATAAAGTTAATAATTTTTTGCACTCACATATTTGTATTTAATTATACATGCCATTTATCATAAAAATCCAATATTATTGATGTGGTATTGAATTAATTATATTTATGTTGATATATATATACAAGAAGATTTAATTCAAGATAATAATAAGAATTGTTTGTAATCGCTAAATAAAGTGGGAGATTTATTTAATAAAGATTATGAGTATGGTCTATCTCTTGTTTAAGATAAAACAATTTATCCAGATTGTTACATGTGGTGACACAAAGAGATAGAGTAGATTGTATAGGATTGGGCATGATGTAAGTAAAATCCTCTAATAATATTCATTAGAATATAGAGGTTCAACATTCATCAATCGATGGTCGTTTGAGACTTGACCTCAATCCTAAAGTAAGCAATGGACTTATGTTTGTGGTTTTATGACTTTTGACATATTGGGTAAGGTTCAATATTCCTATAACCGAATTCATGATATCTTGGAGTCAAAGAATTGCACGTGGCTAAGAACATACTTTACAAATATCGAATCTGCTCCTTACTTGAATGGAAGCATATTAGTTGTTCCTTTTAGTGTTTTTGGGGTTTAAACATAGAGCACTCAATTTCTGTTAGTGAACATAAATTTCATTCTATTATTAAATTTATAAAATATTGTTATTAACAGATCGATAGAGCTAATTGATAAAGGCATAATTAGAGAGGTTAACATACTATAAGACCTAGCTCTAATTACGAACAACTAGTGGAGGGTCCTAACTCATGGAATGACTACATCTGTAAATTCCATTTTTGGCAAATTATATTTGACAAAATATTTTTTGATTTATTTATTGTAATCTTGGCATTCAATTGAAGATTATTTAATTTTTATTCTATTCACATTTATGTTTTGATTATATAAAAAGTTGATTATATTAATCTATTATATTTATAGAAGGTTTGACAATATACTTAGCTTTTAACATGTGAATCAAATAATAAATGTTGATTTATTTTATATCTGGCTGATTTTATTTGACAACCTGATTCTGACCATATTTCAACAGATAGGATGGGATTGTTCCTCATTAAAACCAAAGATAGGATCTTTCAATGACAGCTTAGACACAGACTGTTCTGTAGCTACAGACAGTCTGTCTGCTTCCTCAGATCACAGATGATTCAATGTAATTGGTTGGTTATTTAAGGAAACATTTTCTAGTGAGTTGTGTGCGTTTAGACCTAGAAAAGGCTGTCTTATGTTAGTATGTTTGTGTATAAATACTTACCATAGCAGTTTTATCTAGGTTAACTCTTTTTTCTATTTTGAAACCTATTTTACATCTTTAGAAAAAGAGTGTTTATTTTGTAGAGGTTAGTGGTTCAACTATACCTCTATTATTTTGTGTCTTTGTATGTGTTTTGTGTATTGAAACAATTCAACATAGAAAAGGAAAAAGAGTGAACCTTCAGGAGAAGGTTCATCCTAGTCTTGCCCCGGGAGGAAGAAAGCACTCTTTAAGCAAATCGAAGGGAGTTCGAGTTCTTGAAGTTTCAAAAAGGTTCATTCATCAAGTGGAAAATATATGAAGCTTGCGGCATTATATTAGAGGGAGTCTAATCTTTGCTCAAGTCAAATACTTTGTATTTTTGAGATACTTTATTAATGAATCTTATCTCTGGGCATGGCCCCGTGGACTAGTAATATCCGAAAGGATATTGACACCACGTAAAACAAACTTCGTGTATTATTTACTTTTCTGTTTTATCCTTCTGTTGTGTATTTCTGTAGTTACTGATAACTCTACAAAATAAAGTAATTTTACCACATTTTTTATGTTAATTTTTGCTTAGTCTTTGATTTTTTAATTAATTTATTAAGTTTTTTAAAGTAATTTTGAATTTATTAGTCTTATTGTAATTTTATAGATTTTTGTTGTGTTTTTATAGATATTTTATTATAATATGTTGTAGTTTAATTATTTGAAATTAGTGTTGTTAGATTAAAAGTTAAAAATGTGATTTTATTGAACTTAATTTCCAAAGTAAATTAAATTTTAATTAATATTTTCATGGACTTAATATGATTTATTTTATAATTGAAAATATTTGATTATAATTTAATGTTTATTTATTTTGTAGGATGTTGTTATCCCCAAAAATCAGAAGCGAATGACATGGCAGGAATTAATTGCACGTGGCTGACACCTGGCAAAACCTGTGTTCAACCATCGACCAGGAAGGTGTTCGGCGTTACGTAACCGATCTCTCCATACGACCAGGCTGGTCGTAGGCACGCAACACGCGGAGGAAATCTTAGGCAGTTATGATGGAATCCGAAATTCTCTCCCATGATTTCTTGAATATTCGATTATTTAGGAAATAATATCTGTAACAAATCAAGGAAAATCTTCCCTGAGCTTATAAATAGAATAAGAGGACTCAGGGAAAGAGGGGACTCTTATTTTCTCTTTTCAGACTTCTAAATCACTTGTGGTTAGAAATATCATAGAAATCATATTGTATTTGTTCTTCAGAGGCTAGTGAAACTCATTGAACCCTAGTTCTTTGATCACTCCTTTGAGTTTTACATCAATAACAATCTAAGTGGACGTAGGTTATTACCAGATCCTGGGGCCGAACCACTATAAAACATCGTGGTCTTATTATTTTCGCTATTACGTTCTTTCCAACGCATTCATCCACGTCAAGTGTCTTGACTCTGTGTAAGTTGCCCAAAATCATGGTCAACATTCTGGTGCTTTCATTGAGAGCTTGATCTATCCCTGTTGAGAAAAAAAATGGCGAAAACTGCGAAGAAAACTGGACAGGCGGCCGCCGCTGCACCATCAAACCCACCTCCTCCTCCTCCTGCAAGCGTGGCTGAGGATGAGCTGCATTTGGACTTTGAGGAGGAAGAAATGGATGACGCGACGCTAAAAAGTACTCTGGGGGCGTTGCATGAAGAACTGGCCAATCTGAGGGCCAGTCAAGAAAGTGCTGCCGAAGTCATGGCAAGGCAGCAGCAAGAGATTGAATGGCAGCGCACAGAGCTAAGTGAGAGGCAGGCGGAGATGGACCGCTGCCAGAGCGAGGCCATGGCAGCCTTGTAATTGGCTAGGAATCAGGCCACACCTATCTCGCAGCCTGATCAACCTGCGAATGGGCCAACCCACAGGGGTCCCAATCCTAGCCCACCTATCCAACCTTCGAGCTCGCAAAGGCCCGAGCAGCCTCAGGTGCCTCATGAAGATGTCCCACAGGACCCTGAGGCACAACTTCCATCCCAAGCTGGTCGCAGCAATCCCCCACATCAGAGGCAGAATAGGACCGAGCATCAGCCTCGTAGTCCTAGACACCATAGGGGCGACGAGCCAAACCTACCGAACAGAGGTCAGAATCCTCCTGGTAACAGGAGGAACTCAGAGTTAGGCTCTGTGGTCCGGGGTCCCCCATGGCATGATAATGCATGGGGACACAACGACCAGCGCATGCCACCCTCTAACGTTCGGGACGCTTCATCCCGGGATGGAAATCGAGGGAACAGTCGATCCCACCATAGCCAATCAAGATTCAGAGATGGCCATTGGTATAATGAAGCCGATTCCGGCTGAGGAAATGCCGGTCGGAGGAATGACAAAAGAGGTGGAAATAGGAATCAGCCACCTCAGGATGATAAACCCGGCAGACGGGACGCTGGGGGGCAATCCAGACAGAATAACGTCTTCAACCAGCTCGGGGGTAGCGAGCAGCGGAGAAGAGATGAGGATTTGAGAGATGTACTCAACGATCACCGCGAGCGGCATGGCGAGAACGTACCCCCAGCAACAGAGGCCACAGTAATTCCTGTTGCTGTACAGGCCCAGATAGATTCCCTCAACCAGGCAGTACAACAGCTGGTCGGGGGAAGAATGTCTTATATCGACCACGATAGGAGGAAAGGCACTCCTTTCGTCCAAAGGATAGCCATGGCGGAGACTCCTAGCAAGTTTAAAATGCCTACGCTTCCGAACTTTGACGGGTACGGAGACCCAGTATCTCATGCCAATAAGTTTGAGATACAAATGGACATTCAGAAAGTGTCCGAAGACGCTCGGTGCAGGATCTTCCCTGCAACACTTTCTGAAGCCGTGCAGGAGTGGTTTTTAAGTTCCCTCCTCCAAGCATAGTTTCCTGGGAGATGTTCGTAAGGGAATTCTACGGACAATTCTATGCCGGTCGCGTGCATCCGACCGAGGCAAACCAGCTGGTTGAGATCCTCCAGAAAGATGGAGAATCGCTGAAGGACTACATCCAACGCTTTATGCGAGCAGCAGCTGGAGCGAAAACAGTGGGGGACGAGGGCAAAATGATGGCCATAACTGTAGGGGTTAGGAGTCGCTCCCCCCTCTGGAAGAGCCTTCGCAAACATGGGGTTAGAACTACCCAGGAATTCTTGGACCGAGCTAATCGATACATCAAGCTTGAAGATGACATTGCCGATGATGGAAAGCCTTCAGGAAAGGATAAGAAGGCTGCCGAGCTCGCCAAAGCCGCCAATGAGTCTAAACCCAACAACAATGGCAAAGGCAACGGGAATGGTAACGGCAATGGCAAGAATGGTGGAAAACGGCCACACAATGAGCCTTCCACCTCCGATAATAAACAAGCCAAGGGTAACCATTATGAACCTCGGTTCACTAACTACACTGCCCTTGTTGAGTCTCGGGGAGAGGTTTATCAGGTCATGAGTTCCAGTGTGCCTTACAAGAAGCTTGCCCCCATTCGAAAGGACATTTCGAAAAGAGACACTATGTCGTTATCATAATGACTACGAACATGACACCAACGAATGCAACTAGTTGAAAGACGAAATCGAGTTCCTTATTAGACAAGGACACTTGAGAAGATACGTACGGGCCTCGGGAAATTCCCAACGAGAAGCTCCATGTAGCAACGAGCAGGCGCCCACGCGCCAACGCTCGCCACCTTTACAGCCTGCCCCTGTGACTGGCACACTGCTAACCATTTGTGGAGGCCCGCACCTCGCGGGAAATAGTGGAAAGTTCAGGGAACGATACGCTCAGACCCTACGCCATGACCAGGACATCGAGATGATGACCGTGGAGGACCTTGCACCAAAAAAGGCTCGGTTAGAAGAGGGGGAAATAACCTTCTCTGATTGCGATGCCCAACATGTCCGCTTCCCACATTCCGATCTGCTAGTCGTGGACATCCAAATGGCCAACATGATGGTGAAGAGGGTGTTGGTCGATATAGGGAGTTCAGTGAATATCCTGTATAAATCTTCCCTGGAACGCATGAAATTTTCCGTTAAGGACCTGAAGCCTTGCAACCAAACGATATACGACTTCTCTGGTGAAGGACTCGCCCCTGCCGGATTGATCAGACTACCAGTGACGACAGGTACAGCATCTGCTACAAGGACATTACTCACTACCTTTGTAGTAGTCGATTGTCCTTCGGCGTACAATGCCATCATTGGGAGGCCTATACTAGTTGATCTACGGGCCGTCATCTCTATGTGGCACTTAGCCACGAAGTTCCCGACAGACGCAGGGGTAGGACGCGTGTTGGGGAACCAGAGGGAAGCCAGAGAGTGCTACAACGCCTCAATCATGAAGGCGAAAAGGGGAACATCGAAGAGCACTACCTCAGATAGGTTGCAAATGGCAGTTGATACACAAGCCCAATTTGGTGATGAGATCACCAAATAGGGTGTTGCCCAAAGTCAGGATAAAGATCTAGATCCTCGCTTTGGGGATTTTGAAGAGAACGTTGGACCCGTCGAGGACCTGGAAGAGGTCCAACTCGACAAAAAAGACCCGACCAGAGTCGTAAAGGTCGGGAAAAATCTAGAACCAACCACGAAGCATACACTGGTGGAATTTTTGCGAAGGAACCAGGAAGTCTTTGCATGGTCGCACAAAGACATGGCTGGGATAGACCCTGCAGTTATCAGCCATGTCCTGAACATAGACAAGACCTTTCCACCCGTGCAACAAAAAAGAAGGCTACTTGATAAGGACCGATCGAGAGCCCTAAAAGAAGAAGTTAAAAGATTAAAGGAGAATGGGTTCATCAGGGTGGCGTTTTATCCATCGTGGGTCTCCAATCCAGTGCTGGTTCCCAAGCCTAACGACAAATGGCGAACTTGTGTGGATTTCACAGATCTCAATAAAGCCTCCCCAAAGGATTGCTTCCCACCCCCAAGAATCGACCAGTTGGTCGATGCTACTGTAGGACACGAGATCCTCTCGTTCATGGATGCATATTCGGGTTACAATCAAATTAGCATGCATCCCCCTGACGAGGATCACACCAGCTTTCGGACTGATACGGGCTTATACTGTTATAAAGTAATGCCCTTCGGACTGAAAAACGCAGGTGCGACTTACCAGCAGCTAGTCAATCACATGTTTAAAGAGTTGATCAGAGTAAACATGGAGGTATATGTGGACGACATGCTGGTAAAGTCTAAAAAGGCAGAAGGACATGTGAAGGATTTGCAAGAATGTTTCGATGTACTAAACAAGTACTAGATGAAATTAAATCCTCTCAAATGTTCCTTCGGAGTTGGATCAGGGAAGTTTTTGGGGTTCATTGTAAATTCAAGAGGAATCGAGGCTAATCCCGACAAGATAAAAGCCCTGATCGACATGAAATCGCCAGAGAAAATTAAAGATGTACAAAGTCTAACCGGGAGAATCGCAGCTCTGAGTAAATTTATTTCAAAGTCAACGGACAAGTGTGTCCCCTTTTTTAATCTACTTAGGGGCAATAAGAAATTTGAATAAACAGTAGACCGCGAGCAAGCTTTTCAAGCCTTGAAAGTGCATATGGCACAACTTCCCGTTTTAACAAAACCAATCGAAGGAGAGACTTTGTTCATTTATCTGGCGATCACCGAAGTTGCTGCCAGTGCGGTACTAGTACGAGAGGAAGAAGGCGTACACAAAGTGGTATACTATGTTAGCAAGAGGCTGATTGGGGCAGAACTAAGATATCTGCCCATTGAAAGGTTAGCATATTGTTTAATCCTGGCCTCAAGGAAGCTACACCCTTACTTCCAAGCCCATCCCATCACAGTGCTAACCGACCAGCCCCTTCGGCAAGTCCTCCAAAAACCAGAAGCGGCTAGGCGATTATTAAAATGGGCAGTCGAACTAGGGCAGTTCTATATCACATATTCACCGCGAGCAGCAGTAAAAAGATAAGTCTTGGCTGATCTTATTGCAGAGTTCACCAAACTTCTAGACAGCGAGCAGTGCGAACAGCCTAGTGCGCCTGAGCCTCAAGAGAAAGCTCCTTCGTGGAAGTTATTCACGGATGGGTCGTCCAACAAATCCCACGCAGGAGCGGGAGTGATATTGATAACGCCGGAAGGGCATCAATTTCACTGCGCTATTAGGTTCGACTTCACCGCATCAAATAATGAAGCCGAATATGAAGCCCTCCTCGCTGGATTGAGAATGGCCAAAGACATGGGCATAAAGACGCTTGATATTTACAGCGATTCACAGCTGGTTGTGAATCAAGTTCTAGGGGAATATCAAGTGCGGGGTTTAAAAATGGTAGCCTACTTGAATAAAACCAAAGACCTGCTAGCCCAGCTACAAAGTATACCCTCCAACAAATACCGAGGGATAAGAATTCAAATGCAGACGCCTTAGCCAAACTCGCAAGCGTGAAAGATGCTGACACTTTGAACATTGTACCAGTAGAAAGATTGAGTGAGCCAAGCATACGGGTAATAGAGACCAGTATGGAAATTTGAGTGTAGGATACATGGATGGCGCCTTACTTGGAGTATCTGACAAAAGGTGTGTTACCAACAGATAGAAACAAGGCCAGAATCCTACAAAGGCAGGCCGCTAGGTACATACTGGTCGATGGTGTCATGTACAGAAGAGGATATTCCATGCCACTACTCAGGTGTATTACACCAGAAAAGGCTAAGGAGCTAATGAGAGAGGTACATGAAGGCTTCTGCGGGGATCACGCTGGGGGGCAGAGTTTAGCAAAAAAGATTCTAAGGCAGGGATACTTCTGGCCAACTATGAACGAGGATTCGATGGAATTTGTACGAAGATGTGATAAATGTCAAAGGTTCTCCAAAATTCCACGAGCTGCTCCAAACGAGTTGAAACAAATGCAAAGTCCGTGGCCTTTTGCGGTATGGGGGATAGATTTGATTGGATCCCTACCAACGGGAAAAGGCAGAGTAAAGTACGCAGTCGTGGCAGTCGATTACTTCACCAAGTGGGCCTAAGCTGAACCACTCGCTACCATAACGACCAAAAACGTTCTTGACTTTTTCATCAAGAACATTGTGGCGTATGGCTTGCCCCGAAATATAGTTTCAGACAACGGAACCCAATTTGACAGCAACTTGTTCACCGACTTCTGAGAAAGGCACGGAGTTATCAAAAGCTTTTCTTCAGTTGTGCATCCCCAAGCAAACGGGCAGGTCGAAGCCGTGAAAAAGACTCTTAAGGACACCCTGAAGAAAAGGCTTGAAGACGCTAAAGGAGCGTGGCCACAACAGCTGCCTGAAGTCCTCTGGTCATATAGAACGTCTCACCGAATAGCGACAGGTCACACCCTATTTTCCTTAGCTTACGGATATGAGGCTATGTTACCTGTCGAGTTAGATCCCCCCTCACATCGGAGCTTAACATACGACCAAGACCAGAACGGCCAATTAATGATGGAGTCCCTAGACTCGATTGACGAGATACGAGAGAAAGCCCAACTCTGAGTTGTTGCGTACCAGCAAAAAGTCGCCCGGTACTTTAACTCAAAAGTTAAAGAAAGAAAATTCAACGTCGGTGACTTGGTGCTACGACGGGTTTTCTTAAATGCCTGCAACCCCACTACTGGAGTACTCGGACCTAATTGGGAAGGACCTTACTAGATTGAAGAAGTCCTTCACCCGGGCACCTACAAACTTGCACGCCTAAACGGAGATCTCGTTCCACGTTATTGGAATGGAGAACACCTGCGCAAGTATTATCAGTAAACAGTCCTTTTTAAAGGGTTGGCTTGTATTAAGTTCTAATTTTTACAAGTTTTGCAAAAAAGGATTAGCCACGTTGTATGGCTAATCGCTTATAAATGTAAGATGTTTTTTTTTAATATCACTCGTAAATACATGTTTAGTCCATTTTTAATACGAGATTATAAGGGACTGTGCGCAGCCAGTCATTCTTGCCAATTATTGTTAATTTATTTTTATAAGTATTTGTTCATTACGTGTGTTGTTTTGCTGTATTACGTGTTAAATTATGCAACGAGCAATAATGTTTGCACAGGTCGTGGTCAAGGAAAGTGACCAAGGACCTAAAGCTCCTCGATCACTTGGGGGGCATATAAGGAACATCGATAGCAAAGCATACCACGAGGTATGTAAACACATGAACAAAATAAGTGAAAGCATGCTACGGTACTTAGAGTATTTTTCAAAATTTATGATTTTGTTAAATCAAACCAAAGTACTATGCTATGTTCGATCATGCGAACATGTTTTATAATAAAAGATTATAATATCAAAGGCAAACGTTTGCACCGCGAACATTAGCTCTTGGATGTAAAAATATAATTAAAAGGAATAAAAACCTTTACACCGCGAGCAGTATTGCTCGGATATAATTGTTCAAACATAAGAAAAAGAGCTGCCTTCGCAGCAATAAAATTAAAAAAGGATTGTCTTTACAAAAAGACCCGTGGGCCATAAAAAGAAAAAAAAATATATTAATTTTGCTGGGGGGCAGGAGGGTCTTCTGGATTAGGAGCGTTTGGACCAGCCGGATGTTTAGCCACAGCAGCAGCAGCAGGAGTTTGGGCCGTGGCGGCTTTGGCTTTCTCTTCTGCTTCCAGCCGAGCAACACACTGCATCATCAGCGTCTCTTGCAACTGCTCGGAGAGATAGCTGATGTCCACCTCCCGATTGTGCTTCCAAAAGTCGTAGAAGCAAAGGAAGGTGGCTTCCTTATACTTCTTCAGAGTTTTAACTCCTTCCTCCTCGAGCTCGCGCACCCGTTTCTCAAGCTTCCTTACCTCATCCCTGCTGGCGATCAGGTCGAATGTGAGCTGCTTGCACTCTTGGGTGTTTAGTTTGCAGTTCTCCTTCCATTTGTGCCGCTCGTCGATGGCTTTGTTCTGGGCTGCTTCGCTCTCCTGAAGCTCCCGGGTAAGAGTGGATTGGTCCTTGCATAACTGCTCGTTCAACTTAACCAGCTCCCTATTCTCCTCGAGCAGCTTAGCCTTCTCATCCTCAAGCGCTTGCGTGGCCTGGGCAAGCCTGGAGTCAAAGTTCCTCTCTCGAGAAACCATCGCCCCAGCTCGACGCCAGCTGGCAGTCAAGGACAAAAACCCCTGAAGAAAAAAGTGAGTTAAGAAAGGAAGTTTAACATAAATGACAAAGCAGCGAAATACAACTTACACTGGCTATCTCATTCAGCCCCTTGTTAATGATTTCGTTGATGTCCATTGTGGCAGTATTAGTGATGGCGACCTGGGCACACTTGTGCTTGGAGAGCCGGTATAATCCCTCCCTGGCCATGCCAACTATTTGGCGGGGCAGGGAGCCTTCGAACAAGGGGTCTGTGGTCTCTTTGTCTACGGCCTTTGAGGAAGGTCGAGGGTTGGCAGGCATGGGAGTTTGTTGCTCGGGGGCAGGCGGATGTGTTAGTCCTCTCTGGAGGGAGCGTCGGCAGGAGAATCTTCTATTCGAGCCTTCTTCGCGGGGGTCTTGCTGCTTTCCCCACGAGCTCTTTTGCTATCCTTCTTCGGGGCAGAAGCTTCTGCAGCTGCTTGGTAATGTGCAAAGAAGTCCCTGAAGTCCATGCCTGCACAAGGAATGACATTTCAAACGATGAGATTACAGGGTCGCAGAGAAACAGAAGTTAGAGTATGAGTTGCAAAAAGTAAGGTACCCGAGTTACACCTACTGGTCGTAACATTTTCTACTGAACAACCTAGTTCCTGGAAGAAATCTGAATTTAAAGAAGGAGCGTTCCTAAAGTTTCCATCCCCATCAAACAGGTGTATGGGAATGGGAAAGTTATTTAAAAACGAAAATGGTGTACCGTATACATCCGACGAGTCGTCAGACTGTTCGGCCGGCTCGACAGCCTTTTGTTTCCCCTTGCCCTTGTGGACCGACGGTTCTGCTGCTCGGTGGGGAGCAGAAGGTTCCCTGATTGTAACCCCAGTTGGCCTCCTGCTAGGAGGGGGTGACTGAGGTTGCTGCTCGGAACCCTGCTCGCGTCCCACACTAGCATGGACACCACCCGCCGCAGGTTTGCTGGTCGCGGGAGGGGAGCCCTTAAGGCCAACCAACCTAGGGTTAGCCTCGGTGATTAAGTTTTTCACACTCTTAGCAGCATTGGACATACTAGCTAAGAGTGCTGCCCTCGACTCCATTCCTGGAGTGGGGGTCGAGCGCAACCATGGACCTGGAGTATAGTGGAATAGTAGAATATTATGACAAGGAAAAATTTAAAGGGCAAGAACTACTGGTTTAAGGCTCGTTATTCCCCTTACCTCCTCGGGTGAATGCCAAGTTGTTCGCAGCAATGTCAGGTGTGAGAAAGTATTCTAGGTGATACTTCCCCACATTGGAGATATGGGTGGTCTCAGACAGAAACGTGCGTCCAGTCTCCTGATGGAAAAAGTGGAAGAACCCCGTACCGTCCTGGTTGGGGTTGGACTTAAGGTCAAAAAGATAATTGACCTCATGAGGAGAGGGGGCTGGCCAATTCTTAAGTTTGTAAAGGATATAGAGCGCAGTTAGCATCCTATATCCGTTCGGGGTAATCTGAAAAGGGGCCACCCCGAAGTAATTAGCCACCCCTTGGAAAAATGAATGCAGAGGCAAGGTGGCACCCACCTCAATATGATATCTCGACTAGGCGCTGAAAGCCCCCCCTGGCAGGTTGGCTCGCTGGTCGATGGAAGGCCTGACTAGGGTCACCTCCGTCAGATTGTATTTAGTTAAATAATTGGAGACCATGCGAATGGTCACCGTACTCGGAGATACCACGTGCCACTCGATTGTCGGCTGGTCGGCATGACGAGGACGGGCACGCGCCTGAACTTCGGTCTCAAGAGGAAATTCTCGTCGACCACTGGTCGAGGGGGCGTCGGCAGGAGGCTGACTTGGAGAAGGGTTGCGTCTTTTTCTGGCCTTGGTTTTTGTTCTGGCCATTTTCTGGGTAGGAGCTGGTGGAGGATTTGGGTTAGAGCGTGAGAATGGGATATCTAGAATTAACGTGGATGGATTTTCTTCGCCTTCGAGCAGTTGGGCTAAGAGATCGTCTTCGATAGGTCTTTCTCCTCCCCAAGGGTCTTGCATAAGAACTGGAAACAGACAATGGAGGAGATAAGACAATCCGCGAAGTAGTGTTGGGAAGCTGGGATAATGTTGCTCGTGCCTTAATAACCAGCAACATCCTAATCCTACGCTAACTTCAACGTGGGTAAATAACAAAAAAGAGCAGGGAAAGAAGAACGTTTTCTGGGCAGAACTTTTTTCAAACTCCCAAAGAGCGGGAAAAAATTTCAGTTTTTTCATCTAGCTTAAAGGTTGAATCTTTCGACAACCTAACGTCCCAAATCGGAAACTCTATCTATCAAAGTACTGGACTGACCCATACAAGGTATAAAAATGCAGTTTTGCAGAATGTCAGGCGATTTGTATCATAAACCCTAAAAACCCTATTCAAGAGCACAAAGATAGCATGCATGGCGTAATACAGAGCTTAAAGGATGGAATCCTTACCTGAGAGAAGGAGGAGATGCAGAGGAAAAGGAAAACTTAAGGCGGAAGACCTGCGGCACGACGTCGGACTGGTTTTCGAAGCTCTGAACAACTGGGGCAATTTCTTGAAATTTTTGACAAGAATGACGGGTAAAGATTTCTTGAAAAAGAAGGAAGGCTACTTATAAAGATCGAAGGGGTAGCCCAAAAGACGGTAATCCTCACTTCCCACTTTCGAAACGTGGGGAAGTGGACAAGCCGTCAGATTGCGTTTTTGGAAACCGAAAAGACTTGATTAGGCATGATTATGTCACAGTTTTCGAAAGCGCACGAGAATTCTGACAGATGTGGGAAGACGAACGGTTGTTCCCTTAAGTTTCTTTATTACTGGTCGCACTAAACAAACTTGGGGGGCAAATGTTATCCCCAAAAATCAGAAGCGAATGACATGGCAGGAATTAATTGCACGTGGCTGACACCTTGCAAAACCTGTGTTCGACCATCGACCAGGAAGGTGTTCGGAGTTACGTAACCGATCTCTCCATACGACCAGTCTGGTCGTAGGCACGCAACACGCGGAGGAAATCTTAGGCAGTTATGATGGAATCCGAAATTCTCTCCCATGATTTCTTGAATATCCGATTATTTAGGAAATAATATCTCTAACAAATCAAGGAAAATCTTCCCTAAGCTTATAAATAGAATAAGAGGACTCAGGGAAAGAGGGGACTCTTATTTTCTCTTTTCAGACTTCTAAATCACTTGTGATTAGAAATATCATAGAAATCATATTGTATTTGTTCTTCAGAGGCTAGTGAAACTCATTGAACCCTAGTTCTTTGATCACTCCTTTGAGTTTTACATCAATAACAATCTAAGTGGACGTAGGTTATTACCAGATCCTGGGGCCGAACCACTATAAAACATCGTATTCTTATTATTTTCGCTATTACGTTCTTTCCAACGCATTCATCCACGTCAAGTGTTTTGACTCCGTGTCAGTTGCCCAA
Source organism: Humulus lupulus (assembly GCF_963169125.1). NCBI lineage: Eukaryota > Viridiplantae > Streptophyta > Magnoliopsida > Rosales > Cannabaceae > Humulus > Humulus lupulus. Next base: position 237,080,880 of record NC_084794.1, read on the forward strand.
AATCAGGGTCAACAGATGTACTTTGCATTTTTGTTATGCTTGAAAATAAAGAAGAGAAAAGAAAAGAAAAGTGTTAGTTTTGAAAGAAAAGCAAAGAAATTCGGCATTTTTCACAAGGCCAGAAGCCCAGCCTAGCCGTTTCCCTCACTGTCAAGACACCTGGGCCTGCCAGCTGCCCCAAACCTCACCTGGGCTCGCCTGCCAGGTCCTTCACTAGGCCCACGAATCCAGTCACCCCAACCCGGCCCGCCTGCCCAGCCTTCCAAGCCAGGCCAAACACCGAAGCCCCAACTACCTCCTTGCCAGGCCCACGCCTGCCACACACCCCCTTCCCCCCCCCCCCCCCCCATTGTTCTTATTGAGCCCAACAAATGCCTCCTTGTCCCCTTAGGTCCAAAAATGCCACATTTTTACCCAAGTTTTCTACAAATTTTACCCCAAAATCATCATCACCCCTAGAATTTACCTCTACATGCCATACTTACTTTATTTAATTAATCTAATCAATTTAATTAATTTAATTTGATTATTTTAATACTCTCATTTTGGCTATAATATATGGAATTTCAAGACCATTTTAGGGTGCTTAATTTTTGGATACCATAATCTTTTCTATCATTCTCTCTTCCATTTTAGTGTTTTTCAAGAGAATTTTTCAAGTATGTCTTCTCTTTATTTTGTAATTTCTATTCTAGTTATGAGTTTCTAATCTTTTTAGGGTTTATACCTTTTTGGACCCTGTGTTTTTTTTCATTACCTGTTTGGACCCTGTGTTTTGACAAATTACTTTTTGGACCCTATGTTTTGTAAAATGGTTAAAATAGAACCCTAAACCCAATTTTGGTCAATGTTTTCTCAAATAAAATCACAAATAATTTACCAAACTAACAATTCAGAACAAAAAGAAAAATTATTATGCTTAAAAACTGTGTTGTTATATTCAAATTTTTTTTCAACAAAATTGAGTTTAGGGTTCTATTTTAACCATTTTACAAACACATAAGGTCCAAAAAGTAATTTTTCAAAGCACAGGGGCCAAATAGGTAATAGGACAAAACACAGGGTCCAAAAAAGTATAAACCCATCTTTTTAAGATTATTAAGGTGATCATGAAACAATATGTAACTAGATATTATTTATTTTGTATGTTGATTTCCCATTTGTGCAACAAAGTTTATGGATTTTTCTTCTTCAAATATCTTCTTTCATCTTGAATATCATGTATTTTTTTATTGTTAGCACATATTTACACTTTGTTCAAAATTATAATATTCTTTTATTAAGGTGTGTCATTAAATTGTGCACATCAAATGCTTAGAACAAAAATATTATGTTTTTCCTTATAAATAATATTCATTGATTTATTTGTTGTTTCTTTAAATTGGTTCACACTAAATACTTTGAAATTATATCTTAAAAAAGTGAATATAAATCCTATATTTTTATAAGAACTTGTGCTTAAATAGAAAATCTAATTTGAATAAGTGATTGTTTGATTAATTTCTACTATTACTAAAACTTGGGAATCAATGTACTTATAAATATTATTGAACTTATATTTTGTGGATTCTATTATCTTAATAATCTTTCTTCTACCATCTTGTTTACAATTATTAATTTAGTTATATATATTGTCTTGAATATCTTTATTATTATCTTTTATTTTATTTTCTTTATACTAAAATCTCATCAATCTTTGGAGCTAGCTTAGAATTTATTAATTTTGGTTTAAAATAGTTTTCTTTTTTATTTTAGACAACTCCTTTGGGTTCGACATCCTGGCTTACTGTAGCGTCCCAGAATTTTAGATATTGGTCAAAGTCGAGATTTAGTTAGAAACTCGTGGAAATAGTTATGGATTTTATAAGTTTAACCTATGGTTTAGAAATATTAATTTTATCATAAGGTTTGATTAATGAATATAGTTCTAAGAATATTATTTATTATAACCTAAGGTTTATATAAATTAAATAAGAGTGTGACACTTGTCACAAGCATTTTTATTAAGGATTTAAGTATTTTTGATGAATAGTTTAATTAATAGAAAGATCTAGAAGCTCTAGAACCTTCCATCATCTGTTAGGATCACATTTTACTTAGTCAAATTAGTTTTAATCAATTTCAAATTATCCTGTAATGTGCAAAAATGTGTTTGAAATATCAGCGTATGCTGATATATCACAACTATAAGGGTCGATATATTGTCTATATTGATACAAAAAACACGTTGACTTTGCACAAATGAAACCATGGACCCTCGGGATCAGGGTAGGGGCTAGGCGATATATCAGCTCCAGTGGCTATATTTGAGTTGTTCATAAAATTCTAAACTAGAAATAACCCTCAACAACCTTGACTCGTTCTTGAACGTTTTTTACCGAGTTCTGGGCATCTGTTGAACATATAATTCAAATTTATTCATTTTTAATCATTTATTTATTCATTTTAAAGGAGTTAGTTTCACTCCTTGAACTCTATAAATAGGAACCTTCACTCAGCCATTCTGTTCATCATTCAAGCAGAGTTCAAAGCCTCCAAGCTGCTAAGTTTATTCTAGAGAGAAACACTAGGGTATTGGGGTTAAAGCTTTCAAATCTAAAGCTTTTATAAACTCATGGGAAGTAAGTTTTTGTGTGATTTCGGTGTTCGAGGTGTAGATCGACGTTCTAAACTATCCAAGGTATTCATTGTCTTCAGGTTTAGTTCACTATAGTTACTATTATTCTTTCATTTTCTTCAAATCCTAACTTGTGATAGTGACTTTTGGTTAGGTGTTCAATTACTTTGAAACATAAGGTTTTCGGTAAGTTCTTATCTAAATGGTTTAGATCTTCTCTTCAACTTCATTTCTTTAGAAACTTATGGTTTCTTTATGTTTGGTTTTAGGAGTTTCAATTCAGCTCTTGTCTCCAATATTCCGGTTTTCGGTAAGGAAAATTAGGTAGTTTAGTATTATGACCTAGTTTATGTTTTGTATGACCTAACATTTCAGGTACAATAAAGGGGTAAGTGTGTCTGGACCTAAGGTGTCCAATGATGTATGGCGGACTATGTCCGGTAGGCTTAGTTGCCAAAACTTTATGACAGACCTAAGTGATGTCCAGTGTATGACAGACTTATGTCCGAGGCTTAATTGCCACCCCTGTGTAAACACTTATCTTTTTATTATATTTGACTTGTTATTATGACCCATAGTTACGATTATGATTATGACTTATGACCCATAGTTATGATTATGAGTATGACTTATGACCTATGATTTATGACCTATGAGCTATAGTTATGATTATGACTTATGACTTATGACCTATGACTTATGACTTAGAGTATGTTTTATGATTTATGACTTAGTTATGATGTAGAATTATGAATTAAGCTATGACATGACCTATAGGTTTGTGTTGTTTATGACTTTGGTGAAATTTATGATATGTTTGATTATATGACTAACTCTTGTTTGTATTTTCCTTACTGGGCTTAGAAGCTCACTCATTATGATGTTGTTATTTCAGGAAATTAAGGATAGAAAGGCTGGTGGCGAGTGGGACCTAAGAGCTTCGTGATGTACTCATGGGGACCATATAGTCGAGGTAGATCAAGCAGGCCTATTTATTTATTTTTATCAAAGAATGTTATTTTAAAGTTTTATTTAAATGTTGCTCATTTTTATGTTAAAGACAATTATTTTATTTTTTGTAAAACCATGGATCAATGTATGTATTTATTTTCAAGTTTTTATTCAATAAAAGAGCAATATTTATGAATTATGACCCAATGATGTGTTCTCGATAATTTATGAGAAATTAGGGCGTTACACTTACACGATCACTATTCTATATGCACGATTCATGCACTTGCGATATAAATATTTAAAACATACCCATTTTGGGTCCATCAAGTTTTTGGCGCTATTGCCGGGGAGTTGCAAGAAAAGAAACAAACTTTTTCTCAAGGTTAGTGAATTCTTCTACTAGTTATTTTAATTTTTGCACTTAAAAATAACTATATACACAAAAATATATAAAATATATATATAAAAACTAAAAAAAAAAGAAAATTTGGGACGGTTCAACCACCCATAAAAAAAACTTACTTATATATATTTATTATTATTTTTTTGTAATTAACGGCACTTGTGCCTCCTAATTTTGTTGTAATTTTTATTTAATGTATATCTTTGTTAGTTGATAACACTTGTGCTTCCTAACATTTGTTGTAATTTTCTTTATTTATCTTGTTATTATAGTTTTGTGCAATTTACTAGTTGATGGCAATTTTGCCTCCTAGTCTTTTACCTTATGTTTTAATTGATGGCACTTGTGCCTCATAATTTTTACCTTATTGTTATGGTTGATGGCATGCTATGCCTCCCTACACTTACCTAATTTTTGATAGCCTTATTTAATTTTACCTTATTTTTCTTTGTCTCTTATCATATTATTATGTAATTGTGAAAAATACTTGAAATAAAAAACCTAAATCTTGTCCTTTCACCATAAGCAATCTTTGCTTAAAGGAAATTTGAAAAAAATTCTCAATCCGCCTCTACTAATTAACCTCGGTAAGTTGTTAGTAGTTTGCGAGTAAGTGGAATCAAATAGGCCTGGGGACAAGTAAACCATAAAAATTATATTGTTGTGAAATCTCTAAAAATTCTAAGTATGCTCTGTGGTTGCGGTTTTAACTGATCTTCCACATCAGAAAATTGTTTGTTTGAGATTATCTTTGTTCCCTTGTTTGTGAAAATTGTATGCATCATTGAAAACGTAACTCTAAAAATCGATTAGTAAAAGGACGTTTATCTTTGTTTGAAATTGAAAGTGTAAGTAAAAATTTGAGCATCATGAAACCAATTGCTAATATTACTAGAAATCCTGTTGATGAAAATGTTGTGCCTGAAAAAACCTTGCTTGAATATTTTGCACCTATTTCATCTAATGCTCCTTCATGTATTGTTTTTCCTACCACTTTTGCTACCCATTTTGAGCTTAAACCATCAATCATTCAATTGTTGCCATCTTTTTATGGGTTAGATAGAGAGGATCATTACATGCATGTCAAAGATTTCTTAGAAATTTGCTCAACATTTAAATTTCAAAAAATTTCTTATTAGTCGGTCAAACTAAGATTATTCCCTTTTTTTATTAAAAGACAAATCAAAAGCTTGGTTAAATTTCCTTCCCACGGGGTCTATAACTACATGGGATCAACTTTATAATAAATTCCTGCTTAAATTTTTTCCTATGTCTAAAACTGATACTCTAAGGAGAGAAATCTCTGTGTTTTTTCAAAACGATAATGAAGAGTTTTATGAATGTTGGGAAAGATTTATTAATAAAATTTCCTCATCATGGTTTTGAAAAATGGAGACTTGTAAAATATTTTTATGATGGTTTGACTCCCTCTAATCGTCAAATGATTCAATCTATGCATACCAGAATTTTTTTAAAATTTCAAGGACAAGAGGCTTGGGACGCCCTTGAAGATTTATCTGTCAATTCACAACAATGGAATTGTTTTGATATTAGGTCTAGGTCAACTAATTCACCAAAAAGAGGAGGAAGTATGAAGTAAGAGATGAATTAGACTTAAGAACATCCTTAGACAAATTAGCGAGAAAAGTATAAGCATTAGCCATAAGCCAAACTATAAATTCTCCAATACAACCAAGAAAAGATGTTAGTTCTATATGTTCTAATCCTTGCCATAATGCCCAATCATGTCCTTCCTACCAAGAAGCCTTTTCTAAGGAGGCCAATGATCTTCATGCTTATGGGAAACAAATGATAGCCCATTTTCATCCACTTATAATCCAAATTGGAGAAGCCATCCAAAATTTTCATGGAGACAAAACCAACCTCCAATGAATCAAGGGCACCAATACAACACGCAAAACCAACTCATTCCCCACAAAATCAACCATATCATCAACAAAGGAAATCTTTCTTAGAAGATACTTTACAAAAATTTATGCAATCCACTCAACAAATCCTACAAACTCAGTCTCAATCAATTACCAAACTCGAGACACAAGTAAGACAACTCGCTACTGCTTTACCCGATAGAGAAAAAGAAACATTCCCTAGTCAATCTATCCCAAATACAAAAGGTCAATATGAGATAGGAAAGTCTAGTCATAATGGATAAGTCAAATCAATTTCAACTCTTAGGTCTGGAAAGAACACTGTCAAACCCGTTTACATACTCGAGGTTGAAAAAGAAAAATAAAAGAGTCAACCATCTAGTTCTAATGCCAATGACTCTTCAAATGAGGATACTCCAATCCATCCTTTCATTCCAAATGCCCCATTCCCACAAAAAATACTTCCAATTAAAAAAGGCGGCCAATATAATGACATCTTAGAAGTTTTTAAACAAGTTAGTATCAATATCCATTTCTTAGATGCCATTAAACAAATTCATGCCTACTCTAAATTTTTTAAGGATCTTTGTACTGTAAAAAGAAACACTAATGTTCCTAAAAAGGCGTTTTTAACTGAACAAGCTTGTAATGCCCCGAAATCCCTAATGCGGTTTAATGGCTGGATTAGTAGGCGGGGAGGGCAATAATTATTTTATTATGCCATTAAATGATTATATGCATGTCTTTGTGAATTATATTATAATATGATGTTAAATGCATGCATGTGGGTCCACATTTTATGACAGGGGTATTTTGGTAATTTGGCCCGTTGAGGAATTGTATATTTGTATGCATGTCGGTGATATATTGTTGAGGCCACATTATAATGTGGATTTTTTCGAGCTATTCGACATGATATGATCTTTGAATATTAAGTAGCGGTTTAGTCATAACGGGATTAAGTTTGAGTCTCGGGGTGATTTAATGATTAGAGCGTTGCCAGGAATTAAAGGGTAACTGGATATGAATTAGTGGTATTTGGGAATATCGAGAATAGCAGGAATTGGAGGGTGTTAATTATGATTAACGAAATAGGTTGGAAAGGATGATTTTACCCTTGGGAGTTTTTAGAAACTCTTTATTTGACCTAGGGGAATTACGGTCATTTGGCTTGAGATATGTATGACTTTGGTAACCTGTAGAAAATAGAACTAAAAACAGAGCAAGGTTTCTCTCTCACCCGTACATCATCTTCCCTCTATCTTCCTTTGGAATTTTTGGTCCCAAATTGAAGAATTAAGATAGGAAATCAAGGTTTGGAGGTTATAGACTTGATTCATCCATTGAAGGGGATTCAAAACCAGTTTGAGGTAAGATATTATCCATGAATTTCAAGAGTTTCTTTGTTTTTCTTATAGTTTTCAGCCTATAGATTTTGATGTGGATAGTTGGAATCAATGGGAGGTTTTGGGTTTGGATGCTTGGGTTTTGATGAGCGTGTGATGTAGATGGAGATTTGGGGTTGAATTGGATGTTTTGGTAAGGTTTGGGATTGGTTTGGAAGGTTGGTTTCATGGGGAATCCCAAGGAGGGAAAAACAGGGTTGTTGCTGGTCTGAAGCTGGCGCCCCAGCGCTATACAAGGCAGAGGCTAGGGCCTCTTTGCCTTGGGTCAGCGCCCCAGCGCCAATGGGCAGCACCCCAGCGCTAGTCCAATTTTAGGGGATGTCATTTTTAGGGCTCGGGATGGTTTTTAAGGCTCGGGGGTTGGTTCCTTTACCCCGTTTGAGAAGATTGAGAGTCCCGAGAGTGTGGAATTGATCCCGGGAGTGTGGTTTTAGATTGTGAACCATTCATTGATTTATTTTATTAATGGTTTCAAATTGGTTATGAATAGGTGACCGCTAAGAAATCTAAAGGTTGATCATTCTCAAGGGTCGTTCTTATATTATTTCTCGCTCGAACCTGAAGTAAGAAAACTGCACCTCGTATGGATGATTGTTGTTGAGGCATGTTGGTTGATAAATGTGGACATTCATTGCATATTAAATGCTCAGCAGAGCTTGCTTACTTGTGTATGGCACTGATTAGTCAGGGATGACACTGGTCGCATATTACTGACCTGTGAGTCAGAAACGGCATAAGCATCCTGAACGCATGGCCGATTTAAGATTAGTTCTAATCGATATCAGCGTTGAATGACTCTAGGAGCATTAATGCTGGACCGACCCTAAGGTCGATAAAACTTATAAGCGCTTGACTAGTCTAAGACTAGTTACTCAGAGCTAGGGCCAAAGGCCTAGGTGACAACTTGTCACATGGCTAGGGAGCGGAATCCCATGGTTGTGACTCTTTAGTCACAAGGTAGGTTATGTTGGTGACTAATCATCAAGCACCTATCTTGTTTAAGCTAGTGAAAGGTTCACTTATTTAGAAAGCCCCGGTGACCCTATCATCACATGGCTAGAGGGACTGGAACCCACCTCAGTGACTTTTGCGACTGTCACTCATCTGTTTTGGACTGAAAGTCCTGAATAATGATTATGATCATTGTTAATACCATATTCATGCTATATTGTGTTTTCTTGCTGGGCCTTGGCTCATAGGTGCTATGTGGTGCAGGTAAAGGGAAAGAAAATCTCACCTAGCTTTGAGTGGAGAGCTTAGGTGGTGTTGTGTACATATGCGGCCGCTTGACCACCACGGCCAAGGAGTTCTTAGAGGAACTAGGGGGTTTACCCTATTTTTGCCGCTTATGTCGGCTGGTTTGTAAATTTGAAATAGTAATGACCATTTTGAGCTGTAAATAACTTGTAAACGTTTTGATGGGCCCATGAACACTTTTATGTTTTAAATAAAATATATCCTTTCCTTTTGATTGGTTTTTCTACCGTAGCCTATTAATAACACTTAGAAGCACATTTTTAACCAAAGGACTCGGGTAGCGAGTTAAATTTCCGGTTCATCGTTCACCATAATTGTTCTGGGGTAACCAGAGCGTTACAAAGCTAGTTCCATTATTCAATATAAGAGCCTTGTTAAATATAAAGATCCTGGGTGTCCCACAAAATTTCATTGGTGATCATTTTATTAACAAGGCTTTACTTGATTTGGGTGCTAGTGTGAATTTATTTCCTTATTCTGTATATAAGCAACTTGGTCTTGGTGAACTAAAACCTACTTCTATAACTCTTCAATTAGCCGATCGTTCTGTTAAAATTCCTAGAGGCATTATAGAAGATGTTTTGATAAAAGTTGATAAATTTAACTTTCCTGTTGACTTCATTATTCTTGATACTCAACCTTTGGAAAATGTGCATGCACAAATTCCTATCATTTTAGGTAGACCATTCTTAGCCACATCTAATCCAATCATTAATTGACGTAATGGCGTTTTAAAATTATCTTTTGGAAATATGACTGTTGAATTAAATGTATTTAATGTCTCAAAATCTTTTAAGTGTGAGGAAGTGCATGAAGTTAACATGATTGCGAATATTTTTGAAGATGATGGAAATGACTTGCATGTTGATGATTCCATGAATGATATGAATTATTTGTTAGAGTCTATGCCCTTAAATGATACCATAATTGAACCTTTTTCACCCCTAGAGAATATTCGCTCAATTTCCGAATATCCAAAGTTAGACCTAAAACCTTTGGCAGAAAATTTAAAATATGCTTTTCTAGGAAAGTTTGAAACCTTACCTGTTATCATAGCATCTGCCCTAGATAAAGAACAAGAAGATAAATTGTTAGATGTCCTTTGAAAATATAAACAAGCCATAGGTTGGACCATTGGAGACATTAAAGAAATTAGCCAATCCATATGTATGCATAGAATCCATCTAGAAGAGAATTCAAAAACCTCTCGGGAATGTCAAGGAAGGCTAAATACAAATATGAAAGAAGTAGTTAGAGAAAAGGTCATTAAATTATTAGACGTAGGTATCATTTACCCTATTTCTGATAGTCAATTGGTTAGTCCAATTCAAGTTGTGCCTAAGAAGTCTGGGATCATAGTTGTTGAAAATGAGAAAAATGAATTAATCCTTACTCGAGTACAAATGTGGTGGAGAGTGTGCATAGACTATAGAAAGCAAAATAATGTTACTAGAAAAGACCATTTTCCATTACCTTTTATTGAGAAAATGCTTGAATATTTAGCTGGCCATGCATAGTATTGCTTTCTTTATGGGTATTTGGGATATAACCAAATCCCCATTGCCCTAGAAGATTCAAGAAAAGACTACATTTACATGCCCTTTTGGGACTTTTGCCAATCGTCTTATGCCTTTTGGGCTATGCAATACACCTGCGACTTTTCAAAGGTGTATGTTTCAATTTTTTCTGATATGGTTGAAAGATTTCTTGAAGTGTTTATGGATGACTTTTCTGTATTTGGTTCTTCCTTTGATGAATGTTTGCACCATCTTTCACTTGTTTTAATTCGTTGCAAAGAGAAAAAACCTTGTGCCTAACTAGGAAAAATGTCATTTTATGGTTAAAAAGAATTGTTTTAGGTCATGTAATCTCATCTGAGGGAATATAAGTTGATAAAGCCAAAGTTGATCTTATTTCAAAACTTCCCCCACCTAAAACTGTGAAAGAAATTAGATCATTCTTAGTCCATGCTGGTTTCTATAGAAGATTTATAAAAGACTTTAGCAAAATTTCTCGGCCTTTATGCCATTTACTTGGAAAAGAAAATGCTTTTGTCTTTAATAATGATTGTCATGTTGCCTTTGAGAAATTGAAAAATTTGTTAACTACTGCACCCATTATTCGACCCCCTAATTGGAAAATACCTTTTGAAATAATGTGTGATGCTTCTGATTATGCTATAGGTGTTGTCTAAGGACAAAGGCTTGAAAAAATATCTCATGTAATTTACTATGCTAGCAAAACTTTAAATGATGCTCAATTAAATTATTCCACAACTGATAAAGAATTGCTTGTTGTTGTTTTTGCATTGGAGAAATTTAGATCTTATTTGTTAGGGTCTAAAATTGTTGTCTATTCTGATCACGCTGCATTAAAATATCTCTTGTCGAAAAAAGATGCTAAGTCTCGTTTGATCCGTTGGATCCTGCTTTTACAAGAATTCGACTTAGAAATACGTGATAAAAAGGGATCTGAAAATGTTGTTGTTGATCATTTATCTAGACTAGTTGTTGAAACTATACATGATTCCACTTCTATCACTGAAACTTTTCCTAATGAACAATTGATGCATGTTTCTTCTTTGCCTTGGTATGCTGATATTGTAAATTATTTGGTCACTAAAGAAATACCATCTCATTGGTCTAAGCATGATAAATCTAAATTTTATTCTAATGTGAATTCTTTTATTTCGGATGATCCTTACTTATTTAAATACTGCCCTGATCAAATAATTAGAAGATGTATTCCAAATTGTGACCCATCTAAAATTACATCTTTTTGTCACGATCATGCTTGTGGAAGACATTTTAGTGGTAAGAAAGCAGCTGCTAAAGCTTTACAATGTGGTTTTTATTGGCCTACTATCTTTCATGATACATATGTGTATTGTAAAGCTTGTGAACATTGCCAAAAGTTAGGAAGTTTAACTAGATGAAACATGATGCCTTTGAATCCTATTCTTATAATTGACATATTTGATGTTTGGGGCATTGATTTTATGGGACCATTTCCTAACTCTTTTGGTAATCTTTATATTCTTGTTGGAGTTGATTGTGTGTCTAAATGGGTTGAAGCTATTGCATGCCACACTAATGACCATAAAGTTGTGCTTCGGGTTTTGAAAGAAAATATATTTTCCTATTTTGGTTCACCACGTGCTATCATTAGTTATAACGGTACACACTTTTGTGATAAGCCATTTGAACATTTGATGAAACAATATGGCATTACACATAAAGTCTCAACACCATATCACCCACAAACTAGTGGTCAAGTTGAAGTGTCTAATATGGAAGTTAAGCACATTTTAGAAAAAACTGTGAATCCAACTAGAAAAGATTGGTCCTTAAAACTCACTGATGCATTATGGGTGTATCTTACCGCATACAAAACACCCATTGGCATGTCACCCTACAGAATTGTGTATGCGAAGGCGTGCCACTTACCTGTTGGGTTAGAAGATAGAGCCTTTTGGGCTATTAAGCAGTTAAATTTTTCTTTAAACAAGGCAGGTGAGAAAAGAAAGCGTCAACTAAATGAACTAGAAGAAATTAGGAATGATGCATATAACTATTCAAGAAAGTATAAGGATCGTATGAAATTTTTCCATGCTAAAAATATTTTGAGAAAAGATTTTTATCCAGGTCAAAAAGTCCTTTTATGCAACTCTCTGTTGCATTTATTTCCAGGAAAATTACGTTCTAGGTGGACCGGTACCTATTAGTTCAAGTTGTTTTTCCACATGGGGCTATCGAAATTGAAAATTCTAACAATGGTGATATTTTTAAAGTTAATAGGCAAAAATTAAAACCATTTTACAATTAAAAACTGATGAAGTGGATGAGATCCTCCTTGAGGATCCTATTTACCAAGCTCTTTGATTCCTATTGATCTTGATAACTTGTGTTGTATTTGTTTTATGTATGATTTAATTTTTGTTTGTTGTATCTTTTACTCGCTTGGCGATGAACCGTATCGAGGTATGACTATTCTAAATTCTAACATCTTTTACTTTTCAAATTCTATTTATATTTTGATACATTGAGGACAATGCTTAAATTGAGTTTGGGGGTAGTGAGTTTAATGGTTGTTTACCATTCATTATGTTGAATATGAGGGTAGAATTGTGTTAAGTTTGTGTTGAAGAAAAAAAAAATTGTTTTATTATGCTTTGTGTTGTTTTGTTTAAAAAATAATAATAAAAAACTTGGTGATATCTGTTATTTCCAATGATAAAAACCTTGATTGAGTGTGATTGTAGTTCTCTTGAAAATATGAATAATTCTTAAGCTTTATTTCTAATTATTGGGTCAATTTTGCTTAAATTACATATATATATTCCATAATAGAACACTTCTATTTTTTTTTTATAAGTTTATATGAAAAATAATTGTTCATAAAAATATAATTTAGAAAACAAGATTGACTATTTGATTAAATACACAAGCTTAATCTATATTCATAAGTTTTTTTAGAGCTATTATCATTGTGCAATATTTTAGGAAATACTTAAGATATCACCAATAAAAAAAAATTGTGTTTAAATTGTCTATTGATTGAGGACTAGCAAAATTTTAAGTTTGGGGGTGTGGTAACTCTACAAAATAGAGTTATTTTACCACTTTTGTTTTTATGTAATTGTTGCTTAGTCTTTGAGTTTTTAATTAATTTATTAAGTTTTTAAAAATAATTTTGAATTTATTAGTCTTATTGTAATTTTATCGATTTTTGTGTGTTTATTATAATATGTTGCAGTTTAATTATTTGAAATTAGTGTTGTTAGATTAAAAGTTAAAAATGTGATTTTATTGAACTTAATTGCCAAAGTAAATTAAATTTTAATTAATATTTTCATGGACTTAATATAATTTATTTTATAATTGAAAATATTTGATTATAATTTAATGTTTACTTATTTTGTAGGATGTACTTTGCATTTCTGTTATGCTTGAAAATAAAGAAGAGAAAAGAAAATAAAAGTGTTAATTTTGAATGAAAAGCAAAGAAATTTGGCATCTTTCACAAGGCCCGAAGCCCAGCCCAACCGTTTCCCTCTCTGCCCAGACGCCTGCGCCTACCAGCTGCTCTAAACCCCACCTGGGCCCGCCTGCCTGCTCCTCCACCAGACCCACGAAACCTGCCACCCCAGCCCGACCTGCGCTTCTAGAAGCCCCAGCCCGCCTGCTAGGCTTCCCAGCCAGGCCCAACGCTGAAGCTCCAGTAGCCTCCCTTCCAGGCCCACCCCTGCCACCCCCCCCCCCCCCCCCCCACCCCCTTTTTTTGTAATTTATTGAGCCCAACAAATGCATCCTTGTCTCCTTGTCCCCTTAGGTCCAAAAATGCCACATGTTTACCCAACTTTTCTACAAATTTTACCCCAAAATCATCATCACCCCTAGAATTTACCTCTACATGTCATATTTACTTTATTTAATTAATCTAATCAATTTAATTAATTTAAGTTGATTATTTTAATACTCTCATTTTGGCTATAAATATGAAATTTCAAGACCATTTTAGGGTGCTTTACTTTTGGATAGCATCATCTTTTCTACCATTCTATCTTCCATTTTAGTGTTTTTCAAGAGCATTTTTCAAGTATGTCTTCTCTTTATTTTGTAATTTCTATTCTAGTTATGAGTTTCTAATCTTTGTAAGATTATTAAGGTGAGGATGAAACAATATGTAACTAGATAGTACTTATTTTGTATGTTGATTTCCCATTTGTACAACAAAGTTTATGGATTTTTCTTCTTCAAATATCTTCTTTCATCTTAAATATCATGTATTTTTTATTGTTAGCACATATTTACACTTTGTTCTTCATTAGTGCAAAATCATAATATTGTTTGATTAAGGTGTGCTATTAAATTGTGCAAATCAAATGCTTAGAACAAAAATATTATGTTTTGCCTTATAAATAATATTCATTGATTTATTTGTTGTTTCTTTAAATTGATTCACACTAAATACTTTGAAATTATATCTTAAAAAGTGAAGATAAATCGTATATTTTTAAAAAATCTTGTGCTTAAATAGAATATCTAATTTAAATAAGTGGTGGTTTAATTAATTTCTACTATTACTAAAACTTGGGAATCAATGTACTTATAAATATTATTGAAAATATATTTTGTGGATTCTATTATCTTTATAATCTTTCTTCTACCATCTTGTTTACAATTATTAATTTAGTTATATATATTGTCTTTAATATCTTTATTATTATCTTTTATTTTATTTTCTTGATACAAAAATCTCATCAATCTTTGGAGCTAGGTTAGAATTTATTAATTTTTGTTTATTAATTAAATATAAAGTTGGTAATCATAAAATACGAAATTTCATTCGGTATCAGAGTAGATCACTAACTCTTAGTGAGATCTTGTGGTTATTTTTATTCAATTTAATTTGTCTTGTGTACGATGTTTTTCTTTGCAGGAGGAAGTTCCATAACTCAACCTCGTCTACTGAATGATATTAACTATCCTTATTGGAAAGTCAGAATGAGGGCGTTTATCAAGTCACAAGATGAAAGAGCTTGGAGGTCTGTACTATCTGGATGGACTCCACCAACTGATAAAGACAAAGAAGGTAATACTAAGGTAAAGCCTGAACTCAAATGGTCTACTGAAGATGAAAAATTGTATGGTTACAATAATAAGGCTTTTCATGCAATATTTAATGGAGTTGGTGAAGGATTTATAAAATTTATTTCTTCTTGTGAGTCTGCAAAAGAGGCTTGGCAAATCCTTCAAACTTAATTTGAAAGGACTGTTGATGTCAAAAGATCACGCTTTACCATGTTACAAACTAAATTTGATGAATTGAGAATTTTAGAATCTGAAACTTTATCTGAGTTTTATGAAAAATTGTCTGACATTGCTAACGGGTTTTTTGCATTGGGTGAGAAACTTGATGAATCTGTTTTAGTTCGAAAAATAGTTCGTGTGCTTCTAGATAGATTTGACACAAAACTTCTTACAATGGAAGAAGCAAAGGATTTTGACAAAATGAAGGTTGAAGAGCTAATGGGCTCTTTGAGAATGTTTGAACTAAACCAACAGATCAAGCAAAAAGACAAGCCGAAATTCTCAGGTGAGAAAAATAAAGGTGTTGCTTTTAAAGCTCTTGAAATATTTTGTTTCTGATAATGAGGAGGATTAAGAAATGGCCTTGTTGACAAGAAATTTCCAAAAATTCATGAAAAATGTTAGCAACAAAAAGAATCTGTCAAAATTCCCTAAAGGTAACACATCTTCTAAACCTTTTAATTCTACAAACAAAAAGGGTATCCAATGCAGAGAATATGAAGGTTTTGGTCATTTTCATCCAGAATGGGCCAATATTTTGAAAAAGAAGAAAAAGGGGCTTAATGTCACTTGGAGTGAGGATGAAACCGAAAGCAATGAAGAAGATGAGGGAAATGTTGCTTTAACCTCTGTTTTGCATAGTGTTTTCAGGAAAAACTTGTGTGTTTGAACAATACTATCACTGAAAGTAATATTGATGGTGTAGTCTCAGATTTTGATGAGTTAGAAATCAATGAGAATTCATTGGCTGAATCTTACAAGGTAATGTATGGTAAGTGGGTACAAGTTTATGCTGAAAATCATTTTTTGGCAAAAAATAATAAAAGTTTGTCTCATAACATCAAGGAACTTAAGATGAAAAGAAATGTTAATATGTTAAATCTAGGATCGTCTATTTTTGAAGAAATTCATAACACAAGGCAAAGAAGTCATGCTGGGTTGGGATTTGTTGAACCTCAAATCAAAATGGACAAAAAATTTGTAAAATCTGAGAAAATTTGTACTAGGTGTTTTGATATAACATTGTAGGTGTCTTATACTGCAACTGGGTCTTCTGTACCTACAAAGGAGAAGCGATCAGGTAAGGATGACAAATTTCGTGAACAATCCAGAAAATTTGTTCCCATTTGTCATTTTTGTGGTGTAAGAGGTCACATTCGACTTAGATGCTTTACTTTGCACAATATGTTCAGGTCCAATTATTTTGGAAAAACTAATAAAAATCAAATAAACATTTTTCACCTTAAAAAATATGGATAAAGAAAGAAAAATGTCTTGCTGGTTTTTCTTGCTTTAAAATTGTTGCTGCTCAAATGTGGTATTTTGACAGTGGTTGTTCTAGACACATGATAGGTAACAGAGACTTTCCTGCCAATATTTGACCTATGTAATGTGGTGGCGCGACATTTGGAAATGGATTAGCTGGAAATGTTATTGGGATGGGAATGCTGAATTTTGAAGGCTTACCAAAGCATAAAAATGTGATGTTAGTTGAAGGACTAAAAGCTAATTTACTTAGCATTAGTCAAATATGTGATCAGGGGTATACTATGAATTTTGATAGTGATCATTGTTATGTTCTCGATAGTGATCAACAATGTATTTTACAAGGTTTTAGATCTGCTAATAATTGTTATACTCTCACTCCTGTTCTTACATGTCACTCAGCCATAGATAACACCACTGATCTACTACATGAAAAACTTGGGCACGTAAACTACAAAAATTTGAAAAGGTTGTCAAATGTAGGGATTGTTCTAGGGTTTCCTAAATTATGTAAAGAATCTGTGAGTAAATGTGACCCTTGCCAGCTTGGTACACAATTGAAAGTTAACCACAAATGCATTTCTGATGTTAATACCACCAAGGTTCTTGAATTACTCCACATGGATCTGATGGGTCCAATTAAGGTTGAAATTTTGAATGATAAGAGATATATTTGTGCCTGTGTCAATGATTTCTCTCATTTCACATGGGTTGATTTTTTAAGAGAAAAATATGATACTTTTGATGCTTTTAAATCTCTTTGTTTGAAACTAAAAGTTGAAAAAGACTGCAATATTGGCAAAATAGTTCGAATTAGGAGTGATCATGGGAAATAATTTGAAAATGTTGTTTATGATGAGTTTTGTAAATCTACAGGTCTTTCTAATGAATTGTCCACTCCTAAAACTCCTCAGCAAAATGGAGTTGTGGAAAGAAAGACCTGCACCTTGTAGGAGATGGCCAGGGTGATGTTAAATAGCAAAAAACTTTCCAAGAGATTATGGGCGGAAGCTATCAACACAGCTTGTTATATCATAAATAGAGTGTTTCTGTGTCCATGTACTCTTAAGACCCCTTATTAAATCTGGAAAGGTAAGAAACCCAATGTAATTCATTTTCATCTGTTTGCTTATGCTTGCTATATTCTAAGAGATCGTGAAAACACTGGAAAGTTTGATGCTGAGAGTGACATTAGTGTTTTTATTGGATATTCTATTAACAATAGGGCATATCGTGGGTATAACATGAGAACCCAAACTGTAATGGAGTCTGATAATGTTGTTGTTGGTGATTTCAAGAATTTTTCTAAGTTTTCTACAGATGTTAACATAGAAGACTTGCTGGAAAATCTCCTACACTAACAGAAGATTTGATTGAGCTATCAGAATCTGCATCTGATGCAACAACTTCGAATTCTGTAGCTACAACTGATGATTTTCCATACTCTACATCAGGGAATTAAACAAATCAAACACCAAACATCATCATAGATCCAGTTTAGAAAGAACCATCTTCTAGAGTAAAAAAGAATCATTGTGTTGACCTCATTCTTGGAAATATGGAAGAAAGCATGGTTACTCGAAGAAGGTATGCAAATTTGGTTCAATTTTCATTTTTACTTCATCTTTTGAGCCTAAAAATAAGAAGAAAGCTTTGACGGATGAATCATGGATTCATGCAATGCAAGAGGAGTTGGATCAATTTTCTTGCAATGAAGTTTGGACTCTTGTTCCTAGACCGAGCCATGCCAATGTCATTAGAACAAAATGGATATTAAAAAACAAGAGTGATGAATTTTGCACCATTGTGAGGAACAAAGCAAGATTGGTGACTCAAGGATACACACATGTTGAAGGTATTTATTTTGATGAAACATTTGCACCAGTGGAAAGACTTGAATCCATAAGGCTACTTATATCTATTGCTTGTGTTATTGGATTTGAATTGCAGCAAATGGATGTTAAGTTTGCCTTTTTAAATGGCATTTTTGTAAAACCGTAATTTCTCATAGATTATCGAGAACACAATGTTGGGTCGTAATCGTAAATATTGCTCTTTAATTGAATAAAAACTTAAAAAACTTGAAAATAAATACATGGCCATGGTTTTTTAAAAAATAACATAATTGTCTTTAACAAAAAAATGAGCAATATTTAAATAAAACTTTTTAAAATAACATGTTTTAATAAAATAAAATAAAATAGTCCCGCTTGATATTCCTCGACTATATGGTCCCCAACGAATACATCACGAAGCTCTTAGGTCCCACTCGCCACCGACCTTTCTATCCTTAATCTCCTAAAATAACAACATCATAAGGAATGAGTTTCTAAGCCCGGTAAAGAAAATACAAACAAGGGTAAATCATATAATCGAACATAAAATAAATTCACAAAAGTCATACCAACACAAACCTCTAGATCATATCATAACTTTAGTCATAATTCTAAATCATACTCTAAGTCATAAGTCATAGATCATAAGTCATAAGTCATAACTATAGGTCATAGGTCATAAATCATAATCATAACTATAGGTTATATATCATAATCATAACTATAATAACAGGTCAGATATAATAAAAAGATAAGTGTTTATACAGGGTGGCGATTAAGCCCCGGACAAAAGTCCGTCATACACCAGACATAGGTCCGTCATACACCGGACATAAGTCCGTCATAAAGTTTTGACAACCAAGCCTACCGGACATAGTCCGTCATACATCATTGGACACCTTAGGTCCAAACACACTTACCCCTTTATTGTACCTAAAATGTTAGATCATACAAACATAAACCATATCATAACTAGATCCTAATACTAAACTAGCAAATTTTCCTTACCAAAAACCAGAATATTGGAGACAAGAGCGGGATTGGAACTCCGAGAAGAACCTTAAATTAAAGAACTCAAACACCTTGGATAAACTAGAACCGTTCTACACCTCGATATCAAAATCACACTATATCTCACAACCCAAGTGTTTACAAAGCTTAAGATGGTAAGGCTTTTATCCCAAAACCCTAGTGTTTCTCTCAAGAATATTCTAAGTAGCTTGGAGGCTCTGAACTGTGCTTGAAGAATGAATAAAATGGCTGAGTGAAGGGTCTTATTTATAGATTTTGAGGAGTGAAACTATCCTATTAAAAAAAATACTTAATTCCTTAAATAAACATAATTATGACAACTGTCATGCTCTTAATGGTTATGGAAGGTTCTAGAGTTTATATGTCTTTCTTTTATTTAAACTTAATTAATTTCATTATAACTATAATCCAAATTTAAATTTAAATAAAATAGAATCCTAACTTCTGTAGAAAATATCTCTAAATTAACTTATCAATATTTTTATTAAATAATTGAGGAATAATCTAACATAAAAAAATATCTCAACCTCTAACTTCCTAAATCTCGTAACTCTAAACTCACCTGTAGTAAAATCAACATAACTGGAGCTGTAAGATTTCGATTTAGACTATCTTTATACCGTTAGAAAACTAATTCAATTATCTACAACTTTCTAGAAATACTAATTTTCCACATTCATAATATAAGTTGGTCAAAAATAGGTCGGAAGTTACAGTACCCTAAAGTTACAAAAAATCTATTTAATTATCTAAATAACAACCTAATCCACAAATATCTGAACTAACCATAAAATAACAAACTCTAATTCCCTAGGCTGTTTTTGAATTTACTAAGCCCAAAATCTTATTGGGCTTTTGGGCTTTATGCAGGCTCGATCCATAACACTTTTCAATAATATCATAATTAATTTATTCTTATGTAATCACCCAATTTTCCACAAGAATGGCTACTAATATCATAAACCTATACTATACTATAATAATCATAACTACTAAAAAAAAATTAAACCATATTTTATAATTAATATTTCTAAACTATAGGTTAAACTTATAAAGTCCATAACTATTGCTATGAGTATCCAACTAAATCCCGGCTTGAACCAATATCCGCTAAAGCTAACATATTATAAGCTATTACTACCTACTACTACTACTATCTAACTAAGTATAATTCCGGGATGCTCCAATTCACCCCTTCTTACAAGAATTTCATCCTTGAAATTTACTTAGCAAACATCTCGGGATACCGCTCGCTTATACATTCCTCCCATTCCCATGTGGCCTCTCTTTCTGTGCTATTGCTCCACAAGATTTTAACCATAGGAACACTTTTGGACCTTAACTCCTTAGTTCCCTGTTCTAGAACGCGTACTGGCCATTCTTCATAACTGAAATCTTGTTTTAACTCTAGAGCTTGGAAATCGAGCACATGGAATGGATCTGATATGTATTTTCTCGATCATCGATACATGAAAAACATTATGCGTTTCAGCTAATGATGGCGGTAAAGCCAACCGATATGCTACATGCCCTACTTTTTCCAATATCTCAAAAGAATCTATAAACCTCGGGCTTAACTTTTCTTTCTTTCTGAAATGCATAATCCTCTTCATCGGAGAAACTTTAAGAAAGACTTGATCGCCTACTGAAAACTCAACAATCCATCTCTTAGCGTCGGCATAACGCTTCTGGAGACTTTGAGCGGCAATCATTCGCTGTCTTATCTTTTCTACTGCCTCCGCTGCTTCTCTTACAGCCTCGGGTCCAAAATATCATCTTTCACCAACCTCGTCCCAATGAAGTGGTGATCGGCATTTCCGTCCATATAGCATCTCATAAGGTGCCATTCCTATTGTCGCTTGATAACTATTATTGTAAGAGAATTCTATCAATGGAAGACACTTGCTCCATGATTTTGATAAGTCTAATGCACATGCCCTCAGCATATCTTCTTATATTTGTATGGTGCGTTCTGACTGACCATCGGTTTGAGGGTGAAATTTCGTACTTAGCTTTAACTTAGTGCCCATTGCACGCTGTAGACCTTTCCAAAAATTTGATGTGAAAACCGATTCTCTATCGGAGACTATCATCTTTGGAACTCCATGTAGTCTCACTATCTCTGCCACGTAAAGATCTGCGTACTGCTCATCATTATAAACTATTCTTACCGGCAAGAAGTGAGCAGATTTTGTGAGTCTATCTACTATCACCCAAACAGAGTCATGCTGCTTGGTGGTCCTTGGTAATCTTGTCACAAAGTCCATCGCTATATTTTCCCATTTCCATTCGGGAATCTCTAATGGTTGCAAGGTTCCAGTGGGTCTTTGATGTTCGGCCTTAACTTGTTGACATGCTTCCATAACTTCGCCTACTAAATGCGTCTGCCACGACATTAGCCTTTCCCGTATGATATAAGATCTCACAATCATAGTCCTTTACTAACTCCAACCACCTTCGTTGCCTCATATTGAGCTCCTTCTGTGTAAAGAAGTACTTCAGACTTTTGTGGTCCGTATAGATTTCACACTTTTCTCTGTACAGATAGTGCCTCCAAATCTTTAGAGTGAAAACTACCGCTGCTAACTCTAAGTCATGGGACAAATATCACTGCTCGTACTCCTTTAGCTGATGATACCCTGACCGCAAATCTATCTTTGAGAATACCGTAGATCCTTGTAGTTGATCAACAAGATCGTCTATTCGAGGTAAAGGGTATTTGTTCCTGATCGTCACTTTATTTAGCTCTCGATAGTCGATGCACATCCTCATACTCCTGTCCTTCTTTTTGACAAACAACATTGGTGCTCCCCCAGGCGAATAGCTTGGTCGGATGAAACCTTTGTCTAAAACCTCCTGCAGCTAGATCTTTAACTTCTTTAGCTCAGTAGGCGCCATTCTATAGGGAGCTTTTGAGATTGGTGCCATCTCAGGTGCCAATTCTATTTCGAACTCAATTTTCCTAATCAGAGGTAATCCCGGTAGATCTTCTGGAAACACCTTGGGAAATTCGCATACTATTTGTACATCCTTTGGTTCGAGCTACGTCTCTCGTGTTTTATCCACCACACTGGATAGAAATTCTTGGCAACCACTATTGATTAATCGTTGAGCTTTGTGAGCTGAGACTATCGGTATGCGAGTTCGAGAAACTTCTCCTTTGAAGGTGAACTGTTCTTCGCCTTCTGGTTGAAAGTTGACTTTCTTACCCTTACAGTCTATCATTGCCCCATGTTTTGCTAACCAATCCATGCCTAAAATTACATCATAATCCTTAAGGTCTAACTCGATCAAATCTACTGCTAATTCTCTTCCTTCGATTCTAACTACAACACTATGACCCCTCTACTAAATAGCATTCTTTCCCTCGAGGGTAACTCCATGACATACTTATCTCTAAAAAGTTCGCACGGTCTATCTAAGCTATCAATCATATTGATAGAAATAAAAGAATGCGTAGCTCTTGAATCGAATAATACATTTCATAATTTACCAGAGATAGTGACCTGACCTGCTACCATAGTATTACTAGTTTCTGCTTCACCTCTAGTAAGAGTAAAAATTCTGGCTGGCACTAGCTTATCATCTTTCCTTTGATCCTTCAACTTTGGGCAATCCTTTTTAATGTGTCCTTCATCTCCACAATTGAAACAACCTTTCATCTTATATCGGCATTCTCCTTAATGCTTCCTCTTGCAGATAGGGCACTAGGGATATTCCACATAGGGCTTCTTATTCCCATTATTTTCTGATGCAGTATTATTTGTTTTGTTGACTTTTTGATTTTGACCATCGTCATGTTTCCGTTTGTGGTCGTTCTGATTATTGTTATTCTTTTTGGCGTCCCTTCTGGCCGCACCTTCTTTCTTCAGCCTGCTCAGCCTCCAAGGTTACCTCTAATGTTTCCGCATAAGTGGTTATCCCCCCGGATCAACTTCACGTCACGAGCTATCATAGGTTTCAGTCCCTTCATAAATCTTTGAATTCTTAGTGTCCCGGTGGGTACCATGTCCGCTGCGAACTTAGCCAGCCTATCAAACTTCCTGGCATACTCCGTCACAGTCGAATTCCCTTGAGTAAGCACGATAAATTTGTCCATCCTTGTGGCTAGAATCGCAGGTTTGCAGTATCTCTTGTTGAACACTTGGATAAACTTGTCCCAAGTCATCACATTCACATCTCTAGTCTGCTTTACTATATCCCACCAGATGCGGGCGTCCTTCTTTAGCAAGCTTGAAGCACATGAGACTCGATCTTTGTTTCCCAGCCGAATATGTTCTAGAATGGACTCCACTGATCGAAGCCATTCTTCTGCTTCTATTGGGTCTGACTCGCCATCAAAGCTCGATGGTTGTTGTTTCCTAAAGCATTCATATTCTGCCTCGTAGCGAGGTTCTGGAAACTGTATTAATTGCGCTAGAGGATCGACTTGTTGCACCACTTGTTGTTGTTGTCCTAAATTTATTTGGAATTCTTCTTCCCTTCTCCTTAATTCTGCCCTAAGATCGGCATTTTCTCTTTCCAAGTTTATTCGAGTAGCAGTGGCCACCAGATCTTCCACTACATTAGGTGCTTCTGGCACTCCTGGGGCTACTGGAATTTCTTCATATGTAGGGGTGGCGGCTACTCTTCATCCTCGCCCCCCTCCTCTTCCTCGGGTTCTGCCTTGGCCTCTACCTTGGCCATTTAGTCTTTCGGATATTCTTGGTTCCTACTCCATGCGTCTCTTTTTTTTCCCAAAAGAGAAAAGTTGAAAAAAACTAAGACAAACAAAACAAGTACAGGATATAACTTAGCCTATTGTACTACTGTCTATTAGGTCCATCTATCTATAAAACTACCCTATTACAATTAAGTCCAACTCGGGTAAATGGGCCTTAACAATTGAATCTTCCATGGAGGAGGGTTGGGTTCAGTATATCGTACCCACTACTAAGGCCCCCTAACTTCCACTTGGACCCAAAAGACAGGAATTTGAACCCTTGCTTTATTAATTGTTATTCATTTGATTAGATCCAATCTAATAATGCAAAGCAAACGAGCCTTCAAAAATGGGCTAACCCATAAGAGAGGAATTCAAACTTTACACTTTCAATTGAATCCAAAATTTTCTTAACACTTACTAAACAATTAAATAATAACAAAAGAAAATAGCATGTTTTTTTTTTTAAATAACTAGTGAAAATATTCTAAACAAGCCTATAATAAATTTTAACGATGTGTTCTTATATGCGTCTAATCCTTCACATCGGATCCATTATCATACTCAGGGTTGGTATCCTTCTTATATCTTTAACCTTTGTCCATTGGGCTAATTTATGAAAATAACACAAGAAAAACATTACAAACATATTTTAAAAAAAAATGTATATACTTACTTGGTCACGAGTAGGTCCTTTGTAGCTATCATGTGTATTTCGTGGGAACGTCCAAGACCAATATAGTCATGGGCTCTGATACCACCTGTAACGCCCTAATTTCTCATACATTACTGAGAACACAACGTTGGGTCGTAATCATAAATATTACTCTTTTATTGAATAAAAACTTAAAAAACTTGAAAATAAATACATGGCCATGGTTTTTTTAAAAAAATAACATAATTGTATTTAACATAAAAATGAGCAATATTTAAATAATTTTTTTTAAAATAAAATGTTTTAATAAAATAAAAAAAAATAGTCCCGCTTGATCTTCCTCGACCAAATGGTCCCCAACGAATACATCACGAAGCTCTTAGGTCTCACTCGCCACTAGCCTTTCTATCCTTAATCTCCTAAAATAACAACATCATAAGGAGTGAGCTTCTAAGCCCATTAAGGAAAATACAAACAAGGGTTAGTCATATAATCAAACATAACATAAATTCACAAAATTCATACCAACACAAACCTCTAGATCATATCACAACTTTAGCCATAATTCTAAATCATAATCTAAGTCATAAGTCATAAGTCATAGCAAACAAGTCATAAGTCATAACTATAGGTCATAGGTCATAAATCATAATCATAATTATAGGTCATATATCATAATCATAGCTATAGGTCATATATCATAATCATACCTATAATAACAAGTTAGATATAATAAAAAGATAAGTGTTTATACAGGGGTGGCGATTAAGCCCCAGACAAAAGTCTGTCATACACTGGACATAAGTCTGTTATAATGTTTTGGCAACCAAGCCTACCGGACATAGTCCGTCATACATCATTGGACACCTTAGGTCCAGACACACTTACCCCTTTATTGTACCTAAAATGTTAGATCATACAAACATAAACCATATCATAACTAGATCCTAATACTAAACTACCTAATCTTCCTTACCAAAAACCGGAATATTGGAGACAAGAGCGGGATTGGAACTCCGAGAAGAACCTTAAATTAAAGAACTCAAACACCTTGGATAAACTAAAATCGTTTCACACCTCGATATCAAAATCACACTATATCTCACAACCCAAGTGTTTACAAAGCTTAAGATGGTAAGGATTTTATCCCACAACCCTAGTGTTTCTCTCAAGAATATTCTAAGTAGCTTGGAGGCTCTGAACTGTGCTTGAAGAATGAATAAAATGGCTGAGTGAAGGGTCCTATTTATAGAGTTTGAGGAGTGAAACTATCCTATTAAAAAAAATACTTAAATCCTTAAATAAACATAATTATGACAAGTGTCATGCTCTTACTGGTTCTGGAAGGTTCTAGAGTTTGTAGATCTTTCTTTTATTTAAACTTAATTAATTTCATTCTAACTATAATCCAAATTTAAATTTAAATAAAACAGAATCCTAACTTCTGTAGAAAATATCTCTAAATTATCTTATTAATATTTTTATTAAATAATTGAGGAATAATCTAACATTAAAAAATATCCCAACCTCTAACTTCCTAAATCGTGTAACTCTAAACTCACTTGTAGTAAAATCAACATAACGGGAGCTGTAAGATTTCGATTTAGACCATCTTTATACCGTTAGAAAGCTAATTCAACTATCTAAAACATTCTATAAATACTAATTTTCGAAATTGATAATATAACTGGGTCAAAAATAGGTCGGAAGTTACAGTACCCTAAAGTTACAAAAAATATATTTAATTATCTAAATAACAACCTAATCCACAAATATCTTAACTAACCATAAAATAACAAACTCTAATTCCCTAGGCTGATTTCAAATTTACTAAGCCCAAAATCTTATTGGGCTTTATGTAGGCTCGATCCATAACACTTTTTTAATAATATCATAATTAATTTATTCTTATGCAATCACCCCATTTTCCACAAACAAGGCTACTAATATCATAAACCTATACTATACTATACTATAATAATCATAACTACTAAAAAAAATTAAACCTTATGTTATAATTAATATTTCGAAACTATAGGTTAAACTTATAAAATCCATAACTATTTCTACGAGTATCCAACTAAATCCCGGCTTGAACCAATATCTGCTAAAACTAACATACTATAAGCTATTACTACCTACTACTACTACTACTTCTTCTATCTAACTAAGTAAAATTCTGGGACGCTACAATTTTGAATGAAGATACTTTTGTTGAGCAACATAAATGGTTTGAGGACCCTCATTTTCCTAACCATGTCTACAAATTAGACAAAGCATTATACGGTTTAAAACAAGCTCCACGAGCTTGGTATAAGCATTTAACTCAATTTATAATTTCACATGGTTATCGAAGAGGTAGTCTAGACAAGACACTGTTTATCAAAAACATGAATTCTTATGTTATTGTTGCTCAAATTTATGTTGGTGATATAGTATTTGGTTCTACATCTAACTCTTAAGTGCGGGTTTTTGTTCAGCAAATGCAAGATGAGTTTGAAATGAGTATGTAGGAGAACTCACCTATTTTTTGGGTCTTCGGGTTAAGCAGTCTGAGGATAGTACTTTTGTTTCACAAAGTAAATATGCAAAAAACTTGGTGAAAAAAATTTGGTCTTGAAAATGCCAAACATACCAATACTCCAATGATTACAATAGTAAAATTATCCAAAGATAAACATGGAGTAAAGGTAGATCCAACACTATACTGAAGTATGATTGGTAGTTTGCTTTATCTTACTGCTAGTCGTCATGATATTTGTTTTTGTGTTGGTGTGTGTGGTCATTATCAAGGAAATCCCATGGAGTATCATATTACTATCGTGAAAAGAATCATTCGCTATGTAAATAGCACTCTTGATTTTGGGATTTGGTTTTCCAAGGATACAAATTCTAACTTGGTTTGTTTTAGTGATGCTGACTGGGCAGGTAATGTTGATTATCGAAAAAGCACTAGTGGAGGATGTTTCTATCTGGGAAATAATCTTGTTTCATGAAACAACAAAAAACAAAACTCAATTTCTTTGTCAACTGCGAAAGCTGAGTACATTGCTGCGGGTTGTTGTTATACCCAACTGTTATGGATGAAACAAATGATGGTAGACTATGGGTTTGATTTGAAAACTTTAACCATTTTTTGTGACAACACAAGTGCTATAAATATTTCAAAAAATATTGTTCAACACTCATGTACTAAGCACATAGATATATGTCATCACTTTATTAGAGAGCTTGTGGAAAATAAAATTCTAGTCTTGGAATATGTTGAAACAAGCAAACTGATTGCATATATCTTTACTAAAGCTCTTGATTCAGTTCGTTTTACTTCTCTAAGGAAATCCTTAGGGGTTTGTTCCATTTAAATTTGTGTCATTTGTTTATCTTGTTATTTTTGCTTTGATTTCATTGTTCAAAAAGTCTTGTCTTGTTCTTGTTCTAGAAGAAGTTGTCAACCTCAAAAGAAATACATATTAGTATGTTACTCGCTAATTTCTCTAGTGTATTTTTTTTTCATACAGGTTTAGTTCAGGAAAATTAATTTACTCCTCCTAGAGATATTTGAGTTCTTCAATCAGTGTTATGTTCAAGCTACCAATGTTTTTAAAAAAAAAAAAATGTGTTTTGAGCTCCATTGGAAGAATAGAGCTACATGTCTCAATGTGTGAAAACCATCTCTGAGTAAGTTGAAACTATGTAATTAGCAGTTATGTAGAGGATACGCTACCACTGAAAAGAGCTACCATTGAGGTAGTGTGATAGCGTCTCCATTGGTTACAATTCTAAGAAAAAGTCTTTTGACAATTTGGGCAATGATCCCAGCTTTCACTTTCACACACAATTGGTTGAGGCATTTTCAAATAAATAAATAAATAAAACATGGTCTCAAAAGCTGTTACATACTGATTGAACTACTTAAAATATTTATATGTGACTGGTTTAATTCTTTTCCTGCGTAACATTTATGATTTTAGTACAATAGGTAATTAGCTTGTTAATATAATATTTGTATTTTCTTACGAGTTTGATTCTTTTATCAAGAACAAAAGCAACGAGAATAGTTGATTCAATTGGTTCACAAAATTAACAAGGTTTGTTCTTTATATATATATATATATATATATATGGGTGCACTCTTAATGGTTACTACCCATTGATGATTACTTCAATATTAACCATTAGATTAAGATCAAAGGTCCATATTTATACTTAATTAATATTTCTAAAAATAAATTTTGATTTTTTTTCAAATTTTTGGAAGAATTTCCTAATGAAAACGTGTATTTATTATGAAAATATAATATTGTAAACTTTTCATTTTTCAAATGCATGTCAATTTCTAAATATAGATAGTGTCTCTCATTGGTTGGAAACAACATTAATTATGGAAAAAAAATTCAAAATTAATGTAGAAAAAAATATTTATCAGTTGATGACTTGCTATATCAAGTCACTATGTTGCCACATCATCATAATTATTAGTACCCATCTACGGGTAGTAACCATTGAGAAGTCTTCCATATATGTATATATAATATTGTTGTGAACGTTTTTATTAAGAGCTTAATTAAAAATATTGTCTTGGTTTAATTTTATTTCATAGACTACCTTTTCTTCTCTTCAGTGTGACAAATGTCTTGTGATTTTTGTTGTCATATTTTAAAAAATAAATAAATAAAGGAAAATAAAAAAAAGAGGTCGAAAATTTCAAAAAAAAATTATTGCAAAATAAAAAATGGCAGGATTCAACTCGTAAGTTCTTTTATGGTTATTTTTTTAATAATGTTTGTTTCCTTTTTTTTCGTGTCTCTAATTGGGGTGTACGGATTGTGTGGGATTTGGGAAATAAAAAGAAAAAAAATTCTTGATTGATAGTTACCTGATTTGTGTCTCTTTATTGCAAATATTTAGTTTCTTTTCTTGATTTTTCATTTTAGGTAACCACCCACTTCTTCTCTTTTTAAACCCCTAACCCACAATCACCTCTATCATTCTCCTTTCTTTTTCTTCTTCTCAGTTTCTCATTCCTTCTCGTGTGCTTGTGGTTTCTTTGGTTCTTCATTTTTTTAGGAATGGCTAAGACCAAAACTGCTGGTAGTTCTAGTCGTCCTGCTCATGCAAAACCCTCAGTCAAAGATGTAATCAATTCTCCTGCTAATGCAAAACCTTCGGGAAGAACAAGGGGTCAAGCATGGAAAAAGGTACTCAACCTGAATGAGAAACCCTCTCAGTTCGTTTCTCTAATCTCTTCTGCTACTCTGGGTCTGGGTGGTGATGCCTTTAAGAGACATCCTCATCTGCGCACTCGAGTCCCAAGTCTTCATCTTCAAAGGAGGCTTCTACATCTCGGTATAGTAGTTCTAGAGGAGCAAAACCCAGCATTGAAATCTCCCCACCAGTATCCTCTCCACCTCTTTCTGCATCTGGAAAGCTCTCTGCTGTTTGATATGAACGGCGCTCTAAACATGGTTTGGATGTCTTAACTTCGTTGGCTGGTCATCTCAAAGAAAATCCACCTTTTATGACAACCACTGAATTCGAGGGTGGGGATAAGAGTGATACAAGTCTCCCTAACTCAGATGTTGAATCTGATCCTAGTGAGGGCTTGAATGTAGAAACCCAACCTGAGAAAGAAGAAACCCCTGATGAAAGTGAACCTTCAGAATCTGTAGCTTCAGAGCCTAAAGATGTGTCTCTAGAGCATCCTGTTTAAGACATGCAGAAGTCTACAAGCAAACGCCCTTCAGAAATTCCTCCCTCTGGTTCTATTCCTAAAAAGGCCTGAAAGTCTAGTAAACTCGAAGATTTTTCTCCACATTCTCATTTTTTCTGCTTTAATGACAATGAAAGGAACATGAGTCTTTATGCTTCTCGAAAATTCATTGTTGAGAAATTTTTTGATATTGATGCTCATAGGGTTTATGGGGTTCTAAAGATTGTTCAAGAGAGGGGTTGGATGAATAATATAGATGGCTTTACTGGTTATGTTTATAGGGTGCTCCAAGAATTTTATGCTAATCTAAATGATGAGTTTCTTGACAAAATTTCTTGCATGTTTAGGAAAGTATATGTTAGAGGTCATTGGTATTCTTTTACTGTACAAGATATTGTTGTTGCACTCAATCTTCCTGTAGACGTTGCATCCACCAAGGTGCCATTTGACAAAGATGTTGTTTTTTCTGAAATCATTGGACAAACTGTTACCTGGAATACCCATGATACTGTCCATTTTGCTCATCTCACCTATCAACATGCTACACTAATGAGGTTTGCTCTTTCTAATTGGTTACCATCTTCCAACATGGTTGCAGTATCCCAAGAATTAGCCTTCTTGCTGTTTAAGCTCACAACTGATGCTTGAATTGATCTAGCTGACATGATTTTAGATCAGATTCTGGCCTTGCGCAAGGGAAATCGTAGGAAGTTAAATTTTCTTTTTCCTAACTTGATCTATAAAGTGTTGTCTTCACAGAAGGAGCTGATCTTGGACACTGAATCTGAAGAGTCTTCTGTGTCTGGAATGACTTTCAAACCTTCTGAGAAGTATGAATCTTCTAATGATCCTAAATGAATATCTTTGCCACCTGTGCGTGCTGCTTTTCCTGCAGATTTAAGATCACCTTCTATAGCTCTAGCTTTTCAATTTGTTCAGACAAAAATTACCAAGGTTACCACTCGGTTGGGTAAATTAGAGGAGGGCCAAGCTTCTATCCTTTAACATCTCAGTTCTATTCAAAAGTTCCTTGCTACATGATTAGTATTCCTGTCATGTTGAACCTTGTATTTTTTTTTTCTTTTGGTCTTTTCTTTTGTTTTTGATTTCTTTGGCCTATTTATAGACAAAAAGGGGGAGTAGTGTTTATTTTTTGTTGTTGGTTATAACTCTATAACCTATTTTCAGGGGGAGTAGTTGGGTTAAACTTTTTCTTTAAAAGTTAACATGTTTATTTGTTTTATGTGTTAGTAACTCTTATGTGCACGGGGAGTATTGTTACTCTCGTTGTTTCTAACATTTCTTCTTTGAAGATTCTTCTTGGGTATTTACGTCCAAAATATTTTGTCAATCAAAGTGTCAAAGAGGGAGATTGTAAATTCCATTTTTGGCAAATTATATTTGACAAAATATTTTTTGATTTATTTCTTGTAATCTCGGCATTCAATTGAAGATTATTTTATTTTTATTCTGTTCACATTTATGTTATGATTATATAAAAAGCTGATTATATCAATCTATTCTATTTATAGAAGGTTTGACAATATACTTAGCTTTTAACATGTGAATCAAATAATAAATGTATGTTGATTTATTTTATATCTGGCTGATTTTATTTGACAACCTGATTCTTATGACCAGATTTCAACAGATAGGATGGAATTGATCCTCATTAAAACCGAAGATAAGATTTTGCAATGACAGCTCAGATACAGACTGTTCTGTAGCTACAGACAATCTGTAAGTTGGACCAACAAGGTCGATTACGATCAGTAGTAATGATACCTATACACTTCCTAAGCTCCTTCACTCACGTCTTCTCGGGAAGGAAAACCATGTTCAGATCTTTTTTTGACTTCCAGATCATGTAGAAGCAAGAGAAAGCTATCTCTGAATACTCTTCTTGAGCCTTGTCTCGGGCAGACTTGACCTCTTGATCCTTCTCGACAAGAGCATCCTTCTGCAGTTGGTCCATGTCAGTAATCAACTTCTCTTTCTCAGCTTCAGACTATTGGAGTTGATCGACAAGTTTCTCCTCCATCTGGGTTATCCTGAGAGTCAACTCGACCACTTCCTGCTGTTTGAGCTCCACGATACTGTGGAGAATGTTGATCTCTTCCGTATCCCTAGAGCCAAGAACGCGCCTAAGGTCCAGCACCTCTTGGTGGACAACTTCAAGCTCAAAATGAAGGTTGGAAAGCATAGAGGTATACTCTATAGACCTATCACAGACATGGGAGACCAACATCAGTGCCTGCAAAAAATGTACAAGTGTTAGATAAACGTCAGCACACAAGCTAACGAGACAAGAAAATTATAAAGGACTTACACTCTGAATGTCAAGGAGTGACTTTGTAAGGATGGTACTCAAGTCTTCATTCTTAATCCCATTAAAATTCATTGTCGTCTGCTCCAGATGGGACACTCAGTCCATGACGGCACCTAGGCTTCGTATGGTAGACTGGTCTGGCTCAGATAAGGGAGCAGGCGCATAACAGGAGGCACCCACATCAGTGAAAATGGGAGGAACCGGTGTAGGCAATGATGGATCTACCTGTGCGGCAAGTTTAGACGCCAAATGAGTCAGAGGAGGCACCTTGGGAGGAACCTCCATTATCGACTCAGCCTCAACCCTGGCCCTCTTAGTTGCTTGGGCAGAAGGTCTGGCCTCAGTGGGAGTCGACCTCTGCTGGGTATGGACAAAGCCGAACATGTCTGAACCTACAAAAGAAGATCAAATGTTAGAAGGATATCAAGCATAGATGAATAATAAAATAAAGGTGATAAAGTGTCGAACCTTCTAAATGAATTTCGGGCTTTAACATAGTCTCATCAAAGTCATCCGAAGAAAGCAATGAGTATGCGACAGATGCACCCACCTCATCACCCTTCTATCCAGCTAGCACAGGCAAAGAGGGTACCTCATCGACATGAATAGGTCCCGGGGAGTCTATGGCGTTCACAGGCTCGGGACCATCTTCATCTGGAACATCGGCTATAGAAGGAGAAAACAGCTCGACCTTCCTAAGGTTCTCTGAAGTAACAAGGGTCTTGACATTCTTCTCCTCAGGGGTCATGGCAATCAACACCTTCGCCCTAACTGTCATAGCCTGGGTCAGGAACGGTCTATAAAAAGGCTTGGCGTGCTTAAACTTGGAGTAGTTGGTCTCTACATCCTTAGTGAATAAATAGTTGTCGGCATATCTAAACGCCTTGCTATTTCGAGAGATCTCTTCCAAGAAGGTGTCGATACTCTCACTCGTATAATGGTGGAAGTGGAAATACCCCGAGTTGCGCTGAGAAGGGTTCGTCTTCAAGTCAAATAAGTAGTGGATCTCGTGAGTCACTAGAGCAGCCCATTTTCTGCGATGATAGATAATGTATAATGCAGATAACACCACGATCGCATTGGGAGCCAGTTCAGAAGGATTAATACCAAAATAATCTGCCACGCTCCAGAAGTATGGATAAAGAGGAAGTAGGGTGCCATACTTGATGGCAGAACGTGTCTAGGCGCACATACCCAAATGGGGGTCCTCAGCTCTGTCATTTGGACCAGGGATAGTAATAGACATGCCAGAGAGGTCAAAGGTCTTCCTTAAGTTCTTTACCTTCTCTTCAATCATGTCAGAGGCATCCCCCTTGAACCAAACAACCTCGTAATCAGCAGGGCAAGGCTTCTCTACTAGTTTCCATATGATATCATTGGCAAAGGTGGCCCCAGAATCTGATTAATGGAACTATTTTTGTCATCTTTTCTTCTGTTGCGTAGCTGGCGAGACCGTCTTGCTCTTCGAAAGAGGGTGAACCACTTTAGGCTGGAACCTGTGAATAGAACGCTCATGAGGATGAATAGGATGGAGATGAGAGCCCTCGATATGTTCTCGCTGAGAAGAAGAGTAATGGGGAACTCGACTGGTATCCCGATGCAAAGGGTGTTGCAATGAGTCTCGTTGACCGGACATATTCCGCTGAGAATAATGACTTTGTTGAGATGTGCCTTGAGAGCCACGGGGAGTACTATGCTGAGAAGAGATATAAGAAGAGCCAGGCGAAGAGCCCTGAGTGATGTGCCTGACAATATGAGGAACATCTTCTGAAGGTTGCCGAGTTGTCTGTTTTACTCTCGCCATTGGGCTATACCTTTTCGTGAAGTCTTCCTCACTGAACAAATATAAAGTGGAGCGAGGGAAAATCCTTTTTACCCATTCCAAGAACTCCTGGGGAGTACGCTCGCTTACAAACTTGTTTGGCGAAGAGGAGCTAGACATCTGCAATAAAGGAAAAATAAAGAGTAAAGTTAGTAAGTGAACATAAGGAAGCCAATATCTAGGGGCATATCCATTAACTAAGAATAAAAAATGAAGAAATTAGGGGAAAATCTATATAGTGGGTCGGCCTAGTGAGACTAAGCTCAGGTCGACCACCATAGGACTCCCCTAGACATGGAAAAATCGATCGAAGTCATAAAGAAGGGTTAAACTAGGCCCTAAGCTTACAATATGTGAAAGAAAGGGCATAGGTAGTCAGCCTACCACCTTAGGTCGACCACCCTAGGGATGAAAACCTCAGAAAAATGCTAGAGGACTAAGGTTCAAGTCTCCAATAAATTGTACAGTACAAGGAAGACCTCAAAGAGATCAGTAAATGAGGAGAAAAAAAATTCTTAGGGTCCCAGGTGGTCGCCCAATCCTTGGGCCGACCACCCTAGACCCTGGATCACTGGAAATCGCCCAGGGGTGTGGTGGTCGGCCCATGATGTAAACCCTAAAATGCTTGGCCCATGATGGGGTATGTAAGCCTAGAAGTCGCATAAGGCAAGGGAAATGCATGGGAAGTCCTAGAAGTGGTCGGCCCATGATGGAAACACTAGGGGTGGTAGGTCCATGATGGAATTTACATCCCTGGAAATTTCCTATGCCTGGATCTGAAACCCTGAAAATTGCCCAACCCTAATGTTTATAAGCCTGGAAATCGCCAGGCCAAAGGAACTTAAGGATGATAGGCCTAGGGTTTTACAAGCCTGAAAATCGCCAGACCAAGGGAACCTAAGAGTGGTCTACCTAGGTCAGAGTTTTACAAGCCTGAAATCTCCTATGCTAGGGTTTGGAACCATGGAAATCATCCAACCTAAGGAAATCATAGGGAAATCATAGACTTGATTCAAACAAGTCAATTACTCAAAAAGTCCAGAAAAAAGTCCTTTTAAACGAAGCCCTGGGTCCTTTATTTATAGTACCCAAGGGTTGTTACATGATTAGTAAGAGTGGGATCGTGGTTTGGTACATGATCATTGGGGGTGGAGATACGTGTCCACCTCCCCATGATTATGAGATCATGGATCTTCCCATTGTCTTCTTTGGATCATGGTCGATAATACACGATTGAGACCTTCGAGAAAATGATAAGTCTTGATTGGTCTATGAGAGTTAGGTGCTAGCCTCGACGACCCTTTAGAGTTTGGGTGCTAGGCATGTTGGTCCTCTAGGTGCTAGGCCTGTTGATTTGTTGGGTGCTAGGCCTATTGATCTTAGTTTGAACTAGTGTGAGTTTTAGCCAGTGAAGTGTCTTTGGGAGTGTAGGCCGACCACTCTATGAAGGATAGAGTGGGTCGACCACCCCCAAGGGGTTCTTGGGCATGTTTAGGCCGACCACCCCTAGGGGTTGGGGTCAGGCCGACCACCCCTAAGGGGTTTAGGCCTGGTTGACTTTCTATAGGTCTTGGACCTATCTTTTTTGCTCATTGGTCTTTTTTCAATACTTCGTCGCTTTTCCCTGATTTGTGATGCCACGTGCCGCTTTCTCATTCACCACATCTTCTCTGGATTTTTGAGGGATAACAATATATATTCCATATTTGCACGTTTTTGCTGAAATACTATTTACATAATCACTACTACAAATATAAGCATTCTCTGCGCTTTTTTTTCAACCTTAAATAAAAATCTCTGAGAAAAGATTTGAATGTGGAGGCGGAGACTTTTCTCTACGGGTTTTTTCAAAATAATCGCGGAGAAAAGTCTCATTCCCCATATAATCGACCTCGACCCTTCACTCTCCTCATTTCCCTCATTTCAGTCGAGCGCGAGAACGGAAAATCCATCGTCCCCAGCCACAGTAATCACCATCTTCACCTTTTTTATGTGTTTTTTTTAATTTCCACATTAATGCTTTAAATCATGTATATATTCATAAAAATGATTTATTTTGAAGTTTTAAGGCAAAAATGAAGAAATTTTGAATGAGTTTAATGGAGTTTTAATGAATGTTTATAGGTTGGGGATTTTTTTTAGCAATTTTTGGACATTTTTTAATGTTTGTGGAGGATTAGAAGACATTTTCATGGTTCAAAATAGGTATTGATCTCTAAAACTTGACTTTTAATATTTTAGATTTTGGGATATTAATACCTAATGTATATGTTTTTTCATAATGTTAATATTAATTATGTTAATTATTTACACTATATAGTTTTTTACATAAATTTTAATATTATAATATTGTTTTTTACGTATCTTTTTTATATTATTTACATAATGAATTTTTTAAGTTAACTTTTGTTAATTATTTTAGGAATCCAAATTTATTATTAATTTATCATTAATTTTGTAATTATGGTTTAGTAAATTTAATTTTAGTGGTTAAACTAATTTATTAGAAAGTTACTAGTTAAAATTTGAGTTTCCTCGTTTTAATTTAATAATAAT
Organism: Humulus lupulus; assembly: GCF_963169125.1. NCBI lineage: Eukaryota > Viridiplantae > Streptophyta > Magnoliopsida > Rosales > Cannabaceae > Humulus > Humulus lupulus. The sequence goes on from NC_084794.1 coordinate 237,118,125, forward strand.
TTTGAATACTCTAAATCATACCAATTGCCATATTTACTAATCATTGTTTAAACTTTTATTATAGGAAATACTTGTTTGAATTTTAAGTGTATGTGTTGAAATTGTTGAAGATTAATTTTGAAGGTGGGTAATTGTACGCCCTGAATATCCGCACACACTTTGGCGAGCTAGAACAGGGCCTAAATCGATCTACCACGTGTCAACCATCCACTCGGGGCTGATTGTTATGGACCCCTAAACAATCAGCCCGAGCTGAGGGATCATTTAGCTGCTCCGTGCGTGGAGCCATTGTGTCGACATAATAGAAGCCACGAGCTGGTGCCACATTAAGCTCGTGGTGCATCAGAGGTCTGACATCCCCGAATCCTTATAAAGTCAACCACGCAATATAAACGTGCATATACCAGACATCACATGTCTGTTTTGTTCCTGAATTCTCGAATACGCAGTATAAACGTGCGTGTTCAGACATCCCAGACCTGATTTGGGCCATGCGGCCCATTACCCATCTTTACCTATTGATTAGACCACACTTCACTGTAAGGTTTAGGAATTAATCATCGGTGTCACATAAATGACATGATGAATGAAGAGATCACGGGATGACCCCAATACTTACTCAAAGATCAATCTCCTATAAATACCGAAACCCTGGGTAGCGCAAGGGGTTGGCTTCTTCTAGAAAAACAAATACTTTGTAAGAAATAGTAAGGAGATATCAATAATATCGACTGGTGGACTAGGGGGATTTTAACCTCCGAACTACCTAAAAAAAGGAGTGACCATCTTTTCCTTGCAATTAATTTCCACATTCTAGGTTACTATCATTTTTATATTATAGTTTATTAATCAGCACTAATCCATCCTATTTATTCGTATAATTATCTGTTGGCAAAAAACCGCGTCGATAGTTTGGTGCTTTCATTGAGAGGGTCTAGATTAGTGCTATAGAAAAAACTTGATCATGGTGGTTATCCGTTCGAGGCATGGTAACGAGGTGGATCAGCATGGTGGGCAGGAGGCTCATCATGCTGCCATATCCAACGAACCAAAACTAGAGGTCCAACAGCGATCGGGAAAGCAGCTGATGGGCCATGAAAACACCGGAAGTTCGGCGTCCCTACCGCCAAATCCGAACCCGGGTTACCTGACAGCGATAGAAATGGAGAACTTGTAGTTGTGGAGCCATCTGTCCAAAGCGAATAAGCAAATCGAGGAGGTCTTGGCTCGACTACCCCCTCTTGCAACCAACATTAACGTCGGAAAGAGGCAAAGCAAGACTCACAAGTCCCACAGGGATAGTCGGCCCAGACCCAGTCGATCGGTTAGAACCTCAACCCCGAGTTCTGTGCCCATGTCGCACCATCACCAGGAAACTATGTTTGAGGAGTTTCCCAGGGCCAATTAGCAAGTCAGCTAATCAGTCAGAACTTCAACTCCACCATTGAATGCACCCAGAAGGGCTCGTGCCAGGTCGCGGAGGAGTTACGGGGAAAGCTTGCGCAGACAGCCTGCTCTGACCAGCCCTCCCGCATCACGGGTAGACCGCCGGGTGCAGGAAGCTGGAGGCGGTAGAGAAGAACGAATGCTAGCTAATTTGATCTGGCCAGACGGGACTAGGATCACTTCACCAGTTAGGCATCCCCTTTCGCCGATAAGATACTCATCTCCTCCTCATCCTGCTCAAGATATTCCTGCGGAAGGGAGCAGCAGACAGAATCCTCCTACCGCCGCTCCTGCCCATCGCATGCGAGCACGCGGAAACGTCCCGAATCCTCAACCCTGGCAGCAGGCTCTAAGCTTTTCCAATGGGAGCTATTGGACCGAGAGCCACCGAAGTGGCAGATCCGGTGGAGACCTGCGCAATCATCTAAGTTTGGAGCAAAGCCCTCGGGCTGCCTCAAGAACCGACCTTCGAGATCGCCTCAACTCGCAGAGGGGGGATACGACCAGAAATGAAAGTCATACTCGCCGAGAGGATGGTCCTTTTGAAATATGTGACAATGGGAATATCCCACCAAACCAAGCTCAAGCTTGGAGGGATAATAACCCACCTAATGCGTACAATGGAACAGGAGCTGTTGAACAGCCCCCGAACAACCAGGGGATCAAGGATCAGACCCTCGAAAGATTAGCTCAGATGGATGAGCTAATGAAGAAACTCTTATCATAAAAAGGCAAAGACGAATATGACTAGGGAGATGAGCTCGAGCTTTTTTCCCCCAACATAGTAGCCACGACATACCCACCTGGTTTCCGGATGCCCCATCTATCCAAATTCGATGGGGACGGGGAACCGTTGGATCACTTGGGGATATTCAATACCCTGATGATGGCCCATAATCAGCCTCGATCTAAGATGCTTGCTATTCCCTTCGAATTTTATTGGGCCAGCTAGGCAGTGGTTCAAGCAGTGTAAGAAACAATCGATCAGCTCATCAAAGAATTTCTCTGCTGATTTCAAGAGGGCATTGCGAGCCTGTCAAGCAGCTCGTATCAAAGCGGACACCCTGGAAAACATGAAGCAACAGCCCGAGGAACCCTTAAAAGCTTATCTAAGCAGGTTCGCAAACGTTGCGGCTTGAGCTAGGGATGCGAACGATAGTTCCAAGCTCATGGCTATGAGGACTGGAATCCTTGTTGGGGGCGGGCTATGGAAAGAAATCCAGAGGAGAGGTGTCAGCACTGTGGATGAATTCTTGAACAAGGCCCAGGAATGGATAAACTTGGAAGAAGCGCGAGCGTCGGTCGCAAGAACCAACCAAACCCTTGACCAGCCTGTTGGAGCGGAAACGGACGTCATGAAAACGACTCAAACCGTTGCCCAGAATAACCAAGGGGGTGGAGGGAAGAGAAAGGGGAACAGTGAGGGCGGCCAGCATGGTCCAAAGAAGAATAAGCCCGTGGAAAACTTCAAGCCAGTCTACACGATTTATACCGAGCTCACAAACACTAGGGAGTACATTTTCCTAGCAAATTCTGCCCGCCTTCCCTGGAAAAAGCCAGAGCCCTTGAAGAATCAGAAAGCCAAGAGAGACCCTTCCAAATTCTGTCGATTCCACAACGACATCAACCACAACACAGATGATTGTAGGCATTTGAAGGACAAGATCGAGACGTTCATCAGAGTCGGACCTTTAGCTCAGTATGCACGGAATCGATCCTTACCAGTCAGCAAGCTCCGGAGGCTCCCATAAACCAGTCCGGGGCCCGAGTGAGTCAGGACACCCCTCCTCCCATAATAGGAGGAGAGATAACCACCATCTCCGGAGGCCCTCATCTGGCAGGCACGAGCATAGGTGCCCAGAAGAGGTACATCAATGAGTTAAGGTCTCATAACGGAGTTGAGTTTGTCCCAGAGCAGCATCTACCCAAACAAGAGCGATTGGAGAGGCAACCAATCAGTTTTACCGAAGAGGACGCTAGTCATGTCCAGTTTCCGCATAACGATCCTCTAGTCATAACTGCCCAGCTCGCAAATCGGAGAGTTAGGAGGATGCTAGTTGATAATGGGAGTTCGGTGAACCTGCTGTTCCGATCCACGCTAGAAAAAATGGGGTTGTCTGTAGCCGAGTTGAAGGCCACCTCCATGATGTTGTATGGGTTTTCCGGAGAAGGATCGGCAACGATAGGGATGATCAAGTTAGTAATAACCTTGGGAGAGGGACCCCGAACTGTCTCCAAACTCCTCGAGTTCGTGTTTATCAACTGTCCCACCGCGTACAACACAATTCTTGGCCGGCCTACGTTGATGGCATTTGATGCAAAAACTTCTATCTGCCACCTCGCGGTCAAATTCACCTCCTCTATGGGGGTATGTACTGTCCAAGGTGACAAGCTCGCTGCCAGGGAATGCTACAACATTTCCATGAAGGTAAAATCAAAACCCGGTTAGTAGATGGTGACCATTCAGGGCGGAAGCGAGGAATCTCAGGAAGTAAGATCTGAACCTGGGATAGAAAAACCTGAGAAAGCTAATGGCGTAGGTACCACCTTGAGTGATGATATAAACCCAAGAATAGGCAAAGATAGATTCGAGCTCTAGGCCATCGAAGAGCTCGAAGAGGTGAACATTGATCCTAGAGATCCTTCGAGGGTGGTTAGGCTTGGGAAAAACCTTAGTAATGAGAGAAAGGCGGAGCTGCTAAAATTTCTACTATAGAATCTAGACGTGTTCGCCTGGTCTCATGAAGACATGATAGGAATCAGCCCAAGTGTCATCATGCATACCATTAACTTGGACAAAAACATGCCTACGAAGTCCCAGAAACAGAGGCGCCTGGGCACGACCCGAGTTGAGGCCCTAGAAGAGGAAGTAGCTCGACTTTTAAAATGCAGCTTTATTTGCGAGGGAAAATACCCGATCTGGGTCACCAATAATGTTTTGGTCCCGAAGCCAAACGGGAAGTGGCAGACCAGCATCGACTTTTCTAATCTGAATAAGGCATGCCCCAAAGATTGCTTTCCCTTGCCGAGAATTGACCAATTGGTGGATGCCACTGCGGGGCACGAGCTCATGTCCTTCATGGATGCATACTCGGGTTATAACCAGATCGCTATGAATCATGCGAACCAGGAACATACTAGCTTCATGACCCCAACCAACGTTTATTGTTACAAGGTCATGCCCTTCAAGCTGAAGAATGCGGGAGCTACATATAAAAGATTGGTCAACAGAATGTTCGCTGATCAGATCGACAAGTGTTTGCCATTCTATAACCTGCTCCGGGGGAATAAAAATTTTGAGTGGACCGATGAGTGCGAGCGTGCCTTCCTCGACCTAAAAGCACATGTAGCTGAGCCATCCGTGTTTTCTAAACCAACAGCATGAGAGCCTCTTTTTCTTTACCTAGCTGTCACGGAAGATGCGGTTGGCACCATGCTGGTCCGAGAAGAGGACCGATCTCAGAAGCCCATCTATTACATTAGCAAAAGGCTCCTCAGAGCTGAATCTCGGTATCCGTTGATAGAAAAAATGGCATTCTGCCTTGTCACAGCCTCCAGAAAGCTTAGGCCGTATTTCCAGTCCTATTCAATCAACGTCATCACCGATCAACCTTTAAGGCAGGTAATGCAGAAACCTGAGGCATCGGGACGTCTTTTGAAGTGGGCCATCGAGCTCATCCAATTCGAGATACTATACGTACCACGAATTGCGATCAAAAGCCAAGATCTGGCTGATTTCATGGAAGAGTGCACTGGATTCCAAGAGGAATCGATGGACGAGCCGGTGCAGGCCTTGTGGAAAGTCTTTGTGGACGATTCATCTAATGAGAATGGGTCCGGAGCTGGAATCATTTTGATATCCCTAGAGGGACATCGTTTCCACTCCACGTTACGGTTCGGATTCGAAGCGTCCAGCAACGAGGCCGAATACAAAGCTTTGTTGGCTGGGCTAAGGGTGGCCCGGGAGCTGAAGGCCAGGGCCATCCGGTGCTATAGCGATTCCTAGCTAGTGGTTAACCAGGTATCAAGAGAATACCAGGTGCGGGGAACCAAGATGGAGGCCTACCTGGCCAAGGTAAAGAAGGAGCTATCCGCATTTGAGTACAACCTAGTCGAACAGATCTCTCGGGAGCAGAACGCCAATGCTGATGCCTTAGCAAAGCTCGCCACCTCTAGGGAGGCCGAAACCTTAAGCTTGATACTGGTGGAATTACTAGAAAGGCCAAGCGTAGAGGAGACCATGAGAGAGGTCGAGATGATCGACGCCAGGCCAACCTGGATGACTCCCATAGTCGAATACCTCACAACAGGGAAGTTACCTGAAGAGCGGAGCGACGCGAGGAGGATACTTTACCAAGCTCTGAGGTATACAATTGTAGACGGGACGTTGTACCGACGTGGTCTTTCTTTGCCTCTTCTGCGATGTGTTCTGCCAGATGAGGCCAAGACTATTCTGCAAGAGGTGCATGAAGGCTTTTGTGGGGATCACGCTGGGGGGCAAAGCCTGGCCTTGAAGATATTGAGGCAAGGAAATTATTGGCCCACTCTATCAAAGGACTCGACTTCTTACGTCCAAAAGTGTGACAAGTGCCAGCGGTTCGCCACGATCGCCCGAGCTCCACCAGTCGAGCTAAAGATGATCTCGTCCCCGTGGCCATTCGCGGTCTGGGGGATTGACTTAGTCAGTGCCCTACCCACGAGAAAAGGAGGAGTTCGCTATGCGGTAGTGGCTATTGACTACTTCACGAAGTGGGCAGAAGCGGAGCCCTTGGCGAAAATAACATCAAAGAGAGTCCTCAATTTTGTGGTTAAGAATATTGTCTGCCGGTTCGGGCTGCCGAAGAAGACTGTGTCGGATAACGGGACCCAGTTCGATAGTGACCTCTTCACCGAATTTTGTGAAAGACATGACATAATTAAAAAAATTTCCTTCGTGACCTACCCCTAGGATAATGGGAAGGTCGAGGCTATGAACAAGACACTCAAGGCGAGCCTTAAGAAGAGGTTGGACGAAGCTAAGGGAGTTTGGCCTGAGCAGCTCCCTCAAGTGTTATGGGCATACCAGACCTCACACCGAACTTCGACAGGGCATACTCATTTCTCCCTGACTTTCGAAAATGAAGTTGTCCTTCCTGTCGAAACAAAGATAGCCTCTCACAGAGTCCAGGCAGTCAGCCAAGAACAGAATGATAAATTGCTTAGCGCGTCCCTCGACCTAATTGACGAAAAACGAGAAGCTTCACAGTTGCACCTTGCGCATTATCAACAAAAAATCACTCATTATTTCAACTCAAGGGTCAAGAAACGCATCTCTAACTTAGGCGACCTGGTGCTCCGAAGACTCTTCTTATCCGGTAAGGATCCCAAGGACGGAGCTTTCGGACCAAACTGGGAAGGACCCTATCAAATAATAGAGGTTGTGAAAGAAGGGACCTTTAGACTAGCTCGGCTTAATGGAGTAACAGTCCCACAGACATGGAACGCGGTACACCTAAAGAAGTATTATCAATAGTCATACTTTTGTAAGGCTTAATTATAAAAGCCACCCTGTTTTATTAAAAAATGAGAAGTATATTTTTTGTGTCATTGTATGTTTCCGTGTGCATATAGGCTTAAAAGAGCGTGTTCAAAGTAACCGAGAAAGATCTATTTATGATAACTTGGGGGGCATATACCCCGAGAAGAAGGTCCTTAAAACTTAGAGGTTGGTTAAATTGATTAACCAGTGTTTTTTCTAAAAAGCACGAGGTATCGATAAAACTAACGCGATCTAAGTTTTTAAATTTAAAAGTCCTGGACACAACCAGGTCCTAAAACTTAGAGGTGGTGAAATTGATTAACCGGTGTTTTTTTCTAAAGAGCACGAGGTGTCGATAACACTAACGCAAACTAAGTTTTTAAATTTAAATATCCTAGACACCAACCAGGTCCTAAACTTAGAAGTTGGTTAAATTGATTAACCAGTGTTTTTTTTCTAAAAAGCATGAGGTATCGATAAGACTAACGCGAACTAAGTTTTTAAATTTAAAAGTCCTGGACACAACCAGGTCCTAAACTTAGAAGTTGGTTAAATTGATTAACTAGTGTTTTTCCTAAAAAGCACGAGGTATCGATAAAACTAACGCGAACTAAGTTTTTAAATTAAAAAGCCATGGACACAACCAGGTCCTAAAACTTAGAAGTTGGTTAAAATTGACTGGTAATACTTTGCAATCTCAAAGAAAAACAGTCAATAAACTAACACGAACTAAGTTTTTACCAAACACATCATAAAAAATAAAATAGATTGAAATAAAACTTGGGGTAACTAAAATCAATTGTCTAGAGGAGAAAAAACCTCGTCGTTGATTGTTATAGAGGTAAATAAAAATGAAATTATAAAAATTCTAAGCCCCCCCAAGTCACTCTGAAGAGGTCACCCCCTCAGTTTCTTGCTTGCCAGCAGTGAAAGTCTCCCCAGTCTCAGAAGGCGGCTCCTGTTGAAGACGGGCCTTGAACTTCTCGAGGAATGGCTCCCACACATCGGGGGCCAGAAAAGAGAAGTTGCCGTCCTGGTTGAAGGCCCAGCAGTGGTAGAGCATGGCCTCCATGGAGGAGCTGGAGGACGCCCTCTCTGCCATGGTGGCGGTCTTGGCCTCCAGTTGCTTAGCCTTGGCCTCCTCGAGCTCGGCCTTCGCAGTGTTTTCGCCTTCTTTGGCAGCCATCAAGGCAACCTTGGCACTTTGCTCTTATGGTTGAGCATATGCGAGGGCGGCCTGAGCAGTCTGGAGCTCGCCCCTGAGTTCGTCAGTCCTGGCCCTGGTCCGAGCTATGTTGCGGTGTAGAGCCAAAGCCGCCTGCAATGAGATAAACAGAGTAAGGCACGTGCTGGGAAGAAAGCAAACGAATTTAACTGAGTAAGCTTACTGTGAGGTTCATCCCCAGCGCGGGCTGTATGACATTCTCGGGGCTCCTTGCCTCGATCTCCCTTAAGTCCCTCGGGTTGGCCTTATAATAATGCTCCACCGTGTAGCTCGCGGTCTCATAGACCGTCCCTCGGAAGGTGTCTGGGATTTTCTCCAAGTCTTAGGCATTAACCGAGATGCGCATGATGGGAGCGAGGACTAACGGAGTTCCAGCTGGCGTCTCCTGTTCCCGAGTAGGGGCTGGAGGTCGTGGGGGAGGTGGAGGCATATTCTCTGTGGATGCGGGGACCCTTGGCGGGGGACTTGGAGGTTGTCCCGGGGGTAGAAGTCTTCTTGGTCAGCTGGGGCCTCTTGACCAATGGCCCGGATGGTCTGGAGGAAGGGTTCCCCCTGGAAGATTGATCGCAGGGCTCTATCTCCGGGTTGTGCCATCTCCTCGCCTGAAACAAAAGGAAAAGGACGTTAGTATACATGAAAGGTTGTTTTATTACAAGAGAAATCTAAAGGTGTATTGAAGAGGTCCAACCCTGGGAGCTAGAGGAGAAATCTATTGCCACGACCTCCGGCCTTGAAACTGCTATAGGGGAGTCTAAGTTTATTATTTCATGAGTCAGAGAGGGTTCTGGGTCCATATATACCTCAGGACTGGACTCCTCTACGTATTGTCTAAGTCCTGGAGTGACTACACCCTCCAGAAGGGAGGGCCACTACCTAAGGTTGGTCCCGTACTCCTCAAAGAAGGCCGACCTAAAGGACGAGGTTTTGTCTACTACTACGGTGCCCCTAGGACGGCCCATATCATGGCGTAATACTAGTTAGTCTACACACTGGAGTAGGGTTATGTTAAGGTCTGGGTCATCTCGATGACGGTGTACGAGCTGGTTTAGGTTAAACCTAACAAGCCTAAGGTCTGCGGCAACCCTATTTAGATCCTTAAACGGGTATGGGTTACCTTGGCCAGAGGGGCCTGCTGCTGCCCCCAATTGAGCCCGATCCACATCGGGGCCCCGAGCAGCCTCAGGAGCTTGCCTTCATCGCACGAGTGGCACCTCATCTTCTTCGTCTTGCTCGTCACCGTCACCGTCTGCGGCATCCCCCTCGGGGATAGGCACCAGGTCGCGAGCTACTGGGTAGTTAACCTGCGTCCTCCTCAAGGCCAGAGTCTGGCCCACAGAAATTAACTTACACGCCAGCATCGTCTCATCAGACACGAGCTGGCGGTAGTCTTTCCCACCAGACAGAAGCCCCACCAAAGTAACGTATTGACCCCCAAGGGTCACTGATTTGGCCGACCTCGCAAAAATGGCTGCATGATGATGCTCAAGTCAGTACATGGGAAAGAATGAAAATGAAAAGTTTTTTTTACGCAGGCTAAGGATGGAAAGCTTACGAGGATGATTGAAGTAAGGGTACTCGCAGTTGCGAAACCCAGTCGACATGAAGAATTGGTCCTTGAAGTCGTTGGGATGGCTGGGCAGCTCGATGACCGCAGGAGAGTTCAGGAAGCGGGTCAGGTAGTAGAACCCGTTGCCTCGTTCCCGTTGATCCAGGCTAGCTTTGAGGCAAAAAAAAAATAGAGGATGTCTGCGGGAGTAGGGACTTCCCACTCGTGTTTCAAGAAGAGGCACCTCATCCCCGCCAGCAGACGGTAGGAATTAGGAGGCAGTTGAAAAGGGGCTAGCTTCACGTAATTAAGGAAGTCGGCGAAGTATTGGTCCAGGGGGAGGAAGGCCTCGACCTTGAGATGTTCGTCGCTCCAGGATGTGAACTCCTCGTCAAGAGGCGCGCAGCTCCTCTCACCCTCGAGGGGAGGGAGGGCTATGAGGGTGCCTGTCCCAACCTCGATGTTATGGGACAATAGTATCTTGTTGACCCTCCCTTGGGTCGTCATCTTCGATACTATCCGCTCCGCCTCGAAGAAAGTATCAGGTCCCACCTCGACCTCCTTCTCCACTGTAGGACCAAACTGGGGGATGGGGGATTCGACCGTGACCTCTTTTCCCTTGCTAGATTGCTGGGATGACGAGCTGGCCACATTTTTCTTGGGCACATTCTTCTTGGGCCCCATCTAATTGCCTAGCGAACAAGAATTAGAAAAAGAAAACTTAGTGGGCGACCTAAAAGCCAAGAAAAGATAAGCAGCGTGAGAAGAAGTGACTTTCATACACGGGCTAAGGTAATCTCAGCCCGTGGTGTGTGAAGCCACGCGCTGCCATAGTCACGCGCCCATGTTTCCAACGGATCCCTGATCTCCAGGGATCTTTGTGTCAGGAGGGTCAGATTATTGCTTGCCTTGGAGTGGAAGTTTTGAGAGGAAAACCACCTAGGAAGCGTGACCCTAAGTTACCTGGTTGTACATCCTAAAAACCTCTCACCTTCCATATTCCGAATAGGCATTTCCTAAAGTTACTCAGAAAATTACCCAGAAAGTTACCCAGAAATTACCTAGTTATGAATATCGCCTTCCTAGACATGTTTTTAAATATAATCAATATGCATAGAATCGAAACCTATACGCCAAAAACAACCGATTGTTTACGACTGAGAAATAGGTTTGCCTAACAATGAAACGGGGAAATCGAAACATACAACAAACAGGGAACTTACAGTGTATTCTCCGAATGAAAGTTACAGGCAGCGTAGGAGTAGGAGTCCTGGTGGAATCCTTAAAGTTGAACTTCTAAAAGGCTCTTGTGGCGAGAATGTAAGGATTTCTGGGATTATGACCAGAAGAAGAAGAAGAGCTTCTGAAACTCAAAAGAGAGAATATAAGGAAAAAAATTCAAATGAAGAGTGACTAGTACTGAAGATTGCCAACCTTATATATACGTAAGAGGCATAAGGAAACGAGGACCGTCCGATGAAATTAATGCGAGATACGAGGGTCATAACTCAAGAGATGAAACGACGGCAGAAAGGTGGCAAGGCCATTTAATGCAATTCTCGAAATCCGAACAGTCGCCAACCACGGCGTCCCACGTGTCCGATACCCATGTAGTGGCCAAGACATGAAGAGTCTAGAGGGAAGTTTAAAAGACCCCGTTGTGAAGACCAATGATGACATCTTGGGTCACAAGCAGGGGCTTGGGGGGCAAATGTATGCCCTGAATATCCGCACATACTTTGGCGAGCTAGAACAAGGCCTAAATCGATCTGCCATGTGTCAACCGTCCACCCGGGGCTGATTGTTACGGACCCCTAAGCAATCAGCCCGAGCTAAGGGTTCATTTAGCTGCTCCATGCCTGGAGCCATTATGTCGACATAATAGAAGCCACGAGCTGGTGCCACATTAAGCTCGTGGTGCATCAGAGGTCTGACATCCCTGAATCCTTATAAAGTCAACTACGCAATATAAACGTGCATATACCAGACATCACGTGTCTGTTTTGTTCCTGAATTCTCGGATGTGCAGTATAAAGGTGCGTGTTCAGACATCCCACGCCTGATTTGGGCCATGCGGCCCATTACCCATCTTTACCTATTGATTAGACCACACTTCACTGTAAGGTTTAGGAATTAATCATCGGTGTCACATAAATGACATGATAGATGAAGAGATCACGGGATGACCCCAATACCTACTCAGAGATCAATCTCCTATAAATACCGAAACCCTGGGTAGTACAAGGGGTTGGCTTCTTCTTGAAAAGAAAATACTTTGTAAGAAATAGTAAGGAGATATCAATAATATCGACTGGTGGACTAGGGGGATTTTAACCTCCGAACCACCTAAAAAAAGGAGTGACCATCTTTTCCTTGCAATTAATTTCCACATTCTAGGTTACTATCATTTTTATATTACGGTTTATCAATGAGCACTAATTCATCATATTTATTCGTATAATTATCTGTTGGCGAAAAACCGCGTTGACAGTAATAATTACTACTCAATGTTTTATTTTTATTTTTGATATTATACAAACTATTGTTAGGGGAGTTTGAATACATTAGATATTCATCCGTAAGAAAAGCAGGTTTTGAGATAATATTTTGTGTTGCGGAGATAACAGAAGGTGGAGAACATGTGTGTCTTAGTGAAGTAGGTTCTGCGAATTATGTGTGTTGCAATGGTTTATGGACGAAATTATGCATGTTGATTGTTGTGTTTGCTTGAATTGAATTTATGGGTAGTAATAATTTTGGATATGCTATAGAAACAGAGACATTGCCAAATTTTTTTAAAGATTAATATATTTATTGAAATTATGCACGAACATTTTAAGAAAGATGTCTTTAACTTAGAAGTTGTGTTGTTGTGGACTGTTAATGATTTCCCAACATATGGTAATATATTAGGGTTAAGCACAAAAGGTTACCAGGGATGTCTAATATGTTGCACTAACACATGGGCTCGTCGTCTGCCGAATGGGCACAACATGTCACTACAAGAAAAAATGCTTTTAATAACACCAAAAATGTGTTATCAAAATATACCATAACACTTTTTGATGTGTTAAGACCGACTATGTTATCGTAGGTCAGGGTACTTTACATAACACTTTATCATTGTTATACAGATGTGTTATTATACTGTCAACGATAACACATTTTCTGTGTTATTTGAATAAATAGATAAGTATTTAATTATATTATTTATAGTCGATTATATAACACATTTCAATACTTATAAATTTGTGTTATACTACACTTTAGTATAACACATTTTTTGTGTTATATAATGAAGTTTGTATAACAAAATTCTTTACATAAAAAGTGTTATTGTAATAAATATTATAACACAATTTTCGTATTATTTTAATATTTAGATAAGTTTAAATTCTCATTATATATTCATTTATATAACACTAATTTATTCTATTCTATTATATTTTAATTTTTTTATATAATTAAAATTAGCTTCCTAATATATACTAGCATCATCAAATGAACTTGAATTTCAAATAACAAAAAGTAAAAACATTCAACATTGTATTAACAATCCACAAATTAGTTTAAAACATTCAACACTATCATCAACAACAAAATGTTCTTTAAGTATTCAAGTAGTCTTAAATATTCAACATATTGAAAAGTTTCTACTTTCAGCACAAAATATTCTCCCCTAACAGTGCATTTATGCCTAAGCTCCTAGTATTTGCCAAATTAAAAAACAACAATTGCAATGACTGTACAGTTGCAGGGAGAGGGTCCAGTGGTCAGCAATGACTGTACAGTTACAAAGAATGGGTAGTAATCCTAGACACATTAGAAATATTAGCCACGTCCTCGATAGATTCCATGTCGATCATGCCACCAAAATGTGAACTGAGACAACAAAACTCCACTGTCGAGAGAAGCAACACAAGTAAAAGCTTTATTGTTATGTTAACCTCTGTAGTTGATGACCTGAAGTCACACAGTACCCGAAGGCCAGAACCTGATGTTTTCAACAAATGTATGAAAACAGATAAGTTGAGGCTTTTGCGTGCAGATCTCAAAAGAATCAGAAAGTAACATGTCCCAGATGACCCCAAACATAACACAGTACACAAGAAAAGAATAGTATTTACCACACTCGACTCTCCAATGGCCCACTCACAGCAGTTCCTTGAGCATGAAATGAGCTTCCAATGCCCATTAAAGCAAAACACACCGCCTAGAGCATAAAGAAAAAAAGATCAATAGAAAGAACAAGGTAAACCAAAAAAATTATAGAAAAATCAAACAAGCCTATCAAGAAAAGAAACTCTTGGCAAATTTTTAAATAATAAAAACACAACAAATTGAAGATTCCCATTTTTGCCAATTCCAAAGTTCAAAAAATAGTTAACAGACCTTAAAGCCAATGTACAGTAAAACATATTTCAACAGAAAAATGCATGAATAGCCAAGGAGTAAAATAGTCACATGTCACTAGTTTTAACATCTATCTAGGAGGGCACAAATAAAGTAAGAAAGACTGGATTTTATAATACAATTTAACCTTAAATAGATAATTATAATTGTATTAAGATGAAATTATTAGAATTCAGCCCTGCTTTATCAAGGTGAGCATTACATAACTATCATTATCAACTTTCTTTGTTTAATATAAAATTGCATTTTTAATTTTTTTTTCCTCATTCTACTCTCATGGCTTGCTAAACTTCTATGGTGTATAATTTTGATAAACTTCTTCATCAACAGAAGTTTAATGAAATTATACACCATAGAAGAATTCTCCTATCATTTCAACTGGTTCCTAAATAATCTGAATTAGAAATTTAGTACTATAGTTCTGAGAGATGGAAATTAAGAGCTAGAGAGACTAAAACCAAAATTCAGGAACAGGTTAAAACTGGGGAATGCAATCTTCAATCTGAGAATCAATCCAATTTAAATTCAGTAGTTATCAAATTTTTTCACTGCCATAATCATAGTTGCCACTAAAGCAGAAGATCATGCTGACATAAGTAAGTTCATACAACATATATTTATGCTGAAAAATCTCCAACTCTCTCAAAGTTCAAGCATTACTTGGACATTGTAATTTTCAGCAGGAAGAATTAAATAAATCTTCTATTAATGGCATGATAAAGTAGCAACTGTGAAGAATTTTTAAAGAGAGTTCAAGAGTTAGTTATGTAAGCCAATTCAGTGAGTGACAAAGAACTAGTGCAATAACAAAGTTTTATCGTGACACACAACTACTTATAACAAGACAGATGATAAGAATATTAGGCCATCTCTGAGGTTTAATTATTCCAGAAAAAATAAAAAGAACTAGTTACTAATTAGGCCTATTATTATTGGCTGAATATATGTCCAATAGGATTATAAGAAATGTACTAGCCATACTAAGTGATTATTATATATATTGCCTAGTGTTCTAAGGGAAGAGATATAAAAGAAAAGTTGATTATAAACAAGAGATGCAAGAGAGTAACTTTAATAAAAAGAGAAAATCGGATACAAAGTAATTACAGGATATGTAACTGCAATTATACTAATTTTTCCAGTTTATTCTAACCTTTTCATAGCCATTAAATGTTGATCAATGAACAAAATATGTAGCAGCAATTAAAAAATCTTGATAAGGAATATAAGAAAGTCTTTTAGGAAAAGAAAAAACAATATAAGGAAAGCTAAGAGATATTAGAATAGTGTTATTAAGTAACAAATAATTAATCCATATATGTATAATGTGAACACCTCAGCTCTAGTTGCTGAGAATATGAATATGTGGAAATTTTTACCTGTGCAGCATCAGCTCTAGTTGTCCATCTGCAATGCTGGCTCCCCCAGTGGCACAATCAACTAATACCGATAATTCAGATTTCTAATCCGCCATGAAAATTCCAAGATTAAGCTGAAGAAAGTGGAAAGCCAAAGGTTATAGAAGATTATTACTACTATTAGTAGAAATATAAGAGTTCATTTAAGTTAGTAGTTGTTCTTGTTGTTTCAAGAAAATGGTAATACTTGTTAGTATCATATGGAGCAGTGGTTAACAAAATTTACTGGGTAATAGTTTCCTGCTACAGGCTGAGTAACTGAAAGAGACCAATCTTCTCTATAATCTCGAACCTGAGAAACCATTGTCAGTGATCATATATATCAAGATAGCAAAATCAGTAACTTATGTTTAGTAAGAAATACTTACTCGTTTTAGAAAATCCCTTCCATTAGAATCAGTGTAGAAAACTTTGTTCGTTTCCATATTCGTTGCCAATCGCGTGATGACCTCTTTCTGGTCTGGTATGTTTGTACTCATTGTGAATTCAACTTCAGCATGTTCTTTGTCCTTGTAAAGCCTGGTAACCTAATATGACATAAACCAAGAAGTTATGGTTACCAAATGAAGGCTTAAAAATGAAATTATATTTTGTGAATGGTCTGATAGTTCCCAAGACCAGAAAATTGCAATATGATTGTGCTTCATTTTTGTTTGATACTATTATAAGAGAACAAGTTCTGGTTCTTACATTATGGCCTAAAATGTTAAACCCGAAAATATGCTAATAACCTGATAGATATGGTTCTTACATCAGAATCACCAGTGCTTGAACCATACCAGAGATAGCTCTGTTGTATTAGTACATCAACCTTGTAATATATGACAATCAAATGAGCATTATTTTAGCATGCAAATTTTTTTTGTCAAGTCAGAGAAAAGACATAAAAAAGTTCCTTACGGATGTAAAATTGACATATAAACTTAAGTTAGCATTCCATTTTTAGTGCCCATTTGTGGTTGGTTTGCCTGATTTTATAATATGTAACTACTGGGTTAAGAAATATTTCCATGGTTACTTTTTGAAATTAAACAACTTGCCTCAGTTTTAGAATTGTACATTTGTTTTAGTTGTCCCGAGGTAGACGAAAAGGTCAGCTTTAAATCTCTAGGCCCAACTTCAATGGTATCATTTTGTGGATTCTTTATCTTGGAGAGTAAATTCCTGTTTACTGCAATAGTTTGGAAAAGAAACCAGAGCAATTAAACAATTAATGCCTCTTTATGCAAATTGTATGATATTGTATCTTAATGGTGAGCTTCATAAGAATCATTTATATGTTCAATATAATTTGACTAGCAAGTTTGAGCTCAATTACCTATACTAGATGCCTTTTTTTTTTTTTTTGGTCAATCAGATAAGTATATTCCACTATCAAACTTTATAACTCAGCAGCACCAATTATCATAGGTCTGCTAATTTACAATTGCTCAAACCATGCTAAATCCTGTTTTGCCACTTTTTTAGGCAAAATACTTGTGATTCTACTCTTTACATCATATTTGATTCTTTTTACAACTACAGTAATTGTATAAGTTTTCATGCTCCAAAGAGCTTCATTTCTACACCACCATATGTGATATATTGTTGCCGCAAGTGTCGTTGAAAAAACTTGGCGCCTGAACCTGTTGAGTTTTGCTCTAGAAATCCATTGCAACAAACCAGGGACGCTAACCATAGTGGTAGTCCAATGCAGCCACTGTTTAATTTCAGCCAACACTTGAAAACTCAACTGACAGATAAAGAATAAATGCTCTCCTGTCTCCTTGCTCATTCCACAAATTGGACAATCCTCATCTGGACAAATATTATATGTGAACAATCTGGTTTTGAGTCTCAATCTATCTAAAACCACAAGCCATAAAATAAATCTATGCTTTGGTATAGACAGTCTATTCCACACTTGTCCTTGCCAATTAATCGCTGGAAATTCAGGACAAAGGCTAGCATATCCCTCTTTGATCAAGTATGTACCTGTTGCAGAGCTTGGGAAGACATTCAGCCCCATCAATTTGTTCTTCACTCTTACAATTTGCTTCCAATACCAGCTGCTGGAAGGAGGAGCCTCATAGGCCCTCCAATCTTCTTCTCCTATATACACTGCATTCACCCATTTCACCCATAATGTGTCCTTTTTAGATTCAATAGCCCAAACATATTTGCCTATCGCCGCCTCATTCCATTCTTTGGTTCTTCTGAACCCCAATCCACCTTCTTTTTGGTCTTACACAAATCCTCCCAAGCTACTAATCCTAGACCGCTTGAATCCACCCCTTTCCAAAGAAAACTTCTACAGATAGAGTTGACTTTTTGTAGAACTTTCAAAGGGAGAATCATTAGTTGTGACCAATAAGTATGAATAACAATGAGCACAGAGTTTACCAATGTTGCCCGACCTGCATAAGACAAGTTCCTTGAACTCCACACTTTGATTCTTTGCACCATCTTCTCTATCAAAATGTCACATTCAGCAATAGGCAATTTTTTGGCACAAATCGGAATGCCCAAGTAACGAAATGGCAGCTGGCTCCTTCCAAATCCAGAGGCATCCACCACTCTTTGAACTTCACTTTCAGCCATGTTGCAACAATAAAGTTCACTTGGTTGTAGACCCGAAGTTTGAGAAAAAAGCTTGAGACCTTGAAGCATACGGTAAATCGATTTAAAGTCACCATGACAAAAAAGCAAGACATCATCCGCAAAGCAAAGATGATTCAATTTTAGTTGTTCACATCGATCATGGAACTTAAAATCTTCTTTCTCCCCAACCTTCATCATCACTCTTGATAAATATTCCATGCCCAAGACAAAAAGAAGAGGAGACATCGGGTCTCCTTGACGAAGACCCCTCTTGGCTTCAAAAAACCCATGCAAACTCCCATTAAACATAAGACTAAAACGAGGAGTTCTTACACACATCATAACTAGATCCACAAACTTTTTTGGAAACTTGAAAGCATTCAGCATCTCTTCAATGAAGTCCCGTTCAATTGTATCATATGCTTTCCTTATATCTAATTTTATCATGCATTTGGGACGCCTCCCCTTCCTCCCATAATGCCTCACCAAGTCCTGACAGATCATAGTGTTATATGCTATGAATCTACCTTGGACAAACCCACTTTGGTTTTGAGCAATGATATCAGGAAGAATCATTCGCAGTCTAGAGCATATGAGTTTGGTTGCAATCTTGTAAATCACGTTGCAACAAGCTATGGGTCGAAAGTCCAAGACAGAGTTCGGGCATTTACCTTTTGGGATTAATGTCAAGGTGGTTGAATTGATTTCTTTAAGGAGCTTCCCTGTATGCAACCAAGAAAGAATCGCTTCACCCACATCAAGCCCAATCATCTCCCAGTTATCTTGATAAAAGAAGCTACTAAATCCATATGGTCTAGGCGACTTATTCCCCAGAATATCAAACACTGCTCTTTTCACATCCTCATGAGAATAGTCGGACAACAATAATCTTGTATGGTTTGCAGTAATAATCGGGCCTAAAGTCACAATTCGTCTACTGACAGCCTTCCTCCCAATGGGTGAACAACCCAGTAAAGTCTTATAAAATCTTAAAAACACCTATGTTACTTGCTCAGGTTGATGAATCTTGTTCCCTTGCTGATCATGAATAGAATAAATTCTATTTAAGGCCCTCCTAGAACGAATGCTAGCATGAAAAATGGCAGAGTTGTCATCTCCATCCTTAAGCCAGCCTATCTTGGCTTTTTGCTGAAGGAAGGAAATAAAAATCTGGTGAGCTGCCTTGTGTTGGGTCCTAGCAGTTTTTTCTTTAATGATCAAATCCGCATTTAGGGGATCTTTTTGCAATTCTTCTTGGCTGTCCAACAAAGTCTGCCTTAGCCGCACCTCCATAGCCTGTACATCCCCAAACTCATTTTTATTCAGCTGCCTCAACCTTTCCTTGAATGCCTTAAGCTTCTGTACTAGTATGAACATAGGAGCACCTTCAATGCTCATATTCCAAACTTGCTGTAGCTGCTGGGCAAAACCTGGAGCAGTTTTCCAAAAACGAAAATACCTAAACGATTTCTTGCCTTGCTGCCCAACCGGATACACCGAAAGCAACGCGGGATAGTGATCAAACTCTCCTTCCGCCATAAACAATACCTCAGTAGTGGGGAATTTATCTAGCCATTTCTGATTAGCTAAAACCCGATCTATTTTGGAGTAAATTCTTGTTTCAGCAGCTTGTTTATTCGACCAAGTAAAGAAACTACCTGTGAACTTCAAATCCTCCAACTCGCAAGCCTCTACACACTCTTTAAAGTCTTTCGAAACCTGCTGCCTTTTGTTCCCCCCGATCCTTTCTTCTACACGCAAAATGTCATTAAAGTCACCTAAAACCAGCCAAGGTGCCTTCAATTCCTTCTCAATCTCTTTCAAATCTTTCCACAAAATTCGTCTATTCTCCTCTTCATTAAAAGCATAGATAAAGGTTGCCATGAAGCTTTCCATTCCCGCTCTCGATTGCACCTCTAGATGCATTAATTGGCTAGTACACTTCTTGATGTTTATAGAAAACATATTGGGGTTCCAACTCACCATTATTCTTCCACCTTTGTGCCAGGCGTTATTGGTAGAAAAACACCATCCCGAGAACATATTTACATATACAGCACCCAACTTGTGAGCCTGTATTTTGGTTTCAAGGAGACCAACAAGACCAACTTGCATCGAGAAAATCAATCTTTTAACCTCCTCCTGTTTTTGGCGCTTATTGATCCCCCTGACATTCCAACACAATATTCTATCCATTCCCCAAGGGAGGCTCCCCCCCTCCCTGTGTACGATCCTCTTCATTCTCAATCTTAGAGCATTCCCCTGTATCTATTAAGACCCCGAAATTATTTGACATTTCAAAACCTTTCCTTTCCTTCACTTCCATCCAGACCCCTTTAACTCCCTTTGTAACTTGTTGAAAGCCATCATCCTCGTGTCCCTCAACTGTTTTGCTGTTTATGTTCGTCGCTGCCTCTTTCTTTTTCACCACCCATGCCTGCTTTGGCACCTCTTTCTTCTTGCACACCGCTGACTTATGCCCCATACCAAAACAATGATCACAAACAATCGGTAGCCACTCATATTTCACCGGCAAAACAACTTCCTGATTCAGTTCATTAGTGAACGAAACTTCATCAGGAAAGGATTGGTGTAGCTGCACCTCAATCATCACCTGAGGGAAATTCAATAGCTCTTTGTTCTTGGTCACCTCATCTAGCATTAGAGGAGTCCCTAATTGCCCAACAATTTTGAACAGTGTCCGTTCCCCCCAGTATCTAAGATCCAAACCAGGGATTTGAATCCAAGTAGCTACCGAACAGACATTTGCCTGAGTAAAATCAGTATAGGGATCCCAGGCTTTCATAATAACTGGCTTCTTGTCAAAAAACATATACCCACCATGAAGAACCTCATCCCTGGCAGTCACTGAAGTGAATCTAACAATATGAATTCCTTTCGCTAATACTCCCACCTTATGCAATCCTTTATCCTTCCACATTCTGTTACCAAATCCATCAAAAACATGAAAAGGAATGTTTGCTCCCAGTACATAGCATACTAAGGCAGAATCCCAATAATCGATTTCCTCTTGAATGTCTTCCATATCAATTTTAACCCTAGATGAGCGTTTCACTTTTGCTTCAGATTCTCCAAATCTATGATTTAAATTCTGTGTAATCTCCCCAGAGTGAAGATTCGGGGATATAGAAATCTTACCAGATTTAGCCTCAACCTCCGTCTGGTGAGCTCCAACCTCCGACCGAACCTCCTGTTCCTGATGGGCGCGCTCAAAAATCACTCGGGGAGTAATAGCCTCCTGCTCCATTGCCGTCGCAATCCCCTCTCCCTCCGTCTCATCGCCAGAAACAGAGAGTGCCTCCACTCCTATAACCTCTGCCATCGACTTCGATTTGGCGACCCTATCGGAGGAAGTCGGTCCTTTCTTCCGCAAGGTCTTCATCGTGCTTCGTCAAGTCCCTTGGACGCCGTTCTTCTTCGGTCGGCCGCGACCCGCCATAGCACCAGCAAAGCTGAAGGTCGAGGGTTTTCCTCAGAGAAAACGTCGTTTTAATAAAGTGTCCCTAGTTCTCAAGTTCTTTGTAACATTGTCTAAACTTACATATTGTGCCTTAATTGTATTGCCTGGCGAATCTTTAACAACGAGATTGACATCATTAACCTGGTGGACATTGTGATTCTCAGACCACATTGGAGAGAGTATTCTATTCATTCAAATATTCTAATATATGATAATGTGAACTGAGCAAACATATACTTACCAGTATTTTAACAATGTCGGTACGGGGCCAACCAAGAAGATTATATGCCACTACAAATTGAAATAGTATTAGTAATTAAGACAATGAAACATTAAAAATTTCACCTTAGTATCCATTGAAGGGTAAGGAAATCTTAAAATTTTACCAAACTTTTCCCTTCTGGAATGTCTTCCTTTGTTGGTGGGCAGTAACTGATATTGAGTAATTGGCACTGTTTAAATCAATGTAAAGAAGATAAGGACAATGAAACGCCATGGACCAAGCAAGGGATGCCACTCATCTTTGTCCCACTGAGCTGGTGTAAATTGTTCTAGTGTTTTTTTTTTACCTGAGTCAGTAAAAAATGCATCTAACTCGGTGTCAATAACAAAGGTTCACAAGAAACAGAAAATGAGACATGACAAGCAAATTTCTTAAGCTAAAAAGTACAGGGAATCCATGATTTTTTGTTTACATGAAAAAAAAAACACTAAAACACATATTTCTACTCCAAACAATATGATCCAATTTTCAACTTCTTGCTACAACTTAGTAACTCTCCATTAAATATTCAAAACTAAAACACCAAAATCAGAGCATACTTTTCCAATAATATTAACTCTCCATTAAATATTCAAAACTAAAACACCACACTTAGAGAATACTTTTCCAATAATATTAGGCTGACGGCTTATCCCAACCCACTTGTACGTTTTTCCATCAAAGTACCTAACAGTATGCATTCCTGCCCAAATACCTGCAACATACACACCAAAAGAAACTTGTCATAATTTGCACAGAAAGCTCATATAGCAGACAATGAAAAATTATACCCACAATTTGCTTAATATTGTAGAAGAAATAGTCGAATACTATGGCTACGGATAGAGCTCAACAATTTATAAGCAGAAATTGTTAATAAATTGAGTTCTCACCAAACCAGTTGCAGATCAAAATATCAAGAACAATACTGTCGACCAGCATTCATTAAAATTTGGTAGCATGTGACGGAAGGTAAGCTGAAAATGCCAAGATAAGCTTTAATATACAGCCATAACTACCAAAGCACTCAACACACACTTGTCGGAAACATAAAAGACATTTGATCTCCGCTCAAAGAAGGACAAAGCAGAACCAATTTAAATAAACTATGAAAGGCACACAATAAAACATATTATATTTGTCAAAGAACTAACCTCCATCATCTCAAATCCAATTGATAGCACCCGAAGAAGAGGCTGATTACGAAGCAATATAGCTTTACCCCACCATCCAATAATATGAGCTAAAACGAATTCATCAAAAAGTGTTTCCTATAGAAATGAAAATATTATAAACATAGAGAAGTCAGGAGTCTGCTTAACTGCAACATAGAAGACATACATAGTACACCAAGAGGATATGATCAGAGAATATCATAAGTAAACAGATTATTGAAGAAGAAATCATACATAAACATTCTTAAACCTGCTTGTAGAATTTTCAGGAAGATATATGCGGCAATCAGCTCCATAAGATCTTTCAGGAAGTTATGCACATAATTAAAAAGGCAGAATTCGAAAGTATAAACAATCAGCATAAGCTTCTCATTCAACTGATGAAAAATAAAAGAATTTACATAAATAATATGCAAAGTTAAATTTTGCAAGCTTAAACTGCATTACCAACACCAAGATCCGGATGGAGAAACTTCATAAACTATCGAGCATCATCTCGCTTCTGGAAAGAAAGAAAATGTAAAGTTGTTGCCATAAGAAATGAACAGCCTCTACAGTATCAAGGCATTGTATGAAGCCTATGAAATAACTTATGCTTAGGAGGTAGTGGTAAAACCATATATTATTTATATTAAATGGAACATATTCGTATGCGCATCAAGAGCATGGTGCTCCCATACAAAATGTTAACTTCTATATTAAAAATACTTACAAGAATTAAACGATTTTTATGGTAGACGTTGAAGCCATGGATATTGACATTTGGAGCCTCTTTAAGAAACCCAATAGTTGTTATAATTTGACCCTGAATAATGAGAGAAAGAAGTTCAAGTTGAACCAAAGAGCTGCAAGTACCAACAGAAATTATGAACTAATGGCATCTTGGAAATCATTGAAACATGATGAAGACAACTGAAATAGCACAATATAACAAACCTCAACAGCTCCTGCATTCTGAGGTTTATACACAATAAATTGTGGAAATTTTAGATCATTAGCGATATTTTGATGTTCCACAACTTCCCCCCTAAGTATTATTCTGAAACTTGCTGGTATTCGCAAATACAAGATGGATAAGTAAACCTGATGGAACAAGAATTATTGTAGTAAAAATTTTGATTTCTGAGACAAAATTCAAATTTAATTTGATAGAATTTGTTTTATTTGTATTTATCTATTCGTTGCATTTGATATTTTAATCCTGTTTCTCCCAAGGGAGAATCAACACCACCACCTATGCTTGTGCCTAGACAACAAGAGTACCCAGTCTACTTTAAAAGAAAAAGTTCTCAAGCAAACAAGTACCAATGTTTAAAAATACAGTTTTGAGGCACACCTCAGTTTGAGGAGAAAAAAAAATGCACCAAGGCATGCACCTTGCTTAGCAAAGGTGAGGCGTACACCTCACTATAGTGAGGCGCTGAGTTGGGGCTGTTGAGGCAGAAATTGAGAGAAGTGTAAGCCTCGGAGGTGTATTTTCGTAATGGGTTTTTTTATGCCCAAAAATGCCCAAAATCAAGAGTCATGCTGCTAAAAAAAAAAAAAGTACCTATTCTAATTATGATCATAATTACCATTATTTTCAATAATTTTGGGGTTGTACTTCAGAAGAAAGAAATTAGCACATGAAAGTATGGCTTAATAAAAAATTGACTACATTTTAGGTATCCTGTTCCTAAAGTTGTCACTGTCTTATGGACATGCTTTGTCTAATGACATGCCTCTTCCCTAAAACTGTTGTCCCTCAAAAGTCCAAAATCCAAGTTTCGAACAAGGTCAAATGAAACTAGGACAATATTTGTTATATCTCTCTATTGAAGTTGTCTGAGATGTCATGACAAACTCTTCTTCCTGTTCCTAAAAGTTTAACCATCCCTAAAATTATGTTAGAGCAGACAACCTCAACATCCTTAGCTCTTACATTATAGGGATAATGTTAGGCAGTCAACTTAGTTAGTCTACGATTTCATTAATTTGTCCCTGTGGTACATTCTCTAACAAGTATTTGGTCTCGAGTTTCTATCAATGTGCGGTCTGTAAGATTTTGAACTCATCTTCACTAACATAAGAGGGTCTTATTCGCAATTCTGGTACCAGGATCTACAAACAAAATCCTCTTAAGTAAAAGGAGGCGAGTTCAAACCATAGGGACATCTCAACATAGTACAAATATAGTACTAGTACTTTAATTATCCAAATTTCTACTTTACTCTTAACTTCATACATGTAAAAAGGTCGTGATGAGAAGATGGATCTCAAGTAATAAATTCAATGGCCAGCAATAAATAGAAAGCATAAATGTGTTCCTAATTCTTACACAGGTTTGCATAATCATCAAGATTTCAACTATTATAGCCTTTATAGTGCTCGAGAATTATTTTTATTTACATAACGTAAAAAGAGTTCCAAACTCATAATGATAGTATGCAAATTCCCCAAAAGTCCTAGATTTCAACTATTTATAATCAAAGTTAAAAAAAACAGAAGGCACATTTATTTTCAAATAAAAATAGATCTGCATATTCAATCATATTTATAAAAGAAAGAACTTACTTGATCCATGGTTTATTGACTTAATAAGGTGACTCATCTCAGCTTTGTATCAAAAAACTAAGCCATTGATGTCACTAACAAAAAGAACCTAAAAAGGATTAAAGATTAAAAAACAATTCCAAAAGGCAGAGTATATAGTAGTAGGATAGCTTAATTGACAATGTAACTGAGTTTCTCTTCATTGGTTCTGTCAAGACATAAAGAAATAGCTCAGTTGACTATGTCAGCTTTGTATCAAAAAATTGACTTAATAAGGTGACTCATCTCAGCTTTGTATCAAAAAACTAAGCCATTGCTGTCACTAACAAAAAGAACCTAAAAAGGATTAAAGATTAAAAAACAATTCCAAAAGGCAGAGTATATAGTAGTAGGATAGCTTAATTGACAATGTACTTGAGTTTCTCTTCATTGGTTCTGTCAAGACATAAAGAAATAGCTCAGTTGACTATGTACCAGGAAAAAGCAAAAGTTCCACCAGAGAAAATGTTTTGTAAGAGGAGAGGGAACCTGAACAATTAACAATAAATGCCATAATAAGTGTACGAGAAAAGATCATTGACACAATATCCTCAACTATTTAATTATGTGAACGAGAACCATTTTCATACCATTACTAGTCCCATAATCTGCAAGAGAAACAAAAAAACACAATATTGTCAATGCATAAAAAATTAGTAGATTCAATATTAGAAATAGAGTAAATATATGATAAATAATGTATATGTGATTTTTAATTTGAATGTACCTCTACAAATTTATTATTAAAATATGAGAATGTTAACATACTTGTTTGCTTGCCAGAGTATATAAATATATGTTTATTTGTATACATGTTGTGGATACATGCTACTCGAGTTTGAAAACACAAGCTAAATTAGTCTAGAGAACATGATAAAACTATGAAAATAATGAAATATATGCCATCATCTAGTGAACACATAGGTACTAAAACTTTCACAAGTCTCACACAACATCTGGGTCAATAAAGAGGAGTTGGTTTAGTCTATGATAGTTCCATTCATGTCATCTTTTACTGTTTTTTCATGCACTTTACAGTTTTTCATGCACTTCATGTCATCTAAGTCAATACTATTTTTTACATGCTCTTTTTAATTTTAAACTGCATTGCATTCATATCCTCGTATTGAAAAAAAAATATTACATGACATTTTAACACATAATAGACCCAGAAAAGAAAAGAAAAGACAAAATCTAAAAATTCTATAACAAAAATTGGGTGTGTTTACCTGAAAAGAAATGTGATTGTCCAAACTATCAGCCTTTTTCACAACCTTCCAGAATATAAATTCATACCCATTCTTTTATTTTCTGCTAGAAACAAAAAGTGAAGATATTATTAAACATTTTTTATGGTTTGCATAAACTTCACAGAGACATTTCATCAAACACATTATGCACAGTGCAAAAATAGCTTATACAGAAGTCTTAGCAGCTCCAATTTTGGTGAGGCTTTACATTGAGCATGATATATATGAGCACGACTAATCAAACATATTAAGTTAAACCTCATGATTCTGCAACTTGATATAGATGTAGATATATCTATATTTAAGCATTGAAAGTCAAAATTTAAGCATTTACTTGCCGTTATCAATTTTCTCATAAAAACAAATGGCCAAGCTTCAATAAATACAGGGTAAAATCACGAACACACTTTCCACTATTGAAGGCTCCAAAATAATACTTGAGCTTGTTATATAGATTCTCTTTTATCTTTGACTTTCAGCTAACCCCATACAAGCCATATTAAAAAAAAAGTAATTAAAACAGACATAAAAAAAAATCATTACCTTTTACTCTCCTCATGCATATGCAATAAACAAGTAAAGAAATCCCAGAAACACCTCCAATGGCAGCTAAACCTAACAATATTGCTTACACCTAATATTCAAATTTACCCTTTCAACACGACATAGAAAAGCAAATGATCTAAATATATAGTGTAAACACATAGGCAAATGGTGAAAGCTTGCTCATTCGTAACTATAAATATGACATTCAGATGTATATATATTTCTTGTCTACCAAAAGAAAATTGTCTGATAGCTATCAAGTCACCAAACCTGATAGCACAGGCACTGCCCTTGGAAGAGACTAAACCTTTTTTCATGGATCCTAATGGATGAGAACTTGATAACAAATATTGTTAGAGAGACATGATACACAGCATTGGAGAAATACCAGTTCAGTTTTGAAACTTGGTACTTGTTCGGCAACACTCTCAATCAATTGTTGTCCTGACATCAATGAGTTTCTATACTTAACAAAAGTTTCATATTCTGGTGCAAGAGGATTAGACGTGGGCCTATCAACATCCTGCAAAACAAAAATAATAAGATTGAGTGTTTAAATCTTGGTCGAACCACATGAGAAAGAACTTCACATGGCGATATATACACAAATGAAACCCAAACTTGGTATTCATATCCAGACCTCTTTTCTACTTTAGTCATCTAGCTGACTATTTTTCTTCGAGACCCTCATCCTTTTCTTCTTGAAAATGATCTCATTTCCTTACCAGATAATTTCAACAAGCCCTTCTTCGTATTCCCCTTCATCACTCTCATTACCCTCATGTGCAGTCTCAGCCAGTCATAAATTTAACAAATCAAATATAAGTTCCTTGCTAGAATTACATATTCTCTCTACCAATCAGCGAAAACTCAAAACATTCTATAACAAGACAAACAAAGTTCTTCTTTCGATATCAATATCTCAAACCTTTAGTTATATTATATTAATTTGGTTAGTTTTTTATTCTTTTCCAGCAACCAAACAGCCGTTAAAACCAAAATACTCCGAGAAAGTAAAGAAAAGAAGAAAGTACCTGTTTTTTTCGAGACTCTTCGTCCAGTCCTTCTTTCGTTGTTCCTCATATTCTTCTTCTTATTCTTCCATATTCTTTCATTTCATCTCCATGGCCTCGAGCCCTGAACGAAAGAAGACACTAGACGAAGAGTCTCTTTCCGTCTCCGTCTCTGTCTCCACCTCTGCAATCTGGTTGGGAGAGAATGAGCCCTGAACGTCACCGCTACCAGTCCTCATCCCCCATCATCAAGTCCCCTAACCTCAAAACCCCTTCCGGGGACCCAAAAGAGTCCAGGTTGGCTTGCTCTACGGGTAATCGGAACTGACAAACGGGGCAGGAGTTATGGTGAGCGAGCCAGGGCAGAATGCAGTCGGGATGGTAGAGATGCTTACAAGGAAGCAGCTTGGCCTCAATGCCAAGCTCGAACTGATCCTTGCAGACGGCGCAAAGCATAAAAGGGTCATCGTTCAGAAGGGATTGGTTGATTCTAATGGTGGGTATTGCGTAAATGGAAGATTTCAAGCAGGGAGAGGCGCAGATGGGTGTGAAGAAGAAAATGGGAGAGTTATAGGCGGGCTATGAAAAAAGGAATTAGCTAGGAAAAAAATATAACAAGTTATAGGCGGGCACCAAAATAAATTAGCGCCATTTTTTTATTTTGCCACATATATGTATATAATAATACTTTTCAGTAGTATTATATTCTTGTGTTATGCTAAGGGGTATTTGGTGTAGTGTGTAGTTTTTATGTATTAAGATACATTTATGATCTTGTAAATGCACAAAATCTGGCAGAAGTTATTAAGAAGAATTATATTTTGTACTTGTTTTGTTTAAGAAAAACTATATATATAGTACTTAATCATCTAATCTATATTTACTTGTCAATTTTGTAGTTGGTTGAGGAAAACGTATTTAGTATCAAGGACCTCCTACTCCCACTATAAACCGACTGGTTTGCAAGATTGATGTCATTTCTTTATGAAGTCTAATTTTTCTTGTGTGTAACTTACTAACTTGATTCATATGTTCTTATTAATTTTTCTTATGTATGTATATTGAACTACTTATGTATATATATAAATGACATCTTTTAATTAGTAATGATATGTGAATGTTTTTCTTAATTTTAATTTATACATTATGTTTATTTAGATAATAATTTATAAAATTACGTATATAAGAATATGTTATATTATTATATACATTTGTTTATATAATATATGGTATTTTATATTAAAAAATTAAATATAATATTATTAATATAATTTTATTTGTATTAAAAAAAATTTAATACAAAATCAAATTATAAATGAAAAGAAAAAAAATAATTATATTTTAAAAAAAGTATTACTTTCTCTGTACTTTTTAAAAAACCGCAGAGAAAGAAATTCTTACTCTTCACTTTTTCAAAAAATTCGCAGTGAAAAGTAGCACTTTTCTTTGCGGTTTTTTCGTGAACTTTTATCTGCGGTCGAATACACTGCGGTTCCAATTACTCCAAAATATAACGCAGTGTATTAATGAAAAAAACTGTAGAAAAAGCCCTATTTTGTAGTAGTGGATGTTATTTATGTTATGTAATTTATTACATTTTATGAGTATAATTAGGTGCATAAAAATTAATATAATATACATTTAATTATAATTAATTTTTATTATATATAAAAATATACTTATAAAATTTTTTTAAAAAATTAAGCATAAATGAAATGTGTCTAAGTGATTCATATAATTTTATTTAATTATAGAGTAGCTATGACTTCTTTAGTTAAATAGAATTATATATTATGGCAATAAGGAAGAAAGTGTGCTGGAGAATTTCCTTAACACTCCTCATATATTATATATAATATCATTTCAGTCGGTAGAACATGGTTTTAATTTAAGAAACTAAGATTATTGAATTCAATCAAATCATCAACGCATCACCGTGTATAAATTAATGCAATCTGGTTAAGAGAAAGTGGTAAATTATATCTAAACAACCTTTTAAATAATTGACTATATATCTCTTCTATATAATAAGTGTGTAGATAACGAAAATTATTGATTTTAACGATTTTTTATTTTTTTAATGTTAACTTTAACGGAATATTCTTATATTTAACAGAATATTTTTATATTTAATGGTAGTTTGTAAATATTTAAACTTAAAAAAAATAATTAAAAAATATATAATATGATATTTTTGAGATATTTTACAATGATAATTATTTAAAAATAATAAATAATTAAAAAAATTAAAATATGATATTTTTGAGATATTTTACAATGATAATTATTTAAAAATAATAAAATCATACGTTTTATAACTTAAATAAAATTTAATTAAACTTAAATTTACTTATTAGAATAATATCATATTAAACATATAATATAATTTACTATGAATTAGCAATAAATTACTCTTTCTAAAAAAACTAGCAACAAACTTAAATTTAAAATCAATGTATAATATTTAATATTACATTAAACATATAATATATAATCTATTGTTGTCACTCCTGTACGCCCTGATTTTCCCACGGGCTGATTTGCAAGCTGAGCTGCGGCCTAATCATGATTCCGTCATAAGGTCGTACCTCCTTAGCTCAGGGCAACCCAAGGGTTCGTCAAGATTGCCTAAGACTTGAGCCTGGACTCTGAAGGTCGAAGGTCGAGTTAAGTATCCAGCTCGTGGTACGAGCAGAATATGGAAGCTATGACCCTTTGTAAAGTCAACACACGCAAGGTAAACGTGCATATATCAGACATCACGTGTCTGATATGCCCCTGACTTCTTGGACACGCAGCAGGAACATGCGTATTCAGACACCCACGACTGGGTTGGGCCGTGCGGCCCACTATCTCCTTACCTATTGATTTGACCACACTTATGTGTCAGGTTTAGGAATTAATCATGAATGTCACAGAGTTGACATGATAGGTAAGAAGGTCACGAGATGACCTTCTTACCAACTCCCAGGTGCCTTCTCCTATAAATAGGGGGACCCTGGGAGTTGATAGGGGTTGGATGATCTCTTGTAAGAAATATCCTGTAATCATATACCCAGAATAGAGCAATAATATTGATTAGTGGAGTAGAAGGATTTTAACCTTTGAACCACTTAAAAACCGTATCTTGAGTCACTATTTCTTTGAAAAAGATCACATATCTATTTCGGTTCATTATTAGCACTAATCCCTTTCTCTTCTCTTCTTAAATTACCTGTTGGCGAAGAACTGCGTCAACAGTTTGGTGCTTTCATTGAGAGCAAGTTTGGTTAGTGTTGTCGCAAATATCCAACCATGGTGACTACTCGATCCAGGCACGGTAACGAGACAGAGCAACATGATGGGCAGGGGGCTCATCATACTGCCACCCCTAATGAACAAGTTCCTGAGACCCATCAGCGGCCAGGAAAGCAGCTGGTGGGCCAAGATGACACCGGAAGTTCGGCCCCTCGGCCACCTAATCCAAACCCGTGTTATTACACGGCGGTGGAGATGGAGAACGCTCAGTTGAGGAGCCAGCTAGCAATAGCTAACCAGCAGATCAAGGATGTGCTGGCCCGACTACCCCCTCTCACAACCGACGTTAACGTCGGAGAGAGGCAAGGCGAGGCTCCTAAGTCTCGCCGGGGTAACCGATCCAGGCATAGCCGGTCGGATAGACTTCCGACAGCCAATTCCACTCCTTCATCACATCACCGAGAGGCAAGCTTCGAATAAATGCCTGAAGCCAGGCAACAGCAATACAGTCGTTCGGTCAGAACATCAACTCCTAGCTCCCAGCCATCCTCGAGAGCGCCCAGGGGAGCTCGAGGAAATTCCCGAAGGAGATCCGGGGAGGGCTCGCAGCATCGGCCCGTCCCCAACAATCGACCTGCACCTCGTCCAGATCGTCAGGCACGGGACCAGCAGGTTGGCAGGGCCGAAAGGCCGCCACCAAACTTGATCCGTCCTGACGGAACTAGGATCACCTCTCCAGTCAGGCATCCTCCTTCTCCAATTAGGTATCCGTTTCCTCCTCGTCCCGTCAGAGATATCCCAGTCTATGGGAGTAGTTGGAGAAACCCGCCATCAGTTGGACCTTCCCGGCATAGCAGGGTGCCAAGGGAAAGCCCAGATAATCCCCACCAAGGGCAGACTCCAAGCCTATCTTGAAGGAGCCACTGGACCGGCAGTCGCCGGAGTGATCTCTCTGGGGGAGACCTGTGTCAGCATTTGAGTTCGGCACAAAGTCATCAAACCACCCAGGGAGGCGACCTGCGAGACCGCCTTAACTCCCATAGGCGGGAACCAGCAGGAGGAGATGGCCACGCTCGCTCAGGGGGGGCCCTGTCCGAAGTACGTAACGGAGGGAATGCCCCAAATAACCTACCTCAAGATAGGAGGGGAAATAACCCACCAAATATGTACAATGGATCCGGAGCTGTTGAATAGCCCCGGAATAACCAAGGACATCAAGACCAAACCCTCGAGCGCCTGACTCAGATGGAGGAGCTGATGAGGAAGCTCCTGTTAGAAAAAGAAAAAGACAAATATGATTCAGGGGACGAGATGGAACTCTTCGCCCCCGGTATAGCAGCAACGGCGTACCCATCTGGTTTCCGTATGCCTCACTTGTCAAAGTTCAATGGGGACGGAGACCCATTGGACCATCTAGGGATGTTCAACACCCTCATGATGGCCCACAACATTGGCCCCGAGCTGAGATGTTTAATCTTCCCTTCCACACTGACTGGCCCTGACAGGCAGTGGTTCAAGCAAAGTAAAAGACAGTCAATTAGCTCCTGGAAGACTTTCTCGGCAGACTTCAAAAGGGCATTCCGAGCCTCCCAGGCCGCCCGTGTTCAGGCCGACTCCCTGGGTAACGTGAGGCAGCAGCCCGGTGAGACTCTGAAGGCCTACCTGAGCAGATTTGCGAACGTCGCTGCTCGAGCCAGAGACGCGGATGATAGCTCCAAGCTCATGGCCATGAGAACTGGAATCCTCGTTGGAGGAGACCTCTGAAAGGATATACAAAGGAAGGGAGCCAGCTCGGTTAACGAATTCCTTAACAGGGCCCAAGAATGGATTAACTTGGAGGAGGTCGAAGCCTCAGCTGCGGGAACCAGCCAGGTCCCCGAACAACTCGCTGGAGTGGGGACGGAGGTCGTGGCAGCGACCCAAAATGTCACACAGAACAATTAGCCCAGTGGAGGCAAAAGAAAGGGAAATGGCGAAAACAGTCAGCATGGCCAAAAGAAGAATAAGTCCGTAGACAAATTCAAGCCCGTCTTCACGACTTATGCAGAGCTCACCCAGTCTAGGGAGAATATCTTCCTAGCTAACTCTACTCGAGTCCCCTGGAAGAGGCCAGAGCCATTAAAGCACCACAAGGGGAAGAGAGACACCTCCAAGTTTTGCCGTTTTCATAACGATGTTGGCCACAATACCGACGATTGTAGGCATTTAAAAGACGAGATCGAGACTCTCATCAGAGCCGCCCCTTGGCTCAATACGCATGGAACAGGGTTCCAGCAAGTCGACCTGCTCTAGAAGTCTCGGCCAGTCAGCCCGGGCCTCGGGTAGATCAGGACGTCCCTCCTCCCGTGGTTGGAGGAGAGATATCCACCATCTCTGGAGGTCCGCATATGGCTGGCATGAGCAGAGGCGCCCAGAAGAGATATGTGAATGAACTAAAGGCTCATAACAGAGTAGAATTCGTCCCGGAACAGCGTCAGTCAAAGCAGCAGCGATTGGAGAGGCAACCGATCATTTTCACGGAGGAAGATGCGAGCCATGTCCAGTTCCCTCACAATGACCCTTTGGTCAGGGAAGTTCAGCTCGCCAATCGGAGGGTGAGGAGGGTACTGATAGACAACGGGAGCTCGGTGAACCTCCTGTTCCGATCCACGTTGGAAAAGATGGGTTTGACCGTCGCCGAGCTAAAGGCGACCTCCATGATGTTGTATGGTTTTTCAGGAGAGGGATCAGCAGCAATAGGGACGATCGAGCTGGTGATCACCCTAGGAGAAGGATCTCGGACAGTTTCCAAACTTCTCAAATTCGTGGTCATTGACTGCTCCGCTGCCTACAACGCCATTTTGGGACGACCTACGCTCATAGCTTTTGAGGCCGTCACTTCCATTCGCCACCTCGCGATGAAATTCCCTACTTCCATGGGAATCTACACTGTCCATGGCAATCAGCTCACTGCCAGGGAATGCTACAGCATTTCCATGAAGGAAAGTCTAAACCCGGGCAGCTGGCAATGGCCATTCAAGATGGTGAAGAGGAATCTCAGGAACCCTTAGTTGATTCTGAGATTGAAAAACCTCAAAGTTCTGAAGGGGAAAATGTCGTCTTAAGTGAGGACATTGACCCCCGAATAGGCGAAGACAGATCTGAGCTCCAAGCGATTGAGGAGCTCGAGGAAGTGAACATCGATCTGCAGAATCCATCACAGATGGTTAAGCTTGGGAAAAACCTCTGTAACAAAGGGAAGGCAGAGCTGACCAAGTTTCTGCGAGATAACCTAGACGTATTTGCATGGTCCCATGAGGGCATGGTGGGAATCAGCCCGAGTGTCATCATGCATACATCATCTGGAAGAGTGGCAGCCCTCAATTGGTTTATTTCCAAGTCCACCGATAAGTGTTTGCCATTCTACAACCTACTCCGAGGAAACAAGAAGTTCGAATGGACAAAAGAGTGCGAAAGCGCATTCCTCGACCTGAAGGCACATCTGGCCGAGCCACCCGTATTATCCAAACCCAAAGCGGGAGAGCCTCTTTTTCTCTACCTGGCTGTCACTGAGGATGCAGTTAGTGCTGTGTTGGTACGTGAAGAAGACCGAGTTCAGAGACCAGTCTACTACATCAGCAAGAGACTTCTCAGAGCTGAATCCCGATACCCGTTGATGGAGAAATTGGCGTTCTGCCTTATCATGGCCTCGCGAAAGCTCAGGCCGTACTTCCAGTCCCACTCGATACACGTCATGACCGATCAGCCTTTAAGGCAGGTTTTGCAAAAACCTGAAGCATCGGGACGTTTGTTAAAGTGGGCCATCGAACTCAGTCAGTTTGAGATTCTGCACACTCCGCGAACTGCTATAAAAGGTCAGGCCCTGGTCGATTTTATGGCAGAATGCACGGGATTCTAGGAGGATCCCGCAGAAGACTCACCCCAGGTCACCTCGTCCCAGGCGTCATGGAGGATCTTTGTGGATGGTTCATCCAACGAGAACAGCTCCGGAGCTAGAATCATTTTGATATCCCCCGAGGGACATAGATTCCACTCGACACTAAGATTCGGGTTCAAGGCCTCCAACAACGAGGCCGAATACGAAGCTTTGCTGGCCGGGCTGAGGGTAGCCCAGGAATTGAAGGCGAGCTCCGTCCAATGCTTCAGTGACTCCCAACTCGTGGTAAACCAGGTTCTAGGCGAATATCAAGCACGGGGACCCAAGATGGTCGCTTATCTGGCAAAGGTAAAAGCTGAGTTGTCCGCGTTTGAGCGAGGCTCGATCGAACAGATACCTCGGGAGCAGAATGCTAATGCAGATGCTCTTGCCAAGCTCACCACCTCTGGGGAGACAGAGACCTTGGGGTTAGTACCAGTAGAATTCTTGGAGAAACCAAGTATAGAAGAAGTAAGGACAGAGGTCGAGATGATCGACGCCAGGCCGACCTGGATGACCCCCATCCTTGAGTATCTCGTCGAGGGAAAGATGCCTGAAGGGCGTAATGATGCACGATGAGTACTCTATCAAGCTCTGAGGTATACAATAGTAGATGGGGTGTTATACCGGCGTGGGCACCCCTGCCTCTCCTACGATGTGTTCTTCCAGATGAAGCAAAGGCCATCTTGCAGGAGGTGCACGAGGGTTTTTGCGGAGACCACACTGGGGGGCAGAGCTTGGCCTTAAAGGTCCTGAGGCAGGGGTATTATTGGCCGACTCTGTCCAAAGACTCAATCTCATACGTGAAGAAGTGCGACAAGTGCCAGCGATTCTCCGCAGTTGCCCGAGCTCCTCCAGTCGAGCTGAAGATGATCTCGTCCCCATGGCCGTTTGCCGTTTGGAGGATAGACTTGGTTGGCGCCCTCCCCACTGGAAAAGGCGGGGTCTGTTACGCTGTGGTAGCCATCGACTACTTTACGAAGTGGGCTGAGGCAAAACCTTTGGCAACGATAACGTCCAAAAAAGTGCTTGACTTCGTTGTTAAAAGCATTGTCTGTCGATTCGGCCTACCCAAGAAGATTGTCTCCGACAATGGTACTCAGTTCGACAGCGACCTGTTCACCGAGTTTTGTGAAAGGTACGGGATTGTGAAAAGTTTTTCCTCTGTGGCCTATCCTCAGGCGAATGGCCAGGTCGAAGCTGTCAACAAGACTCTAAAGGCGAGCCTCAAGAAGAGATTAGATGATGCGAAAGGGTTCTGGCCAGAACAGCTCCCCCAGGTCCTATGGGCATAGCGGACCTCGCATCGGACTCCTACAGGTCATACTCCTTTTTCCCTAACCTTTGGGAGTGAGGCAGTCCTCCCCGTGGAGGTTAAGGTGCTTTCGCATAGGGTCCAATCTTACGACCAGGACCACAACCATGGGCTCCTGTGCAATTCCCTTGACCTAGTTGATGAAAGGTGAGAGGATTCGCAACTCCAGCTCGCCCATTATCAGCAGAAAATCACTCGCTACTTCAACACCAAAGTCAAAAAGGGCGCCTTTAGCGTTGGCGACTTGGTCCTAAGGAGAGTTTTCCTGGCCGGGAAAGATCCCAAAGATTGAGTCTTGGGACCAAACTGGGAAGGACCGTACCAGGTCACCGAAATCATTAAGGAGGGAACTTATAAGTTAGCTCGACTTGATGGAGGGGCGGTCCCGCGGACTTGGAACGCCATCCACTTAAAGAAATATTATCAATGATTCACTTGTAAGGCCTGGAAGGCCATTCTTTATGTATCAATAAAGATCAACTTTTGTACATGTTTTCAAGTGTAATCTAAAGTAACCACGAAAGACCCTTTCCCAGTTACTTGGGGGGCATATGGTACCTGGATATAACCAGGTCTCCCTAATGACTTAGAAGTTGATTCATATCGATTGACCGTTGTTTTTCTTAAAAAGCGCGAGATATTGATAAGGATTAAATGCTAACTAAGTCCTATCCTGGATATAACTGGGTCATAAAACTTAGAAGTTGATTTAAATCTATTGATCGTTGTTCTTCCTAAAGAGCTCGAGATATGGATAAAAGTTAACGCGAACTAAGTTTTCAAAATAAGTTCCTGGTCATAACCGGGTCATAAAACTTAGAAGTTGATTTAAATCTATTGATCGTTGTTCTTCCTAAAGAGCTCGAGATATGGATAAAAGTTAACGCGAACTAAGTTTTTCAAAAAATTGTAACCAAAATGCGTAAGGGCAAGAGAGAGGATCAATTAAAAACGTTAAATCAAATTTTCTCGAGGTGGAAGCACCTCATGCAAAGGTTACACAAAAAATATTAAAAAATAGTGAAGGGCACAAGAGAGGAAACGCCCTAAGCTCCGCCAAGTGGCCCCTTGGAGGTCGCCGTCTCACCTTTCTCAGCCGCGCTAGAGCCTTCCCTGGCCTCGGAGGGCGCTTCCTTATCAAGGTGAGCTTGGAACTTCACCAGCAAGCGCTCCCAGAGGCTCGCTGACAGGAAGGAGAAGTCAGCGTCTGGGTTGTAGGCCCAACAATGGTAGAACAGGTCTTCCAGGGACTTTTCCGAAGTTGTCTGCTCGGCCTTTAGGGCGGCCTGAGCCTCAGCCTTCGCGGCATCTAGGTTTGTCTGCGAGGTGGCGAGGGAGGTCTCGAGCTCTTGGACCTTCGAGCGGGTTTTTTCCAACTCGACCTGCGAGGCCGCCAAGGCATCCTTAGCCGCCTGCAGGGTAGTCTGGTGTTCGCTCCTCATGTCCTCGAGCTGAGTTTTGGTCCTAGCGATGCTCCGGTGAAGGGAAACGGCGCTCTGCGAAGGTGAAAAGACAATTGCCTTAGAAAAAAGAGAGAAAAAACAGGGCAAAGTGCAGTAATAAAAAGCCATGAAAGGGTAAAGTCAGCTTACCGTTAGGGTCATGCCCAGTGAAGACTCCAGCACGCCCACCGGGCTCATTGTCTTGATGGCCCGAAGCTCCTTCTCATTGAACTTGTAGATGTGGCTGACGGCGTAATTCGCCGACTCATACACCGTTCCCCGGAAGGCCTCTGGGATCTTCTCCAGTTCCTGGGGATTGACTGGGATGCATACCTCGGAGGGTACAATCGCCGAGGTCTCAAGCTCTGCTCCTGCATCCCGGGTGATGGCCGGAGCTCGCGGAGGAGGTGGAGGCATGTTGCTTCCCCCTGCAGCAGGAGGGACCGCTCCCACGACCTAAGCAGTTGGGGCTTGCTCCTTCTCCTTTGCAGGAGACTTGGTGGGGGTCCCGGCGGCGTGCTTGGACGTCCAGAGCCTCTTCATTTTCGGCCCAGCGGCCCCTGCTGGGGGGTTCCCCCCGAAGAATGCACCTCGCAAGCTCTCCTCGGGCTAAGACATCTCTTCTGTCAAAGCAAAGACATGATTAGTACAAGTTAACAATCACACAAACAAAAACAAGGGGGGAAAAGGAAAAATTCAAGAATGTGTATACTAAAGGGAATCCTACCCCCCGGACTAGAAGAAAAATCTAAGTTGATTACTTCCCGAGCTGGCGCAAGTTCTGAGTCCGAGGCTGACTCAGGGCTAGATTCCTCTACATACTGCCTAAGCCCCGGAGCTACGGCGCCCCTCCGGAGTGATGGCCATGACCGAAGGTTGGTGTAACGCCCTACTACCTTAGAGCCGTTACTAAGTGAGTTTTTAAGACAAAACAGTGTGCAATGAACTCGCTAACCGAGGTTTTGAGACAAAAGTGTGACTAATTAAGATTTAAGGCTGTAATCTTAGAAAATGCATCGTTTCATTTAAAACTGCTAGTATTAAACATTTGGGATCCCAAAATAAGGTTTGAAAACTATTTATATCTTGAAATAAGTTTACAGTTGATAAATCATAAAATCATAGATTATTACAGCCATTTTCAAATAAACCCCCAACCAAAGCAGTTGGGCAGGCCAAACATGTACGCGCCGCTTCACGCTCTCCGTACTCATGGTTGGTTGATTCAGTCATTGCCCTTACCTGCAACACAGAGCACCCGTGAGCTGAAGCCCAGCAAGAAAACTCATGCAGAACATAACATATGCAATGTATACAGTTTATCATAACAGATAATCCACAAATAAACAAGTCAACCAATAGACGAAGGAAACACGGCCATGCCGCCCCAGGACCCTTACCAAAGCCCTGCGGTATCGGTTCTCACCGCGAGGATAACTCATGTATCCCTTGGGTCCCACCCTGAATATAGCATAACACATGAATTCACCGGGCCCCGCCCTGACTATAGCATCCCATGTGCTAGGTGTTACTTTCGGCCCACGGCCGCCTCGGCTTACGCCGTACTCGGCCCACGGCCGCCCCGGCTTACGCCGTACTCGGCCCTTGCCGTTCATTTCATCATAATCACACATATAGTACATTCGAAATAATCATTCACACACATCATGATTCATTTAAGGTTAAACATTTGCACATAATACAATCTGGGGCCATGCCCTAACCTCGGGTGTTATAGTTTTCTTACCTGCATTCCGAGCCTCCTGATGCACCAAAGCCGCAAGCACGGTCCTCTAGCACGAGCCTCTCAAAGAACCTAGTCACAACACACAAGAAACATCCCTCATTACTAACCAACCCAAAACCACTTCCCGGGACCAATCCCACACTCCCGGGACTCCCAAATTCCTAAAACAGTTCATCGGAAACATCCCC
Organism: Humulus lupulus; assembly: GCF_963169125.1. Classification (NCBI taxonomy): domain Eukaryota; kingdom Viridiplantae; phylum Streptophyta; class Magnoliopsida; order Rosales; family Cannabaceae; genus Humulus; species Humulus lupulus. The sequence continues at coordinate 237,158,414 of NC_084794.1, forward strand.
CGAACCCCCGGAGCGAAAGCTGAAAAATGCAAATTTTGGTGTCCTGAAAATGGCCTAGCACCGCGGCTCAGCCCTACAGGGCCGCGGCGCTAATCAAGTCAGAGGCCCCATCCCCTCCTGCCTTCAGCCTTGCGCCGCGGCGCCCAAGAACAGGGCCGCGGCGCCCCAACGCGAACCCAGAAAAACTGGGTTTTTCCCCTGCATTTCATCATCCAAAACATCTCCAAAACAGCCCAAACAAAACCTAAACCCCCAAAACCCAATTCCAAACTTCAAATAGACCATTAAACAACTCAGAAACACAATCAAAGAAACCAAACACACAATCAAATCCCCAAAATCCACATCTTTGATTTTCAACTTCAGAAAATATAAAACCCAAAACCAAACTTAAACCATGCTTAAATTCATCAAACCATAACAGAAACAAGCCTTAAATGTGTATAAAATTCCTTACCTCAAATGGAGAATCCATCCCTAAGCTTCCTTCATCTCCTAAGTCTCCAATTCAGCTCCTCCACTCATCTTCTTCTTCTTCATGCCCTAACTTTTCCTTCTCTTTTCTCTTCTCTTCCAACTCTATCAAGACCAAAAAATGCCCCTAAATACCCAAACCGTGACCCACTAAAACCCAGCTGAGAATTGCCTATTACCCTTGCCAAATGACCATGCTACCCCTCCAAATGATCCTTTCCCAACTAAGTCCTCAAGGGTACTCTAGTCCTTTCACTAATATTTCAATTTTACCATTTTCCAACTAAACTTGTTACTCACAGCAGTAACTAATGGTTACCCAGGTTACTAAATCTCCAATAACCATTACCCGCTAAATCTCAACTTAAATCATACAATTCCTGAGGTACCCCTAGGCTCCTCCCGAGCCGGGTACAAAATCCCGTTGTGACTCTGAAGTTAACTAGCTCTCTAGGACCGTCTCGGCACGTGCATCACAATAATAAAACCACACTCACGTGGTACAATTCACGGAATACAATTATCACATACCAACACAGTTATGCCCAAGATGGCCAAACTTACAATTACGCCCTTCTAACACGATCCGGGCCTACATGCATACTAGTAAACATAGCCATGCATTTAACTCATGAAATCACACATGAATCCCTTCGTGCCCTCCTGGCACGCTAATCAAGGCCCTCAAGCCTTAATAGCGAATTTGGGTCGTTACAGTTGGTCCCATACTCCTCGAATAGGATCGACCTAAAGGCTAGGGTGTTATCTACTACTACGGTACCCCTAGGCCGGCTATCTTGGTAGTCCAGCACGAGTCGGTCGACACAGTGGAGCAGGGTTGTGTTCAGGTCCAGATCACTTCGGTGACGGTGGACGATCTTCCTAGGATTGAACCTAGCCAACCGGGGGTCTGCTGTGGCCCTATCTAGACTCCTAAACATGTAAGGGTTACCTTGGCCAGAAGGACCCGCGGCTGCTCCGGATTGGATCCTCTCCTCGCCCGTCCTCTGGGCGACCTCCAAAGCCCGTTTCCTATTCCTCACGAGGGGAACTTCGTCGCCCTCATCCTCCTCATCTTCATCTCCCGCGACCTCCTCCACGATGATGGATCTGGTGTCGCGAGCTGGGGGAAGCCCCTGGGGCCTCCTGAGGTTCAAAGTCTGATTTGGGAAGATCAGCTTGTAGGCTACCATCGTCTCGTCTGTTACGAGCATGCGGTAATCTTTCTCGCTGGGGGGCAAGCCTGCCAGCCTCTCGTATTGGGCCCCGAGGGTCACAGTTTCTCTGTCCTTGCGAAGATGGCTGCAGAATTAGTCTAAGTCAGAAAGGGATACGGGAGGAGCTGAAACGACACTTAACTTACGAGCTAAGGATGAAAAACACTTACGAGGATGATTGAAGTAGTGGAGCTCGCAGTTCCTGAACCCCGTCGACATGAAGAATTAATCCTTGAAGTCATTGGAGTGGTTGGGCAGCTCGATGACCGCAGCCGTATTGGGAAATCGGGTTAAGTAGTAAAACCCGTCGCCTCGCCCCCGCTGATCCGGGCTGGCCTTGAGACAGAAGAAGTACAAAATGTTCGCTGGAGTGGGGACCTCCCACTCGTGCTTCAAAAATAAATATCTCAACCCCACCAACAACCGATAAGAGTTGGGGGGGAGCTTGAATGGGGCCAACTTCACATAATTTAGGAAGTCAGCGAAGTACTGGTCCAACGGGAAGAATTCCCCCGCCTTGAAATGCTCGCCGCTCCAGGCCGCGAATGCCTCGTCGAGCGGCGCGCAGCTCTGCTCGCCTTCCGTGGGAGGTCGGGCAATCACTGACGTCCTCCCCAGCGCGATGTTGTGGGAGAGGAATATCTTATTGATCTTCGTCTGGTCGATGATCTTTGAGACGATCTTCTCTGCCTCGAAGCACGCATCAGGAGCCACCTCGAGCTCCTGCTCCACTGCCGGACCAAAGTTGGGGATCAGGGAGTCCGGCATCACCGCCTTTCCTTTGTCTTTCTGGGAGGCCGAGCTGCTGACGGTCTGCTTGGAAGCATTCCTCTTTGGTACCATCTGGTCGCCTAACGAACTAAAAGAAAAGATTTTAGAAAAAGGCGACCTAAGCATGAGGAAGAATCAAAGTGTTATTTGCACGAGCTGAGGTAAGCCCAGCCCGTGGAGAGTGGGACCACGCGGTTCAATGAACACGCGTCTGTGCTCCCAACAGATCCCCGATTACTCGGAATTCGTGTGTCAGGAGGGTCAGGATAGAATTTGCCTTGGGGGGAAAGTTTCAGTAGGCAAAAATTACAAAACCACCTGTGAAGCGTGTCCCCTAAGCTACCTGGTTTTGCACCCAAAATTCCAAAACTCCTACCCATAAATTTTCCCCAGAAAATGCATCCTATAAACCATACTCCTAAACGATTTCCTACAGCAAAATACCCTAACCTAAAAGGCTTTCACCCTTCATACCCACAAAAACTAGTAAACCCTTGCATGTGGCTACAGTAAATATTTACCTAAGCTACAGTGAAAAATATTTTCAAAACACGCATGGTCAGGAGACTTACAGTGTTTGTTTGGGAGGTAAGTGAAGGTGTCGCCTAGATTGGAGCTTCGTAGGAGTTGCTGTCTCCAAGGATTCGAAGGAATCCTCACGCCTGAGCTTCTTGAACACTGAGAATGGCGGTCGCGGAGAAGAGGGTTTCTTTTTCTTCTGAGATGAAGAGAGAAGAAGGAAAGAAGTTCTGAGAAATTTCAAATGAAAGGGTGGCCCATGCGTAAGGTGGCCACCCCTTTTATATACGTTAAGGGTCACGTATAGAGGGCCGTTGGATGACCCTGATGAGGGATCCGATGCCCTCCACTCGAAATACGAAACGACGGCTGGGCATAGGCTAGGCAATTAAATGCGGTTCTCGTAAGACGTACCATCACCAACCACGATGTTCCACGTATCAGGCACCTGCGTAAGAGGTGGAATGTGAAGAGTTTATGGGGAAGCCTAAAAGCCCCTACTGTGGCCTTATACGACGTGGTATACCACGAGCAGGGGCTTGGGGGGCAGATGTACACCCTGATTTTCCCACGGGCTGATTAGCAAGCTGAGCTGCGGCCTAATCATGATTATCTCATGGACCTCCCCAAGACCGGAGCTTCCGTCATAAGTTCGTACCTCCTTAGCTCAGGGCAACCCAAGGGTTTGCCAAGATTGCCTAAGACTTGAGCCTAGACTCTGAAGGTCGAAGGTCGAGTTAAGTATCCAGCTCGTGGTACGAGCAGAATATGGAGGCTATAGACCCTTTGTAAAGTCAACACACGCAAGGTAAACGTGCATATATCAGACATCACGTGTTTGATATGCCCCTGACTTCTCGGACACGCAGCAGGAACGTGCGTATTCAGACACCCACGACTGGGTTGGACCGTGCGGCCCACTATCTCCTTACCTATTGACTTGACCACACTTATGTGTCAGGTTTAGGAATTAATCATGAATGTCACAAAGTTGACATGATAGGTAAGAAGGTAACGGGATGACCTTCTTACCAACTCCCAGGTGCCTTCTCCTATAAATAGGGGGACCCTGTGTTGGGGTTTTATGCCCTAATTAAAACCCAAATTCTTTGTAATCTCATTTTATTATCAATAAAAGAATAGAAATCATTTTTTGACTTGGTCAATCACTTTGCTCACATGTTTTATTTTCATGATCATTTGTTTAATATAAACTTCTATTAAATCCCGAGCATATAGCTAATCTTATTTATAGTGACGTAATCACAGTGGAATATAAATATGATTATATGTTCAAAAATAAGTTAGTCCTAAAATTAGTCAATGCACCGGATTTACACTGACTTGCCAATCTACGATATGATCTACTTACACATTACAGTGTTATGTTCTTTCCAGAACATTAGCAAAGTAGATAAGATCAGATGTATTTGTTACATCGGACAGGACCCATATTGACAGTTGATAAGATAAGTAAACATGCCGTTATTATCTATTCTAGTCATATCATATAGTTGACCATAGGTCAATTCAATCTCAATTCTGAGTGGTTAGTATTCTAACCGATTGTATTATTTGAGTTCTTTGACTTGTTCGTTACCAGCTTACCCTACGGACTAACCCATACTTACATCTTGGGAACTCGGTAGTATAATTGAGTGGGAGTGTTAATCATAGATATGAACATCTATAGCTTCTGATGAAGAAGTGAAACGATGGTTTCCTTTTAGTTTGGTTCAAGGTGTTAAATGATAGAGATCTCATTTCAGTAATTAAATTAGTTTACTGAAATATCATTTACAAGGAACTAAGTGTTTTAAGGATAAAATACAATGAGGGGTAAAACGGTATTTTAGTCCTATCTCATTGTAGACCGCCTATAGATGATTGAGTGACAATTATGGTTGTAACAATGGATAATTAATAGCGTATCTATATTTGTTATAGAGCATTCTATGAATTCAAGAGTGCAATTCCAAGTCTATAGTGAAGTCACGAGGAATTAATAAGTTAGTAAATTTATTTGTTAGATTTATGATAACTTATTGGAGCTTGATTTCATAGGCCCATGGTCCCCATTGTACCTTGGATAAAATCATCTAGATAGTCTCAATTAATTGATTTAATCATCAATTAGAATTATCAAAGTTGACCAGGTCAATTTTGGATAGTTTCACAGAGTTGTGTAATTTTGAGAAGAAAAGAGAAATTATGGCGGATTTATTAATTAAGATAAATTGGTATCTAAATTAATAAATAAGTTTAAATCAAGATTCAAATTATAAATAATTAATTTGATAAAGGATTTAAATAATTATTTAATTAATTAAATCAATAGAAAATAATACATGCCTTGATTTTAAGTCCAATGGGCTTATAATCAAATGGGAAATTTCACGGGCCTATAGCCCATGATAATTTCGACCTAGGGCTTCAAAATGACTGTTATTTTATTGATTTTTTAATTAAATTAAATGGCCTAATTTAGTCTATAAAAGGAGTGCTTAGAGAGAAGTCAAAGCAGAGACGACAGATAAGTCACAAGTCAGATTTTCTGATAGTTTTATATTCTCTCTAAACACAAGTCATTTTCTAAGCCACTTTATTATTTTCTCTTCTTCTCTCTATATCTATCTCATGTGTTGAGAATTGCCCACACTAGTCTAGGTGGTTCTAAGGATACATTGGAAGATTGTGAAGAAAATAGAAGATCGGTTCAGTTTCTTGATAATACTCTGCGACAGAAAGGATACAAGAGTTAAAGAAACTGAAGGAAGGACTCTTAATTTCGCTGCGTATACTGTAAGTATTCTATTTTTGTTTCTCTTTGAATTCAATTTTAGAAACATGTTTTAGGCTATCTTGTATTAATTTGTTTAATATTAGATATACATGAAAATAAATAAAGATCCTGTATAAGCTTTTTCCAACACCCTGGGAGTTGATAGGAGTTGGATGATCTCTTGTAAGAAATATCCTGCAATCATATACCCAGAATAGAGCAATAATATTAACTAGTGGAGTAGAATGATTTTAACCTTTTAAACTACTTAAAAACCGTGTCTTGAGTTACCATTTCTTTGAAAAAGATCACATATCTATTTCGGTTCATTATTAGCACTAATCCATTTCTCTTCTCTTCTTAAATTACCTGTTGGCAAAGAACCGCGTCAACAACTCCTAAATTCAAAAACTAGAATAAATATAAACTTAAACAAAAATAAATAAATTATTTAATTATAATAAGATATTTATATGACATTAATATAAATTTAATAAAAATAATTAATAAATTCTATAAATAAAACAAAACAAATGTGGATATTGAATGTTACTTGTATCTATTATATATATATATACATTAAGTTAACATTATTTGAATATAGATTTTCCTCAATGTAGTTGAGCTTTTTCATTTTTCATTTGTTTGGTTTTTGATTTCTTTTATTGCAACTATATACATACATATATATAAATATTTATATTTATACTCATTCCCTTATCACTCTCTTAATTGCATTTGGTATATATTAATTGAATCTTCCATCCCAATTTTTTTTTTCTTTTATAACACGATGACTTATTTATTTGGTCTTTGGTTCACAATTTTTTTTCTTTCTTGAATTAATCAAGGTTGAGGATTTTTGAGCATATATATATATATGAACATTATTAGCTATAAAAATCTTCACAAATATGTGTATATATAGCTTGTATAAGGAGAGGTGAAGTTTATAGCAAGCTTCTACATATATATATATATAATATATGAATGAGAAAAATCCAATATATTAGGTGGTTATTATATAATTACCCCCTTTTCAATTGCAAGCTTCTTCATCACTGTAAAACATCAACACGTTATGAATTTATTTAAATACTTAACATATTTGTTTACTTGCCCTAATAATGAATAAGGTAGCGAGGAGTTAATCTATTATACATGCAAATATCTGAAAAGACTACCTTTCAGGTACGATATTGATATTTCTTATGAAATATATATATATTTATTGATAGTTATATATTATGGTTAAGGAAAGTGTTGATTTAAACAAAAGTTATCCTAGGCTAAGAGGGATCACTATCTTCTCAACCAAGTACACCAAATTGATTATATTGAAAACTAGTCAACGTGTCATATATAATAATATTGTATAAATAGTTTACCTAAGTTATAATCATATACAGTTTAAATAACATTAATTTAATATCACGTTATATATTAGTGTGTTAATTTTTTTTTTATTTTCTTTTTTATAGAGTTTTTCATAATAACTACTTTCTTCAGCATATATATATATATATGGAATGATTACAATACATTTTTTTTTGCAATACCGGTACATCATTTTTCTATTTCGACACCTGAATAGTTATAATCTCAAATTTTTTTATATGATGGTGTACATTATAGCTATCTAGAACATCCTATAAATTTTCAATAAATTATGAATAAATTATGGTACCGAAACAGGGTCTAAATTGTTTGTTGCACTCGTGCCTGTTTTTTTGTTTATGCGTGTAAAATTTGACAGTTTGAACTCTGTTTTTTGTTTCATAAATTATTTAGAATTTCTTGAAAATTTGCAGGATATTCTAAATACCTACAATGTACACTGTCATATAAAAAAAGTTGAGATTATATCTATCCAGGTGCCGAAATAGAAAAATGATATACCGTGTTACAAAACAAAAATGATACTTTGTAGTCGTTCCCTATATATATATTTATAAAAAAAAAAATTATTTACATTAGATTAATCATGATGAATATAAATTTTAAATATTATTAGAAAATGATTAATATGTGTTTATTAGAAGTATATAAATTACTAAAAACATATATATTTTTTAAGTATTTATTTTTAGGTGTCATTTTACAATTAATTATATTACAAATAAATAAAATAATAGACTTACACGCCAACATATTGGTTAGGTAGCAAATATGATCAGCTATTTGGAGCAAATATGGTTAGGTTAGTCATTACTCAACTTGGAAACCTTCAAATTGAATTAATACAATACACATATATATATATATATATATTTATATTTGAATAAAATAAAATAAAATCTGGAATTTTGTCCAGTAATTAAGTAACCACCGATTTTGATATATATCACATTAATCAAAGTGCTAGCTAGCTAGGGCAAAGAGAAAGAGAGAGAAAGGTGGAGCTGAGTTTAATAAGGGTGACATTCCAACAAGAAAACCATTTTCTTTGGTAAAATAGAGAATAATAAAATGAACACAACAAATAATAACATATGGGAAAGATTTCGTGCGAGGTTTTATAATTATTTTCTTGTCTAACCCTTTATAACTGGAAATAATATATATATTTATATATATATCATGACCCGAAAATATTAAGTACTCTCCAACTGAAAAGCTGTCACCAACTTCGTGTAGCTGTCCAAGTGGGGAGTCACACACACATACACACTTAAAAGTCGGCTTAGGAATAGTTGAAAAAATTTCTGGTTAGGAGTTTGAGCGCATTTAAGGAGATGATATAATGGCTATCTTAGAGCAACAAAGATAGATATGCATGAATACATATATATATATATAATAAAAAAGATAAAGGGTGTGATATCATGAGTGATGATGGTTATGTTATGTTGGTTGAATGAATGAATGAATGGGCATGAGGCTGTCAGAAAACAAAGCCTCAAACTTGGAAACGCATTTTATAAGTGGACCATCTTTTAAGGGAGATGGAGAAAACAATAAGACTTTTCCCATTTAAAAACACAAATATAGTGAAAAGGGATAACCCTATTAACTTCTTTCACCTGCTACCAGCCCTCCAATCTCCATGCATGCCTTTATTACTATATATATATATATATATATATATATATATATGTGTAAACACTAGAGTATTTGGGGAAAATAGACTTTGTCTTTATTTCATTTTACTATCTACAGTGTATTATGAATGTCCCGAACGTATATCTATTTAGTAAATAATTATCAAAATAAAATTCGTTGTAAAATAACTTTCTAAAAAGAGTATAAAGTATTTTAGACATGGTGGCAAGCCTGTCTAGAATATTTATTCTATAATTAGTTATAAAAATAAGAATATTGTTTTAGAATATTATGAATCAATTAGAATTACCAAAAAATCATAATTCAAATTGATTCTGATTAAAGTTAATATTAGATTAATTGATTCAATATTCTTAATATATATGGTCCCCACATACTTAGTTATCTAATTTACATATTCTCACTGATTGTCATATTAGAGTATCAACCAACATATAACACTATGAGTTACTCCACTAACCTAATAAATGTGAAGATATTTTAAAATATATGAGACAATGAAATATATATGTATATAATCTTGATCCTTAATACTAATATGCACAATCTGTATAGTTATTTCGCATATATTAGGATTGTTGGTATCAGTAGCCACATTTGATACCTCCGCTTTAGTATGCATGTATTGATTATGAGTGTTGCTATTTGAGACCTTAAGGTGCCCAACACTACCGCATGAGGTGGCACCCTATGATTGGTTAGCGATACCTCATAATACTTATTAAATTCAAATAAGTGGGACCCGATATTGGATTGTACCAATAGCGATATGTCACATAATTGTGGTGTTGGGCACCAGTGGTGTCCCTTAGCAATTCTCATTGATTATATACACATATATATATATATTTGCTATCTGCCTCAATGAGACTCGATGGTCCTCGATGGACCTCGATAAAACCCTCATATGCTTATATTATTTGTCTACCTCGATATGCCTCGATGGGACTCGATGGTCTTCGATGGACCTCAATAAAACCCTCATATGTTTATATTATTTGTCTACCTCGATATGTGTAACGCTGTGTGTTTATAAAGGTGCAAGACTTGCTAATCAAGTCATTTAGTTAGAAATGTGTTACTGAAACTATAATTGAACTAGGGTTAAAAGATTTTGGTCATAAAAGATACATTTCATTTAAATAAACATTTCATACATGGGATCCCAAAAGAAATAGAGTTTAAGGACAGTTTACATAATTCCAGGAAATATACAACTACTGGCCACTCTAAGGGCAAAATAGACATTTTAGGTTCTCCTGTCACTGCACCGATCCTCGGTCGTGGCGGCCGATCAGCTGACTATGTACATTCATCCCCAGAGCTCTCCAACTCAGGACTGGTCCACCTTGCCCTTGCCTTTACCTGCACCATGTAGCACCCGTGTGCCAAGGCCCAGCAAGAAAACTATAATGCACAGCATAAGCGACAACCAACAGACAGATAATTCACAAATCATCACTCAGATATACAATAGGTAATATTGCTCACATAAACAATGATACCAACCTACAAGCCAATAATCAGTTATTCAGATAACAAACGCGTCACAATCATTAGTATAAACAACAATAAACATATCACACCAAAACCCAGGGTTGACGCCCTTAGGGCGCACCCTTTGATTATCCCACTGACTCCGGCTCGCTTAGGCCGAGCTCAGTGATTATGTACTTAACCTCAACTATCAATGGTCGAGCCGCGCCCTGTGCGCAAATATTGATTTTGACACTCTTAGGTCATTTATCTCATGTCCCCATGGCATAATACCATCTCATGACATCACATACAAATATAGGGAACTCTTAGTCCCAACATAATCGCATAACCGAGTACAGTTTCTTTCCTTTGATTCCGAGTGCTCAGGTTAAAAGAAACAATCCTCGAGCACGATCCTGTCCGAGCCTTAGCGTACACCTAGTCACAAACGTAACATAGAACCCTCATTAACATTCAATTTCAGAACCTAACCTCGGGATCAATCCCGAGCCCTCGGGAAGCCCCAATTCCACCAAACGGGGTGGTGGATTCGACCCCCGAGCCTCCAAGCAAAAAACCCTAAGAAAATACCCAAAATCCATTTCTGGAGGCAGGGCAGCGCTACAGCGCCACAAAGTGGACGCTACAGCACTACAAGCAGAGACAAAAACGCCCCTGAACCAAGCATAGCGCTCTAATGCTAGTGCTACAGCACTACATACAACACCAACATCACTCTGAGTTCTTCCTTCGAATTTCCCTAAACCAAAACTCCCTAAAACCCCTCCAAACCTCAACCACATTTCAAATTAAGCCTACCATCCACTACATCTCATCCCACATGACCCAACAACATCAAACTTGGCCACATGCATCATTAAACATAGAAAAACAAGAATTGAGTTTGAAACTCAAGAACTCAACAGAAAAACCAGAAACAACCCAGAAACTCAAATGACCAAGTCCAGAATTGTTACATTTAATGGAGAATTTGACCTTAGGTTTCCCTCTATGAACTTCCAGTCTTTAGCTCCTCAGTTCCCAAAGCTCAAATCCTTGAATTCCCATCCAAAGTTCAAAATCAGAATCTACTTCATCCAAGTCAGAAAATTCATAACAAACTTTGTAAATTTTACCTTAATTGGACACTAACTCCAGTTGAACTTCTAGCCACTTCAAGAATCAAAGTCTCAAGACTTTTCCTAGACCTTCCCTGAGGTTTCTAGCTCCAAAACCCGTAAGAAATGGTGAGGAGAAGCAGCAATTCAAGAGAGAGAGAAAAATAGGTTTTATGCTTTGTCTTTCCTTCTTTCTTTCTTTCCTTTTAACTTCTAAGACTTTCTACAGCTTCCACTAAGTATAAAAAGCAGTATAGCCCTTATCCTTTTTCTAACTATCAAATGACCATTTTTCCCTCCCATTGAAACCTAAGCCTTTAAACATGTTAAGGGCATTTTGGTCATTTGTTCCCAATTCCTGCTAATTCCTCAAGTGTCCCTCATAATTACCGCTTAAATCCTGTCACCTAACTAATCACCAATTATTTTTCCCAATGTCAAATAGTCTCCAATATATTTCCCAAGTTCCTAGAAATACCCCTAGGCTCTCCCCAAGCCGGGTATAAATCCCCACCATGACTTTTTCGCAAAACAACTCACTAGGATCGCCTCGAGTCACCAGCTGCAAATATATCCACGTAATAATGTGGTCTCAACAATTTATCACAAATAATCATGTTTATGTGCTCAATGGGCCAAAATTACAAATATGCCCTTATAATCTAAGCAGGGCCTACATGCATACTAATACTCCCAATCATGCATCTCATATATCCATATAATCATATAAGCATGCTTATCACATAATCATGCATTTAATCATTTAATTAACACATAAACCAGTTATGCCCTCCCGACACAATAATCAAGGCCCTTAAGCCTCATTAGTAATTTTTGGTCGTTACAACTATCCCCTCCTAATGAGAATTTCGTCCTCGAAATTTACCTGACTAATTCGGGATATTGATCCTGCATCGCTGAATCAAGCTCCCAGGTCGCCTCCTCGACCCTACTATTCTTCCATAATACCTTAACCAGAGGAATTGTCTTATTCCGTAGGACTTTATCCTTCCGATCTAAAATTTGAATCGGCCGTTCCTCATAAGACAAATCTTTTTGCAATTCCAAGTCTTCATACTTCAACACATGTGTCATATCTGAGACGTACTTCCAGAGCATAGAAACATGGAATACATCATGAACTCCCGACAATGACGGTGGCAAAGCTAACCTGTAAGCCACTTGTCTGATCATTTCCAAGATCTCAAAAGGTCCAATGAATCTAGGGCTCAACTTGCTCTTCTTCCGAAACCTTCTCACCCCTCGCAGTGGTGAAACTCGCAGAAACATGTGGTCCCCAACCTGGAACTCCACGTCTCTATGCTTGGGATCAGCATAGCTTTTCTGTCTACTCTGTGAGGCGAGCATTCGAGCTCGGATCTTCTCAATAGGCTCACTAGTCTTCTGAACCATGTCCGGCCCCAAATACTTCCTGTCACCCATCTCATCACAATGAATGGATGATCTACATCTCCTCCCATATAACATCTCATATGGGGCCACTCCAATCGTTTATTGGTAACTATTATTGTATGAAAACTCAATCAACGGGAGATACTTACTCCACGATCCCTCAAAATTGATCACACACGCTCTAAGCGTATCCTCCAATACTTGAATTGTTCTCTCAGCCTGTCCATCAGTTTGAGGATGAAAGGTTGTGCTGAACTTCAACTGAGTCCCCATAGCCTTCTGCAAACTACCCCAAAACTTGGAGGTAAAGACAGGATCTCGATCTGACACTATGGACTTGGAACCCCATGGAGACGTACGATCTCCCTCACATATAACTCTGCATACTGATCCACTGTATATGTTGTCTTTACCAGAAGAAAATGAGCTGCCTTGGTGTATCTGTCCACTATCACCCACACTGAGTCATGAAGCCCTACTATCCTGGGTAAACCTCCCACAAAATCCATCGTAATCTCCTCCCATTTCCACTCGGGAAAACCCAAAGGCTGAAGCAACCCTGCTGGTCGCTAATGCTCAGCTTTCACCTGCTGACAGGTTAAACATATGGCCACATATTCCACCACATCCTTCTTCATCCCGGGCCACCAATATATCATCCATAGATATTGATACATCTTCACGGTACCAGGATGAAGTGAGTACGGTGGAGTATGTGATTCATCCAATATCTCTCGTCTAATTCCCGCATCAGTCGAAACACAAATTCGACCCTGATACCGTAGCAGACCACCCTTAGAAATGGAATAGTCCTTAGCTACTCCCGCTAAGACATTCTCTCTAACCTCCTATAACTGAGCATCTACCAACTGTCCTTCCTTAATCCGCTCTAGCAGGGTCGACTGCAAAGTAATGTTGGTCAACCGGCCCACCACCAATTCTATCCCTACTCTGGCCATCTCATCGGCTAACTCTCTTGAAATCTAGGTGGAACTATATAACTGACTCGGGCTCCTCCGACTCAATGCATTTGGCACTACGTTGGCTTTCCCTAGGTGATAAAGAATATCACAGTCATAATCTTTTACCAACTCTAGCCAACGCCTCTGCCTCATATTCAAGTCCTTCTGTGTGAAGAAGCACTTCAAACTCTTATGATCAGTGTATATCTCGCACTTCTCCCCGTACAGATAATGCCGCCAAACCTTCAATGTGAATACTATCGCTGCTAACTCCAAATCATGGGTAGGATACCGCTACTCATACTCCTTCAGCTATCATGACGAATAAGTTATAACTTTCTCGTTTTGCATCAAAACACAGTCCAAACCCAACCTTGGCACATCGCAATAAACCACAAACTTTCCTTCCTCCAAAGGAAGACTCAACACAGGTGCAGTAATAATTCGTCGCTTCAATTCTTGGAAAATGTTCTCACACTTGTCTGACCAGAGGAACTTCAAATTCTTCCGTGTCAATTCTGTCATCGGTGCTGCTATCTTTGATAACCCTTCTACAAACCGTCTGTAGTAACCTGCTAACCCGAGGAAGCTCCAAACCTCTAAGGCGTTCCTTGGCCTCGTCGAATCTCTCACTGCCTCACCTTAGATGGATCCACCTTAATCCCATCTGCACCAACAATATGTCCAAGGAATGTCACTTCTGGTAGCCAAAACTCACACTTCTTAAACTTGGCGTACAACTGGTACTGTCTTAACCTCTGCAAGACCTGTCGAAGATGTAACTCGTGCTCTGCCTCTGAACTGGAGTACACCAAAATGTCATCAATGAAGACAATAACGAACTAATCCAAGAAGTCCTTGAACACCATGTTCATTAGGTCCATGAAGGTTGCTGGGGCATTGGTCAAACCAAACGACATGACTAGAAACTCATAGTGCCCATACCTCGTTTGGAAGGCTGTCTTTGGTATATCCTCGTCCTTGATCCTCAGCTGGTGATAACCAGATCGAAGATCAATCTTCGAAAATACTATCTTTCCCTGCAGCTGATCGAACAAGTCGTCAATCCTTGGTAGGGGATACTTATTCTTGATAGTTAACTTGTTCAATTCCCTGTAGTCTATACACATCTTCATAGTCTCGTCCTTCTTCTTCATAAACAAGATTGGAGCACCCCATGGCGAGTAGATAGGCCTGATAAACCCCAAATCCAGAAGCTCATGTACCTGTATCTTTAATTCCTTCAGTTCTGTTGGTGCCATTCTATATGGTGCCCTTGACACTGGCTCTGTCCCTGGCGCTAACTCGATAACAAATTGAATCTCCCTATGCAGTGACAACCCTGGTAAATCCTCAGGGAATACATCCAAGAACTCACAAACCAATCTGGTCTCCCCCGGCCATGTCAGCAAAACCCTAGTGGTATCCACCACACTAGCCAGAAAGCCTATACATCCTCCTTGTAATAAATCTTTGGCTCTCAGCGCTGATATCATGGGTACGCGGGGTCCATATACCACTCCCACAAAGACAAAGGGATCCTCGCCCTCTGGCTCAAAGGTCACCATATTCTTCCTAAAATCAATAGTAGCTTCGTATCTAACCAATTAATCAATACCTAAAATCATATCAAAGTCCTCCATACCCAACTCAATCAAGTCTACTGATAACTTCCTACCATCAACCATTACTAGTAGTGCTCTAATCCACCTCCTAGAAACTACCAGTTCCTCTGTAGTCAATATAGTCCCAAACCCCACAGTACAGTACTCACTAGGTCTACACAATCTATCAATCACTTCACTAGAAACAAATGAATGTGTAGCACCATAGTTAATCAATACATCAAAAGGAAAGCCAGCACTAGAAAGCTGACCTGTCACTACCGAGGGACTAGCCTCGGCCTCTGCCTGCATCATGGTGAACACTCGAGCTGGAGTCAAGCTGTCCACCTTCCCTGCTTCCCCTTTCTTTATTGTTGGGCAGTCTTTCTTGAGGTGTCCTAACACCCCGCACACATAACAGGCCTTAGCCCGACATTCACCCGGATGGTGTCTTCTGCACCTCGTGCACTCAGAATAGCTACTCAGAATTGTTATCTTTAATGGAAAATTCGCCCCTAGGTTGCCCTCTATGAACTTCTAGCCTTTAGCTCCTCAGTTCTCAAAGCTTAAATCCTTGAATTCCCATCCAAAGTTCAAAACCATAATCTACTTCATCCAAGTCAGAAAATTCAGAACAAACTTTGTAAATTTTACCTTAATTGGGCACTAACTCCAGATGAACTTCTAGCCACTTCAAGAATCAAACTCTCAAGACTTTGCCTAGACCTTCCCTGAGGTTTCCAGCTCCAAAACCCGTAAGAAATGGTGAGGAGAAGCAGCAATTCGAGAGAGAGAAAAAAATAGGTTTTATGCTTTGTTTTTCCTTCTTTCTTTCTTTCCTTTTAACTTCTAAGACTTTCTACAGCTTCCACCAAGTATAAAAAGCAGTATAGCCCTTATCCTTTTTCTAACTATCAAATGATCATTTTTCCCTCTCATTAAAACCTAAGCCTTTAAACATTTTAAGGGCATTTTGGTCAAATGTTCCCAATTCTCGCTAATTCCTCAAGTGTCCCTAATAATTACCGCTTAAATCCTATCACCTAACTAATCACCAATTATTTTTCCCAATGTCAAATAGTCTCCAACATATTTCCCAAGTTCCCAGAAATACCCCCAGGCTCCCCCCGAAGTGGGTGTAAATCCCCACCGTGACTTTTTTGCTAAACTACTCACTAGGATCGCCTTGAGTCACCAGCTGCAAATATATCCACGTAATAATGTGGTCTCAATAATTTATCACAAATAATCATGTTTATGCGCTCACTGGGAAAAAATTACAAATATGCCCTTATAATCTAAACAGGGCCTACATGCATACTAATACTCATAATCGTCTCATATATCCATATAATCATATAAGCATGCTTATCACATAATCATGCATTTAATCATTTAATTCATACATAAACCAGTTATGCCCTCCCGTCACACTAATCAAGGCCCTTAAGCCTAATTAGTAATTTTGGGTCGTTACAATATGCCTCGATGAGACTCATTGGTCCTCGATGGACCTCGATAAAACCCTCACACATTAGGGAAAATGACTACCTCGATAAGATTCGATGGTACTAAATGGACCTCAATAAAACCCTCACATCAGGGGGGAAAATGGCTACCTCGATGAGACTCGATGGTCCGTGATGGACCTCGATAAAAAGCTCAGACTTTTAGGAACAATGGGTACCTCGATGAGACTCGATGGTCCTCGATAGTGGCATAGAACTTAATTTATGTAGTGTATGCCTCGATGTGACTCAATGGGCCTCGATGGGTTCATACGAAATTTGTTGGGCAGTCTGCCTCGATGGTACCCGATAGACCTCAATAGGTTGACCTCGATATTAATCGATTTTTTGTTGTTTGATGTTATAGTTTTAATTTTTGACCTTTTTTTTTTTTTTTTTTTTATGCAGATTCATCTGTTTCCCTATTTGTTGCATTCAATGGTGTTTGGGAATTGGAAAATAAGGATTGGATTTTCAGGGATGCTGAAAATCAAGTTCTGCCTTTGGAGAAGGGTGTGACGTATGAGCAACTGCTTGACATTCTGTACGATGAGCTTGAAGTGGATAAATGTGTGCATGACTTGAAAATTGAGGTCCTGTACACATGCCCATCACAATCTGTCAAACTTACCGTTATAAAAAATGATAGGCATGTGCGTGCATTCATTGGGTTAGCATCGAAATCTTTAGAGAAGTTGATTCCTCTATGTGTGACATTGATTAAGAAAGGAGGTATAAGAAATGCATCAGCCTCTCCCAGCTTTAATAAAGAAGTTTGATTTGAAGAGAGCATTTCTCCCCCATGTCATGGTTTCAAAGGAACTCAAAGTGAGGTTGGAACATTTGTTCCCGAGACAAATCCATACGTTATAGTCCATGATGATACCCCTGTTAGAGATCCGCTATATTTGCATGACACAGCGGAGTACGATCCTTATGGCTACGATCCTTATGTCAACGACGATCCTGTTGCTGATGCAACTGATCTTGGTGGGCCATATATTAGGGTAGATTTTCCAACACAAAGTTCAGATGTTATGGTAGCTGAGGAGCATAGAATAGAAGATCGGCAAACACCTGGGACCAGCAGTAGTCGTCCAGGTCCAAGTAAAACTGATGATAGTTTTAAATGGAGTTCTCCATTGGACTTAGGTGAAGATTGTAGAACATGGAGTGCTCCCATGTTCACCAAAGAGGATATAGAGGCCTCACATCAACATCATTCCTCAACCAGCAAAGCTTCGGGAGAATTGTACCTTGGCAAGTTCTTTCAGAACAAGCTTAAATTGAAAACCAAAGCATCCATATTTGCGTTGAAGAATAATTTTGAGTTTATGGTGAAGAAATTTGGGACTGATGTGTGGTACATTACCTACAAGGATCGTGATTGTGGTTGGAGATTGAGGGGTAAGAAAAAATGCGATTTGAAATGTTCGAGATTACTGTATACAATGAAGTACACACTTGTTCACAAGAAATTCGAGATAAGGACCACCATTAAGCATCACCGTGGGTTTTTTGGGCACCTATTCAAGAGGAAATTTGCTACCGATAGTACTCGGTACATAGCAACCAACATAAGGGAGGACATGAAGCACCATTTTGGGGTCGAAATAAGCTATGAGAAAGCGTGGAGATGCAGAGAAAAGGCTCTTATGTATGTCAGAGGGACACCTGAGGAATCATACTCCAAGTTACCTGGATACCTGTGTCAGTTGGAGCATAAGAACCCAGGTACAATTATTGATTTTGTAGCAGAAGATAGTTGTTTCTTGTATTGTTTCTTTTCCCTCGGTGTTTCTAGGTGTCGTTTCCAGTATTGTCGTCCTATAATTTGTGTAGACGACACATTTTTGAAGAATAAGTATGGTGGCCACATGCTTTGTGCTGTTACGTTGGATGCAAACAACCAGTTGTTTCCAATTGTGTTTTGAAAGATGGAGTAGCGCTTATTTTCCTGGTAACCGATACAATATCATGACGAGTAACTATGCAGAAAGCTTTAACAATAAAACCAAGGAGGCAAGGAGCTTTCTAGTCACCACTTTTCTTGAATTCATAAGATTCACTCTTCAGTCTTGGTTTACAGATAGACGTGAAAGAGCTGCAAAAGCAATAGCTGTGTTATCACCTGAGATGGAAAAGGATTTGAAGTAAATAGGTGACAACACAATTTTCCTGGATGTCCAAGTCCTTGGTCATCATGAATTTCTTGTGGTCGATGGTAATGGTGATGGTGAGGTGAACTTGGCCACAAAATCATGTTCTTTTTGCATGTTCCAAACCATTGGGATACCCTATGGACATGCTTTTGCTGCAGCCAGAAAAAGAAGCATAAACATTTACTGTAACGCCCTGGATAACCAAGATCGTTACACTGTGTGTTTAAAAATAGTGCAAGACTTGCTAATCAAGTCATTTAAACAAAATGTGAATCCAACGTCATCAACAGATTAGGAACAAAAGATTTTGGTCACAAACAGACTATTTTCATTAAAAATGACAGTTTAACACAGGGAAACTCAAAATAGGGTTTAGATGATTCAGTTGCAGCAAATCTCAAAAGTTATAAATAATTTAAGCCACTCTAATGGCAAAATACACATTTTAGGTTTCCGCCTAAAACCTTCAAATTATGGTACCTTTTTCCCGATGTCTAGATGAAAAGACCAAGAGAGTAGTACGAGATTCATCCAAAATTTCCATGTAATTTCAGTGCCCATCAGAGTCCAGATTTAATCCTTATATCACGATAAACTTATACATAACACTGTAAAATCCTTAGCTAACTCAATAAAGACTTGCCTTTAATTCCTTTCATCTGGGATTTCCTTAACTGTCTTTCTTGATCCATCATAAGAAAATAATTGCAAATATCAACTGGCTATTAAGCCTACAAGAAGCTCCACTCTAGTTCTAGTCGGATCCTTTAACCAACATCATGCATAGACCATCACTTCCTCCTGTCTTGAGGTGTCATAGCAACTCAGCAATTGATTCTAATCTGTAAAAAGACGTAGAACTCAAGCCAAATACATGTACCACCATGCTTGCCTAAGGAAAATCTTATTTCCAAGGCATTCTTTAAGCTTGACAAAGTTCTAACCAGAATACATCACTATGCCGTCGATCAAGATAATCACAAATCTAATTCAGATAGTCTTTGAATACTCTTTTTACCTATTTCACAAAAACAATTTGGCATTGACCAAACCCTCAACACATGACTCAGCATCCTTAGTGCCCTTATCTAATATAATAGCAATCTCCTACCTATCCTCTTTCCTAATCTCCAGCTGGTAATAACCAGATCAAAGATCCCTAACTGTCCCTGATCTCTAGCTGGTAATAACCAGATCAAAGACCCTTAACTATTCCTGATCTCTAGCTGGTAATAACCAGATCAAAGATCCTTCCTGAAGAATATCATCCTATTCAACAATTGAGAACTTAATTCTCACAGCCTTGTTAAAACCGTTCAATACAGTGTCTTAGATGTGATTCCATCAATGACACCAATCTTATCACCATTCCATCTCTTTATGCAGACGAACTTCTTGACAAATTTCTTGGAAACTTATCTGGAAACTCACAAACTAATCCAGTCTGTCTTGTCCCACTGATACAACTCAAGTAATGCACATCACACTAGCTAAGGTTCTAATCATTCCCCTGCAATAGATCTCCCACTCCAGGTACAAATACTAACCACTGCAAGGATTTCCCCTTTTGAACTCAAGAGTTACTGCTCCTTCTTACAACCCATCATTGTTCCCCATGCTTGACCAACTCTTTATATTCAAAATCCTTACGTTGTAACTATCTTCGAGGATACTTCAAGTAGTAGCTGCTATATTCATCGGTCTTAGTGTGCTTCTGATCAAATCTCTTCGTACCTGATCTCTTCCCTTCCTATAACTTAACCTTGAATACCTTTGAAGAATGAAGTTAATACCCTCTGAAACCTTACCTCTGACCCTGCTGCTTCAGTCGTGATATCATCAGTATAGTAGTCGTTCGCGCTCCACTTCTAGCTGGGGAGTAATTCAACTCGTCATTAGTGAACCTGAATGCAACCCATCCATGTCGTTTCTATATTCTCTGCTTGTCGTACTTACCCACACCGTTGAAATACAAAATGGTTAGGAATCCTTACTATTACTGCATCACACCCCACTCGGTACAAGTAATAATTCCTGAGATGTCTCTTTCCTTGATCCTTATATAGTAATAACCAGATCGATGATCAACTCCTGAAGACATCATCCTGTCTTGTAACGAGGCATTTAAACTCTTCATCCCTAGCTGGAAATATCCACAAGTCCCATGATACAATATTCTGTCCAATTCACTTATAAGTCGCATACTTTTTCAGGTGACTTAATAATTCCTTAAACCAAACTAATAGCATTCCTCATAGCGTCCCTGATACCAAATCCTTCCATACCCAAGTTCTGAACTTTACCCGAAAGCTTCTAGCATACTCACCTGCATCCTTACTGACTAATTTAATTTCCATTCAGTTGAATCAATATACTTCAAGAGATGCTCATAACTGTCCAGGGTTGTCCCTTATGAAACACATTAACTTTCCTCAACAAATACTCATCTGAATCCTTCCTAATAGACACACAGCACCAAGTCCTTTCAGCACTTTTTTCTAACCAAAGCAAAAGCTATCCAATCCACTGGTCACTTCCGAGGAACTAACCTTGGCCTCTAAATGAGTAAAATATCCCAGTCTTCTCTGTCTTGATGGACAACCTGTAAACTGAACCCCCTTCCTGTCCAAAACAGGAGCCATAAAACCACCAAAGGTTCTCATTCTTCCAATCACTAAGTAGCCACACTTACTAAGTTTCCATGAACAAAAATATCATCACCTATATTCCTTTCATCTTAGATAATGAGCCCATGCACAGACAACCATCTCAGAGTTTAACTCACAAATGACTTATCATCTCCGGCTACATCCATTTGTACCATAACCCAAAGTGGATTGATCAACCCACCAAACTCAACAATACACTACCGCTATCTTACCAATTTCGACATCCTTTTGCCACAAATGCCTAATACGGCTACTCTGTCTCAATTTGTCCTTCTCATATTACTAAGAACGGGATTAGCCACACCAATTCACTACTCAATTCCTGAACAAACCCAAACCTTCCTCGAAACTAGAGGATAACACTTCCAAGACCTTCCATACAATGATTCTTGTATGTTCCCCCTCAGTGACCTGTTTTTTCCATCCATCCAATCCCCTCTATCAGACCTCACAGCCTGACTCATATATCAGCAAACATCTGCTACAAATCTCAGGGGCAGGTGGAGGATTCCAATCCCCAACTGTCATCCCCTATCCTTACAAAAACCAAAATTGAGTCCAATTAACCATTCTCAGCACATACACCCTGAATTAGTCTGACTTCACTGGCTAAACCTCTCAGCCCCGACGTTTATACCCAAAACCATCCTAAGGGTAGATCCAAATAACCATAACAATCAAACACACATAAAGTATATCAAACACCAATATTATGCATAAATTATCAAATTTCTTTATCACTAGATGCGTTCATACCAATTATGCCCTCTATACCAATAAACAGGTATAGCATATAAGTTCATTTTAAATATATAATAACCTGCAATCCATATATCATTACACAGCAGTCAAGGGCCAGGCCCTATCAGTATCTCATGCTCCCTATTAATCATACCAATTAATACACTCATATTTTATTCAAGCACTTAAGCATACAATTTCATGTATTCCACTACAAACCCTTGAGTCGAGCTTGTATTTAGCGGCGAGTGTACATGTCCAGCTAATCTTCAGGAACCCATAAACCTAGACGGCTCTGATACCAAGTTGTAACGCCCTGGATAACCAAGACCGTTACACTGTGTGTTTAAAAATAGTGCAAGCTTATTAATCAAGTCATTTAAACAAAATGTGAATCCAATTTCATCAACAGATTAGGAACAAAAGATTTTGGTCACAAACAGACTATTTTCATTAAAAATGACAGTTTAACACAGGGAAACTCAAAACATGGTTTAAATGATTCAGTTGCAGCAAATCTCAAAAGTTATAAATAATTCAAGCCACTCTAATGGAAAAATACACATTTTAGGTTCCATCCCTGTACAATTCCCCGACCGTGGCGGCTGAGCAGCTAACAATGTACACCTCACCCCCAGAGCTCTTCAACTCATGGTTGATTCAGCATACCCTTGCCTTTACCTGCACCACATAGCACCCGTGAGCTGAGGCCCAGCAAGAAAGCATGATATCAAAGCAAGATCAACATCATTTATCAAATATTCCACAATGCACAACCAGGAATTTGACAACTCATAACATTTATCCAATCAGTGATAACACTCAACAGATTAACAATTTGTCATCCAGACATCCAACAAATCATATCCATAACACAATATTCACACTCACAATCAACAGTTTATCACATCCATCATGTAATACTCAGGGTCGGCGCCCTTAGGTCGCACCCTCTATTTAACCCACTGCCTTCGGCTCACTTAGGCCGCCCCCAGTGTAATACTCACTGACTCCGGCCAGCTTAACTGAGCTCAGTGATAAATAAGCTGCCTCAGCTACCAGTGGCCGAGCCGTGCCCTGTGCGCAATTGTTGATTCTGACACCCTTAGGCCGGTTATCGCATGTCCCATGGCATAATACCACCTCATGACATGATATACAAATATAGGGAGCTCTTAGTCCCATCATGTTCACATGGTCAATCACATTCACATAACAATGCATACAAACATAGGGAACACTTAGTCCCAACCTAACCACATAATCAGGTGCAGCTTTCTTACCTTTAGATCTCGCTAGCTCGTTCAATTGATCCTCAAACACGATCTCGTCTGAACCTTAGCGCGTACTTAGTCACAGCCATAGATTAGAATCACCACCAAACTTCAAATCCAAAACCAAGCCTCGGGACCAATCCCGAGCCCCCGGGAAGCCCTAATTCCACCAAACGGGGTGGTGGAATCAAACCCCGAGCCTCCGGGCAAAAACCCTAAGGAAAAACTCAAAAACCCCTTCCTGGAGACAGGGTAGCGCTACAACGCTCTAAGGAGGGCGCTATAGCGCTACAAACAGAACCAAAACGCCCAGGAAGCCCTAGCCTAGCGCTATAGCACCCAAAGGCTAGCGCTACAGCGCTAGTCACAGACCAGCAACACTCTGTTTTCCCCTCTTCGACTTCCCTCGAACCAAAACCCCTTGGAACCCTTCCAACCCTCAATTACACACCAAATTGAGTCTACCATCACCTATATCTCACCCCATAAAACTCAATAACACAAGACTTAACCACATGCATCATCAAACTAGAAAAACAAACATTGAACCCAAGAACTGAAAGATTCAACCAGAAACTCAGATACCTAGAACATCAAAGCCAGAACTTGTTACCTTCTATGGAGGATTTCGACCTTAAGTTATCCCTAGCATCCAACCAGCCTCAAGCCCTTCAACTCCTCAGGTTCCTATCCCTTTATTCCAACCAAAACTCAGACTTAGAAACCATCTAATTAAAACCCAGAAAAACACATCAGGAAACCTTAAAACTTACCTCAATTGACTGGCTAAACCTTGATAGTTCTTCTAGCTTCACCAAGGTCCTTAGCCCTAAGCTCCATCTTGAGCTTACTCTGGAATTCCAGCTCCAAAACTCACAAAGAATGGTGAAGAGATGACCCAGCCGAATGAGAGAGAGAGATAACTCTAAGTGCCTTGTTTTTCTTTATTTCCTTCTTTTTTTCTTTTCCTTAAGCTTCTGAGTCTATCTACAACTTCCACTAAGATTATAAAGCTGAATATAGCCTATCCTTTAGTGAGCCAAATGACCACCTTACCCTCCCAATAATAACTAAACCTTTAAATCATCCTAAGGGCATTTTGGTCATTACTCCCAATTCCCGCTAATTCCTTTAATGTCTTTAGTATTTACCGCTTACTTTCCAATACCCAACTAATCACCAATTATTTTTCTATATATTATCCAAATTCCCAGATACATCCCCAGGCTCACCCCGAGCCGGGTATAAATCCCCGCTGTGACTTTCCCGCTAAACAGCTTGTTAGGATTGCCTCGAGCCACAAGCTGCAAACATACCCACATAATAATGTGGTCTCAACATTAACCTACCAATATACACACAAGTATGCAATTATGCTCTCAATGAGCCAAATTACCAAAATACCTTCACAACAGAGTATATAACAGCACAATAAATTAATTATGGCCCTCCCGGCCTCCTAATCAAGGTCCTAAACCTTATTAGGAAATTTGGGTCGTTATATTTACTCATTGTGTTCACCTTACTATAGAATCGAGGCATTGATGAACACTTATAAAGAAAATATTTACCCTGTCGGGAACAAGGATAAATGGGTAATCCCTAATCACATAAGAGATATGGTTGTTTGCGTCCCCGTTGAGGAAACCCCTGTAGGAAGGCCCAGTAAGCAGAAAGTGGGCAGGCAAAAGGCAAACCGCTATACTTCACGTGGAGAAAAGATAGTCAAGCCACGTAAGTGTAGCAGATGTGGTAGTAGTGGGCACAATAGGAAGTCATGTAAGGCTAGGCATTAAAAATTTGTGTTTTGTAATTATTCAATTGATTTTTCTGCATTTATTATATTCAATACTTCTTCTAACACTTTGTTGGTTTTGACCTAAATAAATAGCTCTTCACAAAAAATTTCTTGCCTACCTCGATAGGCCTTCATCTGGACCCATCGAGGTTTATCGAGTTCTATCAAGGCAGATATATGTATTATTATGACCCTATCGAGGTCTACCGAGGCCTATCGAGGCAAACAGGATTTTGTATTATTATGACTCTATCGAGGTCAATCGAGTCTTATCGAGGCAGATTTTGTTAGTATTATTTTTAGCTATCGAGGCTTATCGAGGCAATTCGTTTGACCCATCGAGTTTTGTCGAGGAAGACACATTATGTGAATTTAGTAGTTTTTTATTTGATAACTCTTTCAGAAAATAATGTTTCATAAAAAAACAATATACAAAACTAACTATATGATATACTATACAAGAGGTGTATCCAGAAAATGTAAAGAGCATCACGGGGAAAAATTCTAATAGAATAGGTCCACACACCACTTGGTCATGAAATGCTGGATGTTCTCATCGATAGCGGTATCGAGTGGTAGCCTGGAAACCAAATGCTCGATATGTTTGATGAATATCATACCACAATCCCCACTGCATATAATCGATTTTGTGTCAATACAAGATAAAAATAACTTTACTATTCAGATTTCAAAATACACTAATTAAATAGGGGAATACCTTGTCTTAGTCTGAGGACACTCCTTAGGAGAAATACGACAATACGAAAAAGGCTTTGCGTTCTACTCAAGATATGTCTGGAGGTTGTCATGGTCGTCAAACATGCCAGAACACAACAACAACAAAGGCAACAATAAGCACTAAGGCTTGATCACTTCCTCCAACAGAGTCGAACTAAGCACGCTATGGTTGGACTCATAAATGTTGATGCACCACATTGGAATGGAGACTTCAATGGCGATCCAATGTGCGACTTTCTCGACGTGCAAGGCAAAATATACTTCACTCATATTTTTCCAGGATACGAGGAATTTATTATCATTGCCCTTCAGCATTTTCAGCACATCATCGTCTCATGTATACTTAGTACCTATCTCTTTGAAATGATTCCAACGATCTAGGCACACTTGGGGGAAGGTGGTGTTCATGATCACAGCATCTTGCTGAAATGCAGAATGATAAAAGTGGCGTCGGCGGCGTAGCATGTGCAAACCGGCATCAATATGCTGAAAAAACATGAAAATTCGTTAGTACCATCAATATATTTTAAGATTGAATTGAAAACATAAATGTAATTTACATACCAAATCCCAAAGCCAAGTCTGGATTGTGTGCAACTGGAAGAACCATGCCACACC
Source organism: Humulus lupulus (assembly GCF_963169125.1). NCBI lineage: Eukaryota > Viridiplantae > Streptophyta > Magnoliopsida > Rosales > Cannabaceae > Humulus > Humulus lupulus. The sequence goes on from NC_084794.1 coordinate 237,185,324, forward strand.
GTGCATCCCAGTATGGACATTCTGATCTCTCTTGTTGTCGATCCTCCCAATGATCCACTTATGGAAGCTCTTCTTCTGCTGCGGATCACACTTCCTCAAAGGTTCAGTAACTAGCCCTAGTTTATCTACTCTCATCCTCTTCATTGGGTCGGTGAAGTCATCAAAATGCTTGGGCCTGCATTTCTTCCTGACAACTTCAATGCTAGCTGCCTCCTTAGGCTGTAGTACTTGTACACTTGGACTGTCGGCGTCACTGGCAACTACAAATGTCTAGGCCTGTGGAGTGGAGGGTGGATCACTGGGCTCCCAGTCCTTAGGTAGGATATCAGACTCTGTATCTGATTTTAAGTGGGTGGATCGATCTGAGACCACTGAAAGCAGTTGCGCCAACTGAGCCATGATCGTAGTCTAATTCTTCAGTAAGGTTTCCTGGCCCTCCTCAACCCTCTCGAGCCTCTGCATCAACTGCTCATAATCAGACTAGGAAACTTGACTAGAGGAAGGTGCACAAGCCTGTGAAGTGCCCTCCTCAACCCTCGGGACATCCTCGTAAAAAATTGAAGCTTCCTTTGCAACCTCTGCCTCCTTCTCAGGCACTACTTCCTCCGCTTCAGTCCCAGCCTCCCTGACAGTTGATTCCAACTCAGGGAATAACCTGCAATCAACGTTTGGGAGGCTATTGCAGTAGACTACCTCACCGGGATATGGCTTCAGCATGGAAAATACCACTAACTGCATGGTTGAATAACACGTGTTAGAAAAACTTTAATAAAATAAATTGTTAATCAATTCATTTGTGACATTTAACAAGATAAAGTGGAACTTACTCGACGGTTGGCGAATATAGGAACTAACTGAGCTGTCAAAATAGTGATATCAGTCTTCATAGCCCAGCTAAGCATCCTTGGAATCTAGTTCCCACTATTCTCATCGAACTTACTCCTGATAGATGGCATGGCCTCAAAAGCCCAGTACAGAAGTTTCAGGGCATAGCCATAGAAACTATACTTCAGCTCCTTCTGTTTTTTTTGCTCGAACCCTCTTTCTTCTTCTCCTAGTAATGCTTCAATTGCTTCTGCATATTCTTGTGAACTCCTCTAATAACCTTCTTGAAGGATAACTTCCCCCATGGATACTTGAAAAAGTAGTCAAGATCCGTAACCATCTTCAGGGAATCACCCCCTCTATCAAATAGCAAAAACCCAGTTTAAATGCATCTTCTGGGTTTGTCGAGGCCTTCAAAGCATCTTCCAACTGGCCTAAACTAACCTTCGAAACACTATTAAAGTATTCTTTGATGATCCGATCACTTGAAAGATGCTCTCTCAACTTGTCTGGGGACGGGGTGTTCCCAAAATTCAGCCCGGTGACTAGGGCGAACTGTGCAATACCAAATTTGCAAAGAATGTTGCCCAAGTAGAATTGACCCTCTTCAACCTCCTTGCTTTCCACCTTCCTTAACATAAGCTGATGTAGCAGAACTCTGGAAAAACTAAACAACTTAGCCTTGAAGAACTGTCCCAACGGGCATGCCTCTGCACGTTCAATTATCTCGTGCCTCTTAAACTACTCTATAAGGGTTTCCAAGTAAGCACTACCCTTATAGGTGACATGACCAAGAAAGTGCTTCTCTAATGGCACAATCAATTCAGGCATCTGAAAAAAAAAACAAAAAAAAATTGTAAAAATACAACTTTCAACAATCTGGTAACTATCGAGGCCTATCGAGGCCAATGTAAAATTAGAAAATGCACAATTCTATCGAGGCCTATCGAGGCAATGCAAAATCATAATATATCTATTTCTATCAAGGCCTATCAAGTCCTGTCGAGGCCAATCGAGGTAGGTGCTAAAACAACCATAAGTCTTATTCTATCGAGGCATATCAAGGCCAATCGAGGCCATATGCTAAAATCAGCCATATGTCTATTATCATCGAGGCCTATTGAGGTCTATCGAGGCCTATCGAGGCAGGGTCTAAATAAGCCATATGTCTAAATATCATTGAGGTCTATCGAGGCAGATGCTAAATCAGCCATATGTCTCATTCTATTGAGGCCTATCGAGGCACCCTAAAACTGAATATATCTAATATCATCGAGGTCTATCGAGGCAGATGTTAAATCAACCATATGTCTCATTCTATCGAGGTCTATCGAGGCTTATCGAGGCACCCTAAAACTGAATATATCTAATAGCATCGAGTCTTATCGAGGCCTATCGAGGCACATTCAAAAACAGAACCTAACATATTATCGAGTTCTATCGAGGCCTATCAAGGTGGGTCAATTTTTTTTTAAAAAAACCCAGATTTCTCAGTTACCCAGCCCCGATCTATCCTATGAACAAAACATCAACAAAAAACAAGACATTGCAGATTAAAAAGAAAACCCTCACCTTCGCGTACTTGAGAGTTGTTTCGCCTACTTCAGAGTTGTTTGGTTTCCTCTGGGTGCTTCCGGTCCGATGTTCAAGTGTTGGTTTCGAAGACCTTCTCTGGCAATGCTTCTCTTCTCCGATTTCGTTGGGTTACAACAGATTCAAATGTGGGTTTTGAGAGTTTTTTGGTTTGGGAACGAGAGTGAGAGGGAATATAGAGAGACCGAGAGAGAAGAAAGAGAGAGTCAGAACAAATGGCAGGGGTATTTTGGGAACTAAGGTAAATAATAGGACCATAATGAGACTCATATAGTGATAGGATATTTTTTAAATACATCCCCTTATATGCATTAAAAGTCAAATTTCCCTTTGAATACAGATTCAAATTTCTTGAGTTTTGGCATACATATAATTTTTTTTTCCTCAAACTTGTTTTCTCAATCTGAATAACATTAAAAAAAATTAAGTTCATGTCTTTTAAATGATTTTTAAATTAAAGACAAATTTAAAACCCATGAAAGGAGTTTTTGCATTTTGAGTTTCATTCATGAGGGTTGGGTTAAAAAGTTAGTATTTTACTTTAAAATCTCGTTTTTTAAGTCCAAACAACATTAGAGGTACTTTACATATTTTAATGCCTCTGTAATGGAAAAACATGCTACATCATCTTTGAATACAAGTTTTCAAAGATATATAAATACACATTCATGACCTTGATTGGAAAATTAAAGTTTTATTTTCTAGTTGTTTTTTTATGCAAAAAAATATTAGAAATCCTTATATTAATTGATCTGGGTTGAGAACCATCAATTTAATTGTCACAAACGGTATAAATGAGTTGGGTTTTTAAACCGGGTCCATGTGACCTGTATGTAGGAAACAGGGTCAAAATGACCCAGGTGAAAGATAGAAAACGATCAAAACAATAGGTCATTTTGCCCACCAAAGTGCAAAACAACTCGTTGTTCACTACAACAAAATAGGCATTTAATGGCTATATGGGGGAGACTGTTGGGTTTTATGCCCTTATAAAACCACGTTGGACATGTAACACGATTTTATATTGTGAATAAAAGAAGTTGAAATCATTTAATTTGACAATCGTGTGCTTGCTTGTTTTATTACATGATTATTTGAATAATACAAACATTTATAAAATCCAAACATATAAATAATTACAATTATAGTGACTACGTCACAGTGGATAATAATTGTAATTATATGTTCAAAAGTACGAGTCCTAAGATTAAGTCAGTGCATTAGATTTTCACAGAACTGGTAATCTACGATGTGATCTACTTACACATTCGGTGTGTTATGTCTTATCCAAGACATTGACCAAGTAGATAAGATCGGATGTATTTTGTTACATTGGACTGGACCGATATTGATTATTGACAAGAAAAGTAAGTATCTTTATTATCTAATCTAATCATATCACAACGTTGACCATAGGTATATTCAATCTTAATTCTGATTGATTAATATTCTGCTAATTATATTATTTAAGTATTTTGATTTGTTCGTTACCAGCTTATCCTATAGACTAGCTTCTGTTTAAGAAGTGAAATGATGATTTTCTTATAGCTTGGTTCAAGTGTTAAATGATAGAGTACTCATCTCTGGAATTAAATTTACGAAAATATCATTTACAAGGAACTTGGTGGGAGTTAAGGATAAAATATCAATGGGGGGTAAAATGGTAATGTTCACCCGTCTCATTAGTAGATCATCTATAGAGGATTGAATAGTGGTTATGGTTATAACAATGGATAACTAACGTACTTATATTTAGTGTAAAGTGTTCTACAAATTTAAGAGTGCAATTCTGAGTCTATAGTGGAGTCACAAGGAATTAATAAGGTAGTGAGATTATTTGTTATAAATAAACTCAAAGTAACCTATTGGAGCTTGAGTTCATGGATCCATGGTCCCTATGTCATCTCTTATCAAAATGAACCCAGTAGTCATGAATAATTAATTATAAAAATATCATATTGCTAGTTCAATGAAAATAAATAATGTTAAAGTATTTATTGATTTTTTGTGAGAAACGAAATAGAAGAAAATTTGAGGCTTTTATTGCAAAGTAGAGAGTATTATAGCCAATTGGGATAATTTTGTTAATATTGATAAATTGGTATTATTATTAATAAAATGAATAAATAAAGGTTAAAATTATAATTGGTTAATTTTTACAAGTATTTAATTAATTATAATTATTAAATAATTAAAATAAAATGGGTAACTAAAACCTATTTTATATCCTAGCTAATTACCTATACATACTAATGTTATAAAATGCATTAGGTCAGATGAATTTGACAAGGTAAAAATTCACTAGTAATATTCTATGCCTAGCCACCCACTCTCTCTTAGTTTTCACTCTAGGAATTCCCTTGTCATGTGTTGAGACTTGCCCACACAAACACCATGTTGTTTTAGAGAAAGACATGGAAGATTGCGGTCTTGTTTCAAAATGGTTTGGATTCCTTGCAATACCTAGCATTCAACAAGGACAGAAGGTTAGGGAATCCAAAGGGTGTAGTCATTGTTCCACTATGCATCCCGTAAGTACTTTAATGCTTTTATTATTGTATTTACGGATCTCTGTATGAAAATAACTTCTATGCATGTATTTATGTTTTCTATTGTATATTATTTTGTACAATAAGGAGCATGCATATAGACTTATATAAATGAGATCCTATAGAGACATTGTAGACATTTAATGTCTCCCCTCCCCCCCATTTAAAGTCTCCAATGGGGAGACTTTGTAGACATTCAATGTCTCCCCCTGGGAGTCATCGTAGGGTGTGCTATGATGACTCTCAGGGGGAGACATTGAATGTCTACAAAGTCTCCCCATGAGAGTCATTGTAGGGTGCCTACAATGTCTCCCTTGGAAATACTTTGTATACACTCATATCGTGAGTCATAATTGGTTTTTGTATTTTTTTTAAATAATTAAATAATAATTTTCAGTATATTAATTAATATAATTAAATATATTAAATTTTTAAATGGAATTAAATATATTAATTAAAAAAACCTAAATTATATGCAAATTGAAATTGTGAATTTTCATTTATAAAACTGAAATGTGTATATAATATGTTTTAGCTAGCTAAATATACAAACATGTAATATTTGTTGTTACACATACAAAATCAAAAAATATTACACTACCTAGCTAGACATATAGTAAGAAGGAAAAAGTAAACAACAAAAACCTAATATTTGAGACGATGACTTTGAACTATCGGTAGCATGTCGTTCGCCCACTGTTGTCGCATTTCATTAATTTGTGTTGGTATATATGGCATAGTGTTTAGCTACAAAAAATACAAAGTAAAATATATTAGTTAATTGGGCAGCATTTCCCTTATATTAGTAACCTAACCATCTGTCAATCTAATCAAATAAGCACATCACAATTCAAATATAATAATGGAATACATAATTTTAGGCAAATCAGACAGCATTTCTCCTATAATAATATTTACCATCTGTGAGCAACAAGTCAAACAATTCAAACAATACATAATTAGTTTCTTCTTTATAGCTCCACAACACACAAACAAATTTTCCATAACATATTTCACTAAAATACACAGTTCTCAACCTTCTGTTATCACCGCTACACATAATTTTAATATCATAACCTACTTTACTATGAGTGAATATTTAAGATATTTAAACTCTTCAAACAAAAAGATTAATAATACTAAAACAATAATTTAAATAAATGTATGTACCTCTTGCAACTTTGCTATTGAATTCACAACCTACAAAAATAAATTAATTAATAAATAAAAGATTACTAAAAAAACTATCACTAAATAATTGGATTAACAATAACTTATTCTTGCAATTTTATAAACTTAAAAACCTCAAATGTGTGCTTGAAATAGAAATTTTGAGAGAAAAATCACCCTAGTTAAAACTAGAACCTACAAAATTAAATTAATTTATAAATAAAAGATTACTAAACAAATAAAAAAAATATAACTAAATATAATCAACCTACTTAATTGCTCATAAAATATTTAAAATATATATAATTTTTTAATTAAATAAAAATAAAAATTAAAAAAATCATAAAAAATATATACTTGAATTACTTATATCTATACATGCAATTTGCTATGTAAAAATAAAATTCAAATTATTTTCCTTACTTTAGACATAGTTATTAAATAAATTTTAGCAAAACATATACATACTTAATCAACCTAAGAAATTAATAAAAAAAAAAATATATATTTAATTTTTTGATTAAATAGTAAAAAAAAATTAAAAATTAATAAACATATTTGTATCATCTTAAAAGTAAACAATGTGGTATCTCAAATCTACATTAAAATTATTTATCATATTTTAAACATATATTTCTAATAAACCCACAAATTATATAAAAGAATGCACAAATATCATTTTTTTTTCTATCATTCTAACTATAATACATTGTTTTAATATTGAAATCTTACCTCAAATATGATTGAGATCAACTTCATTGAGCCAAGATTTGCCCAAATCCTCTACAAAAACCGTAAAAATCCAATATTAACCCACTGATAATTAAAGAAAATAAACAAAACAACATTATCCTAAGTATAATACATTCATTAAATCTTAAAATCATACTTGAAATGAGATTTTTAGAGCCCAAAATCGCGAAAATGCACCTGAAAATTGCGGCCGAAATCGCCCTAAAAACGTAGCTCTTCTCTGGTTTGTGCGGCTCGGGGAAGAAGAAGAGGAATGATGAGGGTATATTAGGGGGCGACCTCTAACGTCTCCCCTAGGAAGATGTGTAGGACATTTGACGTCTCCCCTGGGAAGACGTCCGATGTGGCATGTCTTCCTAAGGGAGACATCAGATGTCCTACACGTCTTCCTAGGGGAGACGTTAGAAGTCTTCATAATCTGAATTTTTATAAATTAATTAATTTATTCCAAATTTTTTAATTATTGTCTCCCACAAATTTTAATGATTTACTCACTTAGTCATAAACAATAACTTTTAATGACTTCCCTCCTTAGACTTAAAATATCACTAAATACTTATAATGTTTTACACCATAGGTGTAAGTCATCATAGAGAGTCATTAAAAGTGAAAATTGTTGTAGTGTTTGACAGGTTATACGACATAAAATCAGCAAAACAATGTGTCGTTTTCTTAAGGCACATTTATTAAAAATAAAAAAATAAGATTTTTTTTAAATACTCCAAAATTAAATTTTTTTCAAAGTATTTTTGAAATTTTTGTATTTTTATTAATATCTGCATTTTTTTGGCAATAAATTTCATTTGATTACTTTCTCATTTTAATTATTCATATAATTTTTAAATTTTATATGTTATTTGGTAACTAATTAAAATGTGCAAAAAAAAATATTGGTTTTTTTATTTTATTTATTGTGCATTCAATTATAATAATTGTGCTCATTTGGGTAATAAATACATTTAATAGTTTACAAATAAGTTTTAATACAATTATTTATTAATTTACTAAATATTGCATAAATAATTTATTGCCTTGTTTAGCATTAATTTTTTAATAAATTATGTTGTTTAATTATATATGAAATTATTGCTTTTATTATTTTCATGCATATAAATGTAGATAATTGTGCTAATTTTGTATGATTATTTTAGTTATTATTCATGAAAAATTTATTGTTAGTACAATTAATTTTGAAATATTTTATGTATGATTTTATTATTTAAATGCATAATATATTCCATAACTCTAATTTTATGCTTAAATATTATTTACATAATGTTATTTATGTTATATAATTTATTACATTTTTATCGGTATAATTAAGTGCATGAAATAATATAATATGCATTTAATTATAATTAATTTTGCTATATAGTAATATACTCATAAGATTTTAGAAAATTTTAAAGCATAAATAAAATATGTTTAAGTGATTCATATAATTTTGTTTAATAAGATAGTAGCCACAATATCTTTAATTAAATAAAATTATATATTATGTTTATGAGGATCACATGAATATTTTAGACATTAATTATAATATAGGTGCTAAATAAATTACATTCAATTTTTTAACATATAACTTAGTAGAAAATTAACACACTAAGATTCATAAAATATTCACAAATTAATTAAAATAATTATATAGGGTAAATAATTAAGTTATGAACAATTCATAAACAATTTTGATGCGAACATAAGAAAACATGAAACTGAGATAATGTTTTATTCATAGAGGTTTTTAATGATCTTCGGACGATCACATTAGAAACACTTTTAGTGACTACCTATTATGTTGCTACATTTTTTTTTATCTTAGGTATTAAGTAGAGCCTAAAACACAATATCTAGTATATCGGATAATGTTAAATAATTAGGAAGTAGCCACAACATCTTTAATTATGTAAAATTATATATTAAGCTAATTAAGATCACATAATAGACATAAATTAATTGTTATTGATTATATAAATATAATAATTTTACTCCAAAGGATTTTATTGTGTTTATATAATTAATTAGGATATCATATTAAATTAATTTTCTTAATTTACGTACCCACAGGAGTTGTGAGAATTAATTTAATAGTTTTATCATAAAGTTTATTGAGATAAAAATATCAAACCTTAAGTTTTCATAAATTTGTTTGATCAAATCTGTCATAAAATATATCTAAAATCGTATTAAATTAAAGATTTAGTCCATGTGCAATTTTTGTTTAATTAGATTTAATCTTCAGCATGTTTGTACATTTGTAAAAACATGAATTCATTTAAACCTCAAAACTTTAAAGAGTGGGAGGAGATTATTCTTCTCGATCCAAATTGCATTGTCACTAGCTGTTCAATTAAGATTAATAAACCACCTGCCATCATCTCCACTAAAACTCCAATTTCATTTATAAATATGTTATGGATCTAATATGGTTAACATGAATATTAACACATGGTGGATGATTCTAGATCAATAATCCACATTTCAAATTCCTTACAAGGTTTACAAAACCTAAGAAAGCTAGTAGGAAGTGAGCAAAACATCTTATCCAAAAACAATATGAGCTCACATGTCGATGCTATAAGAACGTGCACTTTAGTTTTAAGTAGTCGTTTTATTTTAAAATTGGAAAATACCTTTTATGTTCCAAGTTTTTCAAGAAATTTGATTTCAGTTTCAAGTTTTGTAACTTTTGGATATTCCTTTACATTTTCATATAAATCTTTCCATCAATTATATCAATCTGAATGTGTTGGAAATCTTATTTTGTCTTATGATTTTTACTGTATTAATCTACAAAATGATACCGCTCATAATGTTATGCATGTTAACACTGACAATAAAATATATGTTATTAATGAGGATTACTCTAAATTATGGCACCGGAGATTGAGACATATCTCCATAGATAGAATTAAAAAGTTAGTAAAATATGTGGTACTTAATACCTTGGATTTTACATTGACTTTGAAACTTATATGGATTGCATTAAGGGAAAATATACCAACAAGCCTAAGAAAAGTGATATCCATAGGATTTCTGAAATATTAGAAATCATACTAATATATGTAGTCCAGACATAGACTTATATGGTCAGAAATATGTCATCTCATTTATTGATGATTACTCACATTACATGTATCTTTACTTACTTCATAATAAACACGAAGATTTATATATCTTAAACACATTTAATTGAAGTAGAGAAATAATGCAATAAGCAAATTAAGATAGTGATATTAGACAGAGGTGGAGAATACTATGGTAGATACACTGAGGATGGGCAAGCATCTGGTCTATTTGTAAGGTTTCTTGAAGCGAATTGAAATGTTGCCCAATACATCATGCCATGTACACCTAAGAAAATCTGACAAAAAGTAGAAATTAACCGAATATTATTGGATATGGTACAAAGCATCATTAGCAACAACTTCAATCTTCCTAAATCTTTGTAGACTGGAACTCTAAATACAATTGTGTACATATTAAGTCGTGTTCCAACCAATGTAGTTCCTAAAATGCCTTTTGAATTATGGAAATGTTGAAAATCAAGTTTGTAACATGTACGCAATTGGGGATGCCCCGTCTGAAGTTAGGGTTTACAATCCGCAAGAAAAGAAACTGGACGACAATACATGGGTATTTAATTGGATATTTTGAAAGATCAAAACGTTACATGTTCTATTGTCCATGTCATAGCACTAGGATTACGAAATCAAGGAATGCAAAATTTCTTCAAAATGACTTAATTAGTGAGAGTGATCAATCAAAGAATTTAATTTCTGAAAAAGATCATTCAGATTCTTCCACCTCAAGAGCAAGATTGATTGTGGTTTACAACACCCCTCAAGTTCAAATAGATGTTGAACAATCACAAGAAATTATTTAAAATCCACAAGTTGATAGTGATATTTTAGTGGATCAAGTTGTTCAAGAGTTGCCTTCAATTGTTGCACCAGCTGAACCACCCGTTCCCCAAAAGCTTGCTGGTGTAGCCTTAAGAAGATCCACCATAACAACAAAATCGACGATTCTTAGTGACTACATTGTGTATTTGTAAGAATTTGACTACAATATTGGAGAAAAAAATAATCCATAAACATTTTCTCAAGCCATGAATAGCCAAGAATCAAACTTGTGGTACAATGTCATGAATGAGGAAATGAATTCTATGAATAGCAACAAAGTATGCAATTGTGTTGAGTTGCCTAATGGGGTTAAGGCCATTGGGTGTAAATGGGTTTTCAAAATAAAGAAATACTCATTAGGAAACATTAAGAGACATAAAAGCAAGACTCGTTGCAAATGATTCACTTAAAAAGATAGAATTGATTACATGAAGATCTTTTCTTCTAAGCCCAAGAAAAATTCCCTCAGAGTAATCTTGGTATTAGTTGCTCATTTCGATTTAGAGCTACAATAAATGGATGTGAAAACTGCTTTCCTAAATGTTGACCTAGAGGAGGAGGTATACATGAAAAAACTAGAAGGATTCTCCTCCAGTGAGGGTGAATATTTGGTATGCAAACTTTTAAAAGTCTATCTATTGATTAAAATAAGCATCTCGCCAATGGTATTTAAAATTCAATGATGTCATCTCTTTCTTTGGATTTGAAGAGAATGACATGGATTAGTGTATATACCAAAATCTCAGTGGGAGTAAGATTTATTTTTATTTTATATGTGGACGATATTCTCCTTGCAACCAAGGATAGGGGTTTGCTATATGAGGTGAAACAATTCCACTCGAAGAACTTTGAGATGAAGGATATGGGTGATGCATCTTATGTCATCAGCAATAAGATCCATCGATATAGATAGCAAGGTATCTTAGGTTTATCTCAAGAAGCCTACATCAACAAAGTTTTAGAGAGATTTCAGATGAAAGTTTATTCATCAAGTGTTTCTCCCATTGTTAAGAGTAATAAATCAAACGTGAGCCAATGTCCGAAGAATGATCTGGAAAGAGAAGAGATGAAGAACATTCCTTATGCTTCTGATGTTGGAAGCCTAATGTATGCTCAAGTCTGCACAAGACCTGGCATTGCATTTGTTGTTGGAGTGTTGGGACGATTTAGAGTAACCAGGGAGAGTTCCAAAAAAAGCGATGAGGCACCTCCAAGGTACTAAGGATTACAAACTAATGTTCAAATGAACCAACAACCTGGAAGTAGTTGGTTACTAAGATTCAGACTTCACTCATTGTGTTGACTAACGTAAATCAATATTCATTTATGTGTTTATGTTTACCAGTGGCGCTTTGTCATGGAGCAGTAGCAAGCAAACCCATAGCTTTTTCATGGAGGTCGAGTTCGTTTAATGTTTTAAGTCTTTATTGCATGGTGTATGGATAAAGAGTTTCATTTCAAACCTTATAGTAGTAGATTCTATTTCTAAGCATTGAGAATGTTTTGTGACAATTCAACTTCTGTATTCATGGCTAAGAATAACAAAAGTTGTAGTCAATGTAAGCATATCGACATTAACTATTTAGTCATAAGAGGACGTGTTAAAGAAAATAAAGTGGTCATTGAGCACGTAAACACTGAATTGATGATAGCTAATCCTTTGACAAAAATCTTGCCATCACATAAATTCAAGGATCATGTAGTGAATATGGAACCTGGTTGTTGGTATTAAATGAGAAAAATCAAGAATACACAGTGGAATAGGATCTTTAAAAAATTATTAATACCAGTCAGGATCATACATATATAGATATATTAAATAACACATAAAAGGAATAGAGATTACCTCTTGTAGCCTATCAAGTATCATTGAATCTTTTCATGTAAATAAACGATCTTCCTAACCTTTTTGAAAGCTCACACCTTAGCCTTCCAAGCTAATCCTCAAACACACAAGGATGTGTATGGGTACGTAGGATTCAAAGGTTAATTTAGGCTCTCTAGATGTACTCACCACATGAGATTTAGAAAGGTTTGAGAAGAGAGAGTCTATAGAAATTTCTATAATTTCAGGTTTAGGAAATTCTATCGTTTCTTTTCTTGAGAGAGTCTCATCATCAAAAACAACTTATTAAACTTAATCTGAAAGTATCGTTTCTTTCAGGTTTATAAAGATAATTAACTAATTTAATTAATATTTATTTTATTTAAAATAAAACTGATGAGTTACATCTTATTTAATTATTTAATTTAAACCATATTTTAAAAAATAATTAAATAAACAAATTAATTTGAAATTCAAAATTCAAATCCCAGGGATAGAAAATATCCCTAGGTGGCACCACTCACTACAAACTTCAGTGACTGGCGTGAGCCACTATATGACTCTATTTGATTTTCTCATTTGTTTGTTTAATTAATTTTAATATAATATATTTATCTCAAAATAAATATTAGTTAATTCAAAATTAACTTTATCCTAAAATATCAAATTTAAATATATAAATAAATATCTTATAATAAGATAATTATTAATCGCTCTTTATATCAATTCAAACATGATTACTATTTATTTTAACATATAGTTACATAATTAATTGATTTCTCATAATTATCACGTAACTATTTCCTTGGCCCAGAAAATTAATTCATTTGCAATTAAGTCATTCTCTCTACAAATCTTCCTTATGACATCCTTACCCTTAACAGTGTAAGACAGAGTTGACCTAGGAACCATGAACCTGTAATACGAAACTCCAATAAACCAAACTATTAATCAAACTCTTTAATCTAATAGTCTTATTTATTAATTTCATGACTACTCCACTATAAATATGGAATTGCACTCTAAGTATTTATAGAATTATATTTACAGAGTTTTCTTTGTAGTCCATCGATATAATCAATCAATGTAGTTTTGTCATCCAATTATTGGTTTGTTAATTAGAACTGGTCAAAATTACCATTTTACCTTTCTAATTACCTCTTGTTGCTTAAGTACCATTAATTCACAAGCGAATAATCAAATTATAGAATTGAGCTCAATCACTATTTAGCTCCAAAATTAACCCTTAAGGGAACCAATATTCGATCTGTTAGGGAAGTATGGATTCCAATATTATAAATCATGTTCCCAGTCATTCATGATATTGAATCTCCAAAACAAAAGTGACTAGTCTCATTATACTAAGAAACCTTAACGAGTGAATCAAAAGATTCAATGAGCACAAACAAGAGTTCATGACTACTCAAGATTTAGACTGATCTACAAATGATCATCTATTATGATAAGAATTAAATCTTTATGACAAACAGTAAGTTTATAAAGATAGTTAATCCCTATCGATCCTGTCATATATAATCTCTATTATATACAGCACATTTACCAAGATGTCTATATACATTAGTAATCTGAATCTAGACTACTTGCATCCCGTATGTTTAGTAAACCATACCAGTAGCCCATTCATTAAAGATTCATTACTTTGATATGTTACTGACTATTTTATTCATTGTATATGATCTTAATATTCACGTACTAATACAAGATCAAATCCTCATAAATGAATATGAAATTTTCTTGATATTCATATAAATTATTCAAATAATAATTATAACATTCAAATATAATAAATTGTACTTTTATTTAAATCAATAAAATATTTTTACATGCTTTTAGGGCATAAATCATAATACTGGTTCCTTATGTAGTTTTTATTGTACAAATGAAGTTATTATTAATAAAACTCTTATTTTTCATGTTTTCTCATATTTATGCTCATCTTAATTTTATTTGAGAAGATTTTATCTTCATAGGATCTAAATAAAAATAGGGTTTATTCATTAAGTCGCATCTCCACATAAAATATATTGTTAAGTAATAAATATATTGTATTACATAGAAGATAATACTTGTTATTAAAGAAGACCTATTGCCATGATTTATGTGTTGATAATCATTGGACTTTAGTTATACATTAGTTTAAATGCCAACAAAGTGGGAGAATATTATAAATTAATTAGAATTACCAAAAACTATAATTCTAATTGAATCTAAATGATTTTGATTAAAATCAATATTGTGATTAATTGAGTCAATATTCTTAATATGATCAGCATATATTCAGTTACCCAATTTACATATTCTTATTGATTGTCAAATATTATGATATCAATTGTGGTAGAAACTTTGATAAAATGTCTCATCTATATAAATATAGGGTACCGATCTTCAAGCTCACTACTAATATTCATTCCTTCACAAGACCATCAAAGAGAGCAAATGAGAGCCTGGAAGATAGTTTACCCCATTAATTATTTTTCTTTTATTTTTGCAGATCCAAAAATGAGTAGGGATTTGCATCAAATGACTGGAGGTATATACATAATCTTGATCTTTAATACTAATATGCACAATCCATATAGTTATTATGCATATATAGGATTGTTGATATGCTGTAGAATTTCTTATATACCGTACAAAATATTTCCCCAAGTACATTATATATTTTATAGGTCTTTCACGTGAGACTGTTTTGGATCACCCAAACCGTGTAAACCTCACATTAAAATAATAAAAAAAAACCCGTGTAAACCTAAATAAAAGTTTCCCAAAATCCAAAAATATACATTTTAGCCAAATGCACCCAAGACATATGGGCCATAGGATACGTCCATGATCTATATAGCTAGTTGTTTGTCTCATACATATGTTGACCTTAAACAAGCTAGCCTCTCCTTTCACTTTCTGGTCAAGGTAGATGGCTCTTTTTTTGATTGGTACTAACAAACAAAACATCAAACACTTGGCCAACTAATTATATCACTTTAGCCCAGCCAAGTTGCATGTATATATTTCTCTCTTTACCGCCATGCCTTAAAAAATACACACATGTTATATTTTTGTTTTCTTTTGCTACGTAAGGGTCGGCAACAACTATATACATGCATAATTGATGATTCACTCGCTAAAATTATATATATGACCGATGCACTAATAAATGTGTAATTAGTTACCTAATAATATATATATCACGACATGATATCATTGTTAAAAATGAAGTGAAGTGATTATACAACTATATCTACTAACTAAATATAGTAAAGCACAGATACACATACAGGTAATCAACATGTGAAAAAGGAAAATGGTACATTATTACACTTTGATGGAAGCTATCTAGATAGGTTGACATATGATGTATTAGATATATAGGAATATTTTTAGGTGGGCATCCCTTTTGCCTATAATTATATCGTAGGAGTGTTTTCTATTTTTGGCACTTTGAGAAATTATAACTTAATTTTTTTGCCTTGTAGAGTACATTATGAATATAACAAATATACTGTTAATTTTCGAGAAATTTCAAATAATTTATGCTACCAAAAACATAGTTCAAACAATTAGATACACAGGTACCTGATTTTTTTTATACGCGTAGAAAACAAGATATTTGAACTTTGATTTTTGCACTGTAAATTCATTGGAATTTCCTAAGAAATTTGCGAGATGCCTATTATAATTATCATATACGTTGTCATACAAAAAAATAAGTTATCCAAGTGCCGAAAATAGAAAACACTCCTATAATAGGGGCAAAAGTAATGCCTCTACCTAAAAAGCTCCCTATATATATCATAATATAAATGATAGTTAGTTAATTAGTGTCATTTAATTTGTATAATCAAACCAATTATATCATAAATATACTTTTTTTTGTTATTTTTTTTTACATTTTTACAGTCCCTAATTTTTTTTTTCAAAATTATTACTTTAAGTTTCAAAAATATGATTTTCAAAGTTTTTTATTTACAAAAATACAGTGTCCAGAAGATAACTAAAAACAACCAATTGGACAACAACTAGAAATCAATCTACTTCATACTAATACATTAAGAAAAACCTAAAAAACAACATTTGGACAATAACTAATAAAAGTCAACACATTACATACTAATACGTTTTTTTTTAAAAAAAATCAAAATATATCTGAAAACAACTAAGCATCAATTAGACATCAATACAACAATAAAACAACTATACATAAACTTAAACAACATGAAAACAACTCTACATAAACCTAAACAACTAAAAAAACAACACAATAGATGAAAAACAGGAGAAATCGTAAAAAATGTAAAAAAAATTCCTTAAAATTGTAAAACTGAAAAGAAAAAAAAACTTTGTCAGTTCCTTAAAATATAATTTGTTAGTGAAATTAAGTGTATTATGTAAATTTCCATACAATATTATGTAAAACCTAGCCTTTTGTTTTGCAAGATTAATTAATTTCTATCTGCAGTGTTAACAAACTTTAGTTCGGATTAAGGCTGTTAGAAGATTTATATTTAATATACTGAGCTTGTCATTATGCAGGCCAACTGAATCTTATCAATAAATATTCTTTAATATCGATCTTCGATCACATTATAAATAATAGCTCATCGTTGTAACAAATACCAAAATCTAATATTGTGGAAATTACTAGGGGTGTTCATCAAACCGCCCACACCGTACAACAATTTGCGGTTTTGAACATTTCCCGGTGAGGTTGCGGTTTATATTTTTTCCAAACCGCATGGCACAGTGCAGTTTGCAGTTTTGAATTTTATAAATGTGGTTCAAACCGCACCGTACCGCATCGTTATATATACTAACTTTTTTATATATATATATATTTTCAATTTTACTACATTTAAACTTAAATACATATATATTTACATAGT
Source organism: Humulus lupulus (assembly GCF_963169125.1). Taxonomy (NCBI): domain Eukaryota; kingdom Viridiplantae; phylum Streptophyta; class Magnoliopsida; order Rosales; family Cannabaceae; genus Humulus; species Humulus lupulus. The sequence continues at coordinate 237,202,842 of NC_084794.1, forward strand.
ATAAAATACACAATATCTAGAAAAATTATTATGTCTCATAGGATGCTAATACATATTCTACTTCAAATTAAATATATTCCTCCTTAATCAAAACCTTTACTTCTATATCACATTTTTTTCTTTGTTATTAGTTTGTTTTGCTAAAAATTTATTAGTTTTTTGTATATTTATTGTTTTGTTAAGCACTCTTTAGTTATGAGCTTTATTATTAATCTTTATTAATTATAATGTTTAATTATTAAACTATTTGGCGATAGGTATAAACCGCCCGCACTGCATCGCAGATTTAAGCCTCCGTCTTCAAGCGCCGCGACCCTTAAACTCCATGTCATGACTCTAATTCTATTTTTTTTTTCAAAACTTGATCATTTTAAGTCCAACCTTCATCAAAACTTCATCAAAAATTCTTCTAACTCCTCCTTGATGCCAATTTGACTCAAACAACCACAAAAAGTTCCATTTTCCACCATTTCTTCTTCTTTCCGCATTTAGCTCATAATTCATAGGAACATCCTACAACAAAGACAAACACAAGCGTAATCTTGCACAAAACAAATAAAAAGACTCAAGATTACAACAAAAACACATCCTAAAACAACACTAAAATGGAGTTATCAGCACCACACCACATTTTTGCAGTGCAGTTTGAGATCTATGTGCTGCGGTTTGGAAAATTGCTCAAATCGCATATGTGGCACGATCCAAATATTGGCAAAAAACTACACCGCTGCACTGCAAATACCCTTAGAAATTACACTGACGTTTTTGCTATTTAATTATTTTTATGGGAATTTTAATTTTCTATTGTAAATGTTTTTATGACTTTTGTTGACGACGTTTTTCGTAAACCAACATTAAACAAGAGCAATTAAACTACTTACGAATAATCAAGGAAGAAAATAGAAGAAAGAGATTTTTTACATGGTTTAGTAGTTAAATCTATCTAGTCCACAAGTCATTTTTATTGATATAGTCTGCATTAAAGATTTGAAAGAAATTTCACAGAGCTTGAGTACAATACATGTGTGTGAAAATAAATGACTACAATCCAGGCTATTTATAGACATGGTTTACAAAATATCTCTTCCCTTAATTTTAGGGAAGTTACATAATATCTTATTAAAATTCAAACTTATAAAAGAATTAATAAAAATACAATCTGATATATTAAATATCAAATGTCCCTTAAGAATAGGATTGTTAATATGCAGCTATAACAAATTCCACAAATATAGGTGTGTAACAACTGCCTGCTTTCCTCTACTCTGACGCACCTTCGAGCATGTACAATAGTTCAAGCTCACCGCTACATGATTACCCACTTCTATATTTGTCAGGCTTTCGAGACTAACCATCGGAGTGAACCCTCTTATTCAAGCTCACACCATGTGCTCGCACCATGCCAGTGATGTGGCACTTAGGTGTACGATTACTAGTGTATAAGATCACTTTGAAATCTTTTTTTTATATATTCGATCTCCACTCTTACGAGCCAACATTTCGAGGCTAATAACTATATCTCAAAATTTAGGGTGTAACACTTTGCCCCCTCAAAAGTATCCTTTCGAGCCTAGTAGGAGAGAAACTTTTGAACTTCTCTTTCGGGAAACGTGCCTACTTGCCACACTTGCGTAATCTAAGATTAATACATGAGAACGAAAAGCGCACTGACGTGAAGACATCAATGCTCATTTTTTACTTCAAGTTTTCGAGGTTCAAGAGGGTAAAAGAAGAAGCTTTCCCCTAGCAATTCATCTCAACCTTGATTCTTGCATCTGTATTGTTCCTTTGGACCCCAAACTCAATGTAACTATAGCCTTCCACACCAACGAACTCCCTTTCGAGATCATGGAGAGTTCTTCAAGCAAAGCTCCAAGGTCTTCAGACCCTCATGCATCTTCTTTCCCCTCTTCAAAAATTGAATACTTTGAGGTCGATCATTACCCAAGCTCGATGACGTCCACCAAGAAAGTTTCAGACAACCTGTCTTGTCATGGTTTAAAATTGTCTGCAAAGCTAGTCTGTCGAGCTCCCAATCTTGACAAGAGGAGTAGCTATGCTTTGAGTGAAGGAAACTTGGAGCTAAAATATAAGCTCGCGACTTAGAGGCGCGAGCATATACAAGCTGGGGCTCTTTTTCCCTCGAGACATTACTTCAAGAAGTTTACCGACTGGGTCAGTATAGCTCCCTCCAATTACAGTCCAATTCCTATAGATTCCTAGCGGTCTTGAGGTCGCTATATCATGAGATGAAATGGGAGGGACCCTCGACATATGAGATTATTGATCTCTTTTGCCTCAAGAGTAACCCCACGCGAGCCAAAGGTGGAGATGGATTCTATTATCTATCAAGTTGGCCATAGAGAGAAGGCTCTTTGAATATACTCCCAACCATCCTCCCAACTTTATGAAGCAATTCTTCTAGACCAATGGTCTTGACCCCTCCAAATTCCACTCCTTCCAACGCATATGTAAGTTTCTCTCTTGGTATTTTTAAGACTATGTCTATTTTTTTTTAGCTCAAACACTTATTCACACTCATTTTATGTAGCCAATTTTGACTGCCCAAAGCACTCCAAGGAGATGGTGGATCGCCAGGGAGGATATTTTAAAGCTCACATACGGCAGGCGATCTTTAAATTATTTACTTCACGAGGATAAGCTCTGTTTATGCGGTCTCCTCGAGGAAGGTCGGAGTACGGATGATGTTGGGACTCATAAGTATGCATCATGGGAAGATGTCGTAGTTCCCCGTCCTTCCGACCCCGCTAAGAAAAAAGAGGAAGAAGGGTTCAAGCTTGAGCCAAGTCACTCCCCCTGATGAGCCCTCTAGGTCTGAAAACGATGCTCAAGGCGAAGCTTCCCAAAGCTCGACTAGATGTATAGTCATAATTGATCAATTCAATTGGTCTCCCACTCTTTTTAAATGAGAGCCCAAGGTCTTAGTTTTATTTAAAAACCTCGAGAATAATTTTATGACCTAGTCAGGGGTAGACTTTACAATCCATAGGAATGATAGTTGGTTGTCTAAGTTGCAAACCATGTATAGTATTAACGAAATGTGGGAAGGTATAGGTTTCCAATATGGCTCAAATGATTGGAGAGTTTTGTCTAAGTTGTCTCCCACATTTCAAGGTGAGGAATCAGAGTCGTCCAAGGAACCTACCCAAGTCATCGAGATCTCCTCGGATGACCTAGTAATTTCTTGGTGTCTGAGTTCTCCTTCCAGTTAGGTTTTCCCACTGACTAACTTTTATTTTATTTATACCATAAATAGTACTAATGTAATTTCCTTTGTCTTGGAGGTGACATGGACTCGGACTTGGACAATCTCCTCAGGAAGCCTCCTAAATCCTGAGGTGGAAAATGAGGATGTGTTTCCTCGAAGAAGGATGGTCCACCACCTCCTGCTAAGATTACAAAGGTTTCTGAAAACCCTACTCCTCAGACTACGTCGAAGCCTTCCGTCACCTCGGAGCAGCCTCCACTACCCACCCCTAGAATGAAGACTCCTCCCCCTCCTCCTCCAAGCAGAATCCCCTTAATGGATAAAGGGAATAAAGTCGTTGACCTCCCATTATCGAGGCCCGCGGGTGCCCCAACTCCTTCTGTGACTCACAAGTTTGTCACTTCGAGTCATGAACACGAGTTTCTACTAGACAATGAGGCTGACACCTTGGGAGTCAACCTCTCCTCGGACCTTCTGACTCAAGTTGGTCGAGCCTGCAGCAACCTTAATGCTCTGATTTGGAGGTTTTTGAAGGGTGATGACTCCACTAATCTCCTTGATCAGAGTGTGGAGCTAGGAGTCACGGTAATGATCTTCCTCATGCTCGAAATTTTTTAAATAACTTGTCCTGTTATTTTACTAACACTTTGTTTGTTTCAGGCCTTACTCAGTGTCCTGCGCCAAGTCTCTCTCTTGTCGACTCAGGTGGACACAAGCCACAAATTAGCCTTCGACGCCAAGGAAGTTCAGACTAAAGTCGAGGACACCCTTAAGGAGGCCAAAGGTAAGTTGGCCAATTCTGAGGCCGAGGCTAGGCGTCTAAAGAGCTGAGCCGAGCTCAACATAAAGAATGCCGAATTTGATGCTGCTAGGGTCGAGCTTGACACTAAGACCGCCGAGACTGAACGCCTACAGTTGCAAGTCTCCAAACTTGAAGAAGAGACGAAGGTGACTTATGACATCATGGAGGAGGAGGACAAACGCCTCTTGGATGAATTAAATGCAAAGAAGGATCACTCAACGGATGTCGCCATGTATCACATATGGTTTGTGAATCCTAAGATCGACACCTCTTTTCTAGAGAATAAAGAGGAGGCCTTCTTAGCAAAATGGTGAGTTCAACTGGCTGAGGAGGAGGCAGCTGAGGTGACTATCGTGAAGGCCGGGGTTGATGCAGAGAAGGACGATGCTGTCGAGTCTTCATCTGCCTCAAAGGAGTAATTATATTTTTGTTACAAGGGATTCCACCATTATTTATTATTTGTAATTAATTAAGGCCCATGGGACCGAGAGAATTTACAGCTCGAATTGGCGAGCTATTTTATATCTCTTGCTTTTGTATTTACTTTTCTAACTTTTAAAGTAGTTTTATATTTAAATTTCTTAGATGAAAGTTTATGTACATATCTACTTTAGACTTTTCCTTCATATTATCTCCAATATTTACTGTTGAAATATTTTGAGCTTCCATTATGTGTGGCAATTTGTCGTACTTGTTTATTTACACAAGTAAGCTTCGAGCTTACTTCAAATTTCCATATACTATCGTGTATCGTGTATCGTGTATTCGTTTACTCTTGGTTCGATCCCGTTTTCGTCGAGGTCAACTACTACTTATACCACATATTTCATTTTTGCAAAAATATTAAACGATTTGTACCTTGATTTTTCCTGTTATTTCCCTACTTATTATCAACTTATTTTCCTCACCCACGTGCATGGTTTCGAGGTTAAAACATCTTTTGAAAGAAATTTTCCAACTTAAAGTGTGTTAGTTGGTTAATTTGGACATAATATATAATCATGCTTGCGCTTGGTTAACTGTCCTTGCACTTTGTTAAACATTTTTATTTTGATATATTTTTTCGAAGCCTCTTAGCTATAGGCTAACGAGAAGGGTGTATGCCTAGTCAAGGTTCAAGTTGTCATTCTATAGCCCCATAGAACTTGTGGTAGTTCTTCAAGCCATTAACTTTTTTTTCCTTTTCAAACCACTTCTTCATAGAGCTCTTCAGTGTTTTGTTTATGATTTTTCCCTGACCGTTTGCCTGAAGATGGGCTATTAAGGAGAAGTTCTTTATGATCCCATTTCATTCACAAAACCGAGTGAATAGCTCTCTATCGAACTGGGTTGCATTGTTGAAACTATCTTCCTTGGTATCTCATATTGACATATGATGTTCTTTACGAATTCAAGGACCTTTTTCGAGGTGATAGTAGCTAGGGGCTTAACCTTGGTCCTTTTGGTCAAATAGTCAACAGTTACTACTGGATATTTAACTCTTCCTAGTCCCATTGGTAGAGACCTTATGAGGTCTATGCTCTAGACTGTGAATGGCCATAGGGAGGTTAACATGGTGAGATCAATTGGTAGAGCTCGTGGTATCAACTCTAGCCGTTGTCATTTATCACAATTTTTAACATATGTGAATGCATCGCGAATGTAGGCTAGAAGTATCCTTTCCTTATGACTTTCTTTGAAAGGTTATGCCCCCTGCGTGATCTCCACAAAATCCTTCATGGATTTCTTCGAGGATCCTTTTTGCTTCAGGTGGAGTTACACATTGTAATAGAGGCATATAATACCTCATCTCGTAGAATTTTCCTTCCAAGATAGTACATCTTGGAATCTAGTACATCAACTTTCAAGCCTCATTTCAGTCTTTAGGGAGATTCCCGTTTTTGAGGTAGTCGATTATAAGTGTCGTCCTTGTTGGTTGTGAATCAATCATGTCGACCTTGTTTATTTCCAGCTCGGTGATACTTCGTTGCAGTTGAAACTTTTCTGGGACCACATTAAGTGTGTCAGCTTCTCTAGTTGTCGCAAGTCGAGCTAAGGCGTCAGCATTCAAGTTATGTTCCCTTGGGACTTGTTCAAATGTGTAATATTTGAATTGTTCGAATGTTATTTTGACTTTTTCTAGGTATGCCGCCATTTTGGTTCCTTGAGCATGGTATTCACCTCGTACCTGGTTGACCACAAGTTGTGAATCATTGTAGCAGTGTATGGCTTTGGCTTTTAGCTCGAAAGCTACCTAAAGCCCTACCAGTATCACTTCATATTTAGCCTCGTTGTTGGATGCTTCAAATCCAAATCTCAACGTCGAATGAAATCTATGTCCTAATGGGGTTATTTGTATGATACTTGCCCCCGATCCATTTTCATTAGATTATCCATCAACATAAAGTCTCCATAGCTCTTGAGATGGGATTATTACTTCTTCGTTGGATATACCTAGAGCTGTAACTATGGGTCGGGCTTTCTAGCATGGTACGAAACCAGCACGAGCACGACACGACACAACATGAAAAAATATGGGCTTGAGCCAGGCACGACATGAATTCAAAATTGGCACAACACGGCACGACATAACACGACATGGGCATGAGCACGACACGGCACGACAAGCCCGAAGGCACGACACGAAAGTACAACACTATAAAAAGCCTGATATTTTGACATTAATAATGATAATAAATTTTTATTTGTCAATAATCTATAAATTAAAATGATTATAAAAGTCTTTTATTTTTCTCAATGTTTATAATTTTATAATTATATTAATTTAAAGATTTGTGAGTTCATTTTTTTAGCATTTATTAGTAGGTATTCAAATTCTAATAATTATATTTGATATAATTTTGTGTAAAGTATTGTTGAAAAGTATATAAAAATATCTTAAACTATAATTTAAACAAAGAAATGTATTTGGAGTGGTGGTGAGTCCATTGATTGTTAAAGAGGAGGTGGGGGGGGGGGGGGGGGGGGGGGGGGGGGAGCTCAATTCCTCATCCTCATGTTTTTTGCCAATAATAAAATGGGCCTAAAAGTGGGCCCGAATAAGAAAAGTGGGCCGGCCCGATTTGAGCCCGACACAGCACGAGCACGATATAACATGGGTCGTGTTGGGCTTACTCTTTCAAATATGGATCGACCCGACCCAGCACGAATTTGAATACAGGCCTAGCCCGGCCCAACCCAAATTATTCGTAGGCACGAAAATGTGGGTCATGCCGGGCCGGGCCGACCCACATTTATAGCTCTAAATATACCAGTGCATTCTACTATGAAATTGGTCAGTGCCTGGTTCTTTATTGTTGTTCTCAGATGGTATGTGATCTCAAATTTCCCAAGTTCAACTGCCCATTTCAATAGTCGACTTGGTGCCTCAGGTTTGGACAATATTTGCCTAAATGGTTGGTCGGTTAGCACGTGTATGGGTGTGCTTGAAAGTAATGTCACTACTTTCGAGATGTGTGTACTAAGCACAACACAAGATTTTATATTAGAGGATACCTTGATTTGGTTCCTAAGAGTCGATTAATGATGTTATAAACTAGTCTTTGTACTTTTTTGTCCTCCGGAACTAATGCAACACTAATTATGTGATCGGTTGTGGCGAGGTATAAGTATAGTACTTCTCCCAATATTGGTTTAGATAAGATAGGTGGTTTGGCGAGGAGTTTTTTTAAGAGCTTGAAAGGTGAGCTCGCACTCCTCTGTCCACTCGAATTTTTCGCCCCCCCTCAAAAGATTAAAGAAGGGTAGGCATTTATCCTTGGATTTCGAGATGAATCTATTTAAGGCCGCCATTCGTCCGGTTAAGCTCGACATCCTTATGCTTTCTAGGTGAATGTATTTCTATTGGAGTCTTGATCTTGTCTGGATTCTCCTTAATGACACGAGCATTCACTATAAAACCAAGAAAATTTCCCCAAGATCCCCCAAATGAACATTGTTGCAGGTTAAGCCTCATGTTATACTTTTGAAGTATAGTGAAACATTTTGTGCGGTCGACAACATGGTTGTTAGTGTGCTTGAATTTTACTAACATGTCAGCCACATACACTTCCATTTTGTTCCCAATGTGTTCATTGAACATATGATTTACCAATCTCGGGTACGACGCTCTTGCATTTTTTTAGCCCAAATGGCATTACATTGTAACACTATAATCCCATGCCTATCACAAAGCTCGTGTGTTCTTGCTCGGGATCATGCATTGCTATCTGGTTATATCTAGAGTAAGCATCCATGAATGACATGATGTTGTGTCCCGAGGTTGCATCAACGAGCTAATCAATTCGAGGTAACGAGAAACAATCCTTTGGGCATGCGTTATTCATGTCTGAGTAATCAATGCATGTTTGTCACTTCCCATTTGGTTTGGGGACTAATACTGGCTAGTTTGGGTAGTACGCTTCTCTTATGAAGCGATTTGCTTTCAGCCTATCAACTTCTTCCATTAAAGCTTGTTTCCTTTCATCATCAAGGAGTCTTCTTTTTTGCTGTTTTTTTTGGGGGGGGGGGGGGGGGGGGGATGTTCTTATCTATGTTTAAAGCATGGATTATTATGTTGGGATTAATCCCAATCATATCTGCGTGGGACCAAGAAAAACATCTTGGCTTTCCCTTAGATTGCGTATTAATTTTTATTTTACTTCCTTAGTCAGGTTCTTCCCAATCTTCACCAATTTTTTTGTATCCTTTTCATCAAGCTAAATGTCTACGAGCTCCTCTATTGGGCCGAGGTCGACACGGTCTTCTTCCATTCTAGGGTCGATTTCATCTTCGACCTCGAAAATCCTTTCTTCAATTTCCTCGACCACAACTAGTGTTTGGGCACTAGATTGACCTTTCCCCCTCATGGATATAATATACCACTCTCAAGCTGCTAATTGATCTCCCTTTAAAGTCCCAATTCCAGTTGGTGTTAGGAATTTTAATGACAAGTGTCTTACAGATGTCTCTGCCCCCAACCCAATTAGGGTTGGTCTCTCAAGCAAGGCACTGTAAGTTGATGAAGTATCCACTACTATGAACTCAAACATCTTTGTGAGCGAGACTGGATATTCTCCCACAGTCATTGGGAGCTCGATTAATCTAGTATTGGCCATCTGTAAAGGGTAGTTGCACAAGCTTTTAAGTCTCAAACTGATAGACCCATTTTTTCCAATGTCACCATATAGAGGATATTTACCGAGCTCTCGTTATCAATTAGTACTCAGTGGACCATCTTGTTGGCGAGTTGGATAGTTATGACTAATGGGTCATTATGGGGAAACTGAACATGATAGGTATCTTCTTCTGTGAAGTTTATTAGCTGAGATTTGATCCTTTGTTGTTTTGGAGCTTGCGGCTCTGTAATATAAGGAGATCCATCTCCAGCTTTCAACTCCTGTACATATATTTTTTTAGCATTCTTGCTTCTTCTCGCTATATGGGGTCGCCCGAAGATGATTATTACGTCTTCTCCATCAATTGGATGGGGTCGGCTGTCTTCTCTAGAAGGGGGTGCTACGACATGAGGTTGTGGTGCAGGTTGGATCGGAACCATCCTTTGGTTTTGTTGGGCCTGGCCCTGGTAATTGCTCCTATTTCGGACGTATTGCCTGAGGTAGCCTCTCAAGATCAAACCTCTGATCTTGTCCTTCGATTGCCTGCATTCCTCAATCATGTGACCAATGTTCCTGTGGAATCGAAAATATTTATTTTGATCTCGTTTAGCGCATTGATTGCGCATCACTTCAAGTCGCCAAAATGGGACTTGATTCTCATTAGCCACGTATATGTTGTCCCGAGTCTCGGTGAGCTCGGCGTACATGGTGTAAATGGAGATATATTTGTCTCTATTTCTCTTCTTACTCCCTTCTGCCTCGGGAGTATTGCCTTAATTTTTCTTCCATTTGGAAGAATTGTCACCAGAAGGCTGAGTCGCGGATGGTGCAGTCGAGCTCGTTACAGAGTTAATGTTTGTCGTTGTAGTTATTGAGGCAAAAGGCACTAATTTTAATGTCGGCCTGACCTCTTCTACAATGATGAACCTCTGAGCTGGAAGAGTGAATTCCACTATGGTTCGCACTGGTTTTCATAACAATTCATTTTGGATGGGGCTTGCTGGCAAGATTCCAGCTCGAATAGCCATTAAATGTCTGTTGTCATCAACATCTTGAGCTTGGGCTGCTTCAATATTGAATCTGGCGAGATATTTCTTAAGTGACTCTACTGCTTGTTGCTTAATGTTTGCCAATGAAGAGGCTTCGGGCTTGATGCTTTTTGTAGCTCGAAACTGCTTCTTGAAGTCTTTGGACAATTGCTCCCACGATGAGATTGAATGTCTTCAGAATTTGTCAAACGAACTTTTTGCAACTCTTGATAGCGTTGTTGGGAAAAGCATGCACCGAAGCTCGAGGCCAACATTACTGGCCCTCATCACTGTGTTGAATGTACGCAAGTGGCTACTAGGGTCGATATTCTCGTCATATGGTGCCACTTGGGGAATTTTGAAACCATGTGGGAAAGGCGTTCTCGAAATGTGAGGAGAAAAAGGCTTGAGCTCCTCATCTAAGTCATATGCCTTCTCCTTATTTTTCTCTTCTCGATGGAGCTTGAAATGCTCCTCAAGTGTGTTAATTGACCAAATCATATTGGGGCAGAGCTTGCACTACGGGGAGCTGGTTATTGTTCAAAGGAACTCCAACTCCTTGTTGTAGTACCAGGTTGTAATTAATCATGTAAACATGCTGTAAGGGATCCCTTTGGGCATTCAAATGTGCCCTTAAGTCCAATTTCGACTGGTTGTATTGCCCCCTGTTCTGGTTGAGGTGGTCTCAGAGATCCAGACCATTATTAGGATTGTTTTCATAATATCTTGGTTCAATGTTGTTGACACTCACCAACCTACTATGATCCTAAATATCTTCGATGAAACAGCCTGTCCTCTACTGCTACTGTTGAGCATGGTTTCGAGGTGGATTATCAATATGTACCCTAATCCTAGTGGCACAAGATCTCGACATGTGACTCCCCGATGGTTGGGGTTGACTTGGCTATCTACGCCCTTGATTTGCCTCCATTGGGACCTCGTGATTATCTCTTTGTTCGGGCCTAGCTCGAGGGTTCCTATCTCAACTAGCAGTCCTTGCACTTTGGGCAGGTCTTTGAGGTTCCCCCTCAGCAGGTCGAGGTTCAGCAGAAGCAAGTTACGGTATATCTTGAACTGGTGAGGGATATCTAATTAGAGAAGGAGGATGTCTTATCGAAGATGGTGGCGGCCTCTCATTATTTGATGCAAGCCTTCCAGGTTCTGGGTTATTATTATGAGCCGCTTATGGGGAAGCTTGGTTATTGCCATTATCAACAGGAATTTTTCTAGTCGGGTTGGGGCGTGTCGGGTTTCGAGATGAAACCCTTGTTTGGTTAACTCCAATGTTTGCTCTAGCTCTTCCTGCCCAATTTTGTTGGGCTCTTTGTTCATCCATTTTAGCCGCAGTACTACCCCAAGGACGTCCCCTAGTTCTTCGTGGCGGTGCTTGGGCTTGAGCTGCACATCTTTCCATTTCTTAACTGAGTAGCCTCGGCTAATCTTTCTCGCAGCCTTTGGTTCTCTAGCTCCACCATTGGGACGTAGGATTGAAGTAATCCTGATTTGGTGGCCTAGAACTTTGACTAAGGTGTCGTGGGGTAGATGAAGCACTTATACAGGGAGTGTTCTCCTTATGGATTCTGGGAAGTGGTCAACCACTTCCAGATCCAGGGATATTACTAGTGGGTGCAACCATTTTAGTGATGAACAGAATGTTTGAAAGAATGTTTAATGCTCTCAATGAAAGCAACAAACTTTTGACGAAGTTTTTCGTCAACCAAAATTAAACAAGAGCAATGAAGCTTCTTACGAATAATCATGGAAGAAAAGAAAAGAAATTGATTTTTTACGTGGTTCAGTACTTAAATCTACCTAGTCTACGATTCACTTTAATTGATATAGTTTGCGTTAAAGCCTTGAAAGCAATTTCACAGAGCTTGAGTACAAAACTTATGTGTGAAAATAAATTACTGCAATCCAAACTATTTATAGACTTGGTTTACGAAATATATCTTCCCTTAATTTTAAGGAAGTTACATAATATTTGATTTAAATTCAAACTTATAAAAGAATTAATAAAAATACAATCTGATATATTAAATATCAAATATTCCTTAAGAATAAGATTGTTAATATGCAGCTATAATATATTCCACAAATATAGGCATGTAGCAACTGCCTACTTTCCTCTAATCTGACGCGTGTTCAAGCTTGCACAATAGTTCAAACTCACCGCTACATGATTATTCACTTCTATATCTGTCTGGCTTTCGAGACTAACCTTTGAAGCGAACCATCTTCTTCGAGCTCACACCATGTGCTCACATCGTGCTAGTGATGTGCCACTTAGGTATACCATTACTAGTGTATATGATCACATTGCTATTTTTTTTTAAATATTCGACCTCCACTCTTACAAGCCTACATTTCGAGGCTAATAACTTAACGAAGAGCCTTAAGTTTCAAGAACTTAAATACCTAACCAAGAAGTCATAAAATCAAGTTAGGATATGAAAGAGGATGAAAAAACTATGATGGATTAAACCTGAGGATAAGAATACCTTGAATGGACTATGACTTTGATCTACACCTCGATACTGAAATAACACTCTATCTTACTTCCCAAGTGTTTATAAAGCTTAGATTGTAAAGCTTTTAAATCCCAAACCCTAGTGTTTTATCTCTAGAGTAAACTTAGCAGCTTGGAGGCTCTGGAGAATGCTTGAATGATGAGTGAAATGGCTAAGTACTAGGTCCTATTTATAGAGTTCAAGGAGTGAAACTAACCCCTTTTAAAATGAATAAATAAATTAATATAAATTGAAAATATTTGAATTTTCGTTTCAACAGATGCCCAGAACTCGGTCAAAAACATTCAAGAGCAAGTCCAAGTTGTTGAGGGTTGTTTCTAGCTCGGATTCCACGATGTTTCAAAAAACCAACCCAAGGGCCGATATATTGCCCTTCCCTAGGTGATATATCGCCTAAGCCTATGCCCCGAGCCTTCGTGGTTTCGTTCGTGCAAAGTCGACGTGTTTTTCGTATCTCCTGTAGGCGACATATCGGCCCCTATAACTGCGATATATCAGCAAACGTAGATATTTTAAACATGTTGTTGCACACTTTCAGCATATTTGAAGTTTGTTAAAACAACTTTGACTGAGTAAAACGTGAACCTAACTACTGCTGCAAGGTTCTAGAGCTTCTAGATTCATCCATTATTAATTAATTAATCTAAAATCCTTAAATCATTAAATAAACAAGCATGTGACAAGTGTCATGCTCTTAATAATTCTATCTAAACCTTATGTTATAATAAATAATATTTCTAAGTCCCCTATATTAATCAAACCTTAAGTTATAATTAATATTTCTAAACTATATGTTAAACTTATAAAATCCATAACTATTTCTACGAGTTTCCAAAAAATGACTACAACATCATATGGGGCTAATTGCCCTAATTAACTGGCTAATAAGTCAGACTTTCCCTAGGATATGGGACTCATAAGTCACCCCGGGGCCCATTGCGCTATCCATTGTATAACCAGCCTTGGAGCTAGCCCAGCGTACTTGGCGCTTTAATTTTCCATGACCATTGGGTCGGATAAGCGTATGATGCGTTCTTGATTAGGCCTAACCATATCGACCATCGCTCAGCACGTTATTGCTAACCTTGACTTATAACTCAATGCTTTCGACCAGCGCTCAACGCACTATTGTCGTTCTTGACTCATAAGTCAAGTCTTTTCAATGAGATAATGCAGACAAGCATATATCATATAACAAATATCTGGATACATAGCATTTATCATGCTTAATCAAACAATCTCAGGCATAATCATAATCATGCACATTTACAAGGGCCCACGCCCTAATCAAGACTATATTTGACAACCGGGTTGAGCCCTAAGCATGTACATCACGTATTGGGTGTATTTTTCTCACCTCAGGTTCGAGTGTAATGTAAAATATGAACAACCCTCAAGCACGATCCTGGTTTACGAGCCCCTAGCAGTAACCTAGTCACAATGAAATATAGAATCTCAGCAATAACGAGTGAATAAAGGCTTCTGGATCGATTCTTATCCTCAGGGACGTCGAATTCTACTAAACTGAGTAGTAAGATCGATCCCTAGCCCTTAGATTTGAGTTCCTGCACTCAAAACCCTCCCGAGGCTCAAAAACCCTTCAAGCGTCATGGCTCAAAACAAAAGAGACGCGGCCCGCCCAAAGTCAGATAGCCCAAGTCTCTCCTCTGAACCACACGCACCGTGCCACACCACTACAGGCATCGCGGCTCAAATGGTTTGATAGCTCCTACTTCTCCCTGAGTTAATGAGAGTTGCGACGCCCCAAGAATAGGGTCGTAACTCGACATGAAAATTAAGGTTTTTCTCCATTTTACTCAAGCCAAATCCCTCCAAAAAACCCATCCAAGCAATACCAAACCCACAATTCAATCCCAAGACATCATCAGAACATCCCAGGCTACAAAACCCAACTTTCAAACAGATTAAAAACTCACCAAAACCATAAAATCTAATAACTGTTTAAGAATTCAAGGAAAACAAAACTCAAAAACTTAAAGCTTAAATTACCTCTGATTAAGTCATTTTCCAGTTAAATCCCCAGGTTATCAAGCTTCTAATCTTCCCTAGAATTGTTATGACTCTAACTTCGCTTAAATCTGAGCTCTAAAACTCGAGTTTCCTTCAAAAATGCTAACGAGCAGAAATGAGAGAACGGGGGAGAGGTGAGAGAGTTGAACGTGTTTTTTATGTTTATGAGAGGTTACTTAGAGTTCAACTAACCTTAAGCAAATCCCAAGGCTAGGGTTACCAAAACGTCCTCGAGGGTAAAATGGTCAAAATCCCCAGAATTCCCTCATAATTTTGCTAACTTCGAATATATCCTTGAATATTTATTCTCACTACCCAATATCCTGATAATGTACTAAATACCCAAAATACCCCTTGAATCACCCCGAGTCAAGTATTGGTCCCGTTGTGACTTTCCTGCTAACTTGCTCCCTAGGATCGCCTTATGCCGAGTAACCCAAATATATCCACATAATAATGTTGTCTCACACATATATCACATATTCTCCAAATACACCCATAACGGGTCAAATTACAAAAAATTCCCTTCTTATAAGAAACAGGCCCACATGCATATTTAATACACCTAAACATGCATATCTAGTCATATTATAATATAACTCACATAATCATATAATGATACACACACATATATATATATATATCACATAAACACATATTTCATAATTAAATCACATAATTTCAACAATTTTCAATCCTAGCCCCGTAATCAAGTCCCTATCCCTTATTAGGCAATTTGGGATGTTACAACTATCCCCTCCATATAGGAATTTTGTCCTCGAAATTTTACCTGAAAGACTCGCAATACTGATTCTGCATATCTTAACTCCAGCTCCCAGGTCACTTTCTCGACCTTGTTGTTCCTTTATAATACCTTAACTAAAGGTATAGTCTGGTTCCTTAGGACCTTGTCCTTCCTATCTAGTATATGGATTGGTTGTTCCTAATAGGAGAGATCTGCATGAAGCTCTAGATTCTCCTAACTCAATACATGAGTCACATCTGATACATATTTTTGAAGGGTCAAAATATGAAATACATTGTGTACAGCCGACAGTGTCGAAGGTAAGGCCACCTGACCGATCCTCTCCAAGATCTCAAATGGTCCCATAAATCTAGGGCTCAGCTTGCCCTTCATCTCAAATCTCCTCACCCTTTCCATGATGACACTCTAAGGAAGACATAGTCTCGCACTTGGAACTCCATGTTCCTGCGTTTCATATCAGCATAACTTTTCTCTCTACTTTGAGAAGGGAGCATCCGAGCTCTGATCTACTCAATAGCCTCATGGGTCTTCTGAACTGTCTCAGGACCCAAGTATTTCCTTTGTCCTGTCTCATACCAATGAATGGGCGATCTAAATTTCCTACTGTACAACATCTCATAAGGAGCCACCACAATGGTTGACTAATAGTTGTTATTGTAGGAAAACTCTATCAAAGGCAAATACTTACTCTAGGATCCTTCAAAGTCCAGCACACATACTCACAGCATGTCCTCTGATATCTGTATCATCTAATCAGTTTGTCCATTCGTCTGAGGATGATAAGCAGTACTAAACTTCAGCTGTGTACCCGTAGCCTTCTGGAGACTTCCCCAAAACCTGGAAGTAAATGTGGGGTCCTGATCTGTAACGATCGACCTCGGAGCCCCATGAAAGTGCACTATCTCTTTCACATAGAGATCTGCATACTGGTCAACTATATATGTCATCCTAAATGGTAAGAAGTGAGCTGATTTGGTGTATCGATTCACGATAACCCACATTGAATCATGTTGACCCACGGTCCTGGGTAACCCAACCACAAAATCCATTATGATATCCTCTCATTTCCACTATGAAATATCTAGAGGCTGTAATAGCCCTGCTTGTCTCTGATGCTTAGCCTTGACCTATTGACATGTCAAGCACTTAGCCACATATTTTGTCACATCCCTCTTCATTCAAGGCCACCAATATAGCGATCTCTCATCCTGATACATCTTCGTGGTGCCTGGATGCAAATAGTAAGGGGTAGTATGAGATTCATCTAGAATCTCTCATCTGATAACAGTGTCCATCAGAACATAGATCTGACCCTTGTATATCAGCAAGCCTATATCTGACACTGTATAGTCCTTAGCCACTCCAGGTAGGACATCTCCTCTGATCTTTTTCAGTTGTGGATCACTCACCTGACTTTCCTTTATCCTCTCCAGAAGAGTAGACTGTAATGTGATGTTGGCTAACTGACCCACCACCAACTCTATTCCAGCTCTAGTCATATCCTCTGCCAACTTCTTGGATATCTGTCTCGCATTGTATAATTGTCCCTGACCATTCTGGCTTAAGGCATCTGCCAGCATGTTGGCCTTCTCTGGGTGATACAGGATTTCACAATCATAATCCTTCACCAACTCCAGCCAACGCCTCTGTCCCATGTTCAAGTGTTTCTGTGTGAAGAAGTACTTCAAGCTCTTGTGGTCAATGTATATCTCACACTTCTCCCCATAAAGGTAATGCCTCCATACCTTTAATGCACAGACCAATGCTGCCAACTCCAGATTATGAGTGGGATATCTTTGTTCATACTCCTTCAACTGACGTGATGCATAGGAAATCACAATCCCCATTTGCATAAGAATGCAACTCAAACCCTATCTTGAGGAATCATGGTATACCACAAAATTCTCCTGATCTGTCGGAAAACTCATAATCGGAGTTGTAATCAATCGTCGCTTCAGTTCTTGGAAGACATCTGATCTTGTGTGTCAATTCCGTCAATGAGGTAGAAATCCTTGAGAACCCTTCCACAAAATGCCTGTACTAACCTGCCAATCCAAGGAAACTCCTAATCTTTGAGGTGTTCCTTGGCCTTGGCCAATCCTTAACTGCCTTAATCTTGGTTGGGTCCATCTTGATCCCATCCCTATTGACGATATGACCAAGGAAAGTCACATGTAGTAACCAGAACTAACATTTCTTGAACTTCGCAAACAGTATGTGTTCCCTCAGCCTTTGTAGAACCAACCTGAGATGTTGCTCATGTTCTGCATCTGACTGAGAATAGACCAGAATATCATCAATGAAGAAGATCATAAATCGATCTAGATAATCTTTGAACACCCGGTTCATCAGATCCATAAAATCAGCTGGGGCATTAGTCAAACCAAATGACATAACTAAGAACTCATAATGTCCATGGTACGAAAGGTAGTCTTTGATATATTTCCCTCCTTGATCCTTAGCTGGTGATAACCAGATTGAAGATCTATCATTGAGAATACCATCTTACCTTGCAACTAATCAAACATGTCATCTATCCTTGACAGAGGATACTTGTTCTTAATGGTTAGCTTGTTCAGTTCCCTGCATTCAATGCACATCCTTAGAGAACCATCCTTCTTCTTTACAAATAGGGGGCAGGTGCACCCCATGGTGAAAAACTGAATCTAATAAAACCCAAGTCTAACAACTCCTACAACTGTACCTTGAGTTCTTTTAACTCTACTGGGGCCATTCTGTACGTTGCCCTAGAAGCTAGCTCTGTCCCTGGTGCTAGTTCAATAACAAACTCTATCTCTGTGTGTGGTGGCAACCCTGGCAAATCTTTTGGAAACACATCCAGAAACTCACTAAATATTCTAGTCTCTTCTGGTCCCACTGGCACGACTTGAGTGGTATTGTAACGCCCTGGATAACCAAGACCGTTACACTGTGTGTTTAAAATAGTGCAAGACTTGCTAATCAAGTCATTTAGACAAAATGTGAACTCTATACCATCATCAGATTAGGAATAAAAGATTTTTGTCACAAACAGGCTATTTTCATTAAAAATGACGGTTTAATACATGGAAACTCAAAACAGGATTTAGACGTCTTAGTTACAACAAATTCCAAGAGTTACAAATATTTTAAGCCACAATAATGGCAAAATATACATTTTAGGTTTCCGTTCCTGTACAATTCCTCGACCGTGGCGGCCGAGCAGCTGACAATGTACACCTCGCCCCCAGAGCTCTCCAACTCATGGTTGATTCAGCCTCCCCTTGCCTTTACCTGCACCACGTAGCACCCGTGAGCAGAGGTCCAACAAGAAAGCATGATAACATAGCAAGATCAACATCATTTATCAAATATGTCACAATGCACAACCAGGAATTCATCATTTCATAACATTTACCCAATCAGTGGTAACACACAATAGATTAACAGTTGTCATCTAAACAGTCAACAAATCACGTTCATAGCACAATATTCAAGATCATAATCTACAGTTTATCACATCATCAAATGATATTCAGGGTCAGCGCCCTTAGTCGCACCCTCTATTTAATACACTGTCTTCGGCTCTCTTGGGCCGCCCCCAGTGTAATACTCACTGACTCCGGCCAGCTTAACCGAGCTCAGTGATAAATAAGCTGCCTCAACTACCAGTGGCCGAGCCGCGCCCTATGCGCAAATACTGATTCCGACACTCTTAGGCCGGTTATCGCATGTCCCATGGCATAATAACACCACCTCATGACATGATATACAAATGTAGGGAGCTCTTAGTCCCATCGTGTCAACATGGTTAATCACATTCACATAACAATGCATACAAGCATAGGGAACACTTAGTCCCAACCTAGCCACATAATCAGGTGCAGCTTTCTTACCTGTATCCTGAGCTTCTGATGCCCCAAAGCCGCGAGCATGGTCCTCAACCCCGAGCCTCTCCAAAGACCTAGTCACAACACAAATGAAACATCCTTTATCACTAACCAATCCAAAACTACTTCCCGGAACTAATCCCACACTCTCGGAATCCCCCAAATCCCTAAAACAATGCACCGAAGACATCCCCCGAACCCCCGGAGAAAAGGCTCAAAATTGCAAAATCCCATGTTCTGAAATTGGCCTAGCGTCGCGGCGCTGCCCTAGAGGGCCGTGGTGCCCAGCAAGTCAGAGAGCTCGCCCCGTCCAGAACCAGCCTCGCGCTGCGGCGCCCAAGAACAGAGCCGCGACGCTCCTTCGCGAGCCCAGAAATATGGGTTTTTCCTTGCGTTTTTCCCGAGCCTAAACCATTCCAAATCATCCCAAACAAGTACCTAAGCCCAGAAATCAATTAAAAACCCCAAATGAACCCTTTAACAACCTATAAATATCATAAACAACCCCAATCACGCAAACACACCCAAGATCCTATCTTGAGTTTCAAATTCCTAAAACTTAAACCATGGCTTCCAAAACTATAAATCATGCCTTTAGAGTCTTAAACCACACCAATTACGAAAATTAAACATGATAAACTCTTACCTCAGTCAAGAACCCAGCTTGAATCCTCCTCAACTCTAGCTTCAAATCACCTTCCCTTTTGATTATCCCAACTCTGAATTCATGCAAAACCAGCCACTATCTTCTTTCAATTCATGCTTATTCTCTAAAAACCAGACTTGAAACTTAAACAAATCATAGACAAATCCTTACCTCTGAGTAATCTTAGCTTATGCTCAACTTAGTTGCCTTGAACCATCAAAACTCTCCTCTTAGGTCTCCCAACTTCAGCTTTCCTCTTCTTCTCCTTTCTTCTAGATTTTCCTCAAATTTCAGCATAAATCAATTCCCAACTAAGTGTTATACGTGACCACCTTTTCTTTCAGCTGAAGCTCATCTATCCTCAACCAATTGACCACTCTATCCTTTCTTTAATATCCCTTCCCTAACTAAACCTCAAAGGCCCTTTTTGTCATTTCCTATCCATTACAATTCTACCATTTCTCCATCTAAACCTGTTACTCTCTATGGTTACTAACAGTTACACAGGTTACCAAATTACCAGTTACCATTATCTCACAAGAGCTAAATTACAAAATCCCCAAAATACCCCTAGACTCCTCCCGAGCGGGGTATAAAATCCCGTTGTGACTTTTGAGTTATCTAGCTCTCTAGGACCGTCTCGGCACGTGCATCACATTAATATCAACACACCCACGTGGTACAAATCACATAACATAATTATCACGTTTATGCCCTCAACGGGCTAAAATTATCACATAACGTAATACACATAGTCATGCATCTTAATCATTAAATTCACACATACTTCCCATTATGCCCTCCAGGCACACTAATCAAGGCCCTTAAGCCTTATTAGTGAATTTGGGTCGTTACAGGTATCTACCACACTGGCTAGGAATCTTATGCAACCACCTTGCAGAAGGCCCCTAGCCCTCAATACTGATATCATAGGTACATGGGGTTCATGCACAGTGCCAACAAATACAAAAGGGTCCTCACTCGAAAGCTCAAAGGTTACCATCTTCTTCTTATAGTCAATGGTTGCTCCAAACTTCACTAACCAGTCAATACCGAGAATCATGTCAAAGTCAGTCATAACCAACTCTATCAAATCCACTGACAACTCTCTGCCCTCCATTGTCACTGGCAATGATCTGGCCCATCTCCTGGAAACTACCAACTCTCTAGTGGGCAATAAGTTCCCGAACCCCACAGCATAATAACCACATGGCCTACACAGTCTATCAATAATCCTATTATCAACAAAAGAGTGTGTAGCACTAGAATCAATGAAAACAATATAAGAGGTTCCAGGACTAGAAATGTGACATGTCACTACTGAGGGACATTGCCTCAGCTTCTACTTATGTTAGTGCAAACACTCGAGCTGGGGTTGAGCTGCTGCCTTCCTTGGTTGTTCCTTTCTTGATTTCGAACAATCTTTCTTTAAGTGTCCCACTATCCCATACAAAAAGCAGGCCTTTGCCCGACACTCTCCTATATGGCGCCTCCTACATTTGGCGCACTTTGGAAAGGTCCTCCATCCCTCATTGATGCCTTGGTAGCCAATCTGAATACCATGTGGTCTCCTATCAGGGCCTGGAGCCTTCCTTATCTGATGACTGAGCCTCCACCCCTACTTGAACCCATAAGTTGAGGTGCCGTCCTCCTACTGTCTCTCCTGGCCGCGTTCTCGCGCCAGATTTTATTCTCTGCGCCCTCTGCAATAGGGGCTTTCCCACCACCTGTGCATAAGTCGTCACCCCTAGCACGGTGGTAATGCGAACATCCCGAGCTATCATAGGTTGTATCCCCTGAAGGAATCTTTCCTTCCTTGTCCCATCAGTGGGAACTAAGTCTGCATTGAACTTGGCTAATCTATCAAACCTCCGCGCATACTCTGTCATATTCTCCTGAAGCAGTTTACTGAACTCTTCAGCTTTTGCAGCCCTGATGGGATCATTGTAATACTTTTCAATGAACAGAGTTCTAAACTCTTCCCAATCCAGGTTATTGATGTTCCTAGTCTGGGATATCACCTCCCACCAGATTCGAGCATCCTCTCGAAACATAAATGTCACGTAGGCCACTCTCCCCTTACCAATCACCCTCATAAATTCTAGGATGGTGGTAACCATACTCATCCACTATTTTCCCTTAGCCGGATCTGCACTGTCCTAAAAAATTGGAGGGTGTTGTTTCTTGAACCTTTCATAAAGAGATTCCCATCTGTTTCCAACCTCTGGCGGCTACTCTACTATTGGCACCATCACAGGTGGTACCTATAGCATAATGTTCCTTGTAGGAACCTGTTGTTGTCTCAAGAGGATGATTTCTTCTTCATGCCTCAGTAATCTGGCTTGCATATCAGCAAGCACTTGCTGCCAGTTCTCAGGAGCTGGCTGAGATGTTTGACCCTGAGTATCATTTTGGCCCTGTTCTTCCTGGCCAATTGATGACTCTACCTTCCTTGGAAGCATACTTCCAAACTTATACCTTGCTGGAATAATCAATTCGGCCAGTTAGGTGGTAATAACTAAACCTCATGCCGCCTCACGATCCAAGACTGAACAAATAATCATTCACATTCAACAATCATGCTAATAAGCATGTCGATTCATATTCATATCCAAGCATGGTGCTAATAAGCACTTTCTGACATTCATAACAAAATAACAATGTTAATAAACATTTTCTGGCATACATGTATCTATGACAACGCTAATGAGTGTGTCTTGACCTACATGTCCATGTAACAATGCTAATAAGTGTTTCCTTTGCATTCACAAGCAAAGTCAGTGCTAATAAGCACATCCTTATTATCCATGCAGCAGTCAAGGGCTAGGACCTATCAGAATATCTCATGCTACATAATAAGGCATACAGATAAGACATTTATATCATATTTAAGTTGTTAAACACATAACTACATAAATAGTTACCAAACCCTGAGTCGAGCTTGTCTGTAGTGGCGAGTGTCCAAAATGCCCAACCTGTCTTCAAGAACCCTTAACCTTGGAACGCTCTGATACCAAGTTGTTGTTGGAAATTCAATCAGAGTGCATAGTGGATTAGCATGGTGGGCCAAGTTGGTAAACAACAAAAAATTTCCATCTCTCATATAAACAATTTATATGTTCAAGAAAACATCCAGACATAAACCATTAATATACAATATCATTAATCATGCAACATATATATAATTATCCACATATTTATATATATCATATGCACATATATACAAATATTCATGAAAAAAATATTTACCTCTTGAAGCCTATCTAATGCTTTGAGCACTCAAACCATGATCTTCCAGAGTGTTCTCTACATCTCAAGATGTGTGTGGGTACATAGAGAACAAGGGTTTGTAATTTATAAATCACAAGTTTATCTCAACACGTGAGAACTTGGACTATGGCTTGAGAAATGTTAGAATGAAAGAAGAAAATGACAATTTCTGAATTTTTTTCTAAATTTCCATTCTCTTATTTCTTATTATTACATAATATATATATATTAGAGATTATATATTACCTTATTATTCATAAATATAATAGTAATATAATAATAAAATCATAATGATGATAGAAATTAAATTAGGTAATATCTAACTTACAAAATTTGAAAAAATCTATTTTCAAATTACTAATTAATAAAATCAAATAAAAAAAATACTGATACTTTATCGACATTGTCTTACACGCATGACACAATCCCTGGACTGTGTCTGCATGTAGCAGTATTCCCTCTAAGGAATATTGCATTTTTCTTTTATTTATTTAATTAATTAAAATCAATCATTTCCATAAAATATGGTACATCTTTTCAAGGAAAAGATCACAACCATATTTCAATATTTAAATTTTCAATTCAAAACTCAAAATTCAAATTGATGATTATCATTATCATCATCTTTTTAAAATTCAATACATAAAAACTATTTTAACTTACCAATTTTATTTTCTCCCACTCAAATAAAATAATTAATTTCAAGATTTTATTTATTTATTTATATATATTTTGAAATTCTATATTTAAATAAATAAATATATTTTTGAAAAATTAATGATTAATTCCAAATTAATTATTAAACCTCAATTATCATATAATTGTATATTTGACCTGAAGAATAAAATTCTTTTCAAATTTTAAATTACAGTTTTACCCTTATATCAACTCTTACATTGATATAGTGTTGATAGAGCCACACTGAGGACCTATGGACCTATAATATCAAGCTCCAATAAATATTAGATTATTAATCAAAGCTCTTTGATTAAATAATAATATCATGATTACTCCACTATAAATATGAGATTGAACTCTTGATAATTATAGACATATATTTACATAGTACTTTACTAAAGAATAAATTGTCCATTGATATAATCATTACGTACAACATTAATGCTCTATTAATGGTTCATAATTAAAAGGAAATAAAATTATTGCTTTACCATTTTAACAATATCTTGTTCCTAGTGTACCATTAACTTTACTAGTGAAGGTTATGTCACAACAAGTTTGCGAAGTGAGCCCTCATAACTGTAACGCCTTGCTAATTAGGGTCTGTTACCAAGTGTCTTAAAAATTAGTGTTGGACTTGCTAAACAAGTCATTTGGACCAAACAAGTGATTAAGCCACTAAAGGTTTAGGTATTAAAATTTTTGGTCAAGTCATAAAAATTTTCATTAATAAAAAACTTTGTTCTTTACACGGGATCCCAAAAACACAAGTTTAAATGTTGGTTACAACACCAAAGTCACATAATAAGCCGACCTAGGCGGAAAAAGTTGGGTTCAACCCTAGTTTCCTCGAGAATCTCGGTCGTGGCGGTCAAGCGGACTATATATGTACATGTCACTGCTATCGCCCTCCGACTCATGGCTAGCCAATCTTCTCTTTACCTTTACCTGCACCGTGAAGCACCCATGAGCCAAAAGACTCAACAAGAAAACATATTAAGCAATTCAAGGAGTAATATATCTGACAAATAGTAATGACTGAATCTAGCATACACATTCTACAAATCAGCAACCATAGAGTAGCACAAGTGCGTGTCACACTCCCTTTCAATTTCTTTGGCATCCGAGCCAGTCAGGTGCTTGGCGCACCCCCAAGGTGGCCCAGCCATGGTGGCCTGCACTCCACGTGCGTAATGCCAATCTCAGCTCATAACAGGTCCTTGACTTATAAGTCAAGCCTCACATGCCCCCGACTTATAAGTCGAAGCTTTAAGACCATCGACTTATAAGCCGAGCTTTGGAGACCCTCAACTTATAAGCCGAGCCCCTCAAATTAGATATGTCCTCAACTAATAAGTCAATCTCTAACTAGATATCACAACAATTCCCTGGTTTATAAACCGAGCTCCCGAGTCACAGCAGACAATCACATATTCCATTTATCATACATATATACAGATACAATGTATTATAACACATTTAATCAAACATACATAGGCATAATCATAATCATGCACATTCACAGGCCTAACGCCCAAATCAAGATTGTAGTCAGCATTTAGGCCGAGCCCTAATCATGTATATCATATTCTGGGTGCAGTTTTCTTTCCATCGGTCCAAGTGCAAGCTACCAATGATGACTCTTAAGTACGATCCCTAATCCGAACCCTTAGCATTAACCTAGTCACAACCATGATAAAGAATTCCATCAACAATGAGTGAATAAAGGCTTCCGGACTGAGTCCTAGCCTCCGGGACATCGAATTCTACCAAACACGGTAGTAGAATCGATCGTGTCATAAGGTTGTGTTGTCGCACTCAAAACCTTCTCGGGGGCCAAAAACCTCTTAAGAGTCATGGCCCCATGCTCTTGTGCCATGACCCACCCCAACCAGAGGCCCAACCTCTCCAAAACAGCAGACACGCACTGTGGCCCAGCCTAAGAGGTGTCGCGACGCGCCCTCGCGACAGAGCCCTCCTTGGCTCTACTTTGTTCTAGAGGGTCGGTGGCACACCAAGAACAGGGTCGCGACCCGACCCCTTCAAACCCATAATTCTGGGTTTTTCCTTTAGCCAAACCCAACTAAAAACAACCCAATCACATTCAAATCTTTAATTCAATCCTCCTAATCAGTATAACTCATTTCCAGCACCAAAACCTAACTAATTACTTGGTTAAAACTCATCAGAAATTCAGAATTTACCCTCCAAACTCTAAAACATGCAAACACCAAAGCTCCCAAAAAAATCATAGAAACATCATGAAGAAATTCAAAATTAAACCCTTACCTTTGAGTTGATAACACCCTTGAGCTAATCCCCAAGTTTCCCAAGCTCAATTCGTCAATTTCCTAAGTTTGATTCCTCTAATTTCCTCAAATCTCTAAAGCTTCCAAGAAGAGGGAGAGATAGATTCGAGAGAGAGAAATGGTTCTGGTTTGTTTTCTCTGTTTTTAGCTTTCCCTCAGCTGAAGAAACATTTAACGTAAGTCTCTAATTAGGCACAAATGACCAAAATTCCCCTAGGCCAATCAAATCTCTCCAAAGCCCTCCAAGGGCAATTCCGTCAATTGCCACTTCCCACGAATCCCCGAGTGTTCCTCTAAATCCCCAACTATCTCAAAATAATAATCATTTAATCTCCCATTACCCGATAAATCCCGGCAATGTACTAAATTACTAAAATACCCCTAAGCTCACCCCGAGTCGGGTATTTTACCCCGTTATGATTTTTCCGCTAACTTGCTCATCAAGATCGCCTCGCGTCGAGTAACCCAAATATATCCACATAATAATGTGGTCTCAATCACACAGACTCAAATTTACAATTATACCCTCAGCGGGTCAAATTACTAAAATGCCATTCTTATAAGAAACGGGCCCACATACACATTTAATATTTCTAAACAGGCAAGCATAATTATATTATAATATAATTAACATAATAACATGCTCATATTATCTTAACACATATTTAAAAAAATTATTGCCTCCCGGCCCCCTAATCCAGGCATTAAGCTATATTAGGGGATTTGGGATTTTATAACTATCCCCTCCTTACAGGAATTTCGTCCTCAAAATTTTAACTGAACAGCTCGGGATACTGGTCCTGCATGGTTGATTCCAACTCCCAGGTCGCCTTCTCAACCTTGTTGTTCCTCCATAATACCTTCACTAAAGGTATGATTTTATTCCTCAGGACCTTGTCCTTTCTGTCTAATAGCTGAACTGGCTTCTCCTCAAAGGACAAATCTGTCTGTAGCTCCAGATCTTCATAACTCAGTACATGAGTCTCATTAGATACATACTTCCGCAGCATTGAAATATGAAACCCGTTGTGCTCGGTCGAAAATGTCAGAGGTAATGCCAACCTATAGGCCACCTGCCCAATCCTTTCCAGGATCTCTAAAGGTCCTACGAACCTAGGGCACAACTTGCCCTTCCTCCCAAATCTCCTCAGCCCCTTGAGTGGTGAGACTTTAAGGAAGACATAGTCTCTTCCTACGCTTCAGATTCATATAACTTCTCTGTCTACTCTGTGATGCAAGCATCAAAGCTCTAATCTTTTCAATGGCTTCATTGGTCCTCTGAACTGCCTCAGGACCCAAGTATCTGTTCTCACCCAACTCATCACAGTGAATAGGTGACTTGCACTTCCTACCATGCAACATCTCATAAGGAGCCACTCCTATGGTCGCCTGATAGCTGTTGTTGTAGGAAAACTCTATCAGGGGTAAATATTTACTCCAAGACCCCTCAAAGTCTAGTACACATGCTCTCAGCATGTCTTCCAGTATCTGGATAGTCCTCTCAGACTGACCATCGATCTGAGGATGATAGGTTGTACTAAACTTCAGCTGCGTGCCCATTGCCTTCTACAAATTTCCCCATAACTTGGAAGTAAATGTGGGGTCTCGATCTGACACGATCGACCTCGTGGCTCCATGAAGACGTACTATCTCTTTTACATAGAGATCTACATACTGGTCAATGGTATAAGTCATCTTCACTGGTAGAAAGTGAGCCGATTTGGTATATCTATCTACAATCACCCATACCGAATCGTGCTGACCCATTGTCTTAGGCCATTCCACCACAAAGTCAATTGCGATGTCTTCCCATTTCCACTCTGGAATATCTAAGGGCTGTAGTAATCCTGCAGGTCTCTGATGTTTAGCTTTGATCTGCTGACACGTCAGACACTTGGCTACATACTCTGTTACATCACCCTTCATCCCCGGCCACCAATACAAAAGTTCTCAGATCCTGGTACATTTTCGTGGTGTTGGGATGCAAGGAATACGAAGTGGTATGAGATTCATCCAGAATCTCCCATCTAATAACAACATCCCTCAGAACACGAATCCGACTCTTATATCTTAGCAGACCCATATCTGATATTGTATAGTCCCTAGCTGCTCCAGCTAGGACATCCTCTCTGATATTCACCAACTGTGGCTCTTGTAACTGACTCTCCTTTATCCTTTCTAGGAAAGTAGACTGCATGGTAATGTTGGCTAACTGGCCCACTACTAACTCAATCCATGCTCTAGTCATATTCTCTGCTAACTCTTTGGATATCTGCCTCACACTGTACAAGTGACCTGGAACTCTCTGAATTAGGGCATCATCCACCACGTTGGCTTTCCCTGGATGATAAAGGATATCACAATCATAATCCTTCACTAGTTCCAACCAATGCCTTTGTCTCATATTCAAATCCTTCTATGTAAAGAAGTACTTGAGGCTCTTGTGGTCTGTATATATCTCGCACTTCTCTCCATAAAGGTAATGTTTCCATAACTTTAATGCAAAGACCACCGCTGTCAACTCCAGTTCATAGGTTGGGTATCTCTGCTCATAATCCTTCAACTGAGGTCATGCATAAGCAATCACCTTCTCTGCCTTCATTGTGGTTACATCCCTAGTTTGGGACACCATCTTCCACTAGATTCGGGCATCCTCCCGAAACATGTACGTGGCATAGGCCACTCTCTCATTGCCCAACACCCTCATGAAATCCAGGATGGAAGTAATCATAGCCATCCACTATTATTCCTTAAGTGGATCTGCATTACCCTTGAAGATCGGAGGGTGTTGTTTCCTGAACCATTCATACACTAACTCCAAATGGTTCTATAACTCTGTTTGTTGCTATACGGTCGGTACTGGAACAGCAGATGGGACCCCTGTTAAAGTGTTCCCAGCCGAAACCTGCTGTTACCTTAACTGGTGAATCTCTTCATCCTGTCTCTGCAGTCTAGCTTGCATATCTGCAAGCATCTATTGCCAGTATCAGGGACTAGCGGAGGGTTCTGACCCTGGTCATTACTTCCAACCTGATTCTCAACGCCAGTGGGATCATTAGATTGCCCTGGAAGCATACTTCCAAGTCTATCTGCAATCAATGACTCGACTTATCAGGCAGTAATAAAAATATCTCATACCAACCCACAGTTCAACACCGATCGATTAAGCATCCACATGCATTGACAATGTTAATAAGCATTCCAATAGTTCACACATAACAATCATGCTAATAAGCAGAGGAATTCATGATAATACTTGAACAAGATGCTGATAAGCACATTCTTGGCATGCATACACATAACATAATGATATTAAACATTTACACTACTCAAGAGTAAAAGGAATGCTAATAAGCATTTTCCTTTAACATGTAATGGTGCTGATAAGCATCCCCTATCAAATGCGTACATACAGCAACACTAATAAGCATTTCTAACATTCAACAACAATAATGATGCTGATAAGCAATTCTACAACATTTACAAATGTCTATCGTGCTAATAAGGACTTCCTCAACCTACATACAACAATCAAGGGCCAGGCCCTATCAGAATAGCTAATGCTTCTTATTTAAGCTAGCATGTAAGGTGTATATAATTTGTGTACCCTAATTTCAGCACGAGTCTTTCACTCAGCTCGTGTACAACTGGAAAATAAATACATGGAAGAAATAGCCAAGGAGTCCAATATTATCCACGTGGACAGCACCGTTTTCACGATGGCTATACGAGCTAGGAATGCATAAGTTGAGAAGCGCGAGCTTATGATATTCATAAGGCACGACCTCCATAGTGCAAGCTCGAAGACATATCCAGTTTGTGGTAACTTGAATATATGGCGTATCCGCGGATCCCAAAAGACCTGGATATTTTATACGATCATTTATGGCCAGCCAGTAATATTTAATGTCCCAGATACTAGGAGACCATTTATTTCATGATCAGATCATATCCTAGTATAAATAGGAATATTTCATATTAAATGTAATAAATATGTAAATCTATGATTGACTCACGCGGTTACCCAAACCTGTCTAAGGAATTTCTCTATAAATACTGAGAGTATTGGACAAGAAGGGGGACGATTATTCTGTAATATTGAAACTCTGCCAAAATAGAGACAGAAAAACGGTAATAATATAGACTTGTGGACTAGGTG
The DNA here is from genome assembly GCF_963169125.1 of Humulus lupulus. NCBI lineage: Eukaryota > Viridiplantae > Streptophyta > Magnoliopsida > Rosales > Cannabaceae > Humulus > Humulus lupulus. The sequence continues at coordinate 237,233,256 of NC_084794.1, forward strand.
GATTTTAACCACTGAACAACATAAAAAGATCTATGTTCTTGAGAGTTAAATTCTTATTTCAATTTATTATCAAGCACTAATTTAACCTTGTTATTTTCTTAATTCACTGTTGGCGAAAAACCGTGTCAACAGTTTGGTGTTTTCATTGAGAGTTGAGATTAGATTTTTCATCAAAATCCCAATCAAATCTCATCATGGTGGTCACTTGCTCAATGCACGACAATGAGATGGAACAGCCTGGTGGGCAGGGGGCCCATCATACGCTGTTTCAAATGAGCATGGCCCTGAAGATTAGCAACAACTGAGAAAGCAACCGGTGGGCCATGGCGATACTAGGAGTTCGGCATCATTGCCGTTGAATCCAAACGCAGACTACTTAACTGTAGTAGAAATGGAAAACATGCAGTTAAGAAGCCATCTTGCTAAGGAAAACAGGCAAATTGAGGAGGTTTTGGCTCGGTTACCCCCTCTTGCAACTGACATTAATGTCGGAAAGAGGCAAAGTGGGTCTCATAAGTCCCACAAGAATAACCGATCCAAACTGAGTTGGTCAGTTAGAACTGCCACCCCCAAGTTCTGTACCTATAGCGTGAGATCGCCAAAACGCTCAACCTAGTGGCCCTCCCAGGGGTCATCGGTACATCAGTCGATCAGTTAGAACCACAGCCACAAGTTTGGTACCTCTGTCGCACGCGGCTGGAAATACCCATGGAAACCCATGAGGAAGGGCCAAAGCAAGTTCACAGAGACAAAATGTTCCATCCAACCTTCATGCATCACGATCGGATGGCCAGACCCAAAGAGCTAGAAATGGTGGGGCAGAGCGAGTGCGGGCTAATTTAGTTCGCCCCGATGGGACTAGAATTGCCTTGCCAGTCAAGCATCCCCCATCACCCATAAGACATCTGACACCTCCTCATTCTTCACGAGACATTCCTGCTTATGGAGACAGCAGGAGAAATCCTCCTCCGTCTGCCCCTACCTATGTTCCGTGGACACGTGTCAATAATCTGGATCCTCAGCCTTAACTGCGAGCAGTAAGCTTCGCAAATGGAAATTATTGGACTGAAAGTCATCGAAGTGGCAGGTCCGAGGGTGATCTGAGAAACCATATAAGTTCAGCACAGAGTCCTCGATACGATCCATAACCTGATCTGCGAGATCGCCTAAATTCACAGAGAAGAAATTCAGCCTGAAGAGAAGGAGTTAGTTACACTCTTCAAGGGGGAGGTCCTTCTGAAGTATGTGATAACGGGAATGTCCCACAAAACCAAGCCCAAAATTGGAGGGACAATAACCCGCCAAACGCGTACGATGGGACGTGAGCTGTTGAACAACCTCATAATAACCTAGGAACCAGGGACCAAACCCTCAAAAGGCTAGCCCAGATGAAGGAGCTAATGAAGAATCTTCTATCGGAAAAAGAAAAAGATGAGTGTGACTCAGAGGATGAGCTCGAGCTTTTCGCCCTGAATATTGTGGCAACTGCATTTTTCAAAGTTTGACGAAGATGGGGATCCGTCTGATCACTTGGGGATGTTCAACAGCATAATGATGGCCCACAACATCAGGCTCGAACTAAGATGCCTAATATTCCCCTCGACTCTGATTGGACCAGCTAGGCAGTGGTTCAAATAGTACAAGAGGCATTCAATCAGCTCGTGGAAGAGTTTTTCCACTGATTTCAAGAGAGCATTCAGGGCTTCCTAGACAGCTTGGATTAAGGTTGACTCTTTGGCTATTGTAAAGCAGCAGCCCGGTGAACCGTTGAAAGCATATCTAAGTAGGTTTGCCAATGTTGCTGTGCGAGCTAGAGATGCCGATGAAAGTTCTAATGTAATGCCCTAGATAGCCAAGACCGCTACACTGTGTACTTATAAAGGTGCAAGACTTGCTAATCAAGCCGTTAATTTGAAAACGTGTCATTAAACAAGTATGAGCTAGGGTTAAAAATATTTTGGTCTCAAAAGACTCATTTTATATAATTAAACTGTTATATACATGGGATCCCAAAAGAAATAAAGTTAAAAGTTGATTTACAGACTTCCAAAAGTACATAAACAAAGGTAAGCCATACTAAGGCAAAATAGACAATCTTTGGGTCTCGCGTCCCTGCCTAAACCTCAACTATGGCGGCTGAGCAGCTGGCCATGTACATTCCGCTCGCAGAGCTCTCCAATCAAGGCTGATCAAGCTTGCCCTTGCCTTTACCTGCACTACGTAGCACCCGTGAGCCAAGGCCCAGCAAGAAAACATATGCAACACAAACAGTGATAACAGATAGCAAATTCATTAAGCATGAACTCTTATCAAGAAATCCACATAATATCATTCAGCATATATTCAAAGTCATGGATGCAACATTTATATCACATAATAATCAGGGCCGACAACTTAGGCCGCACCCTCTGTTTATCCCATTGACTCCAGCCCGCTTAAACCGAGCTCAGTGCATATTAAGCTGTCCTCGGCTACCATTGGTCGAGCCGCGCCTTGTGCGCTAGTGTAACCCTTGGTACCCTTAGGTCGTTGGTTCACTAAATAGCTTGCATGGCATAATACCATCTTTTCAAGCATTCACAATAGGGAACCCTTAGTCCCGTCACATATATTCAACCATGTGCAATTTTCTTACCTTTAGTCTTTACGGTTATTGCTTATGAGCAACACTCCTCAAGCACGATCCTTTCCCGAGCCTAAGCTTTTATCACCTAGTCACAACCAATGTGTAGAGTTCCATTAATACTCAAATATAGGTTTCCAGTTACAAAACTAACTTCCAGGAATCCGATTTCCACCAAGCACGGTGGTGAAATCAATCCCGAGCATACTAGACGACATTCCCATGCCTAAGATCCCCAAAAGTCCAAGTGCACAACTAAGGGCTGCGGCCCTTGAGGCTTAGCCACAGCCCTAGCCTCAAAACAGAACCAAGGGCCACCCTGAGCAAAGACACGCGCCGTGGCCCTTGCAATGGGCGCTGCGGCGCTCACCCTTGGCCGAGCCTCCTTGGCTCATCTTCATCCTAGGGCCGCAGCGCTCTAGAACAGAGTCGCGGCCCTTCCCTTCATGCCCAGAAAACCCACCATTTCAAAGCTCAAAACCTCAGCCAAAACCACTCCTAAGCTCCCTACTTCAACACCCAACATTACCACAACTCATAGACCAACTTAAGCCACACAACTCAACAGAAAATTCAACTCAAAACTCATGGAATTCCCACTCTTAATCACTGAAACTTTAAGAACATAACCACTCAAACTAACCAGTCAAAAACCCAAAATCAAACCACTAATTCATAAGTTTATGCTTACCTTGTTAATGGAATCCTTCCTCTAACCAAAACTCAGCTGACTCCCAATGTTTCCCTTCTCAAGTTCCACCCTAAACATCAATTGGACAATAACCTCAATAACCAGCTGAACTCAAAGTTAAACTTCAGAAAACACAAGGTTTAAATCCTTACCTTAACCTTGATTTGATTCCCTTGAATAGGTCTTGAACTAAGCCTCAGAAATCTAGCTCAATTTCCCAATGATTCCCAGCTCTAAAGTCCCAGAATTTTCCCAGCTTCTCCCTTGAGTTTTCACTTAGTTTCCTTTGTGTTTTCCTTGAGAGAAAGGAAAGAAGAAGGGGGAAAGAGTGTTTAGGTCGGTTTATTCTTTCTACAGGTTTCCTCAAACTTGTCTTACTTGTTAAGTTAATCCCAGGGCTCGGGGTGTCGGAACCGTCCCCGAGGGCAAAATGGTAAAATCCCCCAATATTCCCGCCTAGACTTCCTAACCTCAAATATATCTCCATATATTTATTTTCATAACCCGATAGTCTGAATAACTACCCAATACCTGAAATACCCTTGACTTATCTAAAGTCCACCGCTAAGCCCCGTTGTGACTTTTTCCCCGCTAACTGGCTCTAGGATCGCCTTGAGTCATGCTCTGCAGTTCTACCCACATAATAATGTGGTTATCACAATTTACCATATTCACATATCACATAAAAGCCAATATAATCACACAAGCATCATTAACCATATAATCGTGCATTTAAATCAATATATTCATGCAAACCATATTTATTCCAGTTATGCCCTCCCGGCACGCTAATCAAGGTGCTTAAGCCTCATTAGTGAATTTGGGGTCGTTACATCTAAGCTCATGGCAATGAGGACGGGAATTCTTGTTGGGGACGACCTGTGGCAAGAGCTACAGAGGAAAGGATTTAATACTATGGACGAGTTCTTGAAATGGGCTCAAACGTGGGTTAACCTGGAAGAGGCACGAGCTTCCATTGCAGGAACCAGCCAAGTCCTTGTCCAACTCGTTGGAGTGGTAACAGATGTTGCAGCTACAACTCAAACCGTTGCCCAGAATAACCAAGGGGGAAATAATAAGAGAAAGGGAAATGGTGAGGGCGACCAGAGCAAAACAAAGAAAATAAGTCCGTGGAGAAATTTAAACCGGTCTACACAACATATACCGATCTCACGAATACTAGAGAACGCATCTTCTTAGCTAATTCTACTTGCCTTCCATGGAAGAAGCCAGAACAGTTAAAGAATCTAAGAGCGAAGAGAGATCCTTCGAAGTTTTTTTGATTCCACAATGATATCGTTCATAATACTGATGACTGTAGACAGCTGAAGGATGAGATCGAGACTCTCATCAGAGCAGGACCTTTGGCTCAGTACGCCCAGAATCGAGCGACTCCCAGTAAGCCCGCTAGACAAAACACTCCGTCAGCTCCTAAAGCTCTAGTGAATCAAGCTGGAGCTCAGATGAATCAGGAAAATCCTCCTCCGATAATAGGAGGAGATATAACCACTATTTTGGGAGGATCTCGCCTGGCAGGAACGAGCAGAGGTGCCCATAAGAGGTATATCAACGAACTGAAGTCCCATAACGGAGTGGATTTTGTCCCAGAGCAATGGTTATCAAAGCAGCAGCGATTGGAAATACAACCAATCATTTTTATGGAGGAAGATGCCAGCCATGTCCAGTTCCCACATAATGATCCTCTAGTCATAACAATTTAGCTCACCAACCGGAGAGTTAGGAGGACACTAGTAAACAATGGAAGTTCTGTGAATCTACTTTTTAGGTCCACCTTAGAAAAATTGGGATTGTATGTAACCGAGCTGAAGGCAACTTCAATGATTCTATATTGTTTTTCTGGTGAAGGTTCGGCTGCTATCAGAACGATCGAATTAGTGGTAACATTGGGTGAAGGTCCATGAACTGTCTCCAAGCTGCTTGAGTTTGTGGTCATCGATTGTCTAGCCGTGTACAATGTGATTTTGGGTCAACCATCGTTGATGGCATTTGAAGCCATAACCTCTATCCGCCACCTAGCAATCAAATTCCCCTCATCTGCGGGAATATGCACCGTCAGAGATGATCAACTCGCTGCCAAGGAATGCTATAGCATTTCTATGAAGGGAAAATCACAACCTGGGCAGCAAGCGATGGCCATAAGTGACGGAGGTGAAGAGTCCCAGGAAGTGGAAGTTTCCTGCGGGAAGGAAGAACCAAAGGATAGTGATGCCACCCCAAATGATGATATCGACCCACAAATGGGTGAGGACAGATCAGAGCTCCAAGCTATTGAGGAGCTTGAGGTAGTAAACATAGATCCCAAAGTTGCTTCAAGAGTAATTAAGATTGGGAAAAATCTTGGTGATGGGAGGGAAAAGAAGCTGGTTAAATTTTTATAAGGGAATCTAGATGTTTTTGCATGGTCGCATGAAGATATGGTGGGAATAAGCCTGAGTGTGATCATGCACACTCTAAACTTGGACAAAAGCATGCCTGCAAAATCCCAAAAATAGAGATGTTTGGGAATAGTCCGAGTTGAGGCATTGGAAGAAGAAGTAGCTCAGTTGTTAAAGTGTGGGTTTATTCGTGAAAAAAAATAGTTGATCTGGGTCGCGAATCCTGTCCTGGTCCTGAAGCCAAATGGAAAGTGGAGGACCTGCATCGATTTCTCCGACTTGAACAATGCTTGTCCTAAAGATTGATTTCCATTGCTGATGATTGATCAGTTGGTAGATGCCACTGTGGGACACGAGCTCATGTCCTTCATGGATGCGTATTCTGGATATAACCAAAGCACGATGAATACTTTGGACCAGGAGCATACTAGCTTTATGACTCCAATTAATGTATATTGTTATAAAGTTATGCCCTTCGGGTTGAAGAATGTCAGAGCTACCTACCAACGATTAGTCAACAGAATGTTCATTGGTCATATCGGGAAAAATATTGAGGTGTATGTCGACGATATGCTAGTCAAATCCAAGACTACCGATAACCATGTATCCGATCTAAATGAATGTTTTGAGATCTTGAGGAAGTATAATATGAGTCTGAATCCCCAGAAATGTACTTTTGGAGTGGCGTTTGGAAAATTTATGGGATTCATAGTCAATACAAGGGGGGTATAGGCGAACCCAAATAAAATCATATCATTATTGGAAATTCCCTCACCTAGCTTGCGTAAAGAAGTTCAGAGTCTGACTCAAAAGGTGGCAGCCCCAAACCGATTTATTTCAAAATCCACTGACAAGTGCTTGCCATTCTACAACTTGCTTAGAGGAAACAAGAAATTTGAAATGACTAAGGAGTGCGAGCAGGCATTCATCCACCTAAAAACACACTTGGTCAAGCCCCCAGTATTGCCTAAGCCTATGTCTGGAAAGCCCCTGTTCCTTTATTTGGCTGTGACAGAAAATGCAGTCAGTGTCATGTTAGTTTGGGAAGAAGACCGTGCTAAAAAAATTGGTGTATTATATAAGCAAAAGACTTCTCGAAGTTGAATAACGTAATCCATTGATAGAAAAGATAGCATTCTGCCTAATATTAGCTTCCAGGAAGCTTAGACCATATTTCCAGTCTCATTCAATCCACGTCATGACCGACCAACCTCTAAGGTAGGTATTATAAAAACCTGAAACGTTGGGATGTCTTTTAAAATGGGTTGTTGAACTCATCCAGTTCGAGATACTGTACGTACCACGAACCTCGATCAAAAGTGAAACCCTTGCTGATTTTGTGGCTGAATGCACCAAATTTAAAGAGGAGCTTTTGAAGGAACCAGTGCAGGAGTTGTGGAAAATATTCGTAGACGGATCATCGAACGAGAATGGATCTGAAGCTGGGATCATATTCTTCTCTCCAGAAGGGCATTGATTCCATACAGCTCTGAGATTTGGATTCAAAGCATCTAACAATAAAGACGAATATGAGGCCTTGTTAGCCAGACTTAGAGGGGAAAGGAGCTGAAAGCAAAGGCAGTCCAGTGCTATAGTGATTCCCAGCTCGTGGTCAATCAAGTGTTGGGGGAATATCAAGCTCGTGGTACCAAGTGTTAGGAAAAACTTATACAGGATCATTATTTATTTTCATGTAGATCTAATATTAAACAAATTAATATGAGATAACCTAGAACATGTTTCTAAAATTGAATTCAAAGAGAAACAAAGACAAGAATACTTACAGTATACACAGCAGAATGAAAGAGTCCATCCTTCAGTTTCTCTAACTCTTGTATCCTCTCTGTCGCAGAGTATTATCAAGAAACTGAACTGATCTTTTAGTTTATTCACAGTCTTCCAATGTATCCTTAGAATCACCTAGACTAGTGTGGGAAATTCTCAACACATGAGATAGATATAGAGAGAAGAAGAGAACATAGCAAAGAGGCTCAGAAAAGGACTTGTGTTTAGAGAGAATCTAAAACTATCAGAAAATCTGACTTGTGACTTATCAAACTTATGTTTTGACTTCTCTCTAACCACTCCTTTTATAGACTCAATTAGGCCATTTAATTTAATTAAAAAATCAATAAAATAATAGCCAATTTAAAGCCCTAGGTTGAAAGTATCATGGGCTTTAGGCCCGTGAAATTTCTCATTTTATTATAAGCTCATTGGACTTAAAATCAAGGCTTGTATTATTTTCTATTGATTTAATTAATTAAATCATTATTTAAATCATTTATGAAATTAATTATTTATACTTTGAACGTTGATTTAAACTTATTTATTAATTTAGATAGCAATTTATCTTAATTAATAAATCTGCCATAATTTCTCTTTTCTTCTAAAAAATACTTGACTCTGTGAAACTATCCAAAATTGACCTTGTCAACTTTGATAATTCTAATTGATAGTTAAATCAATTAATTGAGACTATCTAGATGATTTTATCCAAGGTATAATGGGGACCATGGGCCTATGAAATCAAGCTCCAATAAGTTATCATTAATCTAACAAATAAATTTACTAACTTATTAATTCCTCGTGACTCCACTATAGACTCAGAATTGCACTCTTGAATTCATAGAATGCTCTATAACAAATATAGATACGCTATTAATTATCCATTGTTACAACCATAATTGTCACTTATTCCTCTATAGACGGTCTACAATGAGATAGGAATAAAATACCATTTTACCCCTCATTGTATTGTATCCTTAAAACACTTAGTTCCTTGTAAATGATATTTCAGTAAGCTAATTTAATTACTGAAATGAGATCTCTATCATTTAACACCTTGAACCAAACTAAAAGGAAACCATCGTTTCACTTCTTCATCAGAAGCTATAGATGTTCATATCTATGATTAACACTCCCACTCAATTATACTACCGAGTTCCCAAGGTGTAAGTATGGGCTAGTCCGTAGGGTAAGCTGGTAACGAACAAGTCAAAGAACTCAAATAATACAATAAGTTAGAATACTAACCACTCAAAATTGAGATTGAATTGACCTATGGTCAACTATATGATATGACTAGAATAGATAATAACAGTATGTTTACTTATCTTATCAACTATCAATATCGATCCAATCCGATGTAACAAATACATCTGATCTTATCTACTTTGCTAATGTTCTGGAAAGAACATAACACTATAATGTGTAAGTAGATCATATCGTAGATTGGAAAGTCAGTGTAAATCCAGTGCACTGACTAATCTTAGGACTAACTTATTTTGAACATATAATAATATTTATATTCCACTGTGATTACATCACTATAAATAAGATTAGCTATATGCTCGGGATTTAATAGAAGTTTATATTAAACAAATAATCATGAAAATAAAACATGTGAGCAAACTGATTAAGCAAGTCAAAAAATGATTTCTATTCTTTTATTGATAATAGAATGAGATTACAAAGAATTTGGGTTAAATTAGGGCATAAAACCCCAACAAACTCCCACTTGCACTAATTGAAACTAATGCCTTAATTCTACTAATCTCATTTCCTTGATATGCTTATCAAATGTAGCTTCTAGTAGTGTCTTTGTAAACGGATCCGCAAGATTGGCTTCAGTTGCAATCCTACCCTCCGGGCTGGGGGATGAGTCTATTATCACGACCTCCGACCTTAGGACTACTAGAGGAGAAGGAGAATCTAAGTCTAATATTTCTTGGACCTTAGGAGGTTCAGGCTCAAGTTCTACCTCGGGGCTAGACTCGTCTACATACTGCCTAAATACAGGGGCAAAGGCGCCTTGGAGCAAAGAAGGCCATGACCTACGATTGGTCCCATACTCCTCAAAAATGGATGACCTAAAATTTAAGGTGTTATCTACAACAATAGTGCCATTAGGGTAACTATTATCATGGCGCAATACCAAGTGATCCACATACTAGACCAAGGTAATGTTACGGTCTGGATTGTTAGGGTGACGGTCGACGAGCTGATTTGGGTTAAATCTAACTAACCTAAAATCGGCAATAGCCCTATCTAGTTCCCTATAAGGGTATAGGTTACCTTGGCTGGAGGGGCCGGCTGCTGCATTTGACACAGCTCGTTCTAAATCAGGTTCCCGAGTAGCCTCGAGAACCCGCCTCTTTCGCACAAGAGGCACCTCGTCCTCCTCTTGTTCTTCGCCTTCGGTAGCTGGTGAATCCTCTTCCTGAGAAGGTGGGAGCTCGTGGACTACCGGAAGGGTAGCCTGGGTCCTTCTTAAGGCCAACGTTTGACCTTTACCAATCAACTTACATGCCAGCATCGTGGCATCATTCACGAGCTGGCGGTAATCCTTCTCGTTGGGGGGGGGGGGGTGCCAAGAAAACGTTTAATACTAATCCCCGAGGGTCACTAACTTCCCGGTCCTCGCGAATATGGCTGCCCAAAATATAAACTCAATTAGCATATGCACAAGGAATATGTCTTGAAAAGAGAATAATTTTACGAGCTGAGATCAGAGAAGAAAAAATTTACTAGGACGGTGGAAGTATCTATGCTCACAGTTTCGGAACCCATTCGACATAAAGAACTGGTCCTTGTAGCCATTGGGGTGGCTTGGGAGCAAGATGACTGAAGCAGAGTTCGAGAATCTGGTGTGGTAGTAGAATCCATCACCTCGACCCTTTTGCTCTGGGCTGGCTTTAACTCAGAAGAAGTACAGATTATCTACCGGAGTGGGGACCTCCCACTCTTGCTTCAAAAATAGGTATTTCAGCCCCATCAAAAGCCTGTATGAATTTGGGGGGAGATAAAAAGGTGCCAACTTCACATAATTCAGGAAGTCGACAAAGTACTGATCTAGGGGAAGGAAGGCCCTTGCCTTCAAATGCTCATCACTCCAAGCCGCGAAGTCGTCCTGGAGAGGCGCGCAACTTCGTTCCCCTTCGAGCAGAGGTCGGGCAATAAGGACTCCGGACCCGACCTCGATATTATGGCTTAGCATAATTTTGTTGACCCTTCCTTGGGTCGTAATCTTGTAAGTGATTGTCTCTGTCTCGAAGAACGTGTTGGGGTCAACCATAACTTCCCTCTCCACAACTGGGCCAAAATGAGGAAGGGGAGATTATGAGGCGATCTCTTTCCCCTTGTTTGTTTGTTGAGCAGGTGAGCTGGGTGCATTCTTCTTTGGTGCGTTCTTCTTGGGTGCCATTAGATCGCCTAACGAACAGGAATGACGAGTTACTTAGTAGGCGACCTAAGAATTTGTAAAGGTTATGACACAGAAGTACGGAGGAGAATGATGTCTCTGACATATGAACTGAGTTTGTCTCAGCCCATTGCATGATGCCACGCGCTACCCTATGATACGCGCCTCGATTTCCCAACAAACCCCTGATGTTTAGGGATTCGTGTGTCAGAAAATCCGGCCACTACTGTCCGGGGGCAGTTTACAGCAAAACCACCCAAGAAGCGTGTCCCTTAAGTAACCTGGTTTCGAACCCTAAAATCTTTTCATCTTCTATATCTCGAATGGGTATCTCCTAAAATTCGCCATAAATTACCCAGATTTACCCAGTTTTATGAATATCATAGTTTTAAGAGATATTTTAAGACTTACTCTGTAAACCTAAATCGAAGCCTACATGCCAAAATCATTTAGAAGACAACCTAATATTGACTACGGTGAAGTGTGGATGAGCATGGTAAAGAAAACACAGAAATCAGTAAAGGAAAAGTTTCTTCGAAATAAAGAGACTTACAGTGTGTTCATCGATAAAAGAAGTGGACTGTGCAGGGGAGAGTTCCTGGGAGACTCCTGAGTAATTGAGTAACAGAGTTTTGGAGGATTTTGCAACAGATGGTTTTTGGGTTTCACTGAGAAAACAGACGAGTTTGAAGATGCAGAAGAGAGAAGATGTAGAAAGATTTCGAATAAAAGGTGGTGAACTGTGGAAATTGTCTCCCATATACATAAACGGCATAGATCAATTTGAGCCATTCGATTTGGTCAGTACAAGATCCAAGGGATATGTTTCAAAAGACAAAACGGTGACAAAAAGGTGACAAGATAGTTATTGCAGTCCTCGAAACCCGAACAGACGCCAATTGTAGTGTTCCACGTATCCAGTACTCGAGTAGTGGGCAAACATGGTTTATTGCAACAAAGTCTAAAAGTTACTACTGTGTAGGTTAGAATGTGACATCATAAACCACGAGCAGGGACTTGGGGGGAAAATGTGTACCCTAATTTCAGCACGAGTCTTTCACTCAGCTCGTGTACAGCTAGAAAATAAATACATGGAAGAAATAACCAAGGAGTCCATTTATTATCCACGTGGACAGCACGGTTTTCACGATGGCTATACGGGCTAGGGATGCATAAGTTGATAAGCTCGCGCTTATGATATTCATAAGGCATGGCCTCCATAGTGCGAGCTCGAAGACATATCTAGTTCGTGGTAACTTGAATATATGGCGTATCCGCGAATCCCTAAAGACCCAGATACTTTATACGATCATTTATGGCCAGCCTATAATATTTAATGTCCTAGATACTAGGAGACCATTTATTTCGTGATCAGATCATATCTTAGTATAAATGGGAATATTTCATATTAAATGTAATAAATATGTAAATCTGTGATTGACTTGCACGGTTACCCAGACCTATCCAAGGAATATCTCTATAAATACTGAGAATATTGGACAAGAAAGGGGACGATTATTCTGTAATATTGAAACTCTCCCAAAATAGAGAGAGAAAATCAGTAATAATATAGATTCGTGGACTGTTGAACCACGTAAAAAGATTTGTGTTCTTGAGACTTAAATTCTTATTTTGGTTTATTATCAAGCACTAATTCAACCTTGTTATTTTCTTAATTCACTATTGGCGAAAAACCACGTCAACATAATTCATTTAAGCAAATATACACATAACTATATTAATAGTTACCCAACCCTGAGTCGAGCTTGTCTTTAGCAGTGAATGTACATGTCCAGTCCAACATCAGGAACCCTTAAACCTTGGTAGCTCTAATACCAAGTTGTAACACACTGCTAATTAGGGTCAGTTACCAAGTTTGTTCAAAATCAGTGCTGGACTTGCTAAACAAGTCATTTTGACCAAACAAGTGATTAAGCCACCAAAGGTTTAGGTAGTAAAAATTTTGGTCAAGTCATAAACATTTTCATTCATAAAATACTTTTTCTTTACACGAGATCCCAAAAACACAAGTTTAAAAGTTGGTTACAACACCAAAGTTACATAATAGGCCGACCTAGGCAGCAAAAGTTAGGTTCAACCCTAGCTTCCTCGAGTATCTCGGCCGTGGCAGTCGAGCGAACTGCATATGTACATGTCACTGCTATCGCCCTCTGACTCATGGATGGCCAATATTCTCTTTACCTTTACCTTCACCTCGAAGCACCCGTGAGCCAAAAGACTCAGTAAGAAAACATATTAAGCAATTCACGGAGTTATATATCTGACTAACAGTAATAACTGAATCTAGCATACACATTATACAAATCAGCAACCATAGAGTAGCACAAGTGCATGTCGCACTCCCTTTCAATTTGTTTGGCATCCGAGTAAGTCAAGTGCTTGGCGCACCCCCAAGGTGGCCCAGCCATGGTGGCCTGCACTTCACTTGCGTAATGCCATTCTCAGCTCATAAGCCGAGTTCTACACGTCCTTGACTTATAAGTCAAGCCTCACATTCCCCCGACTTATAAGTTGAAGCTTTAAGACCCTCGACTTATAAGCCGAGCTTCGGAGACCCTCGACTTATAAGCTGGGCCCCTCAAATTAGAGATGTCCTCGACTAATAAGTCGATCTCTAACTATATATCATAACAATTCCCTGGTTTATAAATCGAGCTCCCTAGTCATAGTAGACAATCACATATTCCATTTATCATACATATATACAGATACAATGTATTATAACACATTTAATCAAACATACATAGGCATAATCATAATCATAATCATAATCATAATCATGCGCATTCACAGGCCTAACGCCCAAATCAAGATTGTAGTCAGCATTCGGGCCGAGCCCCAATCATGTATATCATATTCTGGGTGTGTAGTTTTCTTACCTTCAGTCCAAGTGCAAGCTACCAATGAAGAATTTTGAGTACGATCCCTGATCCGAGCCCTTAGCGTTGACCTAGTCACAACCATGATAAAGAAATCCATCAACAACGATTAAATAAAGGCTTTTGACTGAGTCCTAGCCTCCGGGACATCGAATTCCACTAAACACAGTAGTAGAATCGATCCCGATCTCATAAGGTTGAGTTCTCGCACTCAAAACCTTCTTGGGGGCCAAAAACCTCTTAAGAGTCGCAACCTCACGCTCTTGCGCCACGGCCCGCCCCAACCAAAGGCCCAGCCTCCCCAAAATACCAAACACGTGTCGCAGCCCAGCCTAAGAGGCGCCGCGGCGCGCCCTCGCGACAGAGCCCTCCTTGGCTCTCCTTTATTCTAGAGGGCCGGCGGCATACCAAGAACAGGGTTGCGGCCCGACCCCTTCAAACCCAGAATTCTGAGTTTTTCCTTTAGCCGAACCCAATTAAAAACAACCCAATCACACTCAAATCTTTAATTCAATCCTCCTAATTAGTATAACTCCTTTTCAGCAACAAAACCTAACTAATTACTTGGTTAAAACTCATCAGAAATCTAGAATTTACCATCCAAACTCTAAAACATGCAAACACCATAGCTCCAAAAAAAATCACAGACACATCATGAAGAAATTCGAAATTAAACCATTACCTTTGAGATGATAACACCCTTGAGCTAATCCCCAAGTTTCCCAAGCTCAATCCTTCAATTTCCTATGTTTGATTCCTCCAATTTCCTCAAAACTCTAAAGCTTCCAAGAAGAGGGAGAGATAGATACGGGAGAGAGAAATGGTTCTAGTTTGTTTGCTCTATTTTTAGCTTTCCCTCAGCTGAAGAAACATTTAACTTAAGTCTCTAATTAGGCACAAATGACCAAAATTCCCCTAGGCCAATCAAATCTCTCCAAAGCCCTCCAAGGGGAATTCCGTCAATTTCCACTTCCCGTGAATCCCCGAGTGTTCCTCTAAATCCCAAACTATCTCAAAATGATAATCATTTAATCTCCCATTACCCGATAATTCCCGGCAATGTACTAAATTACTAAAATACGCCTAAGCTCACCCCGAGCCGGGTATTTTACCCCGTTGTGATTTTTCTGCTAACTTGCTCACCGGGATTGCCTCGCATCGAGTAACCCAAATATATCAACATAATAATGTTGTCTCGATCACATAGACTCAAATTTACAATTATACCCTCACCGGGCCAAATTACTAAAATGTCCTTCTTATAAGAAACGGACCCACATACACATTTAATATTTCTAAATAGGCAAGCATAATTATATTATAATATAATTAACATAATAACATGCTCATACTATATTAACACATAATTAAAACAATTATTGCCTCCCAGCCCCCTAATCCAGACATTAATCCATATTAGGGAATTTGGGATGTTACAATAACCTTTTCAGTTCAAAAAGTCAACCCAATAGAGAACCATCATTCAATCTATAAGAAGGTATAGATTTTATATCTGTTAAACTATGTCCCATGCCATATATATCATTGAGTCCCCAAAACAATTGTTCTTAGCTTGATCATTCTGGCAAACCTTAATGCATGAATCAAATGATCAGATGACATATATAGGAGTTCATAGTAACCTCAGGATTAAGATCATCATGTATACGATCATCGTTTGATGTGTTTGATTACTACTACTAAACGATGTTTAAACAAGTATTATCAAATCACATCTGGTCTAGTTCTATATAGCACTATATATAAAGTACCTTCATTAAAGTGTCGTACTACACTTGTGACCCGGATCTAGGTCACTTGTATTCATAATACTAGAGAACCATACTAGTAGTATTTAATCTAAAGATTCCATAACTTTATTTTACTGCGAACTGTTCAAGCTTATTAACTTAATCTCGATCCTCTCATGCCAATATGAGATTAAGATCACATAGATAAACTTTGGAATTTTTCGATATTTACTTAATATTATCAACATAATATCGGACATAGTCTATATATATAATAATTCAATTTAAATGTTTTTTTCATTTAAAATATTGGTCAACTACAATTTCTTTTGGGGAACTATTCCCAACAATCTTCCACTTTCCCTAAAGAAAATTGAGGCATCTCTCTAAATGTGTCATTCACATTATCCTGAATGAATTTGTCTAACAAAGTCTTTTTAAACAGTTTTGTAAGAAACTCTTAGCTATCTTCAAGATCATTACATCAATTATCTACAATTGTATTGAATTAAATGATACTTCATTTCAAGTGCTTTACCCTCTTATGATTTCTAGTTCTTCTAGAATAGTTATATCTCCATTGCTTTCGCAATGAGATACTAGTAGTTTATTCAAGTCCGAAACCCTTTCTAGAATGGCAAAGAAATCAACTAAATCAAATAGCCTATTTAACTACTCAATAGTTGTTGCATTTCAGCTTCTATGGTGATACATACAATTCTGAAATGTCCAATACATTTCTAGATTAATATGTTTCCTCCACAGTTATGGAAACTGATTCTGATATCAATCTTTGAAGATTTCTATCTGGTTTAAAATCAGTTCAACCTTTTGGATTTTAGGTCGCTACCTAAATACACAAACATATAATCTTCATTATATTCAAGATACACAAAAAATTAAGTCCTTATAATTACTCAATGACTCAATCCATCATTGGATTGACAATTGCTGACTAGTCTCACCATTTAACAAATGTTAATTCGAAGACGTAACATTCGATACATTAAACAGTCCATCACTAAGTTGTAGGAATATTGTCTCATGTCCTTCTTTTCAAGTAAAAGAATAAACGGACATTATTATTTAGATAATACATTCTCTGGACCTGGAAGGCAAAAAGCATTTCTTGGACTTTTATAAACTAAAATATTTAAGCTTCTTATCTATATAAGTTGTTTGAGACAATGTCAAAAGATTGTTCTTTCAATCTCTATAGACTTGAATGTATAGAGTATGTTTGACTTTTCCAAATCTAATATTTAGAAATGTTTAGCTAACCATTTCTTTTCTATTGATAATTTCTCTACGCCATTCCCAATGATCAGAACGTTATCAATATTAAGAATAAGAATCATAATAGAATCTTTCTGGTCGAGATCTTCAAATGATTTTGTCATGTCATCCATTCAGTAAAGACTACTTAGACATCCTTTTAAATTAATCTCATAATCCATGCATAAAGCAATGGATAAGAGTATGTAATCAGATTTAAACTTGGTTACAGTAGAAGGTATTTATTCGAGTAATAAATTCTTCTTTCTGTTTTAGGCTATTAACCTTACTTTGAAAATTTTGTACTTTCCTCTGTTCTCCTCTTCATCTTGAATATCCTGTTTCAAACTGAAGTTCAATGTTCTTAAGTTGGATGTTCAAGAATCCAGATGTCATAGGAATTACAAATTCTATTTCTAGATTCATGGTGTTTCAACCATTGTTTCTAGTTAAAACCTTTCATTACATACTAGTATGTGAATGAAATATAGTTAGATTGTGTTACACACAACCAACTAAACTTTATATTTGTAACGGAGTAGTTACTAACTAACGCTCCCATTACAATATTGCTTTACAGAATTTATGATATTCTTTAGTTTTATTATTGTTAATTATCAGTAACTTGCTTACTTGACTTATAGTCATTATTTCTAGTGCAATTTAACTAGAAAAATATAGTGATTATAATAATCATGTTTCATTAAATTAGCATTTAACAGATACAAACTCTTTTGTAATCTTTTATGTTTATTAAATTGTTTCACTAAATGACTTCATTGAAAATTTTCATTTTATTCACATAACCACTTGTGAATCCCAACTTTTAAGCCTTTGATGTTGTACAATCAAACATGTATAGAGTATAACAAGTGTTAAAATTATAGAAATAATAAAGACGGTAATGATCACTCATTATCTATTTAATCTTATCTAATATGATTATATTCTATTTCTAAAATACTAATTTTTCTTAGCATCCTAGTTGTATGTGAGTTGGGTTTGAATTCCAAGTTCGAGTTTAGACTTCCTTTTGATCAGATCAAACAAGTCTTTAAATGACTTTACTTTGAATGTTGCATGAAAATTTCTAGAAATTTTCTTTGCATTCAACAAAAGTAAACATATCTTTAAATAAAGGTTAATCAATATTGACTTACTATTTATTATCTTTTCAAGCTTTGAACATTAAAAGGTTCAACATACATCTCTATGTATTAGCTAAACGATTATGTGATTTTTGAGCATTTATAAGAAAAAATGTCTTTTTGGTTAACTTTAATTAATAGATTATATAAACAGGGAGATAACCAAAGAATGGTTCTAATAAAAGACTATCTTTTATTTTTTTTATGTGTCTAATTAATTACAAACCAATCTAAAAAATAATTCACATATATGTTTCACTTAATTGTTGTTGGAATAATATGTCTTATTTATTAAATCTACGATTTGCACAATAATGAATAATTTATAATTATCATTTATACTCATTGATGAAACAAGTTTATTAAATCTATGATTTGCACAATAATGAATAATTCATAATTATCATTTATACTCATTGATGAAATATGTAGAACAAATATATTTCAAAAATAACAAATGAATTTATTATTTAAAAGAAATATTAAATTTGTTCACTCATCAAATAAAGGAATCTAAAATATGGTTTCTAGAAAGAACTCTATAACTAATTTTAAAAAAATTAATAGAAAGTTGAAAATAAAAAACTAAATTTCATGCCAATATTTCTTGGTCTACCAATCTGCAATCATTTTCTTGTTTCTCTTTCGCATTTCTTTCTTTTCTTGAATAACGTGTTCTTGAAAACAAGATAAAAAATATGGTTTATGGCATAAAAATTTGAATCAACTATTTAAATATATTAAATAGAGATGAGCAAATCATATTTATCCTTTCTTCTTACAAACTCCTCAAGTGATCAAAAGAGTCTTTTTTTATCCTTTCCCATATCTCGTATGTTGATCTAAGGATTACATATCTCGATTTAATATCGTTAAGCATAATCTTTATTATGCAATGGCGAGTCAAATAATCAGTTCTCATCCAATCTGCATATTTTTTATGATCATCATAATCAGATAAAGTTGATGGCTCATCTGTAGGCACATCAACGATTGCATCATACACTTTTAGATTACTCATAACTATATGTATGTTTCTGTACCAATCATCAAGATTGTTGAAGTCTAAATGAAAAGAACTTAGGTAGTCGTCATAAGGATTCATTGGTTCTTTAACATTTTGAGGTCCTTGATTAGGATTAAGAGAATTAACCATTATTACTGGAAATAAATAAATAAAATATAATGAATTAAAACATATAATAAATGTCAAATTTTATTTGGAAAAATAAACATGAAGCATGAATGCAACATATAAAAAATACATAAAAATTATATACTAATCCATGATAAATTAATTTGAAAATTAATGGACCAGTCTTGGGGTAGGTCAGAATAACTTTAAATTAAAATTGAGACAAATCTCAATTTCATAAGAGAAAACTTAAAAACGTATTTTTCTCTTTTGACTTATGAACTTCAACTTGTTTGGTCAAGATGCACTAGTCATGCTTGAAAGCCTAGATACACCTTCAGAGTGTACTATTTTTAATTAATGACTTAACTCAAGAGTGTACCTTAGGGTTAGTCAAACTTGAAATACATCACTAATTATATTCTCATAAGAGAAGTCAACCTTGAGATAAAATAAACATATTCGGAAGTCTTTCCTTAGGGAGGCCACAACAAAGGCGACACGAGGCCCTTCCTATGCCTCTTGGTGTTCAACCAATAATGGAGACCATGAAACTTATTGTCATAATTCTCTCTCTCACTCACTATTTTGAAAATGTGTGTTTTCACAAAATCAATATTTTTTTTAATTTAGTTGTAAAAATAAATTTAATTATTTTTACCAAATGATATTCTAATAATTACTAATCCAATTAAGCAAAAAATAAAAAATTGTGCCCTTAATTCTAATTTTAATTTTGCTTCAATTAAGAGAATGTCATTTTTTATTTTAATAATAAATTAAACAACTTTAATTTTTTATTTAACATCTTAACTAATTAAGACTAAGTTTATTATTATATGAATTATCATGTATAGACATATAATAAAATAAAGGATGTTTCTAATAACATGTTTCTACACGAAGGTAATGCATACTAATTGTATATTGTGTGGGTATATAAATGACATGTTATAATGCATGGCAACATATTAAACACTGTAATCATATTCAAACATTTATAATAAGTAAATAAAAGTGGGTTGGTAACTTTTGGGTATTTCTAGAAAAATTACAACACTTGCAAAAAATATATGAAAATATAATCTAGACTAGCTAAGGCATGATGAAGAGCACCTTGACCTTGAGATGTAGTCTTGTTAAGCCAATGCCACCCTTTTCCTTATCCATTTTGAATTATCACAAGTTTTTAATTATTTTAAACAACCTTTAAAATAATAAAACTTTGGATTTTAACACCCAAATAGTTTCTAAGGCCCAATATGAATTTGAGTAATTTAATTCAAAAATAAAATAAAATAATTTAATTTTAATAAATTAAAATTCAGAATAATTTTAATTAAAACAATTTTAATTATGGAAGAGAATAATCAAAATATTTTTAGTTAAGGAAAACAATCAATATAATTTCAATTAAAAAAATTTCCAAATTAAAACCATTTTAATTAAAAATAATTTTGGTAACAACACATTAGAGTTTGTAAAACACATACCCTAGGTGCATCAATATGTGGGCAAGGGCAGAGATCTGGTGGTGGAGGAGGCCACGGCTCGGGATGAAGACTGGCAGGGGCCCACGGCCTGGGCGCAAGGGCTGGTAGGGGTGCGTAGTCTGAACGTGCGGCAGGCACGACGTGGACGCAGGCGCACGACATGTGTGGGCATAGGCGAGCATGCGTGGGTGCAAGGGCACGACTTGGGCCTACGGTTCATGCTCAGGGCTTGGGCCATCTCAGAATTTTATCCATAAAATTAAAAGAAAAAATTACAAAATTCCTATGCCCCTAAAATTGGCTTACATTTTTTCATCTTGAAATTTTAACAACAATTCCTAAACCCAAAAGCACCATTATAAATAACCCTTAAGAATCCATCATCATCAATATAAACATCCATCCATTCAAACATATATCACATATAATATAAAAATGCACATAGTCCCACATAGCTATTAATAATATACAGAGATTAATGACATTCTCTCATACCAATTGTTGGAAAAATAATCAGAGCGCACAATAGATTGGCATGGTGGGCCAAGTTGGTAATCAACAAAAAATTCTCATCTCTCATGTAAACAATTTATATGTTAAAGAAAACATCACCATTAATATGCAATATCATTAATCATGCAACATATATAATTATACACATACTTATATATATCATATGCACATATATACAAATATTCAAGAAAAGAAATACTTACCCCTTGAAGCCTATCAAGTGTCTTTGAGTCTTTTCGTATATATATATCGATATTCTTATCCAACGCTTTGAGTAATCAAACCACGATCTTCCGAAGTGTTCTCTACATCTCAAGATGTGTGTGGGCACATAGAGAACAAGAGTTTGTAATTTAGAAATCATAAGTTTATCTCAACAATATGAGAACTTGGATTATGGCTTGAGAAATGTTAGAATGAAAGAAGAAGATGACAATTTTTTCATTCTCTTATTTCTTATTATCACATAATATTTATATATATTAGAGATTATATATTACCTTATTATTCATAATAATAATAATAATAATAATAATAATAGTAATATAATAATAAAATCATAATGATGATATGAATTGATTTAGGTAATATCTAACTTAACAAATTTGAAAAAATATATTTTCAAATTATTAATTAATTAAATAAATAAAATAAAAACAATGCTGATACTTTATCAGTACTGTCTTACACGCATGGCACAATCCCTGGACTGTGCCATGCGTGTAGCAGTATTCCCTCTCAGGGATATTGCATTTTTCTTCTATTTATTTATTTAATTAAAATCAATCATTCCCACAAAATATGGTATCATCTTTTTAAGGAAAATATTACAACCATATTTCAATTTTTAAATTTTAAATTCAAATTGATGATCATCATTATCACCATCTTTTTAAAATTCAATAAATCAAAACTATTTTGACTTACCAAATTTATTTTCTCCCACTCAAATAAAATAACTAATTTGAATAATTAATTAGTTATTTATATATATTTCAAAATTCTATATTTAAATAAATAAATATATTTTTGAAAATTTAATAATTAATTCTAAATTAATTATTCAATCTCAATTATCATATAATTGTATATTAGACCTGAAGAATAAAATTCTTCTCAAATTTCCAAATTACAATTTTACTCTTGTATCAACTCTTACTTTGATATAGTGTTTATAGAGCCACCCTCAGGACCTATGGACCTATAATATCAAGCTCCAATAAATATTAGATTATTAATCAAAGCTAATTTTTATTAAATAATCATATTTATTAATCTCATGATTACTCCACTATATATATGAGATTGAACCTTTGATAATTATAGACATATATCTACAGAGTACTTTACTAAAGAATAAAGTTTCCATTGACATAATCATTACATACAACGTTAATCCTCTATTAATGGTTCATAATTAAAAGGGAAAAATTATTATTTTACCCTTTTAACTATATCTTGTTCCTAGTGTACCATTGACTTTACTAGTGACGGTTGTGTCACAACAAGTTTGCGATATGAGCGCTTATAACATTTTCAGTTCCAAAAGTCAACCCAATAGGGAACCATTATTTAATCTATAAGAATTCTTGTTCTTAGAAGGTATAGATTCTATATCTGTTAAACTATGTCCCCAGCCATATAAATCATTGAGTCCCCAAAATAATTGTTCTTAGCCTGATCATTCTGACAAACCTTAATGCATGAATCAAAGGATCAGATGACATATATATGAGTGCATAGTAACCTCAGGATTAAGATAATTGTGTATATGATCATCATTTGATGTGTTTGATTAATACTACGAAACAATGTTTAAACAAGTATTAACAAATCACATCTGGTCAAGTTCTATATATCACTATATATAAAGTATCTTCACTAAAGTGTCCTACTACACTAGTGACCCGGATCTGGGTCACTAGTATTCATAATACTAGTGAACCGTACTAGCAGTAATTAATCTAAAGATTCCATAACTTTATTTTACTGCGAACTGTTTTAACTTTATTATCTTAATCTCGATCCTCTCCTACCAATATGAGATTAAGACCACATAGATAAATGTTAGAATTTTTGGACATTTACTAATATTATCAAATAATATCGGACATAGTCTATATATATAATAACTCAATTCAATTATTTATTTCATTTAAAATATTTGTCAACTACAATTGCCTTAAGGGCACTATTCCCAACAACTTGGACATGGCCCAGCGTACCTGGTGCTTTAGTTTTCCACGACCATTGGGTCAGACAAGTGTATGATGCACTCCTGATTAGGCCTAACCATATTGCCTAGCGCTCAGCGCACTATTGCCGCCCTTGACTTATAAGTCAATGCTTTCGACTAGTACTCAGCACACTATTGCCGTTCTTGACTCATAAGTCAAATCTTTTTAATCAGTAAATATGATGCATGAATGCTACACATAAATGGTTCATAATTAAAAGGGAATAAAATTACAGTTTTACCCTTTTAGCTATATCTTGTTGCTAGAGTACCATGGACTTTACTAGTGAAGGTTGTATCATAACAAGTTTACGACGTGAGCGCTCATAACCTTTTCAGTTCCAAAAGTCAACTCAATAGGGAACTATTATTCAATATATAAGAAGGTATAGATTCCATATCTGTTAAACTACATCCCCAATCATATACATCATTGAGTCCCCAAAATAATTGTTATTAGCCTGATCTGACAAACCTTAACGCATGAATCACATGATCAGATGACATATATAGGAGTTCATAGAAACCTCAGGATTAAGATCATCGTGTATATGATCATCATTTTATGTGTTTGATTAATACTATGAAACAATGTTTAAACAAGTATTAACAAATTACATCTGGTCCAGTTCTACATACTCTCAGCATGCAAAGTACCTCCACTAAAGTGTCCTACTACACTAATAACCCAGATCTAGGTCACATGTATTCATAGTACTAGTGGACTGTACTAGCAATAATTAATCTAAAGATTCCATAACTTTATTTGACTGAAAATTGTTTTAAGTTTATTATCTTAATCTCGATCCTCTCATACCAATATGAGATTAAGACCACATAGATAAACTTTGGAATTTTCTGACATTTACTTAATATTATCAAATAATATCGGACATAGTCTATATATATAATAATTCAATTCAATTATTTATGTAATGCCCCGAATTCTCCGATGTGGTTTAGTGGCGGTTTAGTAGGCCGGGAGGGCCGTAATTATTTAATTACGCCATTAAATGAATGTATGCATGTTTATGTGAATTATATTATGATATAATGATATATGCATGCATGTGGGTCCACATTTGATATATTATGCTGTTTTGATAATTTGGCCCATTGAGGTTAAATTTGTGTATTTGGGTGCATGATGTGATTTGTGAATGAGATTCTATTATTATGGAGATATATTCGGGCTATTCGGCATGAGACGGTCATTTTTAGTGGATTAGCGGTTTTGTCATAACGGGGTCAATTTTGGGGTAATAAAAATGCTTATTTGATAATAAATTGGGAATATTTGAGATCAAGGTGGAATTCTGGAGGTTTTGACTATAATGTCCCCGGGGGTGTTTTCGGGACCCCGAGCACTAGGTTTTATTTGAGGTTACTTAAGCTTGAAGTAGCTGTCAGATAGAACGTACGATAAGAAAACCTCTCGTTCTCCTTCGTTAGTTCATTTTTGTCATCTGAAGCATATTTGAAGAAATCTTGAGTTCTAGGAGTCGGAATCGAGCGAGGAACGAGGCATAGCGATCCTAGGAAGGATTTGACAGAAAACTACCTAATCAAAGGTAATCTAAGTTTAAAGTTTTGAGTTTTTAGAGTTTCTAAACTTTGAATTAGACTTTGTGAATTGTTGAGTTTTCGATTCATTTGAACCTTGGGTTTTGAGGGTTTTGATGCATTGGGAAGCTTGGGAACTTTGATTTGATGATTGGGGAATGTTTAGGTATGTTTTTGGAGGCTTTGGAGTGTTAAAAACACGTTTGAGAATGGCCCAGAGTTGAGGGTCACGGCCCTGTTCTTGGGGTGCTGCGGCCCTGCCTTGAAGAAGCAGATGGAGTTTTTGTGCTTGCTGGGCGGCGCGGCCCTGATGGAGGGTGCCGCGGCCCTTGCCTCAGGGAACTCTGGGGGCCGCAGCCCAAGGTGCTAGGACTGCAACCCTTGCCCAGTTTTCGCCCCGTTTGCTCGTTATGACCCCGGGAACCTAGTTTTAGGCCTTGGGAGTGTCCTTACTACTTGGATTAGTTTGGATTGATCTCTTGGAGGCTAGATATTGGTTTGAGAACCTTTGATTATCATGTTATTGATGGTATCCTATAATGTGTTATGATTAGGTAACCGCTAAAGGACTAAAAGCTAAACCGTTCTCAAGGGTCGTTCTTTTGTTCATTCTAGCTCGAATCAGAGGTAAGAAAGCTGCACCCCAAATGTGAAATGCATGGTTATTCATGAGGCATGTTGGTTGTATAATTGTGGACATGAATTGAATGTGGAATACTTAGTAAATCTTGCTCATTTGTGCATGGTACTGACTCATTAGTCAGATTTGGCAAAGGTGTTAGTATCAACTGTGAAGCTGTGACTTATTAGTCAGGTTCGGCAGTGGTACTGGGCACTGGTCACATTGCGCTGACTCATTAGTCAGGACGTCCTTAGCATGTTCAACGCAAGCAAATAAAGATTATATCTAATCAACTTTCTACATTGAATGACTCAAAGAGCATTAATGCCAGACCGATCTCAAGGTCGATGAATAATATAAGCGCTTGAAGGCTAGTGGCTTACCTAGCAGCCACTCTTCCACTTGAAATAGTGACTTGCTTGTCAGTCACTCAGTATGGTTTACCAGAAGTTGTTGAAGGCTAGTGGCTTACCTAGCAGCCATTCTTCCATTTGAATTAGTGGCCTGTTTGTCAGTCACTCAGTATGGTTTATCAGGACCTCAAGTGATATTCACTCATCTGTTTGAAAGCTATAAGCCCTGTGTGATTATAATGATAATCATTTGATGATGTTTACATATAATACTGTGTTTTCTTACTGGGCTATGGCTCATGGGTGCTATGTGGTGCAGGTAAAGGAAAAGAGAAGCTCACCCAGCCTTGAGTGGAGAGCTTAGGTGTTGATGTGTACATATGCGGCCGCTTGACCACCACGGCCAAGGAGTTCTCAGAGGAACTAGGGGGTTTACCCTATTTTGCTGCTTAGCTCGGCGGGGTTTGAAATTTTGGAACAGTAATGACCTTTTTGAATTGTAAATAACTTGTAAATGTTCTTGTGGGCCCATGACCAGTTTTATGTATCAAATAAAATATATCATTTCCTTTTTAGTGGTTTTCACCTTAACATGTTAATAACACTTAGAACACGTTTTTAACCATAGGACTCAGGCAATGAGTCAAATTTCCGGTTCACCGTAACTGTTCTGGGGTAACCAGGGCGTTACAACTTGGTATCAGAGTAATGCCAAGGTTAAGGTTCCTGTAGACTGGCTGGGCATGTACACACATCACTGAAGTCAAGCTCGACTTATGGTTTGGTAACTATTTATGTAGTTATGTGCATAATAGCCTAAATGTGGTGCATATGATTTACCTGTATGCATGAGACACTGTGTTGAACCTGTGCCCCTGAAATATTATGAATTGTTATGTGATACATGCTGTGTGCTGAATGCCATAAACATGTATCTGCTTGTGAATATTGAATGACTGTGGAATATGATAATTGTCTACTTGTTCTTGGACTGTGAGACGGCAAGAGGTTTAGTTATTACTACCTGACTGGCCGTATTGATCAATGTTTCAGCAAGGTATTAGATAAGAATGAATCTAAAACAGACAGATACTACAGCTAGCCAGAGTCATCAGGGCCAAAATAACAATAACAGCCAGGGTCAGGAAAATGACCAGTCTCAGATTCCACAGCCAGCTGCTGCAAACTGGCAGCAGTTGTTTAATGAGTTGCAGGCAACAGTGTTGAAACAAGGAGAGGAGCTTCGTCTCTTGAGACAGCAACAAGTGCCTGCAGTGGTTGGTGTATCAGAGGCACCTCCTGTGTCGGTACCAGTAATTGGGCAGCTGCCTGAGGTAGGAAATAAATGGGAACCTCTTTATGAAAGGTTCAGAAAGCAACAACCTCCTGTTTTTTAGGGCAGTGCAGATCCTGCCAAGGCAGAACAATGGATGATCATGATTACCACTATCCTTAACTTTATGAGGGTAGCTGGTAGTGAGAGGGTGGCCTATGCTACCTATATGTTTCGGGATGATGCCTGGATTTGGTGGGAAGTGATTACCCAGACCAGGAATGTTAATGCTCTGAGCAGGGAGGAGTTTCAGACCTTATTTAATGAAAAGTATTACAATGATGCCATCAGGGCAGCTAAAGCTAAGGAATTCATCAGGCTAGTTCAGGAAAGCTTATCAGTTACTGAATATGCCTTAAAATTTGACCGTTTGGCAAAGTTTTCCAAGGAACTAATGCCCACTGATGGGACCAGGAGAGAGAGATTCCTCCAGGGGCTACAGCCCAGGTTAGCCCGTGATGTACGTATCACCACTGTGGCAGGGGTTACTACCTATGCGCAGGTGGTTGAGAAGGCACTCACAACTGAGAGTGCAGAGACCAAGATCTGGCGTGATGGTGCAGCCAGAAAGGATTTCAGGAGGACAGTTCCTCCATTTTTGGGTTCTGGTAGGGGTGTTGGCCCCAGTGATCAGAAGAGGAAGGTTCCTGACACCTTCCTAGTTCCAAGTCCTGACAGGAGACCCCGTGGTATTACAATGGGTCGTCCTGAGGGTAGTGAAGCCTAGAAGACTCGTCCTGAATTCCCTAGATGCAAGAGGCGCCATTTGGGAGAGTGTAGGGCAAAGACCTGCTACTTGTGTGGAGCAGTGGGTCATCTTAAGAAAGATTGCCCTCAGGTAGGGTGGGAAGAACCCAGGAAGGTGGACAGCTCGGCCCCAGCTCAAGTGTTCACATTGACTCAAGCAGAAGCTGAGGCTCCCCCTCAGTTGTTACAGGTCAGCTTCTTAGTGCTGGAATCCCTTATAATGTGTTGATTGATTATGGTACTACACATTCTTTTGTTGCTAGTAGCATTATTGATAGACTGTGTAGACCTTATGATTTCTATGCTGTGGGATTTGGTACTTTGTTACCCACTGGAGAGTTAGTGGTATCCAGAAGGTGGGTCAGATCTTTGCCAGTGACAGTGGAGGGCAGAGAGTTGTCAGTGAACTTGATAGAGTTAGTTATGACTGACTTCGATATGATACTGGGTATGGATTGGTTGGCAAAGTATGGGGCAACCATTGACTGCAGAAGGAAGATGGTCACCTTTGAGCCTGAAGGTGAGGATCCTTTTGTGTTTGTTGATTCTGTGCATGGACCTCGCATTCCTATGATTTATGTGTTGAGGGCCAGAGATCTACTGCAAAGAGGTTGCATTGGGTTCCTAGCCAGTGTGGTTGACTAGAATAGTTGTATCTCCCTTGCAAAGAGGTTGCATTCTAGTTCTTCTAGAATAGTTGTATCTCCCTTGCTTTTGCAATGAGATACTAGTTGTTTATTCTAGTCTGAGACCCTTTTCAGAATGACAAAGAACACAGCTAAATCAAATAGCCTATTTAACTGCTCGTAGTTGTTATATTTTTAGCTTTTGTGGGGAAACAGACAAATCTAAAATGTATAATACATTTCAAGATTAATGTATCTCCATCACAGTTATGGAAGTTGATTCCGATATCAATCTTTGAAGTTTTAATATCATATCATCCTTTGGGATTTTAGGTCTCTGCCTAAATGCACATATATATAATCTCTATTATATTTAAGATACTCAAAACTAAGTCCTTTATTCAATAACTCAATCCATAATGGATTGACAACTGCTGACTATTCCCACTATTTAACAAATGTAAACTCGAAAACTTAACATTTGATACATTAAACAGTCTATTACTGAGTTGTAGGAATATATCTCATGTCCTCCTTTTCTAGTAAAAGAATAAATGGACATTATTATTTAGATAATACATCAACCTGACACGGAAGGCAAAAAGTCTTTCTTGGATTTTTATAAATTAAAGCATTTAAACTTCTCATCTATATAAGTCGCTTGAGACAGTGCCTAAAGAATGTTCTTTCAATCTCTATAAATTTGAATGTACAAAACATTCTTGGCTTTTCTAAATCCAATATTTAGAAACGTTCAGCTAACCATTCCTTTTCTATTGACAATTTCTCTACATCATTCCCAATGATTAGAATTTTTTCAATATTAAGAGTAAGAATCACAACATAATCATTCTGGTCGAGATCTTCAAATGATATTGTCATGTCAGCCATTTAGTAAAGACTACTTAGACATCCATTTAAATTAATCTCATAATCAATGCAGAAAGCAGTGGATAAGAGTACGTGACCAGATTTAAGTTTGGTTCATAGCCTTAGACTATTAACCTAACTTTTAAAAGTTTGTACTTTCCTCTATTCTCCTCTTTATCTTGAATATCCTATTTCAAATTGAAGTTCAATCAACTTTAGTTGGGTGTTCAAGAATCCAGATGTCATAGAATTCAAAATTTCATTTCTAGATTCGTGGTGTTTCAACCATTGTTTTCCGTAAAAACTTTTTCATTTCATATACTAGTATGTAAATGAAGTATAGTTAGATTGTGTTACACACAATTTAACAATCTCTACATTTGTAATGGAGTAATTACTATCTAATGCTCCCACTACAACAATGCTTTAAGGAATTTGTGATATTCTTTGGTTTTATCATTGTTAATTAACAGTGACTTGCTTACTTGACTTGCAGTCATTATTTCTAGTACAACTTAACTAGAAAATATAGTGATTATAATAATCATGCTTCACTAAAGTAACATTTAAAGAGATACAAACTCTTTTGTAATCTTTTATGATTATTAAATTGTTTCACTAAATGACTCCATGGAAAATTTTCAATTTATTCACATAACCATTTGTGAATCCCAACTTCTAAGTCTTTGATTTTATACAATCAAATATGTACAGAGTATAACAAGTGAAAAATTATAGAAATAATAAAGTCGATAATGATTACTCATTATCTATTTAATCTTATCTAATATGATTAAATTCCATTTCCAAAAGACTAATTTTGCTTAGGATTCTAGCTGTATGTGAGTTGTTTGAATTCCAAGTTCACATGCAAATTACTTGAATTCCGAATTCGAGTTTAGACTTCCTTTTGATCAGATCAAACAAGTCTCTAAGTGACTTTACTTTGAATGTTGCATGAAAATTTCTAGAAATTTTCTTTGCATTTGATCAAAGTTAAACAAAAATAAATGTCAATCAATATTGACTTACTATTTATTATCTCTTTTAGCTTTGAACATTAAAAAGTTCAACATACATCTCTATGTATTAACCAAATTTGGTTAACTTTAATTAACAGACTATATAAACAGGGAGAGAACCATTGAATGGTTGCAATAAAAGACTGTCTTTTATTTGTTTTATGTGTCTAATTAATTACAAGCTAATCTAAAAAATAATTCACATATATGTTTCACTTAATTGTGGTTGGAATAAGATCTCTTATTAAATCTATGATTTGCACAATAATAAATAATTCATTATTATCATTTATACTCATTGATGAAATAGGTGGAACAAGTATATTTTAAAATAACAACTGACTTTATTATTTAAAAGAAATACTAAACTTATTCATTCATCAATTAAAGGAATCTATAAAACATAGTTTCTAGAAAGAATTCTAGAACTACTTTAAAGAAAAATAACTTATTACAAAGTTGAAAATGAATAACTAATTTCCATGTGAGTTATCTCTTGGTCTACCAATCTGCAATCATTTTCTTGTTTTTCTTTCACATTATTTTATTTTCTTGAATAATGCATTCCTGAAAACAAGACAAAAATATGCTGGCTTAAAAATTTGAATCAGCTATTCAAATATATTAAAAAGAGATGAGCAAATCATATTTACCCTTTCTTCTTGCAAACTTCTTAAGTGATCAAAAGAATCTATTTTGATCCTTTCACATATCTTGTATGTAGATCTAAGGTTCACATATCTCAATTTAATATCGTCAGGCACAGTCTTTAGTATGCAATGGCGAGCCAAAGAATCAGATCTCATCCAATCCGCATATTTTTTATGAATATCATAATCGGATAATGTTGATCACATCAATTATTGCATCATACACTTTTATTTCACAAGGAATTATGTGTATGTTTCTATACCAAACATCTAGATTGTTGAAGTCTAAATAAAAAGTACTAAGATGGCCATGACGAGGATTTACAAGTTTGTTCACATTTTGAGATTCTTGACCAGGATTAAGAGAATTAAATCGTTGTTGTTGGAAATAAATAAATAAAATATAATGAATTAAAACATATAATAAATATCAAATTTTATTGTGAAAAGTAAATATGATGCATGAATGCAACAAATAAAAACACATAAAAATATATACTGATCCACGATATATTAATTTAAAAGTTAATGGACCGTCGTAGGGTAGGTCAGACTAACCCAAAATTAACTTTGAGACAAATCCCAATTTCATAAGTGAAAACTTAAAAACACATTTTTCTCTTTTGACTTATGAACTACCGCTAGTTTGGTGGAGATGCATTAGTCGTGCTCGAAAGCCTAGATACACCTTTGGAGTGTAACCCATTATTTTCAATCAATGACTTAACTCAAGAGTGTGTCTTAGGGTCAGTCAAACTTGAAATACATTATTAATTATATTCTCATAAGCGAAGTCAACCTTGAGATAAAATAAACATATTCGGAAGTCTTTCCTTAGGGAGGCCGCAAATGGAGGCGACACGAGGCCCTTCCTATGCCTCTCGTTGTTCAACCAATGATGGAGACCATGATATTTATTGTCATAACTCCCTTCCCCACTCACTATTTTCAAAAATGTGTTTTTTCACAAAATCAATATTTTTTAATTTATTTGTAAAAATAAATTTAATTATTTTTACCAAATGATATTCTAATAAGGCTATTTAGGATTTTTACCCCCCGAACTATTACCACTACCGTATCGTGCCCCCTAATTTTTTCAGGTTGTTAAAAATTCCCCCCGAAATATTTACAGTAATGTAAAGAAGGACTTCCGTTAACTTTCAACACATGTGTCTAACAGAAGGCTGACATGGCTCTTTATATGCTGATGTGTCTTGGCCATGTCAACGCCATGTGTGTAATTTTAAAATTAAAAAATCTATAATCATATTAAAAATTAATGAATTAAACACTAAAAAATAGAATTAATAAATTAAACCATTTTTTATACATTAAAAAAATAAAAACCATATTTAAAAACAATAAAATTACACACATGGCGCTGACATGGCCAAGACACATCAGCATGTAAAGAGCCATGTCAGCATTCTGTGTTGAAAGTTAACGGAAGTCCTTCTTTACATTACTGTGAATATTTCGGGGGGAGTTTTTAACGGCCTGAAAAAATTAGGGGGCACGATACGGTAGTGGTAATAGTTCGAGGGGTAAAAATCCTAAATAGCCTTCTAATAATTACTAATCCAATTAAGCAAAACAAAACAAAATTGTGCCCTTAATTCTAATTTTTCTTTAATTAAGAGAATATCCTTTTTATTTTAATAAAATATTTATCATTAAAACAACAAATTAAACAACTTTAATTTTGATTTACCATCATAACTAATTAAGACTAAATTTATTATTATATGAATTATCACATATAAACATATAACAAAAAAATGATGGGATGTCCTAATAGCATGTTTCTACACGAATGTAATGCATACTAATTGCATACTATGTTGATATATGAATGGCATGTGTATAATGCATGACAAAATATTAAACATCTTAATCACATTCAAACATTTATAATAAATAAATAAATGTGGGTATGGTAACTTTTGGGTATTTCTAGAAAAATCACAACACTAGCAAAAATATACATGAAAAAATAACCTAGACTAACTAAGGCTTGAATAAGAACACTTTGATCTTAAACCTTGAGATGTAGTCTTGTTGAGCCAATGCCACCATTTTCCATATCCATTTGAATTATGAAACTTTTTATTTATTTTAAACAAATTTTTAAAATAATGAAAATTTTGGTTTTAACACCCAAAAGTTTCTAAGGCCCAATTTGAATTTGGGTAATTTAATTCAAAAATAAAATTAAATAATTTAATTTTAATAAATTAAAATTCAAGATAATTTTATGTTATCCCCATTTCCAATCGTGGGCCCGAAACGATGGTCCAGGCCCATGGTCTGGGCGATTGGGTATGGGCCCAGCCCAGGCCCGCTTAGTACGGGAGTAACCAAAGACTACGGCCCAAATGTTGTTCCGGACCCGGGTGGTGTCCGGGAAGGTGATCCAGGACAGTCGCCCAGGAGACGTATGGTCAGCTGGGATTACGGTCGGAGTGTGTGCAAAGACGATCCCGGAGCCTGGTAAACGGTCCGGGCCTCTGGTAAATGAAGAGGGACAAAGGTAAACGAACCCGAGTCAAGTCCACCTGGTTGACAAGGAAAAGAATCTGTGACCCTGAAGCCGCCCCACGACGCGTGGGGGTTGTCCCCAATTTTCATCTGCGGAAAAGGCCACCTCGAGATTGCACGTTTCTAGTTCAGACCTGCTCTGCTAGTGCATTGACTGGCTTTGTCCCCTGAATCTGCCTCGTAACTCGGAGTGCCCAGACCAAAAGCACCGTTTTGTTGGGCAAAATATAGTTCTTGGGCCGCCCCATTGGGCCTTAATTATTCTTGGACCTATGTATTTTTATCCTTTGTATTGGGCTTCCGCCAGAGAAGCCAAGAGTATCCACATCTTTGATGGGCTCGGGTCATACCCGGCCCAGACCCAGTGTTCCTATGAGCCTATAAATACAGGCGATAGAGCACTGGAAAAAGGACCTCTCTTCGACTTGTATACAGTTACTCTGTCAAAACGTAGAGAGAAACCCCATTGTAAAAGACTTTCCAAGCTCTAATACAACTGACTCGTGGACTAAGGCTCATTAACGCCCCAACCACGTAAAAATCATATTTTTATCTTCTAAATTCCATATCATTAGTCCTACTTAATATTCATTAATATAGTTTCCGAAAATTTCAGTAAACATTTTAATTTTGGATATAATAATTATAAAAAATTAATTATGGAAGATAACAATTAAAACATTTTTAATTAAGAAAAATAGTCAACATTATTTCAATTAAAAAAATTCCAAATTAAAACCATTTTAATTTAATTTCTGATTTTTAATTAGATGAATAATTATGGAAACAACACACTAGGGTTTGTTTGACATGAACTCTAGGTTGTACCAAAAGTGTGATGGCTGGGAGGGTGGTTCGGCGACTTGAGGAGCGACTGGGGTGAATGCTGGCCTGGCTCGGTGCGACACGGGTGCGCGGCTGCAGGTGCATGGGTGCGCTAGCTGGGCAGCATGGCTGGGCGTGCGGCTGGTGCACTGGGGCGCGAACTGGAGGGGCATGGACTGGGCAGCATGTAGGTGCGGTGCCTGGCAGGCGCACACGGACTGGCTGGCGTAGCTTGGGGCTCGGGCTCAGGGCTTAGGCTTCAACAAAATTTTACCCATAATTTTTCAACAAAAAATTATAAAATTCCTATGCCCCAAAATGGCTTACATTTTTCATCTAGAAATTTGAAGAACAATTCATAAACCCAAAAGCATCATTATATAAACAACCACTAAGAATCTATCATCACGAAAGTAAACATCTATCCATTCAAACATATATCACATGTGGTACGCATGGCACTGTGTCTCTGGAATGTGTCATGCGTGACTCACTATTCTCCTTTCAGAGATTTTTCATTTTTCTTTTATTTAATTATTTAATTAAAACCAATCTCCCACAAAATAAAGTATTAATCTTTTTAAGGAAAAAGATGACAACCATATTTCAAAATTCAAATTAATGATCATCATTATCATCATCTTTTAAAATTCAATAAATCAAAAAACTAATTTTGACTTGCCAATTTTATTTTCTCCCACTCAAATTTAATAATTAATTTCAAAAATTAATTAATTAATTTATATATATATATAAATTATTTCCAAATTAATTAACCTCAATTATCATATAATTTCATACTTGACCCAAAGAATAAAATTCTTCTCAAATTCCTAAATCACAGTTATACCCTTATATAAACTCTTACCTTGATATGGTGTTGATAGAGCCACCCTGGGAGCCTATAAACCTATAATATCAAGCTCCAATAACTATTACATTATTAATCAAAGCTCTTTGATTAAATAATCATATTTATTAATCTCATGATTACTCTACTACAAATATGAGATTTAACGCTTGATAATTATTGACATATATTTACTGAGTACTTTATTAAATAATAAAGTGCCCATTGATATAATCATTACATACAACATTAATCCTCTATTAATGGTTCATAATTAAAAGGGAATAAAATTAATGTTTTATCCTTTTAGCTATATCTTGTTCCTAGAGTACCATTCACTTTACTAGTGAAGGTTGTGTCACAACAAGTTTGCGACGTGAGCACTCATAACATTTTTAGTTCCAAAAGTCAACCCAATAGGGAACCATTATTCAATCTATAAGAATGTATAGATTCCATATCGGTTAAACTACCTCCCCAACCTGTTGACGCCGTTTTTCGTCAACAGATAAAAGAAGAGAGCACGCAAACAATTAAAGACAATGGCTAAAACAAACAAACGAATCAGACACACGGTTTTTACGTGGTTCAGCAGTTAAATCTGCCTAGTCCACGAGTCTCTGTTATTAATCTCAAGATTATCTCTGAACAATTCTTTAGCATGAATTCTCCAGAGTTTTCTCTCAAGGATCAGAAATTCGGTCCTTTACAATGGTGCATGACTTCTCTATTTATAGAGAAGGATGCAGAATACTATCCCACATATTTTGGATAGTTACTCTTTTGTGAATAAAAATAAATGGCCTTAAATGTCAATAATCAGATATACAAGGAAACGTTTCCCAAAGATCAGGAAACGCACAACTGACTAACCAATATCCCACGATTCTTGGGGATTTACATCAATAAATGAGGATTACATCCTATATCTACAATACTTGTAGATATTCAAAATGATCATAGCGTATCTCCAAGGCTTCAGCATCTAAAGTTTCATGTCATTGTGCGAGCCACTGACATTTCCCGAGCTAACATCGCTTTCGAGATAGCATATCGGGCTCGAGACCCCTGCTCCGAAGTTGTTCCTGAAGATGAGGGGCTCTCAGAGCTATCTTTCGAGATCGAGTTCATTTCGAGGTCAGTACATTCGAGGTCTGTATCATACTTTGCAGGCTCCGATTTACAATCGTAGAGCATACCCTAACCCTCACGAGACCATTTAATGCGAACTCAGCTTTCGAGGTCATATTTGCTATGGCTCGAAATCTGGGTATAACATTTTGCCCCCTCAAAAGTATTTGTTCGAATCCTAAGAGAAGGAAACTTTTGAACTACTCTTTTCGGGAACCATACCGTCACACTCTTAAAACGGACACGTGCCAGATGGGTATTGCTCACTTTAGGTACTTGAGTACCTTGGGAACATGCCCACGATCGTTCGTCTGACAGCTTTTCGGCGCCATCTTATCATCGACTCCCCTCTATTCGATCTGTTGAGGATTTTAATCAACGCTCCTGATTAATCCAGTTTTCCCACCTATTTATACAAGACCCCCTCTTCGTCTTCTTCACATTTGCTCATCACAGACCAGAAACAAGAAAAACACTCCCTAAACCTCTTACCACAGTTTATGCTCATTGCATGTTTTCTAGGCCGAAGAAACAAAAGAATCCTGGTTTGTACGAGTCAGTGAGTTCTTTCCTGCAACCTCTTCTCCACTCGACGATTTCGCTGCACTCCCCATCACTGTGTAAGTACGCCATTTTTGTTGTTCTTTTTATACTGTGTTTGCTGTGTATGTTAGTATGTGTTCTTAGCATGACGCGATAGGAGGGTTTGAACCGATAGGTTTTTAGGCTTTCTGGATTTTCACTCTGGAAGTTCGTCTCTGGTTTATATCCAGTTTCGACGTTTGAATGTGGTTTCAACTTTCTGGGTTTTGAAAATTTTAGGCTATGTTTCTTGTACACCAAGTTTTCGGGTAAAAACCCTTACTCTTGACAATTACACGAAACCCGAAAAAGCCCTTTCCTGGCTAACCGCCACCTTTCTTTCCCTTGAACTTCGGGATTTTCAAAAAATCATCCACGTTCTTTTTCTTCCCTGTGGAATACGCGCTCTGACTCTTTAGTGAGGGTCTTAATATTTAGTTTCTTGCCCTTAGTTATCCGAGCTCATCTTATCGAGTTCGTGATCCTTGCATGCATGGCCCTCACCATTTTTTCTTTCTCGTTAGATGTCACAGAAACTGGAAAGACGGTGGGGGTCATTACGAGCAATTCCCTACAAGCCCAAATCTCCGAGCCCGGAATCGATCTTTGCCCGGAACCAGTGTCGGATTAAAGAATACGAGATCACACGGGAGCAAGAAGACATTCGAGCCCACTATCGTCGCCAGATAGACGAGGTCATCGAAAAGAAGAGAAGGGTTCTCCGAGAAGCCATCTATCCGGAGCCGAACCCCGGACCTAGGCCAGTTCCCCTCGACCCCGCGTTAAAAGTCACGGTAGCATACCACCCGGGGGAACTCCAGTTTTCCCTAATGGCGGAGCCTTCGTCTTCGCAGCCTAGGAGGGAGATGTTTGAAGCCGAATTCTACCAGAGCTCGGTTATCACCTCCGACCAGATAACTGACATCCTGGCCATTCATGGCCTTAGCTCGTTAGACACACTGAAGTGTCGAGCTCCGACAAGGCATGAACGGAGATGCTTCGCTCCTGGGGGCCGCGACTCCAGTGTGAAATACGCGGCCTGGAGCCAGGAACACCTAAAGGCAGGAGCTTTGCTGCCCCTGAAATCCTTTTTCAGGGATTTCACCGATTTCGTTGGGTTGGCTCCATTCCAACTCAACACCAACTCATACAGGGTGCTGTCTGCCCTGAGGTCCTTATTCCACGAGCTGGGGTGGATAGGACCTTTACCCCAAGAGATTTTATATCTCTTTTGTTTGAAGAGTAATCCCTCCCGAGCTCGGGGAGGAGATGGTTTCTACTATCTTTCGAGCTACCCCAAAGAGACAAAAATCTTTGAAGACCTTCCGAACCATCCCCCTGACTTCAAAAGGGCTTTTTTCTGGACAGACGGTCTGTTCCCGTCTCGACATCGTTCGTTTAGGCGAATTCGTAAGTATTCTCGTTACTTTCTATTTTTGAGCTCGAATCTTTAGCCCTTGTATCCATGTTTAGTTGAACTGTATCTCGCCTTTCAGCTAACTTTCAGCGTCCCACCCCCGACGAGACAATGAAGGAGCACAGAGAGAGCCTGCTCCGACTCCCTTATGGCAGGAGGTCTCTCTCATTTCTGCTACATGAGGACAAGCTTCGAGCTTGTGGCTTGTTGGGACAGGGCCAGTCAACCTCTGACTGGTCCAGTAAAAAATACGAACGCTGGGAGGAAGTGCCTCTGCCCACAGGCATCCTTCCCCCGAGGAGGGAAAGGAAAGCATCTCTCCCAATTCGCTCGAGAAGTCCGCGGTCGGGGAACGAGGCCAATGATGAAGCCTCGAGCTCGGACTCCGGTGGAGGTAAAACCCTTCCTACTTCGCGAATGTGGTCCCATACTTTATTAAAACACAGGCCCAATAGACTAGTCTCGTGCCCACAGGATAGATACCACTTCTACATATGGAGTTGGGTAGATGACTGTGTCCATAGGTTTGATAGTGGGCTCGGGAAATACGACACTATGTATACCACGGACGAGATGTGGAGTGGGATAGCTGTGCAGTATGGGACCAATGATTATAGGGACCTTTCGAGGTTATCACCAACTTATAGGGAAGGCCCTCCCCCCGCCTCTTCTGAAGACGGGGGAATTTCATGGTCCCCAAGCTCAAGCTCGGGGGAAAGTTCCAGTTAGGTTTTTTCTTCAACTGGTTTACATCTTTTCCCAAAGTTATTATCATTGTTTAACTCACTGTCATTATGCAGGTGCCATGAATCCCGACCTCGACGCCGTGCTCTTTAGTGATGGGGGAGCTGGCGCCCAGAAAAGCAAACACCCGAGGATACCAAAGGGGCCCGACCGACAGTCCAAGGTACCTAAACGTCACGAGACGACTCCCACGGCCCAGATCACTGCGGACACCTCCAAGGAGCCGACCGCCCAGGTCGATGGGTCAGGCTCAACTGCATCCATCACTCAGCTTCCCACCGAGACCCGGTTAATAGTTGCTCGGCCTCCGAAGAAACCTTCTACTTCAACGGTTCAGCTGCCAACGGCCCGAACTCATACTGAGGAATATGTACTTGATGGCACCGCTGGGGCAGAAGGGGCGCTTCTCAGCTCGGACGTCCTTTCTCGGGTAGGTCAGAGCTTTTCTGGCTTTGGTGCCGACCACTGGGACCTCGTGCGCAAGGCCTCGGACTGCAACACTCTTTATGAGAAGAGTATCGAACTCTCCGCCGCGGTAGCCTTCTCAAACACTCTTTATGTCTTAGAGTATTTATGTCTCTGATTATATTTCTGATTCATTCTTTGTGTTTCAGGCCTTTGTTGTTTCAGCGCAACTCAACTACAAGCTGACCAATGAGGTGCAGAAGAGCTGAAATCTGGCTCAATAATCGAAGGATCTCGAGCTGAAGATGATTGACGAGCTCAAAGACTCGAAGTCTGAAATTGAAAGATTGAAGACCCGTCTCGAGGAGCTTGAAAAGTCAAACGCTGAGCTCGAGAAGGCCAAAGCCAAGCTCGAAGAGGAGAAGTCTGCCACCTTCGTTTTCATGGAGAGCGAGAAGACCCGCCTCCTGGATGAGGCTAAGGAGCAGAGGGAGAAAGCGGTCGACCAGGCCATGTACAAACTTTGGGCCGACAATGCCGATCTTGACACCAGCTTCCTGGGTCCTCTCGAAGCCACATATGTTGAGCGGTGGAATGCCCGTCTTTTGGAAAGTACAGCTGCTCGAGAGGCGACCCAGCAAGATAGTCATGCTATTCGTCCTGGAGGGTCTGGTGATATTGATGCTGAGAAGGCCAAGGATACTCTTCTTCCTTAAATCCGATCTCGGAGAGATCAGCTATCGAGGCTGCGTCCCCTCATTCTTGTAACTATTTAAATTTGTGCCCACAGGGCTGACACAATTTCTTTATATGCTTTACATTTCTTGGCTCGAAATATTTTGCATTTTTCTTGCATTGATGAGTTATGTTTATTTAATTCATACAAACATAGTTTAGATTTAGGCTCGAAATTCGATGCATTCATGCATAGTTTATTCGAATTATCCGTTTCCAACCTCGTTATTTATCAAGGTCATACATTACTTTAACCATGAACTAAAAAGTACTTATATGGCATGTAATATGAATGATTTGGTTAATATTTTAGTCACTTTTCCTCATCCTTAGTATCTTAGCTCCGAGGTTATGAGTTCGAAACTATTTTAAGATGTTCCAGCCTCGATCTCGACATATTTCGTGATGGGTTTAGGCTCCCATTTATCATTGATCGTTAATTTGGCTGGTTTGTTCCAAACCTGTTATGCTTGCACATCTGGTTAACTCCAAACGTTTTTGGTTTTTGGTAGTTCGGTAATGTCCGACCTATCTAAGCCCGTGTACTTGGTTATTTCCAAATACTTAATGTTTTTGATAACTCGGTTAAGTCTGAAATATCTAAGCTCGCTCGGTTAAGTCCGAACTATCTAAGCTCGCGTATTTGGTTATATCCAAATACTTTTTTGTTTTTTTTTTTTTTGTCTTTTTTTTTTGTATTTTTTAAGCTGGAGGTATGTGTACCAATGATGCCCCCTTAATATCCTATGAGTGTGACCATAGGTTATTAAATTAAGAGAGATTGCAAAAATAAATTACATGTGAAACAAAGTAGACATTTTATTTGATGAAATTCAAAAGCAAACTAATGTGGATAGAAAATCATGGTTACAGGCAACACTTTTCCTATACTATTGATAATAAGGTCTAAGGTGTTCGCCATTCCATGCTCGTGGTATGAGGCTCCCATCTAATCTCGCAAGTTTGTATACGCCAGGGCGGATGACTGATTCTATCTGGTATGGTCCTTCCCAGTTTGGTCCGAGTACTCCTGCTGCTGGATCTTGGGTTGCTAAGAATACTCGTCTCAAAATCAGGTCTCCCACTCCGAACTTTCGGTCTCGAACCCTCTTATTGAAATATCTCGTGGTCCGTTGCTGGTAAGCAGCATTTTTCAGCTGAGCCTCTTCTCTTTTTTCTTCGATCAAGTCTAAGGTTTCTTCGAGCTGAGTATGATTGGTACTTTGGTCGTAAATCTGAGTTCGAATCGTTGGAATTTCGACCTCAATGGGCAACATTGCCTCGCAGCCATATGCTAGAGAAAATGGGGTATGTCCAGTTGATGTCCGAGCTGTAGTTCTATATCCCCAAAGGACTTGGGGTAATTCCTCGGGCCACCGTCCCTTCGCTTCTTATAACTTTTTCTTCAAGGAACTCTTGAGAGTTTTATTAACGGCTTCGACCTGACCGTTCGCCTGAGGGTGAGCCACTGACGAAAAGCTCTTGATTATACCGTTCTTGTTACAAAAGTTGGTAAATAAGTCGCAGTCAAACTGAGTTCCGTTGTCAGACACAATCTTTCTTGGCACTCCATATCGGCATACGATGTTCTTTACCACGAAATCTAGGATCTTCTTTGAAGTTATGGTCGCTAGTGGTTCAGCCTCTGTCCATTTTGTGAAGTAATCAACCGCGACCACAGCATACTTTACTCCTCCTTTGCCAGTTGGGAGTGAGCCTATGAGGTCGATGCCTCATACCGCAAAAGGCCATGGGGACGTCAACATGGTTAGTTCGGAAGGTGGAGCTCGGGGTATCGTGGCGAATCTCTGGCACTTGTCGCACTTTTTCACGAACTCGAAAGAATCCGTTTTAATGGTTGGCCAGAAATATCCTTGGCGTATAATCTTCTTGGATAGGCTGTGCCCCCCGGTATGATCTCCGCAAAACCCTTCATGAACTTCTCTAATAATCTTCTTTGCCTCGGGGGGAGTCACGCATCTGAGCAATGGCATGGAATACCCTCTTCTGTATAGCCTTCCATCCAGGATGGTGTAACGAGGAAGTTGATACATTAGTTTCCGAGCCTGACTTCGATCTTTTGGAAGAATTCCATTTTCGAGGTATTCAACGAT
This sequence comes from Humulus lupulus, assembly GCF_963169125.1. Taxonomy (NCBI): domain Eukaryota; kingdom Viridiplantae; phylum Streptophyta; class Magnoliopsida; order Rosales; family Cannabaceae; genus Humulus; species Humulus lupulus. Next base: position 237,275,750 of record NC_084794.1, read on the forward strand.
CGGGCTCATCCAGGTCGGTTCTGTCTCGATCATGCACACATCTTCCTTGTCTGACTCAGTAATGCTGGGTGCTGACAAATGTTCTATGGGTACAACATTCAGCTCCTCATTTTCAGTGGAAGTGGCGAGCCGAGCTAAGGCATCTGCATTTGAGTTTTGTTCTCGGGGAACCTGTTCGATTGCATAAAACTCAAAAAACTCCAATGCGTACTTTGCCTTCTCCAGATAAGCTGCCATTTTTGTGCCACGAGCCTGGTACTCTCCCAAGATCTGATTAACTACGAGCTGAGAGTCGCTGTAACAATGTATAGCTTTGGCCTTGAGTTCCTTTGCTATTCGTAGTCCCGCAAGTAAAGCCTCGTACTCAGCTTCATTATTAGTTGCTTTAAAGCCGAACCTTAATGCAGAGTGAAATTTGCTCCCTGCAGGAGTGATCAGAATAACTCCTGCCCCCGCTCCATTTTCATTTGACGACCCGTCGACGTAAAGTTTCCACAGCTCGTGGGCCGTGGTTGTTACCTCGTCGTCGGCTGTACCGGTGCACTCCACTATAAAATCTGCCAACGCTTGTGCCTTAATGGTTGTTCTCGGATGGTAGGTGATCTCGAATTGTCCGAGCTCAACAGCCCACTTAAGGAGTCGACCAGATGCCTCTGGTTTGGACAAGACTTGCCTTAATGGTTGATCTGTCAGTACATGGATAGGATGTGCCTGAAAGTAAGGGCGGAGCTTTCGAGATGAGTGGATCAGACTGAGGGCGAGTTTCTCCATCAGTGGATACCTTGACTCTGCCCCCAGTAATCTTTTACTGATGTAGTAGACGGGTTTCTGTATTCTCTCTTCCTCTCGGACGAGCACCGTGCTTATCGCGTGTTCAGTTGTTGAGAGATATAAGAACAGTACTTCTCCCGTCTCAGGCTTCGATAGGATGGGTGGTTCGGCTAAGTGCCTTTTGAGCTCTTGAAAGGCTAGCTCGCACTCGTCTGTCCATTCGAACTTTTTACTTCCTTTCAATAAGTTGAAGAATGGGAGACCGCGGTCCGTTGACTTCGAAATGAACCTGCCCAGAGCTGCCATCCTGCCAGTCAAGCTTTGAACATCTTTATGCTTCCGAGGTGAAGGCATATCGATCAGGGCCTTTATTTTATCGGGATTAGCCTCGATTCCACGAGAGTTGACAATGAAACCCAGAAATTTCCCTGAAGACACCCCAAAAGTGCACTTCTGAGGATTCAACTTCATGTTGTACTTTCTGAGTACGCCAAAGCACTCTTCGAGGTCATCAACATGGTTCTTGTTAAGTTGAGACTTTACAAGCATATCGTCAACATAAACTTCCATGTTGTTCCCTATTTTCTCTGAGAACATCATGTTTACGAGCCGCAGGTACGTGGCTCCGGCATTCTTGAGTCTGAATGGCATGACATTGTAACAGTAGAGCCCTTTATTTGTAATGAAGCTCGTATGCTCTTGGTCGGGGGCATGCATGGGAATCTGGTTATATCCAGAATAGGCATCCATGAACGACATTAGACCATGCCCCGCCGTGGCATCCACGAGCTGATCAATTCTCGGCAGGGGAAAACAGTCTTTCGGGCAGGCCTTGTTGAGGTCCGAGTAGTCAATGCACGTCCTCCATGTCCCATTGGGTTTCGGGACCAACACTGGATTGGCCACCCAATCAGGGTAAAAAGCGTCCCTTATAAAATTATTTGCTTTCAACCTGTCCACCTCCTCCTTTAGTGCTTTCTTTCTGTCTTCATCCAGCTGCCTTCGCTTTTGCTGCTTCGGGGGAAAGCTTTTGTCTATATTCAATGCGTGGCTCGCTACATTAGGGCTTATTCCCACCATGTCAGAGTGGGACCACGCGAAGACATCCTGGTTTTTCTTCAGAAAGCAAATTAATTGCTATTTTGATTTGTCTTGGAGGTGTTTCCCGACCTTCACCTTTTTTGAAGGATCAGATTCATCGAGCTGAACCTCTTCGAGCTCCTCCAAAGGTTGGAGGTCAAACTTCTCTTCAATCCTTGGATCAATCTACTCATCAATTTCTAAAACTGTCCCATCTTTATTCTGTATGACAACAAGTGCTTGCGCGCTTGTTTGTTTCTTTCCCCTTAAGGAAATGCTGTAGCACTCCCTTCCTGCCAATTGATCTCCTTTCAATGTTCCGACCCCGCTTGGAGTTGGGAACTTAAGGGCTAGATGCCTTACAGATGAAACTGCCCCCAGCCCGACCAGGGCGGGTCTCCCGAGCAATACATTGTAGGCAGATGGTAACTCTACTACCACGAACTCCATCATCTTGGTCACCGAGACTGGATAGTCTCCCAAGGTCACAGGGAGTTCAATGGATCCCATACAGGCGGTTCCTTCTCCAGAAAAGCCGTACAAAGTGGTTGCGCAGGCCTTCAGGTTGCAAAGGGAGAGTCCCATTTTTTCTAGGGTTGCTTTATAAAGAATGTTAACTGAGCTCCCATTGTCTATGAGAACTCGGCGCACTCTTTTGTTGGCAAGCTGTAGGGTGATGACGAGTGGATCATGATGAGGGAACTGGACGTGGGAGGCATCCTCCTCGGTGAAGGTTATAGGCTGAGTCTCAACCCTTTGGCTTTTTGGTGCCCTTGGTTCGGGTTCATATGGAGACCCGTCCCCTGTCTTCAGCTCATTCACATGTCGTTTTTGAGCATTTCTTCCCCCACCTGCGAGATGAGGACCTCCCGAGATGGTTATTACGTCCTCTCCATCTATCGGCGGAGGCCTGTCCTCATCCCGAGATCGGGAGTTATTATTCTGTGCTGTCGGAAGCGCGGCTACTCTCTGACTAGCAGTAGCCTGTCCAGTATTCTGGTTTTTGACGTACTGCCGGAAATAACCTCTCGAGATCAACCCTTCGATCTCGTCCTTCAGCTGTCGGCACTCATCAGTTGTGTGGCCGGTGTCCCTATGAAATCGACAGTATTTGCTGGAATCCCTCTTGGATTTTTGATTCCTCATAGGGTCCGGACGCCTGAAGGGGACCTGGTTTTCATTAGCCAGGTATATGTTTTCCCGAGACTCGTTGAGCTCGGTGTGCACTTTATATACGGAGAAATACCTTTCTCCTTTTTTCTTCTTTCCTCCATCAACCTCGGGATTATTTCCCTCGCTCTTTTTCCTCTTGGAGGGATTCTCCGAGGTAGGCTGTGTAGCTGCTGGGTCAACCGAGGTTGAGGCGGAGTTAATGTTTATCGTTGTAGTTTCGGTCTGCAAGGTCGCCTTGAGTGTTGACCTCGCCTCCTCTACATTGACAAATCTCTGCGCCCGTCTGTTAAACTCGGTTATCGACCTCACCGGTTTCCCTTGCATGTCATCCCAAAGGGCACTCCCGGGCAAAACACCAGCTCGAATGGCCATCAAATGCCCACTGTCATCCACGTCTCGAGCTCGGGCGACCTCTAGATTAAATCTTGTCAGGTAGCTCTTTAGTGTTTCGCCCGGTTGTTGTCGGACGTTAGTCAAAGTGGATGCTTCGGGTCTGACTCCCACCATAGCCTGGAACTACTTCTTGAAGTCTCTATACAATTGATCCCACGAAGTTATAGAATGTCTCTTGTACTTCTCGAACCAACTCTTGGCAGGCCCGGCCAATGATGTCGGAAACAACATACATCTAAGCTCGTAACCCACGTTACTAGCTCTCATGATAGTGTTGAATATACTCAGATGGCTGCATGGGTCGGTTTTTCCTTCAAACGCTGGGACGTGAGGAATCCGGAACCCTTGGGGGAACTGAGTGTTAGAAATATTGGGAGCAAACGGCTCGAGCTCCTCATCAGAGTCCTCATATCGACCGTTTCCTCGCTCATTCTTCAAAAGCCTAAAGGCTTTTTCGAGCTAATCGATCCTTTCTTGTTCAGGGTCCTTAGGCGGTGTTTGGAATTGACAGTCGTTAATCGCGATCCCAGGCTCGCGTCTCCGTGAGGGATCTCTACGCCCGTTCAGATGATTCCTAAGATCCGGGTTTGTCTGATCTCCCTTTCCCCTGCTCTGATTCAGATGATTGCGCAGGTCGGGATGGCTCTTGTGATTTCCAGTATTTTTACGACCCCGGTCGTGTTTACTGACAGACCTAGTTTCCCCGGACTCATCACTGGTGAAACTCATCGATCGGTCATTTCGTGGTGGATCCTTTCTACGTCGCCTCGTCTCTGCAGTGCGAGATCGGGACGTCTGACTTCTCTCGGATGGCGCGCCTTTCCGCCCCTGGAACGACTCCCTGTTTCCTTGTCTTTCCCCTGTATGCCCTTGATCCTGATCTCGACCAGGTTGAGCGTTTCTGCGGGGAGGTGAAGGATATCTTATGGGAGACGGAGGAAACCGTATAGGTGACGGTGGTTGTCTTCCTTGCCTCGGCCTAGAGGGTCCAGAATTTGCCCGAGACGGGCCAGTTGCGTTCGGTGCACTACCAGGAACCTGAGTCCGAGCCTCGGCAGGAGCTCGGTTGTTCTCAGTTCCTGCAGGCACTCCCACAGGTGGATTAGGCGGGACCCGAGCTCGGGCACTCCTCTGAAGCCTAGAAGGAGCAGATGGCTCTGTTGGTGCTGGAGGTTGTGCTGGCCTCCTTGTGGCAGCATTTTTTCGTGGACGTCCACGGGGCCTCCGGGGAGGAACGTGCACGTCCCTTGGAGGAGGGACTTGGTCTTCGCGCGGAAGCGGGGGCTGAGCCACTCGTGCTTCCGCGGCTATCCTAGTCAACTCCTCGTTACGTTTGTTGGCGTCTGCCAGCAGTTGTTTCAGCTGCCGATTCTCCAATTCTACAATAGGGACATAACGCTCAGGGTTATAATACATGTCCTCATCCCTTGGTTGTGGAGGTGGTCCCCGGGAATCGGAGGACCCACTCCTTTCTTCAGCGTCTGGGTTCTCCATCGGTTGTTTTCCAGGACGCCTTGGGTAATTTTCTTCAGGAGTGTTCTGATTGTTTGCAGCCATGAATCTCTCTGGGATGGATGCTTGAGGCTCTCAATGAAAGCACCAAACTGTTGACGCCGTTTTTCGTCAACAGATAAAAGAAGAGAGCACGCAAACAATTAAAGAGGCTAAAACAAACAAACAAATCAGACACACGGTTTTTACGTGGTTCAGCAGTTAAATCTGCCTAGTCCACGAGTCTCTGTTATTAATCTCAAGATTATCTCTGAACAATTCTTTAGCATGAATTCTCCAGAGTTTTCTCTCAAGGATCAGAAATTCGGTCCTTTACAATGGTGCATGACTTCTCTATTTATAGAGAAGGATGCAGAATACTATCCCACATATTTTGGATAGTTACTCTTTTGTGAATAAAAATAAATGGCCTTAAATGTCAATAATCAGATATACAAGGAAACGTTTCCCAAAGATCAGGAAACGCACAACTGACTAACCAATATCCCACGATTCTTGGGGATTTACATCAATAAATGAGGATTACATCCTATATCTACAATACTTGTAGATATTCAAAATGATCATAGCGTATCTCCAAGGCTTCAGCATCTAAAGTTTCATGTCATTGTGCGAGCCACTGACATTTCCCGAGCTAACATCGCTTTCGAGATAGCATATCGGGCTCGAGACCCCTGCTCCGAAGTTGTTCCTGAAGATGAGGGGCTCTCAGAGCTATCTTTCGAGATCGAGTTCATTTCGAGGTCAGTACATTCGAGGTCTGTATCATACTTTGCAGGCTCCGATTTACAATCGTAGAGCATACCCTAACCCTCACGAGACCATTTAATGCGAACTCAGCTTTCGAGGTCATATTTGCTATGGCTCGAAATCTGGGTATAACATCCCAACCATATACATCATTGAGTCCTCAAAATAATTGTTCTTAGCCCAATCATTCTGACAAACCTTAATGCATGAATCAAATAATCAGATGACATATATAGGAGTTCATAGCAACCTTGGGATTAAGATCATCATGTATATGATCATCGTTTTATGTGTTTGATAAATACTATGAAACAATGTTTAATCAAGTATTAACAAATCACTTCTAGTCCAGTTCTACATACTCTCAGCATGCAAAGTACCTCCACTAAAGTGTCCTACTACACTAGTAACCCGGATCTAGGTCACATGTATTCATAATACTAGTGGACCGTACTAGCAGTAATTAATCTAAAGATTCCATAACTTTATTTTACTGCAAACTGTTTTAAGTTTATTATCTTAATCTTGATCCTCTCATACCAATATGAGATTAAGACCACACAGATAAACTTTGGAATTTTTCGACATTTACTTAATATTATCAAATAATATCGGGTATAGTCTATATATATAATAATTCAATTCAATTATTTATTTCATTTAAAACATTTGTCATCTAAAATTGCTTTAAGAGCACTATTCCCAACTCCTTGGAGCTGGCCCAGCGTACCTAGCACTTTATTTTAAACGACCATTGGGTCAGACAAGCGTATAATGTGCCCCTGATTAGGCCTAACCATATCGACCAGCGCTCAGCGCACTATTGTCGTTCTTGCCTCATAAGTCAAGTCTTTCCAATCATATAATGTAGACAAGCATATATAATATAACAAATATCCAGATACAGAGCATTCAACATGCTTAATCAAACAATCTCAAGCATAAGCATAATCATGCACATTTATAGGGGCCCATGCCCTAATCAAGACTATATTTGACAACTACTCCAATCCCTAAGCATGTACATCACATATTGGGTGCATTTTTCGTACCTTAGGTTCGAGTGTAATGTAAAATAAGAACGACCCTCGAGCATGATCCTATTTTCCGAGCCCCTAGCAGTAACCTAGACACAACAAAATATAAAATCCCATCAATAACGAACGAATAAAGGCTTCTAGACTGAGTCCTAGCCTCCGAGACGTCGAATTCTACTAAACTAAGTAGTAGGATCGATCCCTAGCCCTTATGTTTGAGTTCCCACACTCAAAACCCTCTCAAGGCCCAAAAACCCTTCAAGAGTCGCGACTCAAAACAAAAGAATCACGGCCCACCCCAAGACAGAGAGCGCAAGGCTCTCCTCTGGACCACACGCGGCGTGGCGCGCCACTATAGGCGCCACATCTTAAATGGCTTGAAAACTTCTACGTCTCCCTGTGTTCATGAGAATCACGACGCCCCAAGAATAGGGTTGCGACTCGACATGAAAACTCAGGTTTTTCTCCATTTTCCTTAAGCCAAATCCCTCCAAAAACCCATCCAAACAGTACCAAACCCACAATTCAATCCCAAGACATCATCAGAATATCCCAGGCAACAAAAACCAACTTTCAAATGGATTAAAAACTCACTAAAACAATAAAATCTAATCAAAGTTTAAGAACGCAAGGAAAACAAAACTCAGAAACTTGAAGCTTAAATTACCTCTGATTAAGTCGTTTTCCAGCTAAATCTTCAGGTTATCAAGCTTCTAATCTTTCATAGAATTGTTATGACTCTAACCTCGCTTGAATCCGAGCTCTAAAACTCAAGTTTCCTTTGAAAACGCTAACGAGCATGTTATACCCATATTTCGAGCCATAGTAAATATGACCTCGAAAGCTGAGTTCGCAGCAAATGGTCTCGTGAGGATTAGAGTGATCTAGGATTGTAAGTCGAGCCTGCAAAGTATGATATATGATCTCAAATGCGGTGATCTCGAAATGATCTCGACCACAAAAGGTAGCTCCGAGAACACCTTCTTCTTCAGGAACTTCGGAGCATGGGTCTTGAGATATCCCATCTCGAAAGCAACGTTAGCTCGGGAGATGTCAGTGGCTCGCACAACGACATGAAACCTGAAATGCTGGAGCCTTGAAGATACGTTATAACCACCTTGAATATCTACAAGTATTATAACTATGAGATGTAACCCTCATTAATTGATGTAAATCCCCAAGAATTGTGGGATATTATTTATTCAGTTATACGCCCCCTGATCTTTGGGGGACGTTTCCTTTTATATCTGATTATTGGCATTTAAAGCCATTTATTTTTATTCACAAAAGAGTAACTACCCAAAATATGTGGGATAGTATTCTGCATCCTTCTCTATAAATAGAGAAGCCATGCACCATTGTAAAGGACCGAAATTCTGATCCTTGGGAGAAAACTCTGGAGAATTCATGCTAAAGAATTGTTCAGAGATAATCTTGAGGCTAATAACAGAGACTCGTGGACTAGGCAGATTTAACTGCTGAACCACGTAAAAAACCGTGTGTTTGATTCGTTTGTTTCTTTTGGCCATTGTCTTTAATTGTTTACGTGCTCTCTTCTTTTATCTGTTGACGAAAAACGGCGTCAACAGTTTGGTACTTTCATTGAGAGCCTCAAGCATCCATCCCTGAGAGATTCATGGCTACAAACAATCAGAACACTCCTGAAGAAAATTACCCAAGGCGTCCTGGAAAACAGCCAATGGAGAACCCGGACGCTGATGAAAGGAGTGGGTCCTCTGATTCCCGGGGACCACCTCCACAACCAAGGGATGAGGACATGTACTATAACCCTGAACGTTATGTCCCTATTGTAGAATTGGAGAATCGGCAGCTGAAACAGTTGTTGGCAGAAGCCAACAAACGTAACGAGGAGTTGACTAGGATAGCCGCAGAGGCGCAGGTGGCTCAGCCCCCGCCTCCGCGCGAAGACCAAGTCCCTCCTCCAAGGGACGTGCACGTTCCTCCCCGGAGGCCCCGTGGACGTCCACGAAAAAATGCTGCCACAAGGAGGCCGGCACAACCTCCAGCACCAGCAGAGCCATCTGCTCCTTCTAGGCCTCAGAGGAGTACCCGAGCTCGGGTCCCGCCTAATCCACCTGTGGAAGTGCCTACAGGAACTGAGAACAACCGAGCTCCTGCCGAGGCTCGGACTCAGGTTCCTGGTAGTGCACCGAACGCAACTGGCCCATCTCGGGCAAATTCTGGACCCTCTAGGCCGAGGCAAGGACGACAACCACCGTCACCTATACGGTTCCCTCCGTCTCCCATAAGATATCCTTCACCTCCCCGCAGAAACGCTCAACCTGGTCGAGATCAGGATCAAGGGCGTACAGGGGTAAGACAAGGAAACAGGGAGACGTTCTAGGAGCGGAGAGGCGCGCCCTCTGAGAGAAGTCAGACGTCCCGATCTCGCACTGCGGAGACAAGGCGACGTAGAAAGGATCCACCGCGAAATGACCGATCAATGAGTTTCACCAGTGATGAGTCCGGAGAAACTAGGTCTGTCTGTAAACACGACCGGGGTCGTAAAAATGCTGGAAATCACAAGAGTCATCCTGACCTGCGAAATCATCTGAATCAGAGCAGGGGGAAAGGAGATCAGACAAATCTGAATCTAAGGAATCATCTGAATGGGCGTAGAGATCCCTCACGGAGACGCGAGCCTGCGATCGCGATTAATGACTATCAATTCCAGGCACCACCTAAGGACCCAGTCCAAGAAAGGATTGATCAGCTCGAAAAAGCCTTTAGGCTTTTGAAGAATGAACGAGGGAGTGGTCGGTACGAGGACTCTGATGAGGAGCTCGAGCCGTTTGCTCCCAATATTTCTAACACTCAGTTTCCTCAAGGATTCCAAATTCCTCACGTCCAAGCGTTTGAAGGAAAAACCGACCCATGTAGCCACCTAAGTACATTCAACACTATTATGAGAGCCAGTAACGTAGGTTACGAGCTCAGGTGCATGTTGTTTCCGACATCATTGGCCGGACCTGCCAAGAGTTGGTTCGAGAAGTACAAGAGACACTCGATAACTTCGTGGGATCAATTGTCTAGAGACTTCAAGAAGCAGTTCCGGGCTATGATGGGAGTCAGACCAGAGGCGTCCACTTTGACTAACGTCCGGCAACAGCCAGGTGAAACACTGAAAAGCTACCTGACAAGATTCAATCTAGAGGTCGCCCGGGCACGAGATGTGGACGACAGTGGACACTTGATGGCTATCCGAGCTGGTGTGTTGCCTGGAAGCGCCCTTTGGGATGACATGCAAGGGAAACCGGTGAGGTCAATAACCGAGTTTAACAAGCGGGCGCAGAGATTTGTCAATGTAGAGGAGGCGAGGTCAACGCTAAAAGCAACCTCGCAAACCGAAACTACAACGATAAACATTAACTCCGCCTCAACCTCGGCTGATCCAGTAACTTCACAGCCTACCTCAAAGAATCCCTCTAAGAGGAAAAAGAGTGAGGGAAATAACCCCGAGGCTGAAGGGGGAAAGAAAAAGAAAGGAGAAAGGTATTACTCCATATATAAAGTACACACCGAGCTCAACGAGTCTCGGGAAAATATATACCTGGCTAATGAAAACCAGGTCCCCTTCAGGTGTCCGGACCCTATGAGGAATCAAAAGTCCAAGAGGGATTCCAGTAAGTATTGCCGGTTTCATAGGGACACCGGACACACAACTGATGAGTGCCGACAGCTGAAGGACGAGATCGAAGGGTTGATCTCGAGAGGTTATTTCCGGCAGTATGTCAAAAACCAGAGTACTGGACAGACTACTGCCAGCCAGAGAGTAGCCGCGCTTCTAGCGGCACAGAATAATAACTCCCGATCTCGGGAAGAAGACAGGCCTCCGCCGATAGATGGAGAGGACGTAATAACCATCTCGGGAGGTCCTCATCTCGCAGGAGGGGGTAGAAATGCTCAAAAGCGATATGTGAATGAGCTGAAGACAGGGGACGGGTCTCCTTATGAACCCGAACCAAGGGCACCAAAAAGCCAAAGGGTTGAAACTCAGCCTATAACATTCACCGAGGAGGATGCCTCCCATGTCCAGTTCCCTCATCATGATCCACTTGTCATCACCCTGCAGCTTGCCAACAAAAGAGTGCGCCGAGTTTTCATAGACAATGGGAGCTCAGTTAACATTCTTTATAAAGCAACACTAGAGAAAATGGGACTCTCCCTTCGCGACCTGAAGGCTTGTGCAACCACTTTGTACGGCTTTTCTGGAGAAGGAACCGCCTGTATGGGGTCCATCGAACTCCCTGTGACCTTGGGAGACTATCCAGTCTCGGTGACCAAGATGATGGAGTTCGTGGTAGTAGAGTTACCATCTGCCTACAATGTATTGCTCGGGAGACCCGCCCTGGTCGGGCTGGGGGCAGTTTCATCTGTAAGGCATCTAGCCCTTAAGTTTCCAACTCCAAGCGGGGCCGGAACATTGAAAGGAGATCAATTGGCAGGAAGGGAGTGCTACAGCATTTCCTTGAGGGGAAAGAAACAAACGAGCGCTCAAGCACTCGTTGTCATACAAAATAAAGATGGGACAGTTTTAGAAATTGATGAGGACATCGATCCGAGGATTGAGGAAAAGGTTGACCTCCAACCTTTGGAAGAGCTCGAAGAGGTTCAGCTCGAGGAAGCTGATCCCTCAAAGAAGGTGAAGGTCGGGAAACACCTCCAAGACGAATCAAAATAGCAATTAATTTGCTTTCTGAAGAAAAACCAGGATGTCTTCGCGTGGTCACACTCTGACATGGTGGGAATAAGCCCCAATGTAGTGAGTCACACATTGAATATAGACAAAAGCTTTCCCCCGAAGCAGCAAAAGCGAAGGCAGCTGGATGAAGACAGAAAGAAAGCATTAAAGGAGGAAGTGGACAGGCTGAAAGCAAATAATTTCATAAGGGACGCTTTTTACCCTGACTGGGTGGCCAATCCAGTGTTGGTCCCGAAGCCCAATGGGACGTGGAGAACGTGCATTGACTACTCGGACCTCAACAAGGCCTGCCCAAAATACTGTTTTCCCCTACCGAGAATTGACCAGCTCGTAGACGCCATGGCGGGGCATGGTCTGATGTCGTTCATGGATGCCTATTCTGGATATAACCAGATTCCCATGCACGCCCCCGACCAAGAGCATACGAGCTTCATCACAGATAAAGGGCTCTACTGCTACAATGTCATGCCATTCGGACTCAAGAATGCCGGAGCCACGTACCAGCGGCTCGTAAACATGATGTTCTCAGAGCAAATAGGGAACAACATGGAAGTTTATGTTGATGACATGCTTGTAAAGTATCAACTTAACAAGAACCATGTTGATGACCTCGAAGAGTGCTTTGGCGTGCTCAGAAAGTACAACATGAAGTTGAATCCTCAGAAGTGCACTTTTGGGGTGTCTTAAGGAAAATTTCTGGGTTTCATTGTCAATTCTCGGGGGATCGAGGCTAATCCCGACAAAATAAAGGCCTTGATCGATATGCCTTCGCCTCGGAAACATAAAGATGTTCAAAGCTTGACTGGCAGGATGGCAGCTCTGAGCAGGTTCATCTCGAAGTCAACGGACCGCGGTCTCCCATTCTTCAACTTATTGAAAGGAAGTAAAAAGTTCGAATGGACAGATGAGTGCGAGCTAGCCTTTCAGGAGCTCAAAAAGCACTTAGCCGAACCGCCCATCCTATCAAAGCCTGAGACGGGGGAAGTACTGTTCCTGTACCTCTCAACCACCGAACACGCGATAAGCGCGGTGCTCGTGCGAGAAGAAGGGAGAGTACAGAAACCCGTCTACTATATCAGTAAAATATTACTGGGGGCAGAGTCAAGATATCCACTGATGGAGAAGCTCGCCCTCAGTCTGATCCACTCATCTCGCAAGCTCCGCCCTTACTTTCAGGCACATCCTATCCATGTACTAACAGATCAACCACTAAGGCAAGTCTTGTCTAAACCAGAGGCGTCTGGTCGACTCCTAAAGTGGGCTGTTGAGCTCGGACAGTTCGAGATCACCTACCATCCGAGAACGACCATTAAGGCACAAGCGTTGGCGGATTTCATAGTGGAGTGCACCGGTATCGCCGACGACGAGGTAGCAACCACGGCCCACGAGCTGTGGAAACTTTACGTCGATGGGTCGTCAAATGAAAATGGAGCGGGGGCAGGAGTTATTCTGATCACTCCTGTAGGGAGCAAATTTCACTCTGCGTTAAGGTTCAGCTTTAAAGCATCTAATAATGAAGCTGAGTACGAGGCTTTACTTGCGGGACTACGAATAGCAAAAGAGCTCAAGGCCAAAGCTATACATTGCTACAGCGACTCCCAGCTCGTGGTTAATCAAATCTTGGGAGAATACCAGGCTCGTGGCACAAAAATGGCAGCTTATTTGGAGAAGGCAAAGTCCGCATTAGAGTTTTTTGAGTTTTATGCAATCGAACAGGTTCCCCGAGAACAAAACTCAAATGCAGATGCCTTAGCTCGGCTCGCCACCTCCGCCAAAAATGAGGAGCTGAATGTTGTACCCGTAGAACACCTGTCAGCACCCAGCATTACTGAGCCTGGTGAGGAAGATGTGTGTATGATCGAGACAGAGCCGACCTGGATGAGCCCGATAGTTGAGTATCTCGAAAATGGAATTCTTCCAAAAGATCGAAATCAAGCTCGGAAACTAATGTATCAACTTCCTCGTTACACCATCCTGGACGGAAGGCTATACAGAAGAGGGTATTCCATGCCATTGCTCAGATGTGTAACTCCTCCCAAGGCAAAGAAGATTATTGAAGAAATTCATGAAGGGTTCTGCGGAGACCATACCGGGGGGCATAGCCTATCCAAGAAGATTATACGCCAAGGATATTTCTGGCCAACCATTAAAATGGACTCTTTCGAGTACGTGAAAAAGTGCGACAAATGCCAGAGATTCGCCACGATACCCCGAGCTCCACCTTCCGAACTGACCATGTTGACATCCCCATGGCCTTTTGCGGTATGGGGCATCGACCTCATAGGCTCGCTCCCAACTGGCAAAGGAGGAGTAAAGTATGCTGTGGTCGCGGTTGATTACTTCACAAAATGGACGGAGGCTGAACCATTGGCGACCATAACTTCGAAGAAGATCCTAGATTTCATGGTAAAGAACATCGTATGCCGATATGGAGTGCCAAGAAAGATTGTGTCTGACAACGGAACCCAGTTTGATTGCGACTTATTTACCAACTTTTGTAACAAGAACGGTATAATAAAGAGCTTTTCGTCAGTGGCTCACCCTCAGGCGAATGGTCAGGTCGAAGCCGTTAATAAAACTCTCAAAAGTTCATTGAAGAAAAAGTTGGAAGAAGCAAAGGGACGATGGCCTAAGGAATTACCTCAAGTCCATTGGGGATATAGAACTACAGCTCGGACATCAACTGGACATACCCCATTTTCTCTAGCATACGGCTGCGAGGCAATGTTTCCCATTGAGGTCGAAATTCCAACGATTCGAACTCAGATTTACGACCAAAGTTCCAATCATACTCAGCTCGAAGAAGCCCTAGACTTGATCGAAGAAAAAAGGGAGGAGGCTCAGCTGAGAAATGCTGCTTACCAGCAACGAACCACAAGATATTTCAATAAAAGGGTTCGAGATCGAAAGTTCGGAGTAGGAGATTTGGTATTGAGACGCGTATTCTTAGCAACCCGAGATCCAGCAGCAGGAGTACTCGGGCCAAACTGGGAAGGACCATACCAGATAGAATAAGTCATCCGCCCTGGCGTATACAAACTTGCGAGATTAGATGGGAGCCTCATACCACGAGCATGGAATGGAGAACACCTTAGACCTTATTATCAATAGTATAGGAAAAGGGTTGCCTGTAACCATGATTTTCTATCTATGTTAGTTCGTTTTTGAATTTCATCAAATAAAATGTCTACTTTGTTTCACATGTAATTTATTTTTATTTTTACAATTTCTCTTAATTTAATAACCTATGGTCAGACTCATAGGATATTAAGGGGGCATCATTGGTATACATACCTCCAGCTTAAAAAATAAAAAATACATAAAGTATTTGGATATAACCAAATACGCGAGCTTAAATAGTTCGGACTTAACCGAGCGAGGTTAAATAGTTCAGACTTAACTGAGCAAGCTTAGATAGTTTGGACTTAACCGAGTTATCAAAAAAATACGAAGTATTTGGATATAACCAAATACGCGGGCTTAGATAGTTCGGATATAACCGAACTACCAAAAACCTAAAACGTTTGGAGTTAACCAGATGTGCAAGCTTAACAGGTTTGGAACAAACCAGCCAAATTATCGATCGATGATAAATGGGAGCCTAAACCTATTGCGAGATAAGTCAAAGTCGAGGCTGGAATATCTTAGAAATATAGTTTCGAACTCTTAACCTCGGAGCCAAAATACTGAGGATGAGGAAAAGTAACTAAAAAATATTAACCAAATCATTCATATTACATGCCATATAAGTACTTTTCAGTTCATGGTTAAAGTAATGTCCGACCTTGATAAGTAACGAGGTCGGAAACGGATAATTTGAATAAACTATGCATGAATGCATCGAATTTCGAGCCTAAATCCAAACTATGTTTGTATGCATAAATAAACATAACCGGTTCATCAATTATAAAAATGTGCAAAATATTTCGAGCCAAGAAATGTAAAGCATGTAAAAGAATTAGTTAAAGAAATGTATCAGCCCCATGGGCATAAATTACAATAATTACATAAGGGGACGCAGCCCCGATAACTGATCTCCCCGAGGTCAGATTCAGTGAAGAGGAGTCTCCTTGGCCTTCTCAGCATCAGTGGCACCGGACCCCTCAGGACGAATAGCATGACTATCCTCCTGAGCTTCCTCCGAAACGGTACCCGGAGCAACCTTTTCCTTCTCGAGCTGCTCAGCCTTCTCTTTCTCAAGCCGTTCAGCCTCTTCCTTCTCGAGCCGAGCATTCCATCGCTCAAGGAACGGCGCCTCGTGGGGACCCAAAAAGCTGGTGTCCAGCTCTTCGTTATAAGCCCACATCCGGTACATGGCTGAGTCGACCGCCGTTTCCTTCTTTTCTTTGTACTCGGCAGTAAGGCGAGCTTTGCATCCTCTATAAGGTCGAAGGTGGCGGTCTTGTCTTCCTCGAGCTTCTTATTGGTCTCCCGAAGCTGGATGTTATCTTTCTTTTGCTCCTCGAGTTCAGTTTTCAGCTTTCCGAGCTCCTTGGCCATTTCCTCACGCTCCTTAACCACTGCCTCGAGCTTAGTATTCGCCGCCTTCAGATCATCATTCGCTCTAAGGTGGAGGTCCCTCTCCTCTTGGGCGAGAGTCCTGCTCGAATGGATCTCGTTGTTCAGCTCGTAATTGAACTGGGCAGTGAAAGCAAGAGCCTGAAAAAAGGAAGAAACCACCATTAGCCTCGAGACAGTATGAATGTAAGCAAAAGGAATATAGAAGGATACTTACCGCGGCAGTGTTCTCGATACTCTTCTCGTACAGGACAGTGCGGTCTCGGGTTCCAGTTAGGCACTGCCACTGAGGAGCCTCGAAACTGCCGTAGCTCTGGCCGATCCGGGACATGACATTCGAAATCAGCGTAGATCCATGAGGTCTGGCAGCGTTATCCACCACATACGAGTCCATATGGGTGGAGATGGTTAGCTTCTGAGCTCGAGAAGCAAGAGGTCTCTTGGCAAGCTGAGCAGAAGACGTTTGACCCGCCACAGGAGGTTGGGATTCGACCACGGCAGGGATACCAGCCTGCGAGGCCGGTGCCACCGCAAAGACGACGGCCTGCGAGGATGGCATCGTCGTGGGGGCGTTAGTCTGGCCAGTCGACGCAGCAGCAGAGCTCGAAGCCGGCGGGGGAGGAGGAGGCGTTTTCCTAGATCTCTTGGAGCCTTTCCCAGGCTGGCTGGTTTTCAGTCCCCTTGCCCTGGGGCGTTTGCTCCTCTTGGCACCCGCATTGTCGATAAGGGCGTCGAGGTCGGAGTCCATATCGCCTGCACAAGTCAACACAGTGAGTCAGTAAAAGAGGTGTATAAGTTACTTCAGTATCACGTATAGAGTGGTGGTAGAAAAAACCTAACTGGAACTTTCCCCCGAGCTTGAGCATGGGGACCATGAAATTCCCCCGTCTTCAGAAGAGGCGGGGGGAGTGCCTTCCCTATAAGCTGGTGATAACCTCGAAAGGTCCCTATAATCATTGGTCCCATACTGCACAGCTATCCCATTCCACACCTCGTCCGTGGTGTATATAGTGTCGTATTTCCCGAGCCCACTATCAAACCTATGGACGCAGTCATCTACCCAACTCCATATGTAGAAGTGGTATCTATCCTGTGGGCATGAGACTAGTCTATTGGGCCTGTGTTTTAATAAAGTGGGGGACCACATTCGCGAAGTAGGAAGGGTTTTACCTCCACCGGAGTCCGAACTCGAGGCTTCGTCATTGGCCTCATTTCCCGACCGCGGACTTCTCGAGCGAATTGGGAGAGATGCTTTCCTTTCTCTCCTAGGAGGAAGGATGCCTGTGGGCAGTGGCACTTCCTCCCAGCGTTCATATTTTTTACTGGACCAGTCAGAGGTTGACTGGCCCTATCCCAACAACCCACAAGCTCGTAGCTTGTCCTCATGTAATAGAAATGAGAGATACCTCCTGCCGTAGGGGAGTCGGAGCAGGGCCTCTCTGTGCTCCTTCATTGTTTCGTCAGGGGTGGGACGCTGAAAGTTAGCTGAAAGACGAGGTACACTTAAACTAAATATGGATTTTAGGGCTAAAATTCCGAGCTTAAAAATAGAAAGTAATGAGAACACTTACGAATCCGCCTGAACGAACGGTGTCGAGACAGGAACAGACCATCTGTCCAGAAAAAAGCCTTCTTGAAGTCAGGAGGGTGGTTCGGAAGATCTTCAAAGATCTTTGTCTCTTTGGGGTAGCTCGAAAGATAGTAAAAACCATCTCCTCCCCGAGCTTGGGAGGGATTACTCTTCAAACAAAAGAGATATAAAATCTCTTGGGGTGAAGGCCCTGTCCATCCCAGCTCGTGGAACAAGGACCTCAGGGCAGACAGCACCCTGTATGAATTGGTGTTGAGTTGGAATGGAGCC
This sequence comes from Humulus lupulus, assembly GCF_963169125.1. Lineage (NCBI taxonomy): Eukaryota > Viridiplantae > Streptophyta > Magnoliopsida > Rosales > Cannabaceae > Humulus > Humulus lupulus. The sequence goes on from NC_084794.1 coordinate 237,293,568, forward strand.
AACCCAACGAAATCAATGAAGTCTCTGAAAAAGGACTTCAGGGGCAGCAAAGCTCCTGCCCTTATATGTTCCTGGCTCCAGGCCGCGTATTTCACACTGGAATCGCGACCCCCAGGGGCGAAACAGCTCCGTTCATGCCTTGTCGGAGCTCGACACTTCAGTGTGTCCAACGAATTAAGGCCATGGAGGGCCAGGATGTCAGTTATTTGGTCGAAGGTGGTAACCGAGCTCTGGTAGAACTCAGCTTCGAACATCTCCCTCCTATGCTGCGAAGACGAAGGCTCCGCCATTAAAGAAAATTGGAGTTCCCCCGGATGATATGCAACCGTGACTTTTAACGCAGGGTCGAGGGGGATTGGCCTAGGTCCTGGGTTGGGCTCCGGGTAGATGGCCTCCCGAAGAACTCTTCTCTTCTTTTCGATGACCTCGTCTATCTGATGGCGATAGTGGGCTCGAATGTCCTCTTGCTCGCGCGCAAGCTCGTATTCTTTTATCCAACGCTGATTCCGGGCGAACAGCGTTTCTGGGCTCAGAGATTTAGGCTCGTAAGGGATGGCTCGCAATGAACCCCACCGTCTTTCCAGATTCTGTGACATCTAACGAGAAAGAAAAAATGGTGAGGGCCATGCATGCAAGAATCACGAGCTCGATGGTATGAGCTCGGGGATTTAGGAACAAAAAAAATTTTAAATATTGGGACCCTTACTAAAGAGTCAGAGCGTGTGTTCCACAGGAAAGAAAAGGAGCGTGGGTGATCTTTTGAAAATCCCGAAATTCAAGGGAAAGAAAGGTAGCGGTTAGCCAGGAAGGGCATTCTCGGGTTTCGTGCATTTGTCAAGGACAAGGGTTCTTACCCAAAAACTTAATGTACAAGAAACATGGCCTAAAGTGTTCAAAACCCAGAAAGTTGAAACTTCGCTCAAACGTTAAAACTGGATATAAACCAGTGATGCGAAATCCAGCAGGGAAAGTCTAGGAAACTTGAAAGCCTATCGAAACGAAACCCCCTATCTTATTATGCTAAGAACGTAAACTAGCATACACAGCAAATACAGTATAAAAAGAACAACAAAAATGGCGTACTTACACAGTGATGGTGATTGCAGTGAAATCGTCGATTGGAGAAGAGGTTGCAAGAAAGAACTCACTGACTCGAACAGACCAGGATTTCTTTGTTTCTTGGGTTGAGAAAACATGCGCAGGACAGAAGCTTCTTAAGAGAGTCTGGTTTTCTGGTTGTTTTTCTTTTCTTGTTTATGATGAACAACGTGAAGAAGAAGACGAAGAGGGGGGTCTTGTATATATAGGTGGAAAAACTAAATTAATCAGGAGCGTTGATTAAAATCCTCAGCAGATCGAATGGATGGGGATCGGTGACAAGATGGCGCCGAAAAGTTGTCAGAAGAACGATCGTGGGCGTGTTCCCAAGGTACTCAAGTACCTAAAGTGAGCAATACCCATCTGGCACGTGTCCATTTTCAAGAGTGTGACGGTATGGTTCCCAGAAAGAGTAGTTCAAAAGTTTCCTTCTCTTAGGATTCGAACCAATACTTTTGAGGGGGCAAGATGTTATACCCAGATTTCGAGCCATAGTAAATATGACCTCGAAAGCTGAGTTCGCAGCAAATGGTCTCGTGAGGATTAGAGTGATCTAGGATTGTAAGTCGAGCCTGCAAAGTATGATATATGATCTCGAATGCGGTGATCTCGAAATGATCTCGACCACAAAAGGTAGCTCCGAGAACACCTTCATCTTCAGGAACTTCGGAGCATGGGTCTTGAGATATCCCATCTCGAAAGCAACGTTAGCTCGGGAGATGTCAGTGGCTCGCACAACGACATGAAACCTGAAATGCTGGAGCCTTGAAGATACGTTATAACCACCTTGAATATCTACAAGTATTATAACTATGAGATGTAACCCTCATTAATTGATGTAAATCCCCAAGAATTGTGGGATATTATTTATTCAGTTATACGCCCCCTGATCTTTGGGGGACGTTTCCTTTTATATCTGATTATTGGCATTTAAATCCATTTATTTTTATTCACAAAAGAGTAACTACCCAAAATATGTGGGATAGTATTCTGCATCCTTCTCTATATATAGAGAAGCCATGCACCATTGTAAAGGACCGAAATTCTGATCCTTGGGAGAAAACTCTGGAGAATTCATGCTAAAGAATTGTTCAGAGATAATCTTGAGGCTAATAACAGAGACTCGTGGACTAGGCAGATTTAACTGCTGAACCACGTAAAAAACCGTGTGTTTGATTCGTTTGTTTCTTTTGGCCATTGTCTTTAATTGTTTACGTGCTCTCTTCTTTTATCTGTTGACGAAAAACGGCGTCAACAGAGCAAAAATGAGAGAACGGGAGAGAGTTGAGAGAGTTGAACGTGTTTTTCTATATATGAGAGGTTACTTAGAGTTCAAGTAACCTTAAGAAAATCCCAAGGTTCGGGGTACAAAAAACATCCTTGAGGGTAAAATAGTCAAAATCCCCAGAGTTCCCTCCTAATCTCGCTAACTCCGAATATATCCTCGAATACTTATTCACATTAACCAATATCCCGGTATTGTACTAAATACCCAAAATACCCCTTGACTCACCCCAAGTCAAGTATTGGTCCCGTGTGACTTTCCCACTAACTTACTCTTTAGGACCACCTCGTGCCGAGTAACCCAAATATATCCACATAATAATGTGGTCTCACACATATATCACATATACTCCAAATATACTCATAACGGGCCAAATTACAAAAATTGTCCTTCTGATAAGAAATAGGATCACATGCATATTTAATACACCTAAACATTGATATCTAGTCATATTATAATATAACTCACATAATCATATAATGATACACACACACATATATATATCATATAAATGCATATTTCATAATTAAATCACATAATTTCCACAATTTGTCATCATGGCCCCTAATCAAGGTCCTAAGCCTTATTAGGTAATTTAGGATGTTACAATTATTTATCATATATGCATATAACATATTTAAAACAGAACAATTATACTTTTTCGTTGAAAGAATGAGTAATTATTAAATTTTTATTGATTTTATTTATTTATACTTGTTATTGTATTACTCTTTATTTATATTTATATATATATATATATATATATTGTAGTAGGTGTCACGTGTCCATCTAAAATTGAAGCAAATAATAATAATAAAAATGATACTTGCAAGGACGCGTGAAAGTGCATAAACAATAAGAAAAAAATGAGGGGAAGTGAAACATAAGAATATATTAGTGGGAGAATGACTTTTCCACCCAATATCAAATGGAATTGTAATTATTTAGTTTTGTTGAAAAGTCATTAAGACGAAAAAAGAGTTCCTAAGCAAAAATTGAAACCAAACAAAAGAAAATGATTCAATTCTATGTCATTCAAACAAATTCCTACCAATCAAACACTTAGTGATTTATGTGCAACTTTTTAAACTACTTATAAATTTCTCATTTATATATGCATATGTTACTATATATAGACACATGTTCTTACCTCTCATGTATATACAAACTCATTTTTAGTAAACTCATGTGTCAATCAAAATTTTTATTTAAAAAACAAAAATTTTGTTTTTTGTTTTTGGAAAGGGATAGTGAAAGAAAGTTTATCAAGCATGTTTTCTATTTTTTTTTTTACAAAAAACCACCACAAATATATATATATTAGTTTTTTAGCTACAACATAAAAATGTTTTTGACTAAATTTCAATTTTAATCATAATAAAAAAAAATTATAGATAAAATATAATATTTGTGTTAGAGATAATAAAATTCTCAATGGAAATAAGAAAAACTATTACAAATCTAAGCAAAATAATACAAATGACAAGATAATTGATGAAATAAGATTACAATTCAATAACAAAAAATACAAGTAAATATAGAAATATCTAGATGAAGAGAATAATAGAAAATAGAACTCTAGACAATAGATACAAATAAACTAGAAGTAATAGAAAAAAGATGTAGAAGATTTTACAACTCTAAAACAAAAGATACAAGCAAATATTGAAAGAGAAAATAAAGAGAAGAAACAAAAGAAGTACAAGAAACAATGTAAGAATAAGAACAAAAAGGAAATCACTCTATCACTCACACAACCAAAGTGAAGAACATTGTGGATCAGCAACTTGAACAAGGTTTACAACCTTTGTCCAAAAGCTTATTTCCCCTATCTCGAGCACTAAGGGATTCTCACAATATTGGAAATAGCTTTCGAGAATAATCAAGAATTGTGGTGTATTTTCTAACCAAGTGCTCTAGAGGATAAAAAATGGTGTTGTCTTACAAGTGAGCAATAAGCTCATATTTATAGAGTTTTGAGACACTCTTTGAATTTTAAATTCCACCAACCCTCATAGTTGTTATCAATGTTTAATTGGATGTTTATAGAATTAAAAATGAGTTTTTGGAGTTACATGAGATGTTAGAACCGTTCAAGATGAAAAAAAGAAGTTGGAGTTGGTTGTCAGCATCATTGTCCGCGGCCAGAGAGGTTCCTGGATGCGGCCATTGGCCTCTATCCCCTAGGCTGCAACTAGGGTTAATCAGTGGCCACGACCACAACTCCAATCTCAACAAAACTCAACTTTTGCATTTCCAAACGGTTCTATCATCTTCCCACATGACTTTGTAACCTTCAAACACATTATGGGAGTTAAAATCATGTCTCCAACAGTCATATCACTTATGGCTTTATGAAATCCAAACTCAAATATGTAACATACAATCTACACATTATTGGGTAATATTTTGGAGTTATAAATTTGTAACTGACTTTATAACTCTAAAATATATCACATTTGTGCATACACGTGTATTCAATTTTGTAACTCTCAATAATATGTTACAAGTTGTGACAAATCACATTTTATCATATTATTTAATCTAACATTATATTATTTAAAATAATATAACAATTCGGTCACAAATTATCAATAATATATAATTTTAGTCACAACTCATTATATATAAATACAAAATTTATTTTGACTAAAAATATATTTAGTTACACAAATTGTAATTTTTGTTACTAATAATTTTATACGTGACGAACTTTTAATGACCACATCGATATGTTAAGGATTTTTAATCACATTTTTTTTTTAATCAAAAAAATTGTTTGTAACTAAAAAAACCAATACATTAAATATTTTATTATTTATATTTAATGGAACATAAAATTTGAAGGAAATCCAATCGAGTCTTTATTACTATACTTGAAACTCAAAAATGGGCGGCGTCCACTCAATTATCCCTAAAAGATAAACGTTAATTTATTGAGAAATGATGGGAAATAGACAAAAATAGAGACATCAAAAAGTTAATGTCTTTATTTTTAAAATTGTAGAGAAATGACCATTTTACATTGTTGATTACTTAAATTGCTATTTTTTATAATTTATTTATTTATTTAGGACTGTATGCCTTTAATATAGTGATATATATTAGTTTTGTTTAATTAGCTTTTATTTTAAAGTTATATTGATTTTTTAATTATTTTTATAGATTGTTGGTATATTATTTTCCGATTAAAGTATATGTTTTCTGTGGCATGGTATATAATTTTTTTTTTTTTTTTTGTGATATTTAGTTTTTCTTTTAGTATACATAGTGGTGATATATAATTTTGTATCATGATATATACATTTTAATGATATTATATAGTTTTGTTAGCATAGTATATATATTTTTTAGTAATAATTTTGTAAGTTTTGATAATATATTATTTTTCAACTCAGTATATATATTTTGTGGTATGATATTAAAAAACGAAAAAAAAAATCAAAATAACTTTAAAATAAAAATTAATTAAACAAAATTAATATACAAATATCATAATATTAAAATATTTATAATAAAATAGTATTTGTTAAATGGCATATTTGATAATATGCAATATTAAATAAATGATTAGACTATTTTACTATAACATTAAAAACATTAACATTTACTTACTTTTACACACTATTAAAAATCATTTTGCACCATCCTCCTAATTTATTTTGAAAACTTCTTTAAACAACAAAGTAATACCAAACTTAACCTAAATTAATGCCGTTTCATTATAGTGAACGTACACGAAATCCTTTTCATCATATCAGAAGACTTCATTTCATTTTTCAGGAGAAAAAAAAAGTATACTTAGCAGTACAAGATGACAATGATAAAATCAAATTTGGCCATTGTTTAGCTACGTAGTTCACCAACATCTTATACTATATATATATATATATATATATATAACTATTCACAGCCTTTTGCTTTGTTTGATATAGGTACACCAAATCAATATGCTTCCGTAATACTCTAAATTTAGACTACTCGTACCTACCTACCCACGCCAGCTCCACTCTATCCCCACGGCCACTCTCCCATTCATTCATTCATATATATAGCATTGCTATAATAAGGCACTTAGAGCGTCCAACATATTAAAACGTAGCATATTACTATTGGCTATTGGTGTGATTGAGTATTAGCTCTTAAACATTTTAATCTGAGTAATTAGCTAAAAATGACTTATTTTTATAGTGCATTTTGTACTTTGACCTACTTTCAATAGTTTTAGATAAATGTTATCTTTTATTAATGAAACTTTGTTATTACCTATTTTTCCCTTAAAATAAAATAATACTAAAATAAAACAAAACAAAAATCCTAAAACTATCATCTTCTTCTTCTCTCCTCTCACCCACCCTCCTATACCCATTCACAAGCACCCACCCCCATCCCGTCGCCGCCGCCGCCACCACCGCCTCGCCGCCGGCGACCACTACCCATCACAGACCGCCACCCACGCCTCTCTATAAACATGGTCACCATCCACATTCTCAAATATTTAAAAGAGTAATTTATATAGGTTTTTATTAAAAATGAGATTTGATATGTTGTTTTTGTATATTAAAAATGTAATATGATTATTTTAGTAGATTAACTACACCAAATACTCCTTTCCATAACACATGAATATAATACTAATTAAAAAGCATTATGCTAGAGTACTATATTGGGGCCACTTTATGAAAAAAGGGCGGTAATAATTACACAATCCCGCCACTTAGCATTTTTTTTCATTTGTGAGACCCGAGAGACCCAATTCCTTTCCTTCAATTCCTTCTCCTTTTTCCTCATCATTCTCTCTCCTCTCTCTCGAATCTCTTTCTCCCACCAGACCTCTCTCCTTCACTCTTTCTCTCTCACCTTTGTCTTTGTGGAGACCGACCGCTACCTTCCCCTACACGCGCCGGCTAGGGATCTTCAGAGGTCGTCGAAGCTTCGACCACGCGGGCCCAAGCCCTCACACGACACCAGAGGCGAACGACAACATCGGAGGCTAGCTCTTCTTCTCCTCTTCCCTGTGTGCGGCCAAGCCTTCTTCTTCCCTGCGTGAGACCAGCTACCTCCGGCCGATTCAGCAACAACGATTTCGGTCTAAGAACATTGAGGCATTGCCTTGTGGTAAATTGCAGGTGACCTAGGATTACCTTTTCTGTTAGTAGTTTTATTTTTATTCCAAATTTTGGTGTTTAATGATTCCATTTTAATCGATTTGGTTTGTGATTTTAATTGTGAAGGTATTGCCCTGTGCTCGAAATGTGGGGAACTTGGATAGGGATAAGAGGAAGAAGAGGTACCATTGGTGTCAGAGAAGCGGCTCTCGGATTCTAATCGAATGTTCGAGTTGCCAAAAACACTTTTTTTGTTTGGATTGCATAAAAGAACGGCTCTTTCAATTCATGATAAAAAATTGTTTTCATTATGCTTCTATATCTGCTTCGATACGAAACAGTATAGGGAAATTACTGTATTCAACATTTTAGTACATTTGATATTATCACCCTGTTTTTTTGTTATTTCTTCTTACTTTTTGAACTCTTTCCTATTAAAATCTATTAAAGCAAGTCATCTAATGAGACATTTATAGTTTAACAGGGTTTGGGCAACATCGTTTAGAGCATATTTATTCAAGAGCTATAAATGAGTAGAAGTAAAATGTTGATCTTGAATAGCTTACTAGTTTGTAATTTGGATGATATCTTATCATATTTTATAAATAACGTCTTGTGTTTCTTAAAACACACACACACAAAACAAAAACAAAGAAGAGAGACAAAGTACAATGTGTGAAAATATTAAGGGAGAAATACTGAATTCCTTCTTCTCTGTCAACATTTTCAAGAGAGTAGTATATTTATGTTATTCTTCTATTTTGGTGAGTGGACAGTGGTATATATTCATATTTTCTTCTGCCCATTTATAATGAACTAGAGAAAAAAAAAAACGAGGGATTCAAAGCTGCACAATCCGGTTCTTGTCAAAGTGCAAGGCTTTAATTACTTAGTCTTTGTTTAGGATATTTGTATATTATAAACCTCTGTACTCCAATAGTCAGTATGTTTGATTTTGCTTAAAGTCTTCCATAGCGCATTGGTTTGAACTCTATGGTCAGATTACTTGATAAGGGATACTGATAATTACGATGTTTCAAATCTTAGATACTTCAACTCGCAAGAAGTCAAAGATGCATGTCCAGTTTGTCGCAAAATTTGTACTTGTAAGGACTGCTTGGAAAATCCATCTAAATACAGTGAAAGTAAGGTTTGAATCTGACATCATTGTTGCCTGGTTTGTGATCTGGATTACCAATATTATAAATTAAATTGTGATGGTAAACTTTGTACAAATACCTTGTTTTTTCAGGACTTCTTGGGGGATAAACATGAAGTTGAAGTGATATTGTGTTTCCATTATTTGATTTGTATGCTTCTTCCTGTGTTGAAACAAATAAACAAAGATCAAAATGATGAACTAGAAATAGAAGCATGAATAAGAGGTAGTGCCAGTTATGGTAATTACTTTGCTGATGTTCTGGGTATCAATTGTTTGAAATTAGTTCATAATGACTTTTGCTTGTTTTTTTAATGTAACAGGGCAAAAACCATCTGATCTTCATATAAAACAGGATGATATCGAATGCAGTAAGCAGTACTACTGGTATGTATCATGGTATGTCCATTTCTTTTCTCTAGTTCTTCAGGGACTATGTGCAGACCCTAATTTGGCCAATTTCTTTGTGGTTCTTCCTGCCAATACTCTCAGGGGTCTGTTTTGTTCGACAATGCTTTGGAGTTGCTGTCTCCTTGCGAGGTTATGGCATTAATCATTTATGAGTTGAAAAAAAGGGGCAAGTATTATATTTCTATCAAAATAATTGTTTAGTCTATTTGTTAGTTCATAATTCATATCTGTGTTGCATATATGTGTTATTTAACTTACAATACTAGTTAATAAATCAATGCATAATTTATATATATATATTTTATATTTATACATCCATAACTTATCTCATAAGTTTATTTCATTGATGAAATGCTCTGTTTCTGAACACCAATGATTATTGGTGTGTTATGCTTTTTTTTTCTTTTGCTGGAAAATTTTGATAGAATATGAAATAATAGGATGGTCCGAAACTAAAAGAGATGATTTCTTAATGAAAGAAGCAATTGTTATTATTTAATTATATGCATATTCAAAATGAGAAAAGAAAAGAGATCTGTTTATAAAGCTAACTATAAAAAAAGTTATTCAAATAATCTTAGAATTCAACAAAACAAATTATCTCTCAGGTGTCCTTTTTCATTTCCCTTTATACCATATTTTTGCCATTTTTAAGGTTGATTGCTATGCTTCGTTTGTTGATTTTTTTAACGAAATTTGTTTCATCTTATCTACGTTTCCTATGTTTATTGTCTTTTCTTTTATTGAATGTTGTCTCAGCCAAAGTAATTAAAAAAAAAAAAAGAGAGATGTGGGTCATAACAAACATTTTTTAAAAACCTAGGAGATTACATAAACTCAAACTTTTTTTTGAACTATGATAAAATAAATATATTCAGTAGAGAATTTTGTGACTTCATTACTGAAACAAGATGTTTGTCTGAAAGGCTGAGGTTATATACACTCTTGTTATCTACCAAATATTGGGAAGTTTATAGACAGATATCCAACGATTATCATTGCTTTCTATCTGTTTTCCATTTTTATTCATGTTTTGATGCTTGTGCTTGATCGATAACATATGTATATAATTTCATACATAATTTTGATTGCTCAACAATTGAATCATAACATTTTATGGTGAGAAAATAAAAATTAGCAAGGTGTACTTGATTCTCTAGCTCTTAATTTCCATCTCTCAGAACTATAGTACTAAATTTATAATTCATATTATTTAGGAACCAATTGAAATGATAGTAGAATTCTTCTTGGTGTATAATTTCATGAAACTTCTGTTCATGAAGAAGTTTAACGAATTATACACCATAGAAGTTAAGTAGTACATACTACCTTATTGTATATCAACTTAACCTTTTGGATTATTTAATGTTGTTTTTGTATCTATGCAATCAAGAGATTTCTATTGGCATGTATTGCTTGTATTGTATGTATTTTATTAGCTATAATAGTACTTATTAATTAGTTTGACTATTTTTTTTGCTGCTGAAATTAGCTTGACTTAGCATGGCTTGAAATTTGTATTTTTGTTTAATGGTGCATGAAACTTTCTTGCTTATAAATTATGTTCTCATATGTGTGGTGCCACTAACACTGTTTTGGTTATTGATTATAAGCCTTGTTTATTTTATAAAAAAATCTGCACATTCTTGTTGATTAAGATTCTAGGTGCTATATATGGAGGTTTTACTTAGCTCTCTTTCATAGATAAAAGAGTCAAAGTTGCAGAGTATTATTAACATATTGGATTTATTGCATTGCATTTTAATCATGATTTTTTGTAGCTTTTGTCTTGTAAAGACTGTTATTTCTCTGTTCTTCATCAATTAAATTGAATCCTTTAGTGCAGTAATTAGCTATATTAATGAGCAAGAATCACTATAACACATGAATCGATTTTTATATTTGCTTTACATGTGGTTCTCTTATCTTTTTGTTGTTTTGGAATTTTTTTTTTTTTTTTTGGCTTTGGTTCATGGATTTGCTTGCCATGGTTTTTTATTTGTAGTGTTCACTATGTTTATTTAATTAATGAAGTGTTAGTGCTCTCTTCTTTGAGGCTTGGTTCATACCAAAAAAAAATCTGGTCTATAAAGTACAATTGAACATCAAATTTGAGGCTATTAGTACTTTTTGCTTTTATTTTGGAAACAGGGAAATGGAAAATAGTGTGGTCTATAATTAGTTTGCTAGTGCTTTTTTTTTTGGAATTTTCTTTGATAATGCAATCACGTGAACAAAATTCTGGTATGGTTCTAAACTTGATTCCAAATACAGTAGTCCTGTCTTGCATTATCGGAAGAGCTCAATGTTGTCGCTAGGCTCTTGCACTGAATCCACGTTTGGTAGAATTTCTTTCTGACTATTGACACTTGGATATTCAATGATTTAACAAATTCTTTGAATAGAACATAACATTTATTCTTAATGTTACAGGTTGATGCACACTGTAATCTTGGGAATTTGATGAAAGATCAAGGATTAGTTCAAGAGGTGAGGAATCCATGGTCTTTTTTTTCTTTCTTGATAGGTCTGATATTAGGTGTACATGGTTACAACTACAAGATGAAAAAAAATTAGTATTACAAAGTGTTCTGATGCCAATAGATATAGATGATTCACAATATGTGTAGTTGGTTAAATTTATTGACTCACATAAGTTTGAAAAGGCTTTTAGTTGTGATTTTCTTTGTAGTTCTTGCATGTTGGCTTGTTCTCATGCTCAATATTGTTCAATTTTGTATGGAACACCTTAAGATGCTTTCCTGAATGGATAACTTTATGATTGTTATGGATGAATAAAAAACTCAAACCACTGAGTTTACTTGAGACTAAAGAATGCTCCTCCTTCTTCCTAATAGATTCAAGATGGCTATGTATATTTGTTTCAATACAATGTCTTATGTGTTAGTGCAATAAAGGTTAGTTCTTGATGAAATTGAATTTTGATGGTCATTATTGTTGCTTTATTGCAACGCCCATGGGAGATAATGGTGATACATTGTTAATTGATTTTTTATTTGAAAATAATAAATTGGAAATATTATTATTATAAGATTATATGATTTAAAAATGAAGATTGCAAACTAATATTGTTTTTGGGTTTAGATTTCTGGTTGTCTTCTTAATGTTTTAATATATTGTTTGTTAGGTTTTAAAGGAACTTTGAGAATCTAGGCCTCAATGTTTACATGCAGGTACTATTATTTCTCTCCCAATTTCAATTTCTATAGACAACTTTTTTTATCCCAGTTTTGCTCTGTTGAGAAAAGTAACTTGTTAAGATTATTAAGGAATGTTGTAAAAATTTTTGTATTATTGATATATTACTATCACTTTTTACACATAACATTATTAATATTTCACTTTGATTGTGAATTAAATCTATGTTTTTTTAATGGTCCATCATTTCGGGTTGGAATTGAAATTTTAGTGAAAAAGTAAATAATTAAACTTTAAAGAAAAAACAATATAAAAATAATTTTGACATACTTTATTTTGTTTTTTTTATGATGAGAACATAGTTTATTGTTTGTTGGGATTTGATTCTGTTGGGACTCACTACAACAAATATAAATTTTCATAATGCATGATTATGAGAAGTGCTAACTATATTATTTTGTCTGACATTCTTGAAAATGAAAATGAAGTTGTTATTATAAAAAGCTCTTTAGCAGTAATTTCGATGACTTATCAAAGTTGAGGATTCTGTTATGAGATATCAAGGAGGGAATATTTCTCTAGTAGGTGATTCACTTTTTAGTTGGAAACACCAAGTTAAGAGATCTTTGTTTCAGGTTTATACAACTAGAATTGAAAATGAATAAGGTTATACTGATGGTTGCTGGAGTTTGTTCATCATGTGTGATTTGAGTGCAAGAACTGAAATTTTTTTAGCATGGCAACTTTTCACTATTTTGTAGTTTTATGTGCATATGAAGGAATCAGAATGTTAATATACATATACCAATTCTCATTTATAGTATAGTTGATGAAATTCTGTTCTTCTAGATTGGTGTAGAATTGAAAGGTCTTGCCTACTATATAGTGGTAATTGGTAATTTGTTATTTAAAAAAATCCATGATGGTCTTGCCTACATATACCAACCTACAAGATTTAGTCTTGTGAAACTTGCTTGCATAAGATTAGGTGAAGAGCCTAGTTAATAAAAGGGTATTATTTATAACTGTTGAATATGCTACAATCTTTTATGATTTTCGAATACCCTTCAGTCTCATGTATTATATAAGTTCTTTTTTTGCGTATTGGACAGTCCATAATTTTGTCTATAACTTGCTTTGTTTTTGGGTATGTTTCATTCATTTTCCTTGAAACTCTTTGATTAATTTACTGAGAGAAACATTTTTGGGTGATATTTCTACTAAAGACCATAAGAATGGCAACTCGTGATGTAAACATAATTGAACTATCCTTGAAGTAACTATAAGTATGCATGATTTAGAAATAGTTTTAAACATGTTTTTGTGTCCGTATTTTGAGATTTCCTTGTCATTTGGTGCATTTTGACATTTTTTTATTTTTTTCTTTAACATCTTTAGTGCATTTGCTACTAGTTCAATGGCATAGAATATGTATTTTGTTATTGGCTTTGGTGTATTTTGCTACTGGTTCATTTGGGACATATTACTTTCTGATTCTTTTGAGATATGTACGTAAAAGCCTCAACTTATCTGTTTGCATACATTTGTTGAAAACATCAAGTTCTGGCCTTCGGGTACTGTGTGACTTCAGTCCATCAACTACAGAGGTTAACATAACAATAAAGCTTTTCATTGTGTTGCTTCTCTTGATAGTGGAGTTTTATTGTCTCAGTTCACGTTTTGGCGGCATGATAGACATGGAATCTGTCGAGGACGTGGCTAATTTCTAATGTGTCTGAGATTACTACCCATTCTTTGCAACTGTACAGTCATTGCAACTGTTGTTTTTTAATTTGGCAAATACTAGGAGCTTAGGCATATATGCACTGTCAGGGGAGAATATTTTGTGCTGAAAGTAGTAACTTTTCAATATGTTGAATATTTAAGACTACTTGAATACTTAAAGAACATTTTGTTGTTGATGACAGTGTTGAATGTTTTAAACTAATTTTTGGATTGCTAATACAATGTTGAATGTTTTTACTTTTTGTTATTTGAAAATCAAGTTCATTTGATGATGCTAGTATATATTAGAAAGCTAATTTTAATTATATAAAAAAAATTAAAATATAATAGAATAAATTAGTGTTATATAAATGAATATATAATGAGAATTTAAACTTATCTAAATATTAAAATAATACGAAAATTGTGTTATAATATCTATTACAATAACACTTTTTATGTAAAGAATTTTGTTATGCAAACTTCATTATATAACACAAATAATGTGTAATACTAAAGTGTAGTATAACACAAATTTATAAGTATTGAAATGTGTTATATAATCGACTATAAATAATATAATTAAACACTTATCTATTTATTAAAATAACACAGAAAGTGTGTTATCATTGACAATATAATAACACATCTGTATAAGAATGATAAAGTGTTATGTAAAGTACCCCTAACCTACGATAACATAGTCGGTCTTAACACATCAAAAAGTGTTATGGTATGTTTTGATAACACATTTTTAGTGTTATTAAAAGCATTTTTTCTTGTAGTGATTGAATGTATTAATAAGGAATTAGGTTTATTTCTTGACTTTTATGGAGCTTAAAGCTTGAAAATCTGAAGAAACAAAAAAATTAATAGTGGTTTTGGCCATTTTTTGGGATAGAGAAAGCCATAATTTTTCGATAGGGTGTCTGATATTTCAAACCAGCTATTTAAATTTCAGACCAATCATCGTATATTTTCAACCACCTGTCTAAATTTTAGACATGTCGAATTTTCAGATAACATGTCATATATTTCGACCACTTGTCGAATGTTTAGACAAACTGTTGAAATTTTAGATAGACAGGTTGTCGAATTTCCAGATTTTCATGATTTTCGCAATTTTCATTATTTAATATAATTTTTAATCTAAGTAACATCAATAATTTATATTTGTTTGTTTGTCGTAGTTTTTTTCCACATGTCATCAAAAAATATTGTAATATTATGTGATGGATTGTGAAAAAAGAATGAAGATTCATGGAAATGGATTTCAAATGGCTCGCAAGATCAATTATCAAATTGTTATACAATTTTATTGATGTTAATAAAAATTAACTCTTACAAAGCTAAATAAAGGTGTATATCATCATTATTGAATATTAATTAACATGTTTCTAATAAAAACTTTGTTAATCAACCATCACTTCATGATTAAAGACTAAGTGGTGGATATCCTAGTCAAACTACTAAGATGATTGAGTGTCATAATCAATCTTAATAATAAGATGACCAATTAGATCGTAATGAACAGTTTATAGTTGGTAAATTGATCTAATTGTATCTTTTACAATATTAGATCAACTTTATATTGTTAAATAGATTTTCGTTTGGTATTTTGACTACTTGTCTGAATGTTTCAACTACCTGTTTGCATATTTTGACAACTTGTCTGAAATTTCGACAATCTATCTAAGAGAGTAAAAATGTCTAAAATAAGCTCAAACAATGTTATATAAAGATGTGTATCGTCATAATTAAGGGTTATGGGAGAAATGGGAGATACAAATAGACATGTTGAAGTTTTCTTGAAGATGAGAAAGAGTGATATGAAACCCAATTCGGTCACATGTGGTTGTATTTGGTCTGTTTGTGCCTTGAAAGAATTTGTTTGAGACAATAAATTTTGAGTAGTGTCTGGTCAGTGCAACTTTGTAGTTTTGGATCTCAAACCTTTACACTTAATTAGTGTCCTTTTTTTCAAAATATATTTTCTAACCTAAACTAAATTAAATGACTCATTCAACTTTGATCCTTATTTAGATTGATATCATAAATATTAAGCTTGTCAAAGTTAGGTGTTGGAGCCCTTGAAATTATATGAGTAACTGTGGTATTAATTTTGATAACATGTCTAAAATTTTGAAAATATACCAAGAAAAAAAAAAGTTCAAATAACACTATACATATACACCACACACTCATACATGTATATCAATATACGTAATGGTATATATCCACACACATATATATATATATATATAAACACACATACACATACACATAAACTTAAATTAATTAAAAACTGAAAACAAAATAAAATAAAATATAATCAGATTATAAAATTATACATATATATACATATTTATTATATATATATACTAGATACAAACAACGTGCAATATACAAGTTTGCTTAGTTTTATTTATAGAATTTATTAATTATTTTTATTAATATCATATGAATTTTAAATAAATATCCTATTTTAATTAAATAATTTATTTATTTTTGTTTAAGTTTATGTTTGTTCTAGTTATTGAATTTGGGAGTGTATTATATGTTTAATGTAATATTAAATATTATACGTAGATTTTAAATTGAAGTTTCTTGCTAATTTTTTTTAAATAATTTGTTACTAATTGACAGCATATTATATTATATGTTTAATATGATATTATTCTAATAAGTGAGTTTAAATTTAATTAATTTTTTTTTAAGTTATAAAATTTATGATTTTATTATTTTTAAATAATTATCATTGTAAAATATTTAAAAAAATATCATATTTTAATTTGTTTAATTATTTATTATTTTTAAATAATTATTATTGTAAAATATCTCAAAAATATCATATTTTAATTTGTTTAACTATTTATTATTTTTAAATAATTATCATTGTAAAATATCTCAAAAATATCATTTTTTATTTTTTGAGATAATTTATTTTATTTAAGTTTAACTAGTGTTTACAAACTACCATTAAATATAATAATATTCTGTTAAATAAATATTCAGTTAAAGTTAACATTAACAAATAAAAAACTGTTAAAACCAAGAATTTCCGTTATCTACATACTTATTATATAGAAGATATATATATATATATATATATATACTAGGTAAAAGCAACGTGCAATGCACGTTTGTTTAGTTTCAAAATTGTAAACACTGTCTATAATTTTAATAAAAATCGGTTCACTTTTTAAAATATATATAATAAAATGAATTAAAGTCATAGTGTAGACGGTAGTATACACGCATCAATTATTTTTAGTTTCTAATGTTTCTCACAATGTTCTTTATTGGTGAATTTGATGAAGAAAAATAGCTTCAATCACTTGATAAAAACAAAAACTATCATACAAATTTATTAGATAAAAAAATTGATATGTATGTCTTTATTATTTTTAAAAGAATATGATTTAATTATTTAAATTATCATAAAATATCTTTAAAATATCATATTTTAATTAGTATATTTATTTATTTATTTTTGTTTATGTTTGTTTAGTTTTTGAATATGACAGTGACAACAAAAGATTATATATTATATATTTAATATAATATTAAGTTTAAGTTGAATGAAATTTTATTTAAGTTATAAAATATATGGTTTTATAATTTTTATATAATTATCATTGTAAAATATCTCAAAAATATCTTATTTTAATTTGTTTAATTATTTATTTTTCTAATTTTATTTAAATTTAATATATGTTTAAAATCTACCGTTAAATATAAGAATATTCTGTTAAAGTTAACAGAGAAAAATTAAAAAATCGTTAAAACCAAGAATTTCCGTTAGCAACACACTTTTTATACAGAAGAGATATCAGATACAAGCAACGTGCAATATGCACGTTTGCTTAGTTTTATTTATAGAATTTATTAATTATTTTTATTAAATTTATATTAATGTTATATAAATTTCAAATAAATATCATATTTTAATTAAATAATTTATTTATTTTTGTTTAAGTGTATGTTTGTTCTAGTTTTTGAATTTGGGAGTGACAATTATATATTATATGTTTAATGTAATATTAAATATTATACATGTATTTTAAATTTAAGTTTCTTGCTAGTTTTTTTTTTTAAATTTGTTACTAATTGACAGTAGATTATATTATATATTTAATATGATATTATTCTAATAAGTGAGTTTAAGTTTAATTAAATTTTATTTAAGTTATAAAATCATTTTATTATTTTTAAATAATTATTGTAAAATATCTCAAAAATATTCTATTTTAATTTATTTAATTATGTATTATTTTTAAATAATTATCATTGTAAAATATTTTTAAAAAAATATCATATATTAATTTGTTTAATTATTTATTAATTTTAAAAATTATCATTGTAAAATATTTTATTTTAATTTTTTTAATTATTTATTTTATTTTATTTAAGTTAAAGTATTTACAAACTACCATTACATATAAGAATATTCTGTTAAATATAAGAATATTTCGTTAAAGTTAATATTAAAAAAACTTAAAACCATTATGTTGACCCTCGTTTTGGCCAACTGACACGGAGTCAAATGCTTAATGTGACGGAAAGTATTGAATAAGATCTAATGGAAAGAAAAATAAACAACACAACAATTTATAGTGGTTCGGCCCCAAGAATTGGTAATGACCTACGTCAACTTAAGCTATTATTAATCTTGATTCTCAAAGGGGTGATCAAAGAGCTAGGGTTCTTGAGTTTCACGAGCCTTTGAGGGATGAGTAGTACAATCGAAAGATAATAGCCAAAATTCTCTTCTAGAGCATAAACAAAAATTAGCCAAAAGTCCCTCCCTTGAGCTTTTTCTCTCTATTTATAGGCTTAAGGTGGGTTACACAAATCAATCCAAGATCATTTTGCCTAATTAATCGGATAATCAGGTATAAAGGGAAATAATCTCGGATATTATTACAACTATACAAGATTACTCAAAAATACACGGAGTATACGAGCAGTCTAGTCATATATAAAACTCAAATGCTGTGTCAGGGGAATGTCCCTGATCGATAATCGAACAGAACCTCTGCCAGGTGTCAGCCACGTGTTGAAAATATGTGCCACGTCATCCATACCTGCTTTTTGGATAACATTTGCCCCCCAAGTTTATTTATTACGACTAACAATAAATAAACTTTAGGAAAATGACCCTTCGATTACCCCACCAAATCTGTCAGAGTAGTTCGTGCCTCCTTGAAAAAAGTGACCTACTCACGTCCAATCATGCCTTTTCGGTTCCCAAGAAAACTTTTAACGGCTATCACGCTTTCCCATGCTTCGAAAAAGGGTAACTTATGATTGCCTCTTTTTAACATATCTCAGACAATACATATAGCCTTCACAATTACTTTTTCACCTTTTACTAGCTATCTTTTTGTCAAGAACTCCCAAGACAGAGCCCAAAAATTTCCCCGAAGTTCATCCTTCATTGTTCCAGGAATCTGCTGCTCACATGCCTAGAATCGAAGTTTCTCCAGGACTTCTCAATCCTCATATAGGTAAATTTTGGAACTTTCGTACACTTTATTCTGCTGTGCATGCTATTTATGCTAGCTTTTTAGGCTCTGAAACAGTGTCGTGTTCTTGGGTAAAAATATAGGAAAATTGGATGTTTGCCTGTTGATGTTAGATATGGTAGAGCATACTTGCTTTGTAGGGGTTATGAATCAGTTTGATAGTCGAGATCATAGGTTTAGGACACAAAATCGAAGTAAAAAATCGATTTTTAGGCTAGTTGAAAAACTGAGTTTTTCCCGCCCTTACTAGAGTTGAAAAAGCTTTTTCAGAAAAAACTTTTTGCTTTCACTTTTTGATCTGTTTTTCAAACTGTTCGTATGAAAATTTCAATTTTTCGTTAGAATGCTACTGTATAAAAGTTAAACTTTTGTACACGAACAACGTTATTCTAACCATCTTCTTAGGCTCTTCCTCCTCACCTCCCCCTTTTTTCTGTTTGCAGCTTTTAATGCCAGACTTGTGGGGAGGTGAGAGGCCGATAGACGACGACTTGCTTGCACATCTGCTTGAGGGTGAAGAATAACCAGCTCAGCGAATTCAAGAGATTCCCTTTTCACGAATTTCTCCTCCAAGACCTCAACCAACTCCTGTCAACATGGGTCGTGCCAAGTCTACCGCCAAAATGAAAAATTCTTCAAACCCTTCAAATCCTCCAACCCAGCCTAGCTCGCAGGCTAGGGTTCCCTCGACCAGTGGTCGAGATAATAATTGTAACGCCCTGGATAGCCAAGACTGTTACACTGTGTACTTATAAAGGTGCAGGACTTGCTAATCAAGTCATTAATTTGAAAACGTGTCACTAAACATGTGAAAGCTAAGGTTAAAAAGTTTTGGTCTCAAAAGACTCATTTCATTTATTTAAACTGTAGTAAACATGGGATCCCATACGAAAACAAAGTTAGAATAAGTTTACAGACTCCCAAAAGTACATGAGTATCCACTAGCCATACTAACGCAAAACAGACAGTCTTTAGGTTCCATGTCCTTGCTTAGATCTCAACCGTGGTAGCCGAGCACCTGGCTATGTACATTCTACTCGCTGAGCTCTCCAATCAGGGCTGATCTAACTTGCCCTTGCCTTTACCTGCACCACGTAGCACCCGTGAGCCAAGGCTCAGCAAGAAAACATCATAAACAACTCAAACAATGATAACAGACAATTAGTTCAATATGCATGTATTCTCATAAGATAATCCTCAACAGACATTCAGCATATACAATCCAATTCAAGATACATTATATCACATATAACATTCATATCACATAATATTCAGGGCCGACGACTTAGGCCTCACCCTCTGTTTAACCCACTGACTCCGGCCCGCTTAAACCGAGCTCAGTGCATAATAAGCTGTCCTCGGCTACTAGTGGCCGAGCCGCGCCCTGTGCACTAGTGAAACCCTTGACACCCTTAGGTTGTTGGTTCACTAAATGGCTTGCATGGCATAATACCATCTTTTCAAGCATTTACAATAGGGAGCCCTTAGTCCCGTCACATATATTCAACCAGGTGCAGTTTTCTTACCTTTAGTCTGTGCAGTTATTGATTACGAGCAACGCCCCTCAAGCACGATCCGTTCCCGGGTCTAAGCCTTTATCACCTAGTCACAACCAAAGTATAAGGTTCCATTAATACTTGGATATAGGTTTCTGGTTATAAAACTAACTCCCGAGAATCCAAATTCCACCAAGCACGGTGGTGAAACCAATCTCGAGCACGCTAGACCACCTTCCAGTGCCTAAAACCCTTAAAAACTCATGTGTGCAACCAAGGGTTGCGGCCCCCGAAGCCTAGCCGCGACCCTTGCCTCAAAACAGAACCACACACACGCTGAACCACACACGCGCCGCGACCCTTGCATTGGGCGCCGCGGCGCCCTCTCTTGGTCGAGCCTCCTTGGCTCCTTTGCATGCTAGGGCCGCAGCACTCTAGAACAAAACCGCGACCCTCCCGTTCGAACCCAGAATTTACACCATTTCTAAGCCTGAAACCTCACCTTGAACCACCCCAAAGCTCCCCAACTCCTAGCCAATTAATCCCAACCCCTTTAACATGATCTAAACAACACAATTCCACAGAAAACACAGCCTAGCACACTCTAATCTTCCCCTTTCAATTTCTGAAACCCAAGAGCTATAAACACTTAAACCAGCCATTCAAACCCAATTTAAAACCTCTAAACCAGGAGTTAAAGCTTACCTTTCCTGTTGAATCACCTTACCAAGCTATAGCCAAGCTAAGTCCCCAAGTTTCCTTCTTAATTCTGCCTTAAAACATTAAAACCATATTTGCTTCAACACTTAACCAAAACCCAGCTAGAACTCAGAATTCAACCAGAGAAAAGAAGATTAGATGCTTACCTTAATACCTGTTTTAGTTCTTGATTTATTCCTGAGCTAGACCTCCAAATCCACACCACAAATCTCAGAATTCCAGCTTGTTCCCCCTTAAGTTTTCTGTGTTTTTTTCCCTTTGTTTTCCCTTGAGCGTGAAAGAGAGCTGAGGTAAAAGCTTTTAGTCGGTTTATGTTTTTCTTCTAAAAGCTTCCTTATGTCTAACTTACCTTTTAAGTCAATCCCGAGGCTCTGGGTGCCGGAACCATCCCCGAGGCCAAAATGGTAAAATCCCCCAATATTCCAGCCTAGACATCCTAACCTCAAATATATCTCCATATATTTATTTTCATGACCCGACAGTCCAAACCACTACCCTCTATCTAAAGGTACACCCGACTTATCCAAAGTCACATCTTAAGCCCCGTTGTGACTTTTCCCGCTATCTGACCCTAGAATCGTCTTGAGTCGTGCTCTGCGAACCTGTCCACATAATAATGTGGTTCTCACATATATCACATATTTATTTCATATCATATTACCACATAATACCATAAATTATCATATAAACATTACTAAACATATAATTACTCATTAAATCACAACTATTCCATTAATGCCCTCCTGGCACACTAATCAAGGCCCTTAAGCCTTATTAGCGAATTTGGGTCGTTACAATAATGCTCATGACCCTCACATCCAAGTTAGAGCCCGTCCTCGATATTCAGTTCTCCCTGAAGTCGAGTGGTATCTTTCCCCACTTAGTCATGTAACCCCTAGGATGCTAGCCAACTACTTTAGAAAATACGGCCTTTCTGGGGTAGCCCTTAAACTCCCTACTGCGGACGAGCGGGCGAATTTTCTTGGAGGTGTTTTTAGCGCCTGGTCGAGATATCACATAGAGGCTGGGGCTACTCTTCCTCTTCATCCATTCTTCCAGGGGGTGGCGAACTACTTTGGAGTCGCCCCCTTTCAAATCAGACCAAATGGATATAGAATGCTTGCTGCACTCTATATCCTTTATAATCACAAAAAATGCCCAGAGCCTACCCCTCACGAGGTCAATTAACTTTTTGACCTTAAGTCCAACCCCCAACAGTCTGGTACGAGGTTCTTTCACTTTTGTCACCAGGAGACTGGTAGAACCTTCCTAAATGACACAACCCACATTTCAAACGTGGGGAAATACAGTCAGGAGTATTTACTCACGACCGACATGGTCGCGAATAACCTGGCCTTCACTCGAGGAGGTAAAAGTCTTTTTCCACTGGTCGCTATTTTTAATTAGCATTTTTCCTTGCATTTTTTCTGAAACTTCTTATGTTTTTTAGGCCCATGGTTGCGACCAGACCCAACACCAGACATGGTGTTGAGGTCTGCCATGTTGGCCAGCATGACGGACGTTGAGAAGAGCGTCAAATCTCTGGTCACCAAGGCCAACTTGAGGCTAGTTGGCCTCCTGGCCCCTCACCAAGATGTGAGGGAATCCACGACAGGAAGTGCCACTGCCGAGGAAAATCCCAAGCAGCAACCGCCAGTGTCTCCTCCTCGACGGAGACCAACTGGGGTTACAATCAGGGAACCCGTTGGCACCCCCCCAACAGAAAGATCTTTTGCCCCCAAAGGAAAGGGAAAACAAAAGGCGACCGAGCCCGTCATAGACTTAGACGAGTCCTCTAACGAAAATGGTACAGTTATTTCATTCCTAGATAGCTTTCCAATTCCCTGTCACTTATTTGATGGGGACGGAAATTTTACATATACTCCAAACCTAGGGCCAGACTTTTTCATGCTAGAGAGTGAGTGTATGACTAGTAGAGTCAATAGTATAACGACCAGGAGTAATAGCTCGGGTATTGGACTTTACAATTTTTCTTTATTTCTTTTCTGATGCAACATAATTTGTCATCTATTTTTGGCTCACAGTCCGCATGTTTACTTCTTTTTCAGAAATGGCCTCTGCCAACGTCTTTGGCATCTATAACACTCAGGAGGAAGAAGAAGTCCCCCTTGTTCGCAGGAGGAAGTCGTCCAGGCGACATGATGGGGAGTCCAGCCAAATGCCCTCGGCTAAGAGGAACCGAGCCTCGGGCCCTTCGGTAGACGGGCCTCCTGCCCAAGACACCGAACAACATCCTCTGGAGCAGGAGGTTCCACCTTCAAATGCTCCAGCTGCCAAAGCTCCATCACCCCCAGCCCCTACCGAACAAACACAACAGGCTGGGGGGGCTTCTCCCGGGATGGAACTATCACACTGTGCCCTGAGGTCTGCCAAGGACCGCCTGGCCAAAATCCTTAAACATGACCGCTGCAAAGAGGCCATGGCAGGGACAGAGGAAATGGGGGTCGATCAAATCATCAACAGGGCCCTAAACGAGACATCCAGTGTAAGCATCTTACTTTTCTTTACTTACAATCTGATTTTCCTGAAGTCTGTCTAACACTTGTTTTTTGCGTAGGCCATGCTGACTTTAACGGCTGCCCGTCTGCGCTCGAGTGCCAGCATCGAGCTGTTCCGTGCTCAGGAGTTGAAGCTGATGGAGGAGCTTCAAGCCGCGGAGGCAAGGCATGTAGGGGAGCTGGAAGTGGTGACCCAGCATAAGGACTCTTTGGGCGCGGATCTGGTGGAGAAACAGGGCTCTTTGGAAAGTGCTAGAAAATAGAGAGAGGAGTACCAGGAGGCTAGCTGAATCCACTGGCGCGAAGTCAAAAGGCTCGAGGGGGGAAATCTTGCAAAAGATAAGAGCATTGCCAGCCTAAAGTGCCAAGTGGAGAAACTCAAGCTCACGAACGCCAAAGACCTGGAAAGGTACAAGAACGCGACACTTCGATGCTTCTACAATTTCTGGAAGCATAACCAAAGTGCCAACTTCGGCTACCTTCTAGAGGATGCTAGGAAAGCTGAGTTGGCTCACTGCGTTGCTCGACTGGCTGTCGAAGAAAGGGCCAGAGTTCCTGCTTCCCCTGAAATTTCACTGGCCACGAGGATGGATGGAGGGGAAGCTGTAGAAGAAGCGGTCAACCAAGATGTTCCCTAAGATCCTCCTGCTACCCCTTAGCTAGTTTTTTCCTTGTTTTCTTTTTCTTACATGACCCACGGTTCATGATGTTAAGACAATATTTATTTGTTTTTATTGCTGCACGGGCAGCTTTTTCTTTAAAACTTAACATTTACATCCGAGCAATACTGCTCGCGGTGTAAAAGGATTCTTTTGATATTATAATATTTTTGCTTTATTATAACATCTGTTCGCATGACCGAACTTAGCATAGTACTTTGGTTTTTACTTAACAAAATATATAAAATTTTGAAAAATACTCTAAGTACCGTAGAATGCTTTCACTTATTTTGCTCATGTGTTTACATACCTTTTGGTATGCTTTGCTTCCTATGCACCTTATATGCCCCCCAAGTGATCGAGGAGCTTTAGGTCCTTGGTCACTTGCCTTGACCAAAACCTGTACGAACATTACTGCTCGGTATAAAACATGAAAATTGTAATACAGCAAAACAACACACGTAATGAGCAAATACTTGTAAAAAATTACAAAGTTTGGCAAGAATGACTGGCTACGCACAGTCTCTTATAATTCTCATATTAAATGGACTAAACATGTCTTTACGAGTGATCTTAGAAAAGATCTTACACTTATAAGCGATTAGCCATATCTCATGACCAACCTTTTTTCAAAAACTTGTAAAAAGTAAAAATAAATACAAGCCATTCCTTTAAGAAAGACTATTTACTGATAATACTTGCGCAAGTGTTCTCCATTCCAATAACATGGAATGAGATCTCCATTCAAGCGTGCAAGTTTGTAAGTGCCTGGATGAAGGACTTCTTCAATCTGGTAAGGTCCTTCCCAGTTTGGTCCGAGTACTCCAGCAGCTTGGTTGCGGGTGTTTAAGAAAACTCTTCGAAGTACCAAGTCCTCGACATTGAACTTTCTTTCTCTTACTTTGGAGTTAAAATACCTAGCGACTTTTTGCTGGTACGCAACTACTTGGAGCTGGGCTTTTTCTCGTTTCTCCTCGACTAGGTCTAGGGACTCCATCAACAATTGGCTATTTTGGTCTTGGTCGTATGTTATTCTATGGTGCGAGGGCAGATCTAACTCGACAGGCAACATGGCCTCGTACCCATATGCTAAGGAAAATGGGGTATGACCTGTTGCTGTTCAGTGGGACGTTCTATACGACCAGAGGACTTCAGGAAACTGTTCCAGCCAAGCTCCTTTAGCTTCCTTGAGCCTTTTCTTCATGGTATCTTTCAATGTTTTATTTACTGCTTCGACTTGCCCATTTGCTTGGGGGTGAGCAACTGAAGAAAAACTCTTGGTGATGCCATGCCTCTCACAGAAGTATGTGAACAAGTCACTATCAAACTGGGTGCCATTGTCCGAGACAATCTTTCTTGGCAATCCATATCGACAAACAATGTTTTTGATAACAAAATCAAGTACTTTCTTTGTCGTTATGGTTGCGAGCGGCTCAACCTCGGCCCATTTTGTGAAGTAGTCGACAGCTACCACTGCATATTTCACACCACCTTTCCCTATAGGCAAGGACCCAATTAAATCTATACCCCATACTGCGAAGGGCCATGGACTTTGCATTTGCTTTAACTCATTGGGAGTTGCTCGTGGGATCTTGGAAAACTGCTGACACTTATCACACTTTCGCACGAACTCCATCAAGTCCTCATTCATCATTGGCCAGAAATATCCCTGCCTTAGGATCTTTTTCGATAGGCTTTGCCCCCCAGCATGGTCCCCGCAGAAGCCTTCATGTACCTCCTTCATCAGCTCTTTAGCCTTTTCTGGTGTAACACATCTGAGCAGTGGCATTGAGTATCCTCTTTGATATAAAATACCATCGACCAGGATATACCTTGAAGACGGTCTCTGAAGGGTCCTGGCTTTGTTTCTATCCATTGGTAGTGTGCCGTTCATGAGATACTCTAAGTATGGTGCCATCCATGTATCTGCTAACTGGATCACCATATTGGTTTCGTCTGCTCATACGCTTGGTGCACATAGCCGCTCAACTGGCACTATATTTAAAGTGTCAACATCTTTTGCACTTGCAAGTTTGGCTAAGGCATCCGCGTTTGAATTCTGATCTCGAGGTATTTGCTGGAGGGTATATTTTTCAAATTGTGCCAACAGATCCTTTGTTTTGTTCAAATAAGCCATTTTTAGGCCTCGTGCTTGGTAATCCCCTAAGACTTGATTCACTACCAGATGTGAATCACTGTAGATATCCAACACTTTTATGTTCATGTCTTTGGCTAACCTTAATCCAGCGAGTAGGGCCTCATATTCAGCTTCGTTGTTTGAAGCGGTGAAATCAAACCTGATCACGCAGTAAAATCGATGCCCTTCTGGTGTTATCAATATCACTCCTGCTCTTGCGTGGGATTCGTTGGATGATCCGTCTGTGAATAGTTTCCACGAGGAGCTTCAACTTGAGGCTCAGGTGCATTAGGCTTTTCACCTTGCTCGTTATTTGGGAGTTCAATGAATTCAGCAATGAAGTCAGCCAAGACTTGCCCTTTTATTGCTGCTCGCGGTGAGTATGTTATATCGAACTGCCCATTTCAACAAATGACCGGCAGCCTATGGCTTTTGCAAAACTTGCCGAAGGGGCTGGTCAGTCAAGACTGTGATTGGATGGGCTTGGAAGTAAGGACGTAACTTCCTTGAGGCCAAAATTAGACAATAGGATAACCTTTCAATGGGAGGATACCTCAATTCGGCTCCGATCAACCTCTTGCTCACATAGTATACTGCCTTTTGTACGCCTTCTTCTTCTCTTACCAACACCGCACTAGCAGCATATTCGGTGATCGCCAGGTATATGAACAAAGTTTCCCCATCTATAGGCTTTGATAAGATGGGAGGCTGCGCCATGTGGGCCTTTAAGACTTGGAAAGCCTGTTCATAGTTTTCAGTCCACTCAAACTTCTTGTCGCCTCTAAGTAGATTGAAGAAAGGAATGCACTTATCTGTTGATTTTGAAATAAACCTACTGAGTGCGGCAATCCTTCCAGTCAAACTTTGCACATCTTTGATCTTCATTGGCAATTTCATATTGACCAGGGCCTTGATCTTCTCAGGATTAGCCTCGATTCCTCTCGAATTAACAATGAACCCCAAGAACTTCCCTGATCCTACTCTGAAGGAACATTTGAGAGGATTTAGCTTCATCTGGTATTTGTTCAGAACATTGAAACACTCTTGTAAGTCCTTCACATGTCCTTCTGCCTTTTTTGACTTTACCAGCATGTCATCAACATACACCTCCATGTTTATCCCGATCAACTCCTTAAACATGTTGTAACGACCTAAATTTGCTAATAAGGCTTGGAGCCTTGATTAGTGTGCCTGGAGGGCAATAATTTTTATATTGCATTAATTTATGTGAATTTAAATGATTATGTGGTTAGTATGCATGTTTAGGTGAAATAAATATGCATGTGGACCCCGTTTGTATGATAGGGGTAAATTGGTAATTTTAGCCCGATGAGGGCATATATGTGATAATTGTATTATGTGATTTGTACCACGTGAGAGTGGTGTTATTATTGTGATGCATGTGCCGAGACGGTCCTGGAGAGCTAGTTAACTCAAAAGTCACAACGGGATTTTATACCCGGCTCGGGAGGAGCCTAGGGGTATTTCGGGGATTTTGTAACTTAGTTCTTGAGAGATTATGGTAACTGGTAATATGGTAACTTATGTAACTGTTAGTAACCATAGAGAGTAACAGGTTTAGAGGGAGAAATGGTAGAATTCTAATGGATAGGAAATGACAAGTGAGCCCTTGAGGTTTAGTTAGGAAAGGATAGGTAAGGAGGGGTAAAATGGTCATTTGGCAAGGGGTTTAGACAAATTGCAGCTGAGTTGTATGGGGTACTCGGTTTAGGCTTTTCATTGTTTGGTTTTGATAAAATTAGAAGAGAAGAAAAGAAAAACTAGAAGAAGAAAAGCTAGGGCAAGAAGAAGAAGAAGAGGAGAAGGAGTTGAAATTTGGAGACTTGGAGATGAATCAAGGAAGCAAAGGGTGAATTATCCACTTAAGGTAAGGATTCTATGCAATTTTAAGATTTTTTTTCTGTTGTGGTTTAGGAAATTTGAAGCATGGTTTAAGTTTTTCAAGCTTTGGTTTATGGGTTTGGTTTATGGGTTTAAATTTCTGAAGTTGAAATCAAATGGGTGGATTTTGAGTGTGATTGTGTTATTTAGCTGGGTTGTGATGTTTATGGGTTGTTGTATGGTCTATTTGGAGTTTTGAGTTGGTTTTGGGGCTTAGGTGTGAGTTTGGGATGATTTGGGAGTGTTTTGGCTCGAGGAAATGCAAAGGAAAAACCCAGATTTCTGGGTTCGTGTAGGAGCGCCGCGACCCTGTTCTTGGACGCCGCGGCGCGAGGTTGCATCAGGAGGAGGGCAAGTCGCTGAGCGCCGCGGCCCTTGAAGGGAGTGTCGCGGCCCTAGGCCAATTTTGACAACCAAAAATTGGGTTTTTAGGGCTTTTTCCCAGGGACTCGGGGGATGATTCCTAGGTATTGTTTTAAGGAATTAGAGGTCCCGAGAGTGTAGGAATGGTCCCGGGAAATGGTTTTGGATTGGTTAATATTAAAGAGTGTTTTATATGTGTTGTGACTAGGTTTTTGGAGAGGCTCGAGATAGAGGACCGTGCTCATGACTTTGGTGCATTGTGAAGCTCGGGATACAGGTAAGGAAAACTGTAGCACCCGTAGGACAGGGCATGGACCCATAGTGTTAATGCAGGGCACGATCCTAAATGGTATTACATGATTATGGTATAGTTTTTATTGAATTGTTATATGTTTGAATGTTATTTGAATTATACTATATGTGATTATAGTAGCGAGAACGGCAAAGGTGCCGAGAATGGTTAATGAGCTGAGAACGGCAAGGAAGCCAAGAACGGCAGCGGGGCCGGAAGTAACACTTAGCACATGGGATGCTTATAGTCAAGGTAAGACCCAGTGGATAAATGGGATATCCTTACGGTGAGGACCGAAACCCCAGGCTTTGGTAAGGCTTTTGGGGCGGCATGGTCGTGTTTGCTTAGTTGATGGCTGACCTGTTTATCTGTGGATACTGGATATGTTAACTGTTTAATTTTCACACGTCATGAACTGTATGAGTTTTCTTGCTGGGCTTCGGCTCACGGGTGCTCTGTGTTGCAGGTAAGGGCATAGAATAAGTCAACCAGCCATGAGTACGGAGAGCATGAAGCGACGCGTACATGTTTGGCCTGCCCGACTGCTTTGGTTGGGGGTATTTACGAAAAATGGCTGTAATAATCTGTGATTTTAATAACTAATCAACTGTAAACTTATTTTAAGTTGTAAATAGTTTTCAAACCTTATTTTGGGATCCCATATGTTATATACTTGAAGTTTTCAATAAAGTAAAGCATTTTCAAAAGATTACAGCCTTAACTTTTGCTTAGTCACACTTTGGTTTTAAAAACCTCGGTAACGAGTTCTTTGCACTAAGTTTCTTTTAAAAAAACTCACTTGGTAACGGCTCTAAGGGAGTAGGGCATTACACATGTGGTTAACTAGTCGCTGGTAAGTCGCACCAGCATTTTTCAATCCGAAGGGCATTACTTTGTAACAGTATAGCCCTGAATTGGTCCGAAAGCTAGTGTGATCCTCATCAGGGGGATGTATACTAATCTAATTGTACTCTGAGTATGCATCCATGAAGGAGAGGATCTCATGGCCTGGAGTTGCATCGACAAGCTGGCCAATCCTTGGGAGTGGGAAACAATCTTTAGGGCAGGCTTTGTTAAGGTCTGTGAAATCCACGCAGGTCCGTTATTTTCCATTCGGCTTGGGAACTAGCACTGGATTAGAGACCCATGATAGATAAAACGCCACCCTGATGAACCCATTCTCCTTCAGTTTTTCAACTTCTTCCTTTAAGGCTTTTGATCTGTCTTTATCGAGCAGCCTCCTTTTCTATTGCACGGGTGGAAATCTTTTGTCAACGTTCAGGACATGGCTGATGACTGCAGAATCTATCCCAACCATGTCTTTATGCAACCAGGCGAAAACTTCCTGGTTCTTGTAACGACCCGAATTTGCTAATAAGGCTTAGGGGCTTGATTAGCGTGCCTGGAGGGTAATAAATGAATTAATATGTTAATATGTGAATTTGCGTGAATATATGATAATGATGCATGTCTAGTTGAGTTAAATGTGCATGTGGGCCCCATTTGGATATTAGGGGTATAAATGTGATCAATGCGATATATATGTGATATATTTGTGCAGCACGATCCGAGACAGTCCTGGGGAGCGGT